>NC_046313.1:116841346-117441346 GCF_009819535.1 Lacerta agilis | reverse complement strand
TTCCAAGTCCTGGCAGAACAGCTTCCGGTCATGTGGCCAACATGACTAAGCTGCTTCTGGTGAACCAGAGCAGCGCACGGAAACGCCATTTACCTTCCCGCCGGGGCGGTACCTATTTATCTACTTGCACTTTGACGTGCTTTCGAACTGCTAGGTGGGCAGCAGCTGGGACCGAGCAACGAGAGCTCACCCCGTCGCAGGGATTCGAACTGCCGACCTTCTGATTGGCAAGCCCTAGGCTCTGTGGTTTAACCCACAAACACCACCCTCTATGGTAGGAGGTGGTAGGCTATGGTAGGAGGCTGTAACTTAATGGTCAGTGGTCCCTTTACCTTACCATACCTTAAGCTCCCTTAGCAAACTACAGTTCCCAGGGTTCCTTGGGAGATGCCAGGACAGCTAAAGTGATTCTATGATTCTATGAATGAGAGGTGGGATACAACTGTACAGTATTTTACAATATGTTGTTGTTTAGTTGTTTAGTCGTGTCCGACTTCATGACCCCATGGACCAGAGCACGCCAGGCACTCCTGTCTTCCACTTCCTCCCGCAGTTTGGTCAGACTCATGCTAGTCGCTTCGAGAACACTGTCCAACCATCTCGTCCTCTGTCGTCCCCTTCTCCTTGCGCCCTCCATCTTTCCCAACATCAGGGTCTTTTCTAGGGAGTCTTCTCTTCTCATGAGGTGGCCAAAGTATTGGAGCCTCAGCTTCAGGACCTGTCCTTCCAGTGAGCACTCAGGGCTGATTTCCTTCAGATACGAAGTGTGCATGCACACGAAAGCTCATACCAAGAACAAACTTAGTTGGTCTCTAAGGTGCTACTGGAAGGAATTTTTTTATTTTTTATTTTGTTTTGACTATGGCAGACCAACACGGCTACCTTCCTGTTCCTTGAGAACGGATAGGTTTGATCTTCTTGCAGTCCATGGGACTCTCAAGAATCTCCTCCAGCACCATAATTCAAAAGCATCAATTCTTTGGCCATCAGCCTTCTTTATGGTCCAGCTCTCACTTCCGTACATTACTGCTGGGAAAACCATAGCTTTAACTATACGGACCTTTGTCGGCAAGGTGATGTCTTTGCTTTTTAAGATGCTGTCTAGGTTTTGTCATTGCTTTTCTCCCAAGAAGCAGGCATCCTCTAATTTCATGACTGCTGTCACCATATTCTACAATATACAAAAGTCAAAATGCTAAAACAGATTAAAACTGCCCCATTCTAAGCACCTAGGAAGGCTGATAATGCCAAGGTTGCAGGTTCGATCCCCGTAAGGGACAGCTGTGGATACCTAGGGAGGGTGGTCTTTTCGCCGTCCTTTTGTTTTTTTCTCGTTGGGGGTGGGGGGTGGGAAGAGCTTGTCCTCTCACCCAGTTCAACTACGGCCATTTCCCTCTGCAACATGTCTCGTGCTGCCCTCCTCCCGTGCAAGAAACTGGAGAGGGGTCGTCAAACAATTTTGTGCAATGCGAAAGAAATAAGAATTGTGCAATGCAAAAAAAATGTTGCGCAATGCAAAACTTGCAAGTTTTTAGCTGCATCTTCATTGCATGGATCAGATCCCCCATCCCACCTCCTCCCCACCCCCGATTATCACCACCCCCCTAAAAAAATCTGCGCCTTCACCTCTTTGTCCTCCCCAGGAACCAGCCTCCCCTTCAGTCCAAGGGATCTGACCTCGCGGGTTTCCCCTACCAGGAAAAAGAGTGGAGGGGTATCCTCTGAAGTCTCTCCTCCCCACTTTAGAGACCCCTCCCCTACTCTTCCCTGCCGCCCCCCACCCCGCTTGGAAACTGCCTTCGAGCAGCGCTCCCTGCAGCTTTGGAAGCCGTGGCAGCGACACTTCGGGTTCCTTTTCGAACGCGGCGGCCCATAGAGCTACGAAGCACAAGAGCCGCCCCTCCCAGCTTGTGATCTGCGGATGGGAGCAGACAGTGGTGGCGCCACCGGTTTCTGCTCGCAGGGAGAGGGAGATCTCACCCCCTCCGTGCAATGACCTCCGGCTACTAGAGAGGCAGGGGGTGGAGAGGCGATTGGGGGGGGGCAACCCGCTTTCCCCGGAAGAGAAGCAGGCCTGGAGAGGAGCAGGAAGAAAGGGAAAGAGTTGCAACACATTTGGGGGTAATTTGCATTGCTGGGGGGTGGGGAGGGGGTTGGGGCTGGGGGGCGAGAATGGGAGGAAAAGCAGGAAGGAGCGCCCACCCTCCCCCTGGGACGTTGATCCAGGCCATCCAGCTGCAAAGTGTGGTCTCTCCACCCCACCCAGAGGAGCCAGGTCCTAGGAGCGGGAGGGAGGTCCCTTCGATGCCCCCCATAAAATATTTGAGGTGACTGCTACCACCACCCCAAGTTGATGGGCATTCCCATTCAAATGGTGTGTGTGTGTGTGCGCGTGTCGTGTCATGTGATTGATTGTGCAAAGTGGGGCTTCCCTGCTCCTCCTATATATATTATAATTTCACTTTTACGAGTTTCCACCTTTACATTCACCAGCGGAAAACAATACACGATCAACTTCCCACCCCGCCCTTCCATGGTTCATTCTAGTTACAGGTGGGTAGCCGTGTTGGTCTGCCATAGTCAAAACAAAATAAAAAAATTCCTTCCATTAGCACCTTAGGAATTTTTTTATTTTATTTTGTTTTGACTATGGCTCATTCTAGTTATCCTCCGTTGCTGCCTGCATACTGTATTCTAGTTGTTCCATAGCCATTCCTTCCTGCCCCGCAAATATTTTATTCAAGTTGGCACCCCCGACATTACAAAAACCCCTTCCGTAGAATTGTAGGCTAGGAAAGGACCCAGAGGGTCTTTTGGTGCCAATCGCCTGCAATGCAGGAATATGCAGCTGTCCCAGCCCGGGCCGGGATCGAACCTGCAACCTTGGTGTTATCAGCACCACGCTCTCACCAACTGAGCTATCCAGGCAGAGAGCAACCCAGTCTCCTCTGGGGGGCTGAAAGCATTTTGCTGTCTGACACGAACAAGAAAATGGCACTCACCCCCAGCCTATGGAAGCTGACTGGGCTATTGAACAGTCACCAGGTGATAACAGTCTTTAACCCCCACCTAAACACTTGTTGTTGTTGTTGTTCAGTCGTTCAGTCGTGTCCGACTCTTCGTGACCCCATGGACCAGAGCACGCCAGGCACGCCTATCCTTCACTGCCTCTCGCAGTTTGGTCAGACTCATGTTAGTAGCTTCGAGAACACTGTCCAACCATCTCATCCTCTGCCGTCCCCTTCTCCTTGTGCCCTCCATCTTTCCCAACATCAGGGTCTTTTCCAGGGAGTCTTCTCTTCTCATGAGGTGGCCAAAGTACTGGAGCCTCAACTTCAGGATCTGTCCTTCTAGTGAGCACTCAGGGCCGATTTCCTTGAGAACGGATAGGTTTGATCTTCTTGCAGTCCATGGGACTCTCAAGAGTCTCCTCCAGCACCATAATTCAAAAGCATCAATTCTTCGGCGATCAGCCTTCTTTATGGTCCAGCTCTCACTTCCGTACATTACTACTGGGAAAACCATAGCTTTAACTATACGGACCTTTGTCGGCAAGGTGATGTCTTTGCTTTTTAAGATGCTGTCTAGGTTTGTCATTGCTTTTCTCCCAAGAAGCAGGCATCTTCTAATTTCGTGACTGCTGTCACCATCTGCAGTGATCATGGAACCCAAGAAAGTGAAATCTCTCACTGCCTCCATTTCTTCCCCTTCTATTTGCCAGGAGGTGATGGGACCACCTATACACACCCTCTTCTTAATCCGTGTTTGAACAGAGGGGTGGATTCTGGGACTTCCAAATGTCCTTGCATTTGGTGCAGGGATATGAAATGGATTAGGGACTTAAAAGCCTTCTAAATAGTCTCAAGGCTGGGTGAATCCTCTTGGGAGTTGTTGGAGGGGGAGATCAAAGCCTCCACATTTTTTGGGAGGGGGAATCTGGACTCTCTTGCAGGATTGGCTCAGCTCAGGCATGCTGAGGGTCTTTCTCTGCTGGGGCTGCCAGCCTGATTCTCGTCCGCCCTCCTCCCCTGCCTTGAAAACATCCAGATTGACAGGGGGAACCTCTTAGCGTTAAAGGGGTTCTAAAGCCCACCACTTGGGCAGTGCTCACACAACAACTCTGTAAGGTGGGCCAGGATGATAGGGAGAGTAAAATGTAGAGGACAGGATCACACTTCAAAATGACCTTAACAGATTAGACAACTGGGCCAAAGCAAACAAGATGAATTTTAACAAGGAGAAATGTAAAGTGCTACACTTGGGCAAAAAAATGAAAGGCACAAATACAGGATGGGTGACACCTGGCTTGAGAGCAGTACATGTGAAAAGGATCTAGGAGTCTTGGTAGACCATAAACTTGACATGAGTCAACAGTGTGATGCAGCACCTAAAAAAGCCAATGCAATTCTGGGCTGCATCAATAGGAGTATAGCATCTAGATCAAGGGAAGTAATAGTACCACTATATTCCGCTCTGGTCAGACCTCACCTGGAATACTGTGTCCAGTTCTGGGCACCACAGTTCAAGAAGGATACTGACAAGCTGAAACGTGTCCAGAGGAGGGCAATCAAAATGGTCAAAGGCCTGGAAACGATGCCTTATGAGGAACGGCTTAGGGAGCTGGGTATGTTTAGCCTGGAGAAGAGAAGGTTAAGGGGTGATATGATAGCCATGTTCAAATATATCAAAGGATGTAATCTAGAGGAGGGAGAAAGGTTGTTTTCTGCTGCTCCAGAGAAGCGGACACAGAGCAATGGATTCAAACTACAAGAAAGAAGATTCCACCTAAACATTAGGAAGAACTTCCTGACAGTAAGAGCTGTTTGACAGTGGAATTTGCTGCCAAGGAGTGTGGTGGAGTCTCCTTTGGAGGTCTTTAAGCGGAGGCTTGACAGCCATCTGTCAGGAATGCTTTGATGGTGTTTCCTGCTTGGCAGGGGGTTGGACTGGATGGCCCTTGGGGTCTCTTCCAACTCTAGGATTCTATGAGGTTGGAGGATGGATGGCGGCTAACAGATTGAGGTTGAATCCTGACAAGACCAATGTACTGTTTGTGGGGGACGGGGTGGGCAGGTGTGGGGGACTTCCTGGTCCTGAGTGGGGTAACCATGCCTCTGAAGGACCAGGTGTGCACCCTGGGAGTCATTTTGGACTCACAGCTCTCCATGGAGGTGCAGGTCAAAATCTGTGTCCAGGGCAGCTGTTTACCAGCTCCATCTAGTATGCAGGTTGAGACCCTACCTGCCCACAGACTGTGTCCACAGAGTGGTGCATGCCCTGGTTATCTCCCGCTTGGACTACTGCAATGCTCTCTACGTGGGGCTACCTTTGAAGGTGGCTTGGAAACTACAACTAATCTAGAATGTGGCAATTAGACTAGTGACTGGGAGTGGCCGCCAGAACCATACAACACCAGTCCTGAAAGACCTACATTGGCTCCCAGTACGTTTCCGAGCACAATTCAAAGTGTTGGTGCTGACCTTTAAAGCCCTAAACGGCCCTGTAGACCTGAAGGAGCATCTCCACCCCCCATCGTTCAGCCCAGACACTGAGGTCCAGCGCCGAGGGTCTTCTGCTGGTTCCCTTACTGTGAGAAGTGAGGTTGCAGGGAACCAGGCAGAGGACCCGTGGAACACCCTCCCATCAGATGTCAAGGGAATAAACAACTATCTTACTTTTAGAAGGCATCAATGCAGCCCTGTTTAGGGAAATTTTTAATGTCTAATGTTTTACCATTTTTATGTGTTGTAACCGGCCACGACTGGCTGGGAAACCCAGCCAGATGGGCAGAGTATTATTATTATTATTATTATTATTATTTATTAACAATAACCTTTCTTTATGTGTCTTTATGGTCTCTAAGGTGCTACTGGAAGGATTTTTTTATTTTTTTATTTTGTTTTGACTATGGCAGACCAACACGGCTACCTACCTGTAACTTTCTTTATGTGTTGTTGTTTATTGTAGAAAATAATAAAATTCTTATAAAAAAAAAGTAACTTTCTTTATGTGTTTTTGAATTTGATCCTAAAACTTTACTAACTTGTGTATCTGGATGAAAATATGCTGAATGTCCCCTACAGGCTGAGACAGCTTATAATACTACAGTGGACACTCGGGTTGCGAACGCGATCCATGCAGGAGGCGCATTCGCAACCCACACCGCTGTGTCTGCGCACGTGCGTGACGCATTCCGTCGCTTCTGCACATGCGCAAAGTGCCGAAACCCAGAAGTAACCCGTTCCGTTACTTCTGGGTTCGGCGCGGTGCGCAACCCGAAATCACACAACCTGAAGCAGCCGAAACTCGAGGTGTGACTGTATAAACCTCCTGTACATACGATGACATGTAACCTGTTCCCTGTCTCTCCTGCAGGCCCTGCAATGGTGCCACTTGAGAGCTGTTCCCTGATTTGAAGTGCATCGCAGCAACACCTGAGTGTCCCAGTTTAGACCTTTTCCTCTACAGTCTCTCCCCCAGGCACCACTGTGGCCTCAGAGACACCCTCTGGACCATCTCTTCTTAGTGGAAAGATGGAAAGAGGAGCCAGGCAGCTCCTTCAGGTAGCGAAAGAGCAACGGGAGCAGGGAGGAGGGAAGAGGCACAGATGGGACAACCCAGCTTCCCTCTGTGTTGAGTGGGGATGATGGGCATCTAAGAGAAGCTCTGTTTTCTTCCTCTTCTTCTTCCAGGCCCTCTTGACCTTTGAGGAGGTGGCCGTGTTTTTCACGGAGGAGGAGTGGGCTCTGCTGGATCCCGGCCAAAGAGCTCTGCACAAGGAAGTCACGGAGGAGAATTATGAGATGGTGGCCTCTCTAGGTAAGGATGCATTTTTTATTCCTCTTGGCTGTTAGACGTTGGAGGCGTGAATTTGCTCTTTGTGTCATTTGTTCTCTTCATTTGGACAAGATTTCAGTTTTTTGAAGGAAGCCTTCTAGTCTCTCGCTGCTTCTTTGTCTCTGCTGATTAACCATCCCAATGTCCTCTTTGCCGTCCTGGTACCTTTCCTGATCTAGAGTATAAAATCAAGTGGAATGATTTACCAACTTCCTTTCACCAGCCTCTTCATTTGGGGGAAGTTTTGTCTTCTGAAATCAAACCATGTTGCATTTCCCTGGTATCGACCATTTACACGTGCATTTCAAGTAATTAACCAGTCTTCTTTTATTCTTCTTGTGCGTGTGAACTTCTTATGGGCATAACGTTATGGGGTAAATAAAGGTAAAGGGACCCCTGACCATTAGGTCTAGTCATGTCCGACTCTGGGGTTGCGGCGCTCATCTCGCGTTAATGGCCGAGGGAGCCAGCGTACAGCTTCCGGGTCATGTGGCCAGCATGACTAAGCCACTTCTGGCGAACCAGAGCAGCGCACGGAAACTCTGTTTACCTTCCCGCCAGAGCGGTCCCTATTTATCTACTTGCACTTTGACGTGCTTTCGAACTGCTAGGTGGGCAGAAGCAGGGACCGAGCAATGGGAGCTCACCCCGTCGCAGGGATTCGAACCGCCGACCTTTTGATCAGCAATCCCTAGGCTCTGTGGTTTAACCCACAGCGCCACCCGCGTCCCTATGGAGTAAATACATAATACATAATACATTATCACTCTCCCCACTCACTTGCTGAACAGCTGTTCAGCGGCTTCCTTTCAACACCACCTTCTCTCTTTGTAAAAAGAAGGCTTCCACTATATCTGAAACTCTTTTGATGTACCATACATTTAAAGAGCAATAGCAGGGACCACACAGGCCTCTCCTAGTCATTCATAGCATCAAAATAATCCCTTTCCTTGGCTTTGAACTCGTAGATACAGATTGATTAGAAATGGCTGGATGTTTTGTGATTAAAGGTATCTATCATTGTCTATTTCCTTGAAAGAATCAGACCTCCGTTCCTGTTGGGAAGAAGGACACAATCCATTTCTCCAGGATCTCAAATAAGGGGTGACCTCAGCAGGTAGGTTGTGGGTAGGTTGTGTTGTGGGTTTCTTTTTCTTCTGGAAAGAGAGGAAGGAGAGGTCTGTTCCCTTTATGTCTTGCTTCTGGATTCCTGTCCACATCTAGTTGGCCCATGTAGGGCTCTTGGAATAGCCCACAGGGACAAATGTGGACCCGAAAGCTTCTCCAGCTAGTCCTTGGGACTCCCCCCCCCCACAAACTACATGACACATATCCCTTGCTAACCTCCGATTCCGCTGGGCATGGAAAGAAGTAGGGGAAGATGCTTGAAAATGTTTAATAATAATAATAATAATTTTTTATTTATTCCCCGCCCATCTGGCTGGGTCTCCCCAGCCACTCTGGGCGGCTTCCAACAGAATGTTAAAATACAATAATCTATTAAACATTAAAAGCTTCCCTAAACAGGGCTGCTTTCAGATGTCTCCTAAAAGTCTGCTAGTTGGTTTTCTCTTTGACATCTGATGGGAGGGTGTTCCACAGGGTGGGGGCCACTACTGAGAAGGCCCTCTGCCTGGTTCCCTGTAATTTGGCTTCTCGCAGGGAGGGAACCGCCAGAAGGCCCTTGGCACTGGACCTCAGTGTCCAAGCAGAATGATGGGTGTGGAGAAAGTCAGAGTAGCAGAGAAATGGGCCAGATTCATAGTGTCTGCTTCTACCTTGCAATTTGAATGACGTTTTCTTTTTCTCCTTCTCTTCCAAAAAGGTAATGGGCAAAACAGGGAGAATAATGGGGAGCCATCCATGGTGTCATCAGAAAATGTAGAGCAAGAAGCATGGAAAGAGACTTTTGTTTATCAAGGGGCACCCCAAAAGCATGTAGGAAACATGTTGAAGAGTGGTGGAATTAAATCCTCGGCTACTGAGGACACCGATGTCCATGTACCCCCGAGTTCACAGGAAGATCACACAGAAAACCCTGGGAAAGCATGTCTAGAACGCAGCAAACTAAATAGTCACCCAACTCAATTTAATATACGTTACAACATCCACACAGGAGAGAAACCACTGAAATGTTTGAAGTGTGGAAAGAGCTTCAGTCATAGTAAAACTCTTGCTCAACATCAAAGAACTCACACAGGGGAGAAACCATTTAAATGCCTAGAGTGTGGGAAGAGCTTCAGTCGCAGTGGAACTCTAACTCAGCATCAAACAACGCACACAGGAGAGAAGCCATTTAAATGCAAAGAGTGTGGAAAGAGCTTCAGTGGCATTAGTAACCTTACTAAGCATCTAAAAACCCACACAGGGAAGAAGCCATATAAATGCAAGGAGTGTGGAAAGAGCTTCACCCATAGGAATACCCTTACTTTACATCAAAGAACCCACACAGGGGAGAAACCGTTCAACTGCATGGAGTGTGGAAAGAACTTCACTCATAAGAATACCCTTACTTTACATCAAAGAACCCACACGGGGGAGAAACCGTTTAAATGTATGGTGTGCGGAAAGAGTTTCAGACATGGTGGAAGCCTTAATTTGCATTACACAACACACACAATGGAGAAACCATTTAAATGCAAGGAGTGTGGAAAGTGCTTTAGTTGGAGAGGTTACCTTTATTCACATCAAAGAACCCATACAGGAGAGAAACCTTACACATGTATCGAGTGTGGAAAGAGCTTTACCCAGAGTGGAAACCTTACTGCACATCAAAGAATCCACACAGGGGAGAAACCATTTAAATGTATGGAGTGTGGAAAGAGCTTTTGTGGGAGAGGTGACCTTACTCAGCATCAAAGAACGCACACCGGGGAGAAACCATTTAAATGTATGGAGTGTGGAAAAAGTTTCAGTAGCAGTGGGTATCTTAATGTACATCAAAGTATACACACAGGGGACAAACCATATGCGTGCATAGAGTGTGGAAAGAGTTTCAGTACAAGTGGAAACCTTAGATTCCATCAACAAACCCACACAGGGGAGAAACCATTTAAATGCATACAGTGTGGAAAGGATTTCAGTCAGAGTGGAAGACTTATTGCGCATCAAATCACCCACACAGGGGAGAAACCATTTAAATGTATGGAGTGTGGAAAGAGCTTTAGCCAGAGAGGAAGCCTTATTGCACATCAAAGAATCCATACTGGAGAGAAGCCATTTAAATGTATGGAGTGTGGAAAGGGATTTAGCCAGAAGGGAAGACTTACTGCACATCAAATAACCCACACAGGGGAGAAACCATTTAAATGTATGGAGTGTGGAAAGAGTTTTAGTCAGAGTGGAAACCTTGCTTCACATCAGATAACGCACACAGGAGCAAAACCTCACAGATGTATGGTGTGTGGAAAGAGTTTCGGTTCAAGACGTAACCTTACTGTTCATGACAGAACCCATACCAGTGAGAAACTACTGAAATGTATGGAGTGTGGAATGACCTTTAGCCAGAGCAGAAGCCTTACTGCACATCAAAGAACCCACACAGGGGAGAAACCATTTAAATGTATGGAGTGTGGTACCCAGTCAGGATAGAGTGTTTTTTATGTATGCCACAACAGCAGCTAGAATCTTATTGGCAAGAACATGGAAAGGCGAAGAGATACCAACGGTGGAAGAATGGCAGATGAAGATGATGGAATATATGGAACTCGCAGAGCTGACCGCCAGAATCCGGGACCAGAGGGAGGAGAAGGTGTCAAGGGATTGGAAGAAATTTAAGGATTATTTAGTCAAAACAGTAAAATTGAATATCTGAGCAGAATTAAATAGAATAGCGGCTTTAGTAGATATATGTTAGATAAAATTGTTGGTAAGATATTTTTTGTGTGAAAAATTTAATTGTTAGGAATCGTGTTAAGATTTGGTGTTAAAGTTAAGATATGATTAAGCAAAGTAAAGTGTATTAAAAATTGAGTTAATGTGAATAGAACAAGATACAAAGCTACCTTGAAGATATATATGATTTTGAAGACAGTGGAGGGAATGGGGGAAGTCCCTCAAAATAGAGAAGATAGTAACAAGAAAAGTAAGAGGATAAATGTTAGTTTAAAGGTTTGTATATGTTTCTTTTTATTGTGATTGTTTGATTATGTTTTTGTATTGTGTTTATGTATTGTATTTTGTATTTTTATATTGTGAATGTTGTTGTTTATGTTATGTTCTCCCTTTGTTTTAATAGAAAATAATAAAATCTTATAAAAAAAAAAAAATAAATGTATGGAGTGTGGAAAGAGCTTCAGTCGCAATTACTATCTTACTTTACATCAAAGAACCCATAGAGGAGAGACACCATATAAATGCATGGAGTGTGGAAAGAGCTTCTGTGATAGGGGAAGTCTGAAATCACATCAAAGAATCCACACTGGGGAGAAACCATTTAAATGCATGGAGTGTGGCAAGAGGTTCCCTAGGAGTAGTGCCCTTACTGTGCACCAAAGAATCCACACAGGGGAGAAACCATTTCAATGCAGAGAGTGTGGAAAGAGCTTCCGTAGGACTAGTGACCTTACTGTGCATCAAAGAACCCATACAGGGGAGACACCCTATAAATGCATGGAGTGTGGAAAGAACTTCTGTGATAGGGGAAGCCTCAAATCACATCAAAGAATCCACACAGGGGAGAAACCGTTTAAATGCATGGAGTGTGGGAAGAACTTTCGTAGGACTTGTGACCTTACTGTGCATCGGAGAATGCACACAGGGGAGAAACCCTTTAAATGCATGGAGTGTGGAAAGAGCTTCAGTCAGGGAAATAGACTTACTTTACATCAAAGAATCCACACGGGAGAGAAACCCTTTAAATGCATGGAATGTGGAAAGAACTTCAGTCAGAGAAGTAAACTCACTTTACATCAAAGAATCCACACAGGGGACAAACCATTTAAGTGCATGGAGTGTGGAAAATGCTTCACTCAGAGGAGTAAACTTACTTTACATCAGAAAATCCACAGAGGAGAAAAACCATTTACATGTGTGGAGTGTGGGAAATGCTTCAGTCAGAGGAGTAATCTTACTTTACATCAAAGAACCCACAGTGGGGAGAAACCATTTAAATGTGTTGAGTGTGGAAAGTGTTTCAGTCAGAGGAGTAATCTTACTTTACATCAAAGAACCCATAACAGGGAGAAACCGTTTAAATGTGTTGAGTGCGGAAAGAGCTTCAGTCAAAGGAGTAATCTTACTTTACATAAAAGAACCCACACAGTGGGAAAATTGCATGAATGTATGGAGTATTGAAAGAGGTTCAGTTGTTCTTACCCTCTTATTTTACATCAAAGAATCCACACTGGGGAGCCATATTTATACATGGTGTTTGGAAAGAACTTCAGTTGGGAAAGGTGACCTTACTAAGCATTAAAGAACCCACACAGGGTAGAAGCCATTTAAATGCATGGCGTGTGGAAAGAACCTCTCTGAGCCTCAGATCCCATCGACCAATCCACACAGGGGAGAAGCTCTTTAAATGTATGGTACATCAAAAGAGTTTCAGATATAGTGGAAGCCTTAACTTCTATCCAAAACCCTTGTTGGGGAGAAATTCATGAGTGTGGAAAGAACCATGATAAGGGAAGTCTCATATCACACCACAAAACCCACACCATGGAGGAAACCCTCTAAGTGAATGGAATAGGAAAAGAGCTGCAATGGGAGCTAATTTTGTATCTTGCATTTTCCTTGATGTTTATCCTGGACACCAGTTTGACCTCGGGTCTAACCTGCCTCCAAGACCAGAGGAGCTTGTTCCCTGGGGTTAACCTCTCTGTTGGCAGCTTCTGTTAAATTAAGACGTCGCTCTGGGAATATAGAAACATTAGATTACAGGAGGGGTAGAATTTAGCTGGGCGAATGCATATACTTAGCTATGGTTAAATTCATAGTTAATTTTAATCCCCTGAGCTAGATTATAGCTTTCAGGTAATGCCCACTTTACCAGATACTTTCATAGATTTAGTTTCACAACTTCTTTCTCCCATTTAACCAATGTGTTGCATAGTGTTATTTTGTGAAGAATGGTAGATGATTGCACCTTAAATAAAATGAATTGCATTCACTTTTATTATGCTGACGATTTTTTAAAAAAACAATTTCCCCAAATGTGATTTCTGCTTCTGATTGTTATCTGGGTCTCCGGTTGACCAGTTTACCCCCCTCAGCCAAACACCTAGGTGTCTATATCAGCTGACTGCATAAGCTGAAATGGGTCACACCAGGCATCACCAGCCATGAAACTGGAAATTTCATCTGGGAGCTGCAATAATTGCAGAGATAAGTTACAGGTAGGTACCTGTGTTGGTCTGCCATAGTCAAAACAAAATAAAATAAAAAATTCCTTCCAGTAGCACCTTAGAGACCAACTAAGTTTGTTCTCGGCAGAGATAAGGTCACTCTTGGACAGTGTTCTCGAAACAACTAACATGAGTTTGGCCAAACTGCGGGAGGCAGTGAAAGATAGGCGTGCCTGGCGTGCTCTGGTCCATGGGGTCACGAAGAGTTGGACACGACTGAACAACAACAAAGGTCACTCTGAGCTTGGTATAAGAGGAGGTACCTGAACCAATGGATCACTGCCTTGTCGTGGCGAAGGGGCTTGAATAACTCAGGGAAGCTATGAGCTATGCCGTGCAGGGCCACCCAAGATGGACAGGTCATAGCGGAGAGTTTAGACTAAATGTGATCCACCTGGAGAAGGAACTGGCAAGCCACTCCAGTATCCCTGCCAAGAAAACTCCATGGACAAATACAATGCTCACTGGAAGGGCAGATCCTGAAGTTGAGGCTCCAATACTTTGGCCACCTCATGAGAAGAGAAGACTCCCTGGAAAAGACCCTGATGTTGGGAAAGATGGAGGGCACAAGGAGAAGGGGACGACAGAGGATGAGATGGTTGGACAATGTTCTTGAAACGACTGGCATTAGTTTGGCTAAACTGCGGGAGGCAGTGGAGGATGGGGTGCCTGGTGTGCTCTGGTCCATGGGGTCACGAAGAGTCGGACACGACTGAACAACAACAACAACAACAACCTGAACCAATATACCCATCTGGTTTCCAAAAGGCCCCAAGCAGGATGAGGATGACTGGAGAGAGAGAATGGGCAGGGAGCAAAATTCACAGGTGTCCCGTCCCCTCCACCCAGCACCAAGGGGGAGAAATGCTCAGTTCTCTGATGGCAAAAGCATGGGTCTTTAGTTCCTAGAGAGGCAAAACGTTTTTGTTGTTCTTTCTGTTGTTTTTTTTAATGGAGGGGGACAGGTAATATTGAAGGTGGAGGGCATCCTCATCAAATTACCGTATTTTTCGCTCCATAAGACACACTTTTTTCCTCCTAAAAAGTAAGAGGAAATGTCTGTGCGTCTTATGGAGCGAATGCATGGTCCCTGGAGCCGAATTGCCTAGGGGCCAAAAGCAGATCGTGCTCTTTTTTTTACAAAGAGAGAAGGGGGTGTAGAAAGGAAGCCGCTGAACAGCTGTTTAGCAAGTGATCGGAGAGAGATAAGACTCCCTTTCCAGCCCCGCCCCCTTGCCCAGGCCTCCATTGTTGAATGCAGAGGGAGGCTGTTTGTTTCCCCAGCGACATGTGACTGGCTGATTAGATTATCTGTCTGGAAACTGTAGAAATGGCTGTAGGACTAGAAGCTGCAGAACTGTGAGTTGAACCTCATAAAAACAGGGCTTTACCTCTTTGAAAAAGAAGCTGCACCACTTTGAGCTGATCCTCAAAAAACAGGGCTTTTCCCTTTGCAAAAAAATGCTGCACCACTTTCAGCTGATCCTCAAAAAGGCAGGGCTTTTCCCTTTGCAAAAAAGCCGCACCACTTTCAGCTGATCCTCAAAAAAGCAGGGCTTTTCCCTTTGCAAAAAAGCTGCACCACTTTCAGCTGATCCTAAAAAAAACCAGGACTTTCCCCCTTTCCTCAAGGTGCGTCTTATGGGGCAAAAAATACGGTGTTGGTAGAAAAACAGGCCCTACTGGAGAGAGAGTGGGCAGGGAGCAAAATTCACAGGGTACAGCGCCCCCCACACACACACACACCAAGCGGAAAAAAATGTCAGTTCTCTGATGGCAAAAACACAAAATTTTGGTTCCTAAAGAGGTAAAACACTTTTGCTGTTCTTTCTGTTGCCAGTCAAGTCCTCCCTGTCGATAGAGGGGGTGGTATGCCAGTGGGGTGGGGGGAACTTGGTGCAGAGGAAAGTTGTGCCCAGTATTTGATCCCACCCCTGAGAGCAGCTAGTGTCCCCAAACAACCACTGCATGGGCAAGGATGATTTGTGAGGAGGGGGCACACTTCCAGTGATGATGGGATTATGAAATCTTGAACTTGCTGAGCAGCAGGGGGGAGGGCCTACGGGTGTTGAAATTAAGCCAGAAAGCAGCATTGCATTTTACAAAATAGGTCTCTGGCTGTTTTGTCAGGTGTGTCATGCTGGCAAATACTGGTCTACTGTGTTCTCTGAACTTTCCATGGCATCTTCTAGCAGTAACAGCCACCCGCATTCATCGGACAGGCAGACAGGCATCCGTCATGACTATAATCACTTTGTTGTTCAGTCATTCAGTCGTGTCCGACTCTTCGTGACCCCATGGACCAGAGCACGCCAGGCACCCCTATCCTCCACTGCCTCCCGCAGTTTGGCCAAACTCATGCCAGTCGCTTCGAGAACACTGTCCAAGCATCTCATCCTCTGTTGTCCCCTTCTCCTTGTGCCCTCCATCTTTCCCAACATCAGGGTCTTTTCCAGGGAGTCTTCTTTTCTCATGAGGTGGCCAAAGTACTGGAGCCTCAACTTCAGGATCTGTCCTTCTAGTGAGCACTCAGGGCTGATTTCTTTGAGAATGGATAGGTTTGATCTTCTTGCAGTCCATGGGACTCTCAAGAGTCTACTCCAGCACCATAATTCAAAAGCATCAATTCTACGGCGATCAGCCTTCTTTATGGTCCAGCTCTCACTTCCGTACATTACTACTGGGAAAACCATAGCATAGCACTAGATTACTAGATTATAATCACTAGATTACTTAAAAATTTAAATCCCTCCAAGGTGAAATGGAGGCCACTGGAACCAAAGACCTCTTCAACTTATTGAGGATGAAGACTGTCTTACTTGACTACAAGTGATTGCCATTGAAGATGATGATTATTTAAATTGTGAATAGGATTCATGCTGTCTTGACCTAGAATAAAGATGGACCCAGGGTGTAGCTAAGGATTTACAAGGTCCAATGGTTGTTTTTTTTTAAAATATAATTTATTATATTTTCCAATTAAACAAATTAATTCAAACAAAAACACATATATACATACATACTTATATCCTCGTGAGTTCCAATGGTTTAAATGCACAGGAGTCTAGCTATCGCCTCTGAGGAAATCAGCTTTGACACCACAATATCTTAATTAAATTCTAGCGCATATTGACCCTAGGCATTTAAGAAACTAGGAAATAAAATGAAAACTCCAAGAAAAAGTGGAAACACAGTTTCCTGTGGGTTTAGCTTAGGGGATAGTTGAGAGATGAATTTGGATTCCAGTAGATAGGATCCAGAAAAATCCAGATGGTAGGAACAGGTTAAAAAATGCCACTTTGTTTTCTAAGCTTTCTAAGACAAAGACATTATCAGCATTTTTTTCTTCACTTGTTCCAGAGTCTAGACCCGTGGTTCTCAACGTGGGGCACACGCCCCACATGGGGGCAATTCGAGAATGAGTTATTAACCTTTTAGGCTTCCTCCATGTGAATAGGAGTTCATTTTTTGAATAATAATTACATGTCACAGGGGGAGGGGGCACCAGGATTTTAGAGATGCTTAGGTGGCGCTAGAGATGTAAAATTTCCAGAAATTTTGAAGCTCAGAAAAAACCCTGGGTTTTTTCAGGGGGAAACGGAAATTTTGGGGAAAATTGAAAAAAAATATGCTACATTAGCACTTCTTTTTTCTTTTCCAGATTGAAAGTCATTCTGTTACTTTAGAAACAGAAAATATAACTATGGACAATTTTAATGGGCATAAAATTATCACAACTAGCATATTAAAAAATATAGTGTATCCAAACAATTATTACAAACAGAATTTACTTTTAAAGTAATATTTATTTCTAACAAATGGAGCAACAATCTCCGAACTGTTTACTAATTTATGTGGAACAAAAACAACTCCACAAAACAATTTTTCAAAAGCCAGAAGTAACAATCCTCTCCACAGTATTAAAAAAAAAAACATTCTCATAAAAAGAACTGAAGAAGGAAGTGGGACTAAGTTTCAATGAATGAGCATGAAATTTAATCAGAATCATTTTCTGAGCTGTAATTAAGTATATACTTTCAGGCCCTTTTTGTTGCTCTATATTTTCATCCAGTGCTTTGAGGCCTAGTGAAGAGGACCAGAACCAATGCATACCACACGCATGCAAAAACAAAACTGAAACCTTTTTTCTTTTCTGGTGACAACAGCACCTCCTAAAGGAAGAAATGTATCTTGTTCTTGCATTGGAGAGTTCAGATTTTAACCTAGGACTTGCTTGTCCTCACAAAAATTAAAATAATCTGATACCATATATATATATTTTAGAACTGATTTATAAAATATTTGAACCCCTTATCTTAAAATATTTTATTCAT
Organism: Lacerta agilis; assembly: GCF_009819535.1. Lineage (NCBI taxonomy): Eukaryota > Metazoa > Chordata > Lepidosauria > Squamata > Lacertidae > Lacerta > Lacerta agilis. The sequence goes on along the minus strand of NC_046313.1, from coordinate 117,423,831 downwards.
CATGTTAAAATAAAACATTCCATAATCTATTTTTTATTTTTCCATTTTTTTTGGTGGGGGGGGGGAATGAAAAAGGCTTCAGGAAATAAACTGGTGGAAAACCAGTTTTCTTCCAATTTTTTCTGGTTTTTTCCCCCCGGCCTTCACATCTCTAGGTGGGGCACGGCCAAAAAAAGTTGGGAACCAGTGATCTAGGCAGAGACAGCTTTTTCTGCCCCCACTAACAAAAAAATCTCTTTCCACCCAGCTTTTTCAATGCTTAAATCTCAGCTCCTTTTAGCCCTTTGTCCAGCGCGCTGTGTGTGTGTCTGTGTGTGAGTGAGAGAGAGAGACCATCACTTCCGGTTCCCACTCGAACGCAGGGAGGAGTCTTACGGGTTTGCTGTACAACCCAATAGCTCTACGGCTCAATCTCAATCTCTCTCTCTCTCTCTCTCTCTCTCTCTCTGCGTTCGAAAACGAACCCGAAGTTGCGATTGAGGCACTTGAAATGCGTGGAAAAGAGGAGATTGAGTGGCGAGAGACGGTTTCCGGCCAGGGTTTGGGATTCCTAGAGGGGCAGGAGGTTTTGTGTTTTTTTTGGTTTTTTGCATAGGGGAGGAAGGGGGTCACAGTCCCTCCCTTTCTTTTTCGCAGGGAAGGAAATCGTCTTCTCAGCGAGGGGGGAGGAGGCTGATGCCTGGAGAGGTCAAACAGGTAAAAGGGGGAAGAGGGGAGGATAATTCTATTTTTATTTTTATTTTTTGGAATGGGAAAGGAAGGATCCACGGGAGAAGGTCGGGGTGGGGGGTTGCTAATCCATGCAAAGGAGCTGCAAAGTGGAGGCCAGGCGGATGCATGGCTTTCTGTTGCACGAAATCCTTTGAAGCCCCCCCCCCCACCGCCCCCAAATCCCAGAGCACAGACGACACAGGTTGGGGGGGGGGAAGCAAGCGCCTGGATGCAGAGGAAACAGCCTTGCCCAGAGTGAGATGGATGCAGCAGGAGCAGGGCTGCTCCTGCCTCCCCTTCCCCACAAAAATAAAGAGGGACCCCCATCTCAAAGAATCCAGACTTATCCAGCTGCAGCCAGCACTGAGTCCCTTCCAACAGTCCTATGGGGTTTTCCTCAATGCAGAGAATATGGCGTGGTTGGGAAAGGGGAAGGTTGGAGGGCTCTGCTGCTTTCCTGTTATGAAATCCTAGAATCTTAGAGCTGCTAGGGACCCCCCAAGGGTCATCTAGTCCAACCCCCTGCAGTGCAGGAAACTCATCTGAAGCCTCCATAATAGATAGCCATCCAACCTCTGCTTAAAAACCTCTGGGGAAGGAGACTAAAAGCTAATGAAAGTATTAAAAGCTAATAATGTGGTATAATGTGGGACGCGGGTGGCGCTGTGGGTTAAACCACAGAGCTTAGGGCTTGCCGATCGGAAGGTCAGCAGTTCGAATCCCCAGGATGGGGCGAGCTCCCGTTGCTCGGTCCCAGCTCCTGCCCACCTAGCAGTTCAAGAGCATGTCAAAGTGCAAGTAGATAAATAGGTACCACTCCGGCAGGAAGGTAAATGGCGTTTCCGTGCGCTGCTCTGGTTCGCCAGAAGCGGCTTAGTCATGCTGGCCACGTGACCCGGAAGCTGTACGCCGGCTCCCTCAGACAATAAAGCGAGATGAGCGCTGCAACCCCAGAGTCGTCTGCGACTGGACTTAATGGTCATGGGCCCCTTTATCTTTACCCAGTGGTCCCCAAACTAAGGCCCGGGGGCCGGATGCGGCCAAATCGCCTTCTAAATCCAGCCCGTGGACAGTCTGGGAATCAGCCTGTTTTACATGAGTAGAATGTGTCCTTTTATTTAAAATGCATCTCTGGGTTATTTGTGGGGCATAGGAATTCATTCATATATATTTTTCAAAATGTAGTCCGGCCCCCCACAAGGTCTGAGGGACAGTGGACCCTGCTGAAAAAGTTTGCTGACCCCTGCCTTTACCTTTAATGTGGTATAGTTTATTTTGGATATTTGGTTGGTTTGTTTTCAGGTGTGTTATTTTCATATTAGGTGAACTGCTCTTTGCTTTTTTCCTTGGCCCGAAAATAAAATAAAATAAAATAAAATAAAATAAAGGAGCCTGGTCGGCTTCCTTCCTGCTAAGCGGGGGGTGGGGTGGCATTTGGAACTGACTAGCATCCTGAGAACCAGGCTGTCAGTGGCCTTGTTAGAAAGGCTGGAGGAATTAAACAATATTTGCTTCCCTCCTCACCTGGAGTTTGGAAGGTGTTTCTGCAGGTGTTTGATGGAGGGAACTGGTGGGTTGGTCTGGGCTTCTCTTGCAGGACTGGCTCCGAGCAGAATGGTGCTGAGTTGAAGGGTCCTTCTCTTCTGGGGCTGCCACTACCACCCTCTCCGGTAACACACAAATTCTTCTTCTTTGGCGATCACTCATAGCCGAGAAAGATGGTTTTCCACAAACACGGTCTTAACAGTGAGTCCGTAAGTGACTGTGGAGACCAATTCTGGATCCACACGTCCTTCCACAGTGGGGACATGGGTTTCCAGGTAGGAGTTGATAAGGGTGAAGGTTTGCCAAGCGTGCCTTCCTCTTAGCACGTTTCTCCCTTGCTTCCTGAGTTCGAGTGTCTTCAAAGCCCATGGCACCTTTGGTAAAGGCTGTTCTCCAATTGGAGCACTCGTAGCCCAGTGTTTCCCAATTGCTGGTGTTTATACCACATTTTTTTAAAAATTGCCTTGAGACAGTCTCTAAACCTCTTTTGTTGACCAACAGCATTACCCTTTCCATTTTTAAGTTCGGAATAGAGTAGTTGCTTTGGAAGACGACAATCAGGCATCCGCACAGCATGACCAGTCTGTTAGCAAACGTCCCGCTAGGGCAAGTTGTGACACTGACCCCCCCCCCCCCCAGGTAGGGACGAAGCCTGGGTGCACTCCTGGCTACTCGAGTCCAGGGGCACATTGATATGTGTGAAGAACAACACACACAAGCCATTAAGGCTAAACTATTTTATTGTAGATAAGATGCAGAGTGTGTCTCTGCTTGCCAGCTGAGTAAGTCAGAGCTGTGCATCTGCGTGTCCAGCATTTCTCGAGCCAGAAGTGAAAGTAAAGGTACAATAACATCACATGTGTGAGAAAGCGGATAGGACTGGTGGCTTTCTCACAGGATAAAAACAGACACCTATTCACGTCGGCCTTGCTGCTGCTTTTGCAGCTCAGCGTGTAATAATATCCTGACACAGTCCAACAAAGTTGATGTTGAAGAATCATTGCTTCAACACTGGTGATATTTGCTTCTTCCAGGACACTGGCATTAGTTCGCCTGTCTTCCTAAGTGATGTGTAAAAAAAAATTCTGAGACACCGTTGACAGAAATACACACACACACACAGAGAGAGAGCAGTCCCCACTACTTCTTAAATGAAATTTGCATCCTGGTAAATTGTCAGCAGAATTGCAGATGAAAAAGACATGCCGACTTTTACATGCCTCGGGAGGCATGCCTAAAACTTTGTTGTGGTTCAGTCGTTCAGTCGTGTCCAACTCTTCGTGACCCCATGGACCAGAGCACGCCAGGCACCCCTATTCTTCACTGCCTCTCGCAGTTTGGCCAAACTCATGCTAGTCGCTTCGAGAACACTGTCCAACCATCTCATCCTCTGTCGTCCCCTTCTCCTTGTGCCCTCCATTTTTCCCAACATCAGGGTCTTTTCCAGGGAGTCTTCTCTTCTCATGAGGTGGCCAAAGTACTGGAGCCTCAACTTCAGGATCTGTCCTAGTGAGCACTCAGGGCTGATTTCTTTGAGAATGGATAGGTTTGATCTTCTTGCAGTCCATGGGACTCTCAAGAGTCTCCTCCAGCACCATAATTCAAAACTAAAACTACGAGTCCGGAATCTTTGGGTCTACAGCGAAGGTAGAAAGTGTGGGATGATTTCAGTCAAGTCCAACATTCTAAGGGAGGACCAACTGCCACATTGTGTTAGTTAGTTTTGGTCTGTTGGTCGGTTAGGCTGCTGCTGCTTAAAGATGTGTTGAGAGACTCACTAATATAGTTTATATAGTTTATATCTTTTGTTCTGTAACCTAAATATGTACATGAATGAATCTGTCAGTAAATTACTTTAGAATCATAGAATCCTAGAGTTGGAAGAGACCACAAGGGCCATCCAGTCCAAGCCCCTGCCAAGCAGGAAACACCATCAAAGCATTCCTGACAGATGGCTGTCAAGCCTCCGCTTAAAGACCTCCAAAGAAGGAGACTCCACCACACTCCTTGGCAGCAAATTCCACCGTCAAACAGCTCTTACTGTCAGGAAGTTCTTCCTAATGTTTAGGTGGAATCTTCTTTCTTGTAGTTTGAATCCATTGCCCCGTGTCCACTTCTCTGGAGCAGCAAAAAACAACCTTTCTCCCTCCTCTATATGACATCCTTTACTTTGGTTATTAATCAGATTCATGTGGATCTTTATTTTGAGGGGATAAAGGAATTGATGATCAAGATAAAAAACCTGGAATTTGAAGCATGGGAAGCCTTAAATAAAATTTAAAATAATAATTCGGTTGATTTGGAACCTTTCTTGTTTTAATGCTAATTGGAGAAATAATTTGGAATGTAATTTGGAATGTTTCATATGATTTTGTTGTATTGGAAACTTTAATAAATATGATTTGGGGGAAAAAGACAATCAAGAAAAGGACGAAAGACTCAAACGAGTCAGCAGCCGTTTGCCGCTGTGCAGGTTTAAATAAAGAACGTTTAACTCTGCAACTATATTATATAAACGTTCCCACAGAAAGTAGAAACTATTGGCTGAGGGTTCAAGGTACAGTCTCACAAGAGTTTTGTAAGGTGGGGCCCGTATGACAGCTCGGGTTGGTTTAGGGTTGAGGTTGGGGTTGGGGCAGCTAAACCTCTCTCAGACCAGCCCACCTTACCAGGTTGTTGTCGTTATGTTTATTTGTACTCCACTTTTTCTCCCGACAGAGACTCAAGGCGGCTTACGGATAAAATAAGAACAGCGAAAAGCAGTCAGTTTCCAAAAGCCCGTTGGGACAAGAAAGTCTTGGCCTGCCGGCGGAAAGACACCAAGGAGCGAGCTTCTCTGGCTTCTCTAGGGAGGCAATTGTAAAGTGGGGGAGCAGCCACCAAGAAGGCCCTCTCCCGTGTCCCCACCCAATGTGCCTGGGAGGGTAGCGGGACAGAGAAAAAGGGCCTCCACTGCAGATCTCAAAACCCAGGTAGGTTCTCAGGAGAGAATACAGTCTTTAACATAGCTTGCTTTGAATTGTGCCTGGAGGCAGACGGCTAGCCGGTGGAGTTGTTGCAACAAGGGTGTCTAATGCTCCACATAACCAGCCCTGGTTAACAATCTGACTGCAGTTACAGGTGGGTAGCCGTGTTGGTCTGCCATAGTCAAAACAAAATAAAAAAAATTCTTTCCGGTAGCACCTTAGAGCACTTTAGAGACCAACTAAGTTTGTCTTGGTATGAGCTTTCGTGTGCATGCACACGAAAGATCATACCAAGAACAAACTTAGTTGGTCTCTAAGGTGCTACTGGAAAGAATTTTTATTTTATTTTAATCTGACTGCAGTTCATTTGAACCAGCTGAAGTTTCTGAGCACTTTCCCAAGGCAGCCCCACATAGAGCCCCACACACAGAAACCCAACACTTGTTATCCTTTGAATTAGAATCGTAGAAACGTAGAGTTGGAAGAGACCCCGAGGATCATGTAGTCTGACCCCCTACAATGCAGGAACGTGTAGCTATCCCGTATGGGGATTGAACCTGCAACATTGGCGTGAGTGTGGCTGGGATTTCTGCTGGAGCCATTATTATTATTATTATTATTATTATTATTATTATTATTATTTCTACGCCACCCATCTGGCTGGGTTTCCCAAGCCACTCTGGGTGGCTTCCGACAAATATAAAAGTGTAATAAAACATCGAACATTTAAAACTTCCCTGTACAGGGCTGCCTTCAGATGTCTTCTAAAAGTCGGATAGTTGTTTATTTCCTTGACATCTGACGGGAGGGCATTCCACAGGGTGGGCACCACTACTGAGAATGCCCTGTGCCTGGTTCCCTGTAACCTCACTTCTCGTAGGGAGGGAACCACCAGAAGGCCCTTGGAGCTAGATCTCAGTGTCTGGGCTGAGGGATGGGGGTGGAGACGCTCCTTCAAATATACTGGGCTGAGGAGGAGAAGAAGAAGAGAAGAGTTCGGTTTTGATATCCTGCTTTGATGTTTCGTTCTTTTGGTGTGATTGGTGGGCTACTTAAAAATGAGGCTGCAGTTTAGATTTAATTTTAAATTGTATTTTAATCTGTGTATTTTAATTAATTGTTTTATGTTTTTGTTGTGATTTTGTTGGTGTTAGCCGCCCTGAGCCCGGTTTGGCGGGGAAGGGCGGGGTATAAATAAAATATTATTATTATTATTATTATTATTATTATTATTATTATTATCATCATCATCATCATCACTACCCGAAGGGGTCTCAAAGCGGCTAACATTCTCCTTTCCCTTCCTCCTCCACAACAAAGACTCTGTGAGGTGAGTGGGGCTGAGAGACTTCAGAGAAGTGTGACTAGGCCAAGGTCACCCAGCAGCTGCATGTGGAGGAGCGGAGACGTGAACCCAGTTCACCAGATTACGAGTCTACCACTCTTAACCACTACACCACACGAGGCCACTTAGGGCTTTCAAGGTCAGCACCAACACTTCGAATTGTGCTCGGAAACGTACTGGGAGCCAATGTAGGTCTTTTTAGGACCGGTGTTATGTGGTCTCGTGAATGTCATGAATAGCAGTTATGCTTTTGCTTCCTCAGGAAATCTGAGCTCATCTCCTGCTTTGGGGCGGGGGGGGGGGAGATGTTTGCACAGGACGCACAAGGCCATAAGATATATTACGAGATTATTTATTTGTAGGTATGCATTTTTAACTTCAATTTATCTACTCTCTTACTGGGTAAGAGAGGCAACTGAGAACATAAAACAGCTCTAAAACAAAAGCAGGGAGCACCTTAAAAACATAGAAGAGCAGTCCTAAACTAAAAATGTCAGGTGATCTAAAGAGAAGAAGAAGAAGAAGAGTTTGGATTTGATATCCCACTTTATCACTACCCTAAGGAGTCTCAAAGTGGCTAACATTCTCTTTTCCCTCCCCACCCCACAACAAACTCTGTGAGGTGAGTGGGGCTGAGAGACTTCAAAGAAGTGTGGCTAGCCCAAGGTGACCCATCAGCTGCGTGTGGAGGCGCAGAGACGCGAACCCTGTTCACCAGAGTACGAGTCTACCACTCTTAACCACTACACCACACTGGCTCACCACAGAGGCTGTGTGTATACCTAATTCAGGGCTCGCTAATCTGATGCCCACAGGTGGCACTTGTGAAAGTCAAATTTGATGCCCCCAGAATGAAACACAGTCTCCACATTCCCAGCTAAAAACACTGAAATTTAGATAACAGTCTTCTCTTTTCTCCTAAGAAGTTAGTCTGTTCTACCCTTTCAGAGTTTTACTCCTTTACCCTCCTCCCGATAAAAAATTCCTCATAAACCCACACATGTGAAAGGGAGAGGTGTGCTTGGGAGATAATGAGAGGTATCAAGAGGGACCAGAAAGGAATTTATGTTATTGTCTTCATACAGTAGCATGATCAATTTATTCAGCAGGGCATAGAAAGAGGAAGAGAGAGAACTCTGGAGATGATAAATAAAGAGTAGCAGGCTTGAACACCTAACAGGTTTTCATGTTCATTTCTTATTTCCCCAAACAGGTCAAAAGCAGGACAAATAAAATTATAGGAAATCATAAGTGGTGTCAGCAGAAGAAGGAAGAAAACAGACATCTAGAAATCCAAGGATATCTTTGAGGCACAAAGGAAACCAGAGAGAGATACAGTGAGAGAAATCCTTCCCAGTGGAATATGACAAAGGGACAATAAGCAAGGGAAAGAGTCCTGGGGTGGAGAGGGGGAATATTACAAAATAAACCAAATTTAAATAAATATTGCGGAGCCCCCATCGGGGGAGAAGCCGTATAAATGCAAGGAGTGCAGGAAGAGATTGCTAAGGGAGCACATATTGAACATCAAATAGCCAGCACAGGGATGAAACCATATAAATACATGTGGAGTTTTGCTCATAGCAGAAGCCTTACTACACATGAAGGAACCCACAAAGGAGAGAAGTCGCATGAATGCATGCAGTGTGGAAAGAGTTTCAGTTTCATGGGAAACCTTAGTACACATGAAAGAACCCACACGGGAGACAAACCGTATACATGCACGGAGTGTGGAAAGAGCTTCAGTCAGAGTGGACACCTAAGTTTACATCAAAGAACCCACACGGGGGAGAAGCCGTATGAATGCATGCAGTGTGGAAAGAGCTTCAGTTACATTGGAAACCTTATTTCACATGAAAGAACCCACACTGGAGAAAAACCCTATATATGCACAGTGTGCGGAAGGAGGTTCAGTCAGAGTGGACACCTTACTTTGCATCAGAGAACTCACACAGGGGAGAAACCATACGAATGCCGTGAATGTGGAAAGAGGTTCAGTCAGAGTGGCCTCCTAACTTCGCACCAGAGAACCCACACAGGGGAGAAACCATACGAATGCAAAGAGTGTGGAAAGAGATTCAGTCAGAGTGGACACCTTCGTTTACATCAGAGAACCCACACAGGGGAGAAACCATACGAATGTCACGAATGTGGAAAGAGCTTCAGTCAAAATGGACGCTTAACTTCACATCAAAGAACACACACAGGAGAGAAACCATATCAGTGCATGGAGTGTGGAAAGCGCTTCAGTCAAACTGGGCACCTTACTTCACATCAGAGAATCCATAAACGGGAGAAGCCGCACAAATGTCTGGAGTGTGGAAAGGGTTTCATGGACAATGGAGCACTTGCTAAACATCAAAGAATCCACACAGAAGAAAAACCACACACGTGTTTGGAGTGTGGAAAGAGCTTCACTCGAAAGGCAAACTTCAGTTCGCATGAAAAAATCCACACAGGGGAGAAACCATACAAATGTCTGGAGTGTGGAAAGAGTTTTAATTCTCGTAGGAGTCTTACTTTACATCAGAAAAACAACACGGGAGAGAAACCCTGTACATGCGCTGAGTGTGGAAAGAGTTTCAGTACAAGCTGTAAACTTACTTCACATCAAAGAACCCATACAGTGGATCAGCCATATGAAATAGCATGGAATTTGCAACAACTTGAATTAGAATGAAATGTGTTGACCCACGGATTGAAAGTTCCACTCTCCCTGGAATCAGAGAATTGTAGTGTTGGAAGGGCCCCCCCCAGGGTCATCTAGTCCAATGTCTTGCTCTTTCCTCTCCCCCGCCTTTGTTTTTGTCTCATTTTGTTTATTACAGAAATTTATGGAATAAGCAATGCGTACTAATATTTTTGTTATATGTATTATTGAAAAATTGTAATAAACGGGTGGGGGAGCCCAGTTTTTTTCCATGATGGGCTTGACCGTTATGGATGTCCCATCACAATGAGGCCCTTACTATCTATCATATAAAGAGAGAGACAGCAGAATTGATCACTCTGTGGTTAAAGCTTCTGTCCAGGCCTTATTAAGCCTATGGTCTCTTCCAGATGTCTTGCTTATTCCGATTATTCCGCATTCATCCGCAGTTGAAGCATGGCGGTTAGACTAAATCTAGTGTCATTGGGCATTCATTCTTATTTGTTTACAGGGCAGTCGTATCACTATACTTATCTGCTGATATGGCGTCAAATCATTCATATCTTTCCGAATCACAAAAGGGCCATTTAAACACCCACAAACACCTATACCCGCCAGTGGTTTGTTGTGCTGTTGTGGATGTCCTGTGTTCTTCCACTTCCACAAAGAAAAAGGAGCAAGCCTGGACCACCTAACCAGAATACCCCATTTTCTCCAGCGTAATTCAGTTCAGAGAGCTGGTGAAGAACCCAGGAGCTCCCTTGACGGAAGTGCCAAGCAGTGCGTTCCAACCCCCTGGCCTTTCCCAACACAAGCCAAGTCTCAAAGCGTCTCTCTGCTGTCAACAATAAAATCTTTATAACAAACTGCTCGGCAAATTAAAGGACCGATGTGCCAATTAATCTCTGTCTAGACTGAAAAGGAACTATGTGACCTGGTAGAAATCCAGATCTACTGAGTGCCAGCTTTTAGTCTAAGCACATCAAATATCAAAGTAAAGGATGTTTCGATGAAAACAGCTGTATGTGTAGCCTTCATATTAGAACGATTGCTTTTCCCCCCTGTGTACAGATCTCCTACAAATCGGATAGCTTTCCTTTCGTCTAAAAGAGATATTTTCCTCTGGCAATTGTGAAGATGACCAATCATTTTGAATGTGTATTGTAAAAATTTCCTCTTCAGAGGGGAGACGGGGTATAGATGTTGCCACCTTTGGGGGCACCAACTCAGTCTTCTCTTGTTGATAGAATCAGGCCTGCGCCTAGGGAATTATTTGTTTTCTTTTGTGCTGATTTGCTAGGTGGCATTTTCTGTATGAGTTTGGGAAACGTACATTTTTCTCCTTTGTAATCTTGAATTGTGTTTGCTTAAGTAAAGAAACATGCTAAATAAAACGACGAGGCTGCAAGTCTTCCCTGAACCCTAAATATTCTCTGTGCTGATATGGAGGGGGGGGGGAGTATAAACACACATCGCTAATTCTAATTTGGTGAGTGGCCCCTGGGTCCCGTGTCAAGGTATTCTTGCGGCCTATTTGGTGTGAGGGGTTGGACTGCCCTGCTTTGAATTAAAAAGCCCCCCCCCAAAGCTGCAAACCTTCCACACAGGGGAATTGTTCCATCTCTTTGATTATTTTGGGTCACCTGAGCTATACTTGCACACTCTATGCCAGGGGTGGCCAACTCCCAAGAGACTGCGGTCTACTCACAGAGTTAAAAAAACTGGCAGTGATCTACCCCCTTTTGGGGGGTTCAGGTCAAAGTTGTTGAACTTTATTTATGCAATGCAATAAAATCAACAGGCAAGCTCATAGATCCTGAACTGATGCAATATGGGCAGGCCAATGGAATAATGAAAGAGCAATTAACAAAAAATTGATATAAAACTGGGAAAACAAGAAGGGGGGGGGGAATAGAATATGTAGTAAGGTAAAGGTATCCCTGACCATTAGGTCCAGTCGCAGACGACTCTGGGGTTGCAACGCTCAAGGGAGCCGCCGTTTGTCCGCAGACAGCTTCCGGGTCATGTGGTCAGCACGACCCAGGACAGCACATGGAAATGCCATGTACCTTCCTGCCAAGAAAACCCTAATTTCTTGCCTGAAATCAAACACAGCATCCCCATGAGCTCATGGAATGGTGGATAGAATAAAAGGTGGGGACCATGATCCCTAGCTATCAGGACCAGTGGTCAGGGATGATGGGAATTGTAGTCCAAAACGTCTGGAGGGCCGGAGTTTGGGGATGCCTGCCTTAAAGCCAAAGTAAAAAGGAAATATGGCACCAGCTATACCTCCCATATGGGGGAGGCTGCTCTTGAGGTGTTGTGGTCTTAAAGAAGAGAAGAAGAGTTTGGATTTTGATATCCTGCTTTATCACTACCCGAAGGAGTCTCGAAGCGGCTCACATTCTCCTTTCCCTTCCTCCCCCACAACAAACACTCTGTGAGGTGAGTGGGGCTGAGAGACTTCAAAGAAGTGTGACTAGCCCAAGGTCACCCAGCAGCTGCATGTGGAGGAGTGGGGATGTGAACCCGGTTCACCAGATTACAAGTCTACCACTCTTAACCACTACACCACACTGGCTCTCCCAGTACAGTGTCTTTATAGGTCAAAACCAGCCCGGAAACTAATGCAGCCGGGCCAGGATTGGTGCCATGTGTTCCTGCTGTTTGGCCCGCTCTCACTCAGATAAATTGCCCCCACCTCACTGAACAACCCTTTACTCGAAGGTTTCTTTCCCTTTCCCCTTAAACTTCTAGCCCAGAGTATCCTGCGGGGGGGGGATCTTTGTGAGGGGGGTAACTAGTAAGTCGGAGCCTCAGACAGGTTTTCTTTAAATAAACAATAAAGATCTATTTAAGGCACGATAGTAAATAACAGAAATGGATTCAACTCAGGTTACTTTAGGAATACAGCGTGGTTTCACTTTAATTCATTCTCAGTCGTTTTTATGTTAAGGTTTGGTTCCTTTATAGGATGATACTTTCTTTCAGTTATCCACCCGCTTTAACAATCCTGCTCCTGGGGTACCAGTACTTTAAGTAATAGACCAAAGGGCTCTCCACGCCCCACCCTTCACTGGGTTTGGGAGTGTCTTCTTTTCCTTAGAAAAATCTCTGCCCTCCAGACTATGACTGACTTCTAGATTGTAGGCAAAGCTTCCGTCAGTCAGAACTAGAGATGTAAAATTTCCGGAAATTTTGAAGCTCGGAAAAAACCCCCGGTTTTTTTCTGATTTTTTTCGGGGGGGAAACAGAAATTTTCGGGGGGAATTGAAAAAAATGCTACATTAGCACTTTTTTTTTCTTTTCCAGATTGAAAGTCACTCTGTTACTTTAGAAACATAAAATATAACTATGGACAATTTTAATGGGCATAAAATTATCACAACTGGCATATTAAAAATATAGTGTATCCAAATAATTACCCGGTATTACAAACAAAATTTACTTTTTAAAAAAAAAATATATTTGTATTTGTAACAAATGGAGCAACAATCTCCTGAACTGTTTACTAGTTTATGCGGAACAAAAAACAAAACAAAACCACAAAACAATTTTTAAAAATCCAGAAGTAACAATTATTCATATTTCCTCTCTACAGTATTTAAAAAACATTCTCATAAAAAGAACTGAAGAAGGAAGTGGGACTAAGTTTCAATGAATGGGCATGAAATTAAATCAGAATCATTTTCTGAGCTGTAATTAAGTATATACTTTCAGGCCCTTTTTGTTGCTCTATATTTTCTTCCCGTGCTTTGAGGCCTAGTGAAGAGGACCAGAACCAATGCATACCACACATATGCAAAAACAAAACTGAAACCTTTTTCTTTTCTGGTGACAACAGCACCTCCTAAAGGAAGAAATGTATCTTGTTCTTGCATTGGAGAGTTCAGTTTGTAACCTGGGATTTGCTTGTCCTCACAGAAATTAGAATAATCTGATATACCATACATTATTATTTTTTTTAGAAATGGTTTATAAAATATTTCAACCCCTTATCTTAAAATATTTTATTCATCATGTTAAAATAAAACATTCCATAATCTATTTTTTTTAGTTTTTCAAATTTTCCAATTTTTCAGAAAAAAACGAAAAAGGCTTCAGGGGGAAAAAATGTTTTTTTCCAAATTTTTCCGGTTTTTCCCCGGGCCTTCACATCTCTAGTCAGAACTGATCTCTGCATCCATTTTCTGCACCACATCTGCTTCAGGTAATAATCTAAAGTAAAGATCCAGACTACTTTGATACTGGAACCATATTGATATTTGTAATACCCCCCTCACTGAAGAAATTTGCAAAAATTAAGTTTCACCCCTAAAACGCCACACAGAATTGATTTTTATAGCAGACTTATCATTCTGACACACCTGACAGGCCTAATTCAGGAGAGAAAAAATCAATGGAGAAAGAGACCATACACACAGCAGAGTGAACAGTGTAGCTGGTGTGTTACACTTGATAACAGGCAGTGTTGGGAGAGGGGAACTTGCATGTTTTTACCGTAAATAAAGGATCAGAGAAAGGGAACTGTAGTTTCAAACAATAATAGGCAGCTCAGGAATTCTCTTCCCCCACATCTTTTAAAAAGAAAATGTGTTGTGCTTGCTTAGCTGAAAAGTCTATCATTAAAAATGTCTGACATAATAATATAGGATACTAGCTGCCCGGCCAGTGGTGGGTTTTTTTTTTTTTTTTTTTTTTTTGCTTTTTTAAATTCTGACCCCGAAAGTATTCTGGAAGCTCCTGTTTTCGTTCTTCCCTGTCCCTGTAGAGTAGGGGTCAGCAAGGGGCCGGGCCGGTGGTATTGATCACTTGGGACTGTGCGTGTTCATCATGCGAAGTTGCGGCGGCCATTTTAGGTGAGGGCACTGGCCACTTTATGGAGGCCTACTGCGGGCCCTGCTCTGGTTTTTTTTACTGTAAAAGCGCACCCCCCACACACAAACACCCCCCTCCTCACAGTTAACTGGCCCCATGCTCTACACCAGTGTTTTTCAACCTTTTTTGGGCAAAGGCACACTTGTTTCATGAAAAAAATCACGAGGCACACCACCATTAGAAAATGTTAAATTTTTTTAACTCTGTGCCTATATTGACTATATATAAAGTAATTCTCTTGAATAGGAATCAAATAAACACAAAGAAAGTATTTTATAATTACTTTATTATGAAATAGTAAGTAAACAGAAATATGAAAAATTATAAAATACTTTATTCAGTGCGCAACCAGGGCCTGTTTGGCTGAACACAAAGCTGATATTCTGGCTGGAATTTTTCCCACGGCACACCAGGCAACATCTCGCGGCACACTAGTGTGCCACGGAACAGTGGTTGAAAAACACTGCTCTACACCATTAAAAAGAGCATTCTCCCCCACCCCAGTCCCAAAATTACGCACCCCAGTGACAAAATCCCCTCAGAGCCGGTCTTACTCCCTGCGACCTCTCAGGCAGCCTTGGGCTTATTTCGCTCCCGCATTTTTTTCCTCCCCCCTCTCTTCCGCAACTGCCCTGCCTCCTGCTCCGTCTTTTCCCCACATTTCCACTAAGCAGTTTGTGTCAGAAAGTCCTTGGGTGCTTACAGATGGCAGTTATAAAATGGTGGACGGGGTTTTCTTTTTGGCGCAGGTCTGATGACGTCAACAGGCAATCCGCCTTTCTATTGGATGCTGTTGGAGTCTTCAGTTCTGTTGCTGGTGACACGTAGTGTGCGCGCCAATTTTTTTTTTGCCTTTATTCTATATTTTAGGCATGACAGGTGTGGTTTTTTAAAAAATTTATTATGCTAGATCCTTCCTCAATGGTCATGTTACGCTTTGTCCTAATTTGATGCTGTTTGGTGCAGCAGTTACGGAGCAAGGTGGTTACAGGTGGGTAGCCGTGTTGGTCTGCCATAGTCGAAACAAAATAAAAAATTCTTTCCAGTAGCACCTTAGAGACCAACTGAGTTTGTTCTTGGTATGCGCTTTCGTGTGCATGCACACTTCTTTGCAAGGTGGTGTTGCGCGTGCACGCAATGGAAACATTTTTATATATATAGATAGGCATTGAGGAGAATACTCATCATCACCACAATAGAACAATTTATTCTTTCCCTTTTTATTATCAGGGTTCTGTATTATTGAATGAGGTGCTTAAAAATAATCAGACTTGGATCTCAGTTTAAGATGAGGCAGCAGACATCTCACTAATCTTCTTGCCCTATGCATTGAAAGCTAACAAAAATTAAATAGGATTAAGCTCCCAAGTATCACACCAATATCACATTTACACATTTAGGGATTCTTTCCATTTTAATACCAGGCATACTCATCAAAGAGCAAGCACCGTTGTACACAAGGACACCTGCATGACTCAAGTAGAGTGCCAAGACTTTGTTGTGCTCCAGAAGTTAATTTTAGGACCAGCCTCACGACAAGTTGTACACACATCACTGTCCACATCCAATTCTAACTGTGCCGGAGATCACAATGCCTGCAGCGTCAGGAGATTCACTGCATTCCAACGGCGTATATTTCTATCTAAGATGCATGCGCACACAGAACAGACTGAGCACATACACCTGTGCATGTGTGAATGAACAGGCATAAAGTGTAAAAACTGTGCATAAATATTTTTTTGAGCAGGCATGCATCGCTTTTGTGGCTCAACATTTGTGTGAGAAGACAATCTCTGCTATGAACTTTAACAAGAACCGCGTGAGGACAAGACTAAGTGACTCTCACCTGCGTGACATTTTGCGAATAAAAACCACTGCCTATGAACCAGACCTAGCCTATGTGCTGCAGTCTGCCATAGTCGAAACAAAATAAAAAATTCCTACCAGTAGCACCTTAGAGACCAACTAAGTTTGTTCTTGGTATGAGCTTTCGTGTGCATGCACGAGGTATCTGAAGAAGTGTACACGCACACGAAAGCTCATACCAAGAACAAACTTAGTTGGTCTCTAAGGTGCTACTGGTAGGAATTTTTTATTCCTATTTTTTATTTTTATTTTGTTTTGAGATGGTTATCTGTCTGACATGCTTGGGGCAGGATATCACCTTGGGAAGGCCCTGCAGCCACGACTGTACTGCGAGCGCTCTAGTTGGACAACAGCCTTTACCAAAGGTGTCACGGGCTTTGAAGACACTCAAACTCAGGACGCAACATACTAAGAGGAAGGCACGCTTGGCAAATCCACACCGTGATCAACTCCGTCCTGGAAACCAATGTCCCCACTGTGGAAGGACATGTGGATCCAGAATTGCCCTCCACAGTCACTTACGGACTCACTGTTAAAACCGTGTTTATGGAAGACGATCTGACTCGCCAAAGAAGAAGAAGAAGACACCTCAGGAAGAACTTAGGAAGAACTTCCTGACAGTGAGAGCTTTTCGACAGTGGAATTTGCTGCCAAGGAGTGTGGTGGAGTCTCCTTCTTTGGAGGTCTTTAAGCAGAGGCTTGACAGCCATCTGTCAGGAATGCTTTGATGGTGCTTCCTGCTTGGCGGGGGTTGGACTGGATGGCCCTTGGGGTCTCTTCCAACTCTATGATTCTATGATTCAGGGGATTATGATGGGCTCACTCACCTCAACCCTTATGAGGTGCCACATGCCATTGGGTCCCACATGCCATTGGAACTGAGAAGATTGCTACAACGAATGTGATTTCTTATGAATTTCTCAAGTTTTCCCATTGAGTCAGTCCATAAGATACATTTATCAGTGAATTGCGAAATTTGGGAATGTGCAGCGGAGGCTCTTTGTCTTTGCCTCCTAGTCTTTGCCTCCTACCGGCTTCCAATTTCCCGGTAAGGCACAGGCGCAGAAGCAGGAAGACGGCAGGCAGGGAGAGGGTGGGGCGGTCTCCTGCCCTCGGCTTGCCAAGGGTTAAAAGGAGCAGAGCTGGATTGCTAGAGAGGACAGGAAGTGGAGGGCGAGGGAGGGCGTGGGGGGGGCAAGGTCCTCCAGAGCAGAAGCCCTTCCTGCAAGTAAAGAGGAAGCTGCTTTCTTCTCTCTGCTTTGCACAAACTTCCTCGGTGCCCCTCCTGGAATCTGGTGAGTCTCTTCTCTCTTCCCCCTTAGGGTGCAACTGGGAGGAGGGGGTCCCAGGGCTGCAAGGGAGGAGTCAAGCCCCCCCCCCCGGTTCAGCTCATGCAATGGGGGGGGGGAAGACCCCCAAGTCAGGGAGCAGAGGGTCCTGCCCCCAATTCCTCTCTGCCAAGCCAGGGAGGGGCTGAGTGTCCAGCAGGTCTGCAACTCTTGTTCTTCCTTTGGATCGAGATGCTGCCTTCCTTTTTGGGGAGGGGTCTTTGGGGCAGCAGAAACAGGGCATGCAAATAAGCCCCCTTCAGATTTAGGGGGAAAGTCGCATTTCATAACAGAGGTAAGCATCCAAGGGATCCGAGGAAGGAGAAGCCCTGTGGAGATACAGCCCCCCCCCCAAGTGTGGAGACTGGATGGGAGACCCTCTCCCACCATCTACCCATCCACTGCAATTCCCAGCGTTCCCTGGCAAGAAGTGTGGATTGCTGACCACTCTGAGAATTGCAGTCTTTGGGCAGCAGGACTGAAGGTGTCTCCTTGCAACTCTCAGCGCCCTGAACCAATTCTGGTTCCCAGGATTCTTGGGAGGAGTCACTAGGGCCGGGTGAGATCTGGTTTCCAACCTTGTGATGGATCAGCAGATAAACACCTGCCCCCTCCCAACTGAGCAAGTGCACAGAGTGCATCCAGTCTTGCTCAGCTAAATATTTTTAGGAAGACCCATGCCCCTCCTGCCCTGGCAAGGCACTGGGGTGAAGCTGCCACCACCTTCAGCATCCTGTGTGAATAGTAATGATAATAATAATAATAATAATAATAATAATAATAATAATAATAATAATAATAATATTTACCTGCCACCCATCTGAATGCCTTCAGATGTCTCCTAAAAGTTTTGTGGTTCTTTATTTCCTTGACATCTGATGGGACGGTGTTCCACAGGGAGGGCGCCACCACCGAGAAGGCCCTCAGCTTCCTTCCCTGTAACTTCTCTTCTTGCAGGGAGGGAACCGCCAGAAGACCCTCGGCTCTGGACCTCAGTGTCCGGGGTGAACAATGGGGGTGGAGACGCTCCTTCGGGTATACTGGGCCGAGGCCGTTAAGGGCTTTAAGGGTCAACACCAGCACTTTGAATTGTGCTCGGAAACGTACTGGGAGCCAATGTAGGTCGTTCAGGACCGGTGTTATATGGTCTCAGCGGCCACTCCCTGTCACCAGTCTAGCTGCCGCATTCTGGATTAGTTCTAGTTTCCGGGTCACCTTCAAAGGTAGCCCCACATAGAGCGCATTGCAGTAATCCAAGCGAGAGATAACTAGAGCATGCACCACTCTGGCAAGACAGACCGTGGGCAGGTAGGGTCTTAGCCTGCGTACCAGATGGAGCTGGTAGACAGCTGCCCTGGATATGGAATTGACCTGTGCCTCCATGGACAGCTGTGAGTCCCAAATGACGCCCAGGCTGCGCACCTGGTCCTTCAGGGGCACAGTTACCCCATTCAGGACCAGGGAGTCCTCCACACCAGCCCTCTCCCTGTTCCCGAATAACCGTACTTGTGTCTTGTCAGGATTCAACCTCAATCCGTTAACTGTCATCCATCCTCCAACCGCCTCCAGACACTCACACAGGACCTTCACCGCCTTCACTGGTTCTGATTTAAAAGAGAGGTAGAGCTGGGTATCATCCGCATACTGATGGACACCCAGCTGGAGTGGTACCTATTTATCTACTTGTATTTGACATGCTTTCGCACTACTAGTTTGAAAGGAGCAGGGACCGAGCAATGGGAGCTCACCCCGTTGGCGGGGTTTCAAACCACCGACCTTCTGATCAGCAAGCCCTAGGCTCTGTGGTTTAACCCACAGCACTAGAAAAGTTAGAAAAGCTTTAATTGCTACAAATGGTATAAGGAAACAGGATAAGGAATTAAGGGGAAGGATGGTGTTGACCTGGAGTGGTTGCAAAATTTCTGGTGTCTCCCCGAGTGCCACGTGCCCTTCTGCAAAGAGAGCTTCTCTAAAGAAAGCACAAGCAAAAAATCACTCAATTTTACATGAATAAGGAAAATGAGTAGGGGGCTAAGAAACAGCAGGAGCCAGATACTATTACCAACCTTATAGGGTCTCTCAGCAGATATCATGATGAGCAGAAAGAGGTTTTGGGCCCAGCCAGCTCAACTGCTAAGTCATCTCTTGCATTGAAACGTGGGGGCACCTACATGTAATAGCTACTTGGCTATTTTCTGCCCATGCTCTGGGGTTGCAGTTTTCAGGCTTGGGGACAGAATGGTGACTGGTTTTTCCACCAAGTTCTGTCCATAGGCCCACTGAGTTCAATGGAGTCTACTCTCAGGTCACTACTGTGCATACCATGCCAGCCTTACGAAGAGTGAGGCTCAAACAGATGAAATTGGAATCACTGGAAATGTTTAGAAATGGGGTTTCTATTGGGAAGGGGCTGCCCCATTTGTGCTTCTCCAGGGGCAGGAGAATATCTAGGGCAGGAGAATCCCTGCAGGGCCTCTGAGGCTCCCTTTGCTCCTTCCTCTCTCCCAGGACCCTGCAGCTTGTTGCGGCTTCTCGACTCCTCAGGAAGGACGAAACAGATGGATCCTGCAAAGCTAGTGAGGATGGAAGGGGGAAGATGGACTGTTGACCTGGTCAGGTTGTCTCCTGCATCCCTCCTCACAGCCTCCGAGCGTTCCCTCCCAGGGACTTCTGAGAGATCTGGTGAGTTCCAGGGGAGTGGAGATGGGGACATGGAGGGATGGAACCAGAGAGATATCAGGGCTTGCTCACCTTGGGGGTGGGAGGAAGCAGGCAGGCAGGCGGATGGAGATTGAGAAGGTGAGCACATTTTGGGGCTCCTCCACCTGCCTGCCTGTGCCTTTGTCACCTGCAGGCAATTTGAACTAGGAATACATCACAGCTCCCCGGCCACCACAACATATTGGCAGCTCAAAATGTCTGAAACCAGTACTGTGATTGAATGCTCTACCAATGTTAGACAAGTTACAGGTGGGTAGCCGTGTTGGTCTGCCATAGTCAAAACAAAATCGAAAATTCTTTCCTGTAGCACCTTAGAGACCAACTGAGTTTGTTCCTGGTATGAGCTTTCGTGTGCATGCACACTTCTTCAGATACACTGAAACAGAAGTCACCAGATCCTTAAATATAGTGAGGGAGTGGGGAGGGGTATTGCTCAGAAGGGTGGTGGGAATGGTTGATCAGCTGATAGGTGTGGAAAACCTGTTGACGACTCTTAATGGCTGTAATTAGTCTTGCAGGGAAAGGCAAGTGGTGAGATGGCTAAAGATAGCTTTGTTATGTATAATGAGATAAGAATCCAATGTCTTTGTTCAGACCAGGTTTCTCCGTGGTTTTAAGTTTGGTGATTAGTTGTAATTCAGCCACTTCTCTTTCCAGTCTATTTCTGAAATTTCTTTGTAGTAAGACAGCTACTTTGAGATCTTTTATAGAATGTCCTGGGAGATTGAAGTGTTCTCCTACTGGTTTCTCTGTCTTGTGATTCCTGATATCAGATTTATGTCCATTTATCCTTTGGCGTAGGGTTTGGCCTGTTTGTCCAATATAGAGAGCTGAAGTTTAGAACACTCTAAACTTGGAATACACACAAATATAAACAAATACACAATACAATCATACTATCACCACAATTTCAGACCAATTTAACATAAAACTCTGCTAATGTCAGGGAACAGAAAGATACAATTTTTCCCAAATAAGATCCACTTCTTCAACATCACCTTCCAGACACACTACTAGAGCCATTGCAATTCTCACTATCTTGACATCCTTCAGAACATTCTCCCTTTTTTTAAAAAAAAAACTTTTACATAGCAACTAATCTTTTCCAATATAACATTGTACAAGTGATCTAGGGTGTTTGGGTATAGCTATTTTCTCCTTACTGTTTTCTCTTTCCTAATGTTCCATTTCTCCATCCCAATTATATTACCAATTCCAACAGCCATATCAGAGACTAACTTCCCCTCCTCTTCTTTTTCCTGCATCCAAGCACCAGCCATTGATCCTCAGTACCTAATTTTCTACTTACCACCTCACCAAGTCTATCAGGACCTTGTGTCCAAGAATTAACTCACCACCACCAACCTATTTTTGACCCTCAGGAGGACTTAAGGTGGGAACAGGGCAGTAGGGAACAAATTCTGACAGAGTTGGGTTGTCAGACAGAATAGAACTTGGCCTATTTATCTCGCTTCAGAGCCATCGGTAGGTCACTCTCATCATCTCACACATGGCGGCCAGCTTAGCAAAATTGCTAACTCCTCACAACGGTGTTTCATTAGGACAATGGAGTTGAACCCTTGATGTGCTCATTCAAATAATGACAATTTTCAGGTTTCTTTTAGGTAACAACAAATTATGGACAGGAAATAGGAAAAACTCCTGTCTTTTTAAAACAATCTTTGAAGGGCTTACTATATATCTACCACCTCTGAAGCAGAGCCATCTTCAGGCCTCTCTCATTGTCTCATGCTTCCATGGCAACAACCTGGCGGTCCTCTCCATGGTTTGGACAATGGATTCACCCCCCTAGATGTGCTCTGCAACCTTGGCATGGAGGGTGGTGTATTGCCTTCAATATTGTTTCCTGCTGGGCAGGGGGTTGGACTAGATGACCCTTGGGGTCCCTTCCAACTCTATGATTCTATGATATGTATACCTTCACTTTATCATCAATTTTTCTTCCAATCATTCCAAAATTTCTGCCCCATTTTCCTCCTGAGGTTCAAACTTCCTTCAAATCCTAACTTTAACTTACACTGTCAGGGCTACACTGTCAGTTGCTAACCATTCTATTTCAACATTCTCTTCTCCTTCATTCTACATCCCACAAACCTACATCTACATTCCCAAATACATTCTGCTAAGAAGCCATTTCTTCTGTTTCAAAACCTTCCCTGAAAAACTTAAAACCTGGGATATAAAATAAAACTTTTCCCTCTAATCAACTTCTGTTGGAAACAATCAAACTGCTCAGAAGACATAATCTTCTCCCCCCCTTGTGGGTGGCAAATTCCCTTCCTTTGCAAGGTCCACTGCTGCAAAGAGAAAAATCCTTGCTGTTTAAACTAAGGCTTCTCTCTGTTTCTGTCCATCTCCCCACTCTCATTGCTTTACCAAAGGTCAATTAAGAAACAAAATAAGACTGTACCAGCTTTAAAAACAAACTAACAAACATTCCTGATTGCAAGAGCAGCCCTCCTTTCAATGCTTCAGACACACTTTTACATTCACCTTAACATTGCAGAGAAATACTTTTACAGCCCATTCTATTGAAGACACATGCCTTGGCACACAAACAATTTCCAAAACACACTCACCTAACCCTGGGGTTCAAACAGATTCCTTGAAGGGACAACAAAACAAAACAACAAATACAAGAGGACTGCCGCTGTGCAACCACATATACAAGGAAAAACGAACTTCCCAGACTTCGTTAGCAATGCAGCAAAAAATGAAACAATTTTGGGAACACAGAGTTTGGGAACACACAGATTAGGGCTGCTTTCTGCCCCACCTTTCCAAAATGAATGCAAGCCTCAAACAGGGACCAACACACACACACAGGCACTACAGATACAGAAAAACTCACAAAAATCACACTGCACAATCACTGCAGACACAGAACTCATACAACACACACACATACTGAAGGAAAAATATTCAACAGGTTCATAAGATTATTACAAGTCATAAATTTTACACAGCAACAAAAATTCCAATTCCCCATCTCAGCTAGCTCAGGTTCGACCTGGGACACTCCTTCCACCTAACGTTTACACGTGCACACACCTTTCTTCGCACCCAGTTGGTGACTTAGACGGAGTTGCCTCGCTAAAAAATGCACCAAAAGGGCCACAAATCGCTTCGCTTAGGGGTTCTGAACCCCCGCGTCTCATTCACTCAGCACCATTCACTGGAGTGTCCACATACACCATTCACCATGCACAGAGTAAAATCACAGAAAAATTCTTAACTTTCCCTTCTCTCTCTTCAGAGAGGGCACCCCCCTTCTTTTCCCCACAGCCAACGGCAACCTTTTGCTCTCTGCTGGCTTCCTGGCGGCCCCCTATGGCTCACGGCCAGGCTCCTGGCGGCCCTCTATGGCTCACGGCCAGGCTCCGGTGGCAACTCTACTTGCACACTACCGGATTTTAACGGCGGCCCTATGGCTCACTGCCGTTGCAGGAGATCGATCACATCCTGCGCTTCCCCTTCCCTGGGAAGCTGCTCCCCCTGTGGAGCTTACCTGTCCTCTGCAGATCTTACTTCCCTTCCCCCCTGCGGCCGCTTTCTCTTTCTCCCGTCGCCACGGTGCAGTTTGGCTCTCCCCCTGGGGTAAGCCAGTCCCTTCCCACAAACAGGCAGGAAGCGCGCTTGGGGCCAGCAAACGCCAGACCAGGAGAGCCTTTTCGCTGTGCGGCGACGCCTCGGACTCCCTGTTTTCTCAATCCCGGGGAACAGCGAAGGGTTCCCGGCCAACGCACCACGTTATGGAGCCTTATTTGCCCCTACGGGTTCCCATTGTTGCGCCCGGTGAGAAAACATGGAAGCAGAAAAGACCTGAGGCTTCTGGCTTCAGAGAGAGAAAGATTTAATTTCTGCATGCAGAGGTACTTCGGTGTTTAGATAGCCAAGCAAGTACAAAACTAGCCAATTTTCAGACAGTTCTTATAGACAGTTCTCTGGCTTTCTTCCCACCCCAGAAAACTTCCTCTTGTCCATATAAGGAACATTTCCTGTTGTACATTTCTTGTTATACATATAAGGCAAAAGGACATTTAGCCCAGTGTTGGTTCATGCGCACTTCCAGCAAGGCCATCCTATCTGTGACCCAAACAATTCCTCTCTATGCGAGGACAGTTACTCTCTGCGCAAGGTCTCTGTTATCTCCAGACACTTAGTAAGGCAAAGCTTGCCAGAGAGAAATACAATGCAGATCAAAGTTCACAGCTTTACAGAGCAGTTTCATACAGAAAAACTTAAAAAGTTATTTTATACTTAATACATTCACTGGACTAACAATACATTCAGGTGAATATATATAGGTTAGCTAATTAACCCCTTCCATTTCCAATGCCTTTCCTAACCTGTCATTAATATATTATGTCCCACATCCTTTGCCCATTTTGTAACACATTTGACCTGTTCCTCTTTAGTGTCCCATTCCTAAAGCAGATTGTTCATTTTTGACAGCAGTTTTGTACTACCTTCTACTATTTCTCTCTGAAATTTTGACACCTGATAACTAAATCCTTTCTTTTCATGATTTTTTAAAGTTTCATTTAGTTGGAAATATTGTAACCTTTGCCTCTTCCTCTCTCCCAGGACCCTGCAGCTTGTTGTGGCTTCTTGACTCCTCAGGAAGGATAAAAGAGACGGATCCTGCAAAGCTAGCGAGGATGGAAGGGGGAAGATGGACCGTTGACCTGGTCAGGTTGTCTCCTGCATCCCTCCTCACAGCTTCCGAGCATTCCCTCCCAGGGACTTCTGAGAGATCTGGTGAGTTCCAGGGGAGTGGAGATGGGGACATGAAGGGATGGAGCTGGAGAGGTATCGGGGCTTGCTCACCTTGGGGGTAGCGGGGGAGGCAGGCAGGTGGATGGAGATTGAGAAGGTGAGCATATTTTCGGGCTCCTTCACCTGCCTGCCTGAACCTTTGTCATCTGCAGGAAATTTGAGCTAGGAATACATCACAGCTCCCCGGCCATCACAATGTAGTGGCAGCTCAAAATGTCTAATACTAGTGCTGTGATCTTGGAGCCTTATTTGCTCCCCAGGGTTCCTCAGGTTGCGCCCGGTGAGAAAAGGCGGAAGCAGTCAAGAGACACGAGAGAAAGATTTATTCTGCATGCAGAGGCACTTGCAGTGTTCAAACACCCAAGCAAGTACAAAGCTAGTCAGTTTTCCAGTAGTTTTTCCAGCTCACCTCCCCACCCCAGGAATCTAACCTAAAAGTGGATACACTGGGTGGGGTCAAGGGTTATCGTATACAGGAATATAGGGGGACCTTGGTCTGCTGCTCATCATAAACACGCTGTCTAGGGACCTTGGTATGCAGCTCATCATACACGCAATGTCTATACATGTTGACACGGAAAACCTCCTCCCCTGGTACGATATTTTAGAATGCCTTACCAATGTCAGACAACTTACCGCTCCATCACAAAGCAGTAGAAGCAACAACTCTTTTAGTAACGTGATCCTGCTTTGCAGTTTGAATGCAGACAGGGCCTCTGTGTGTTGCCTTTTTCTTTTCTTTTTGGGATAACTTTTTATTTGCTTTTAAAAACAAGGAACATATGAATAATAAATGATACAAACATGTAGACCAGGTCATTTGTATATCAAAACTAGCAGAATAAATTTGCAGGAATATCTATAACATATGGTTCATTATTAATGGCCAGTGTATGAGTTCTGGGTTTAAACTGAATTAAACTGGAACACTAAAAGGGGAAATAGGAGAGAACAGAGAGCATTCAATATCAAATTATGTCTATTCAGGAGCTGTTGTGGTTGAAATTCCATACATACCTCTATGTGATGAACCTCCACTATTTTGATGGAGACCAACAGCATCTGGGATTCTAACATCCCCATTATGAGCCCTGAATGGAGGGATATCAACTCTGTTCTCTGTGAATATTCTTTGCCTGGGGAATGCCTTTGTCTGAACTGCCCAGGCCTTCTTAAATGTTGGCTTCAGAGTTTTTTGGGGGAAGTTTAAGTAACTTCTGTCGGTTTGTTGTTTTTGCTTTGGCTTCTGTCTGCATTTGGTTGACCAAAGAGATGACTGACCTTTGAGATGGAGTGTACTCCATGATTGAGCCAAACAAAATCTATCCTAGATAAAAGCCAAGCAATATGTCAGTTAATACCACCAACAAAGGCAGTGAAAACTATAGTAAGGCCTCACCTCTAACTCTCTTCAACTCTTCCTCTATCACAAGCATTCATTAACATTGTTCAATAATCTGGCGCTCCATTTCTTCCTGAGGCTCTAATTAGCTTCTCTCTTCATTGCAGATGGTGGTGAACTGGAAGGGAAGAACAAGGAGGACCACAACAGAATCCACATAGTGGAGAAGTCAGATAAATATTCAGAGTGTGGAGAGAACATCCATCAGAGCTCCCAGTCTACCTCCCTTCAAAGAAAGGGCTTCATTCAGAGGGATAGCTTCAGTTACCATCAACGAATTCATACAGGGGAGAAACCCCATCAGTGCTTGGAATGTGGGAAGAGCTTTCGTCTGAGTGGTGATCTTACTTCCCATCACAGAATTCATACAGGAGAGAAACCATATCAGTGCTTGGAATGTGGGAAGAGCTTCAGTCACAGGCAGAGTCTCACTTCCCATCAAAAAGTTCATACAGGGGAGAACCCCTATGAGTGCTTCGAATGTGGGAAGAGCTTCAAGCACAGTCAGAAACTCACTTGCCACCAAAGAATTCATACTGGGGAGAAACCCTATGAGTGCTTAGACTGTGGGAAGAGCTTCAGTCGAAACTACCGTCTCATTTCCCATCAAACAATTCATACAGGGGAGAAACCATATCAGTGCTTAGACTGTGGGAGATGCTTCCGTCTGAAGGAAAATCTCACTTCCCATCAAAGAATTCATAAAGGGCAGAAACCCTATAAGTGCTTAGAATGTGGAAAGAGCTTCATTCGGAAGGATAGCCTCACTACCCATCAAGTATTTCATACAGGGGAGAAACCCTATGAGTGCTTGGAATGTGGAAAGAGCTTCAGTCACAGGCGGAGTCTCTATTCCCATCGAAAAGTTCATACGGGGGAGAAAACATATCAGTGCTTCGAATGTGGAAAGAGCTTCAGCGAAAGCACCTCTCTTACTTCCCATCAAAGAATTCATACAGGGCAGAAACCCTATCAGTGCTTGGAATGTGGACAGAGCTTCAGTCAGAGCTCCCATCTCACAACCCATAAAAGAATTCATACAGGGGAAAAACCATATCAGTGCTTGGAATGTGGAAAGAGCTTCAGTCAAAGCTCCCATCTCACGACCCATAAAATAATTCACAAAGGGGGGAAAGCATATCAGTGCTTGGAATGTGGAAAGAGGTTCATTCACAGACAAAATCTCACTTCCCATCAAAGAATTCATACAAAGGAGAAACCCTATCAGTGCTTGGAATGTGGAAAGAGCTTTCGCCAGAGGTGGGGGCTCGCTTCCCATCAAAAAGTTCATACAGGGCAGAAACCATATCAGTGCTTGGAATGTGGACAGAGCTTCAGTCAAAGCTCCCATCTCACAACCCATAAAAGAATTCATACAGGGGAGAAACCATATCAGTGCTTGGAATGTGGGAAGAGCTTCAGGCACAGGCAGAGTCTCACTTCCCACCAAATAATTCATACAGGGCATAAACCCTATCAGTGCTTCGAATGTGGGAAGAGCTTCAATTACAGACAACATCTCACTTCCCATCGAAAAATTCATACAGGGGAGAAACCCTATCAGTGCTTCGAATGTGGGAAGAGCTTCAGTCAAAGCCACTCTCTCACTTCTCATCAAAGAATTCATACAGGGCAGAAACCCTACCAGTGCTTGGAATGTGGAAAGAGCTTTCGCCAGAGGTGGGGGCTCGCTTCCCATCGAAAAATTCATACAGGGGAGAAACCCTATCAGTGCTTGGAATGTGGAAAGAGCTTTTGCCAGAGTAGGGGTCTCGCTTTCCATCAAAGAATTCATACAGGGGAGAAACCCTATCAGTGCTTGGAATGTGGAAAGAGCTTTAGTCGCAGTGACCATCTGACTTCCCATCAAAGAATTCATACAGGGGAGAAACCCTATCAGTGCTTAGACTGTGGAAAGAGCTTCAGTCGCAGCCACCATCTGACTTCCCATCGAAGAATTCATACAAGAGAGAAAACTTTTTAGTGTTTGGAATGTGGGAAAAGCTTCAAGTAGAGTGCCACTCTCACCGCCCACCAATTAATTCATACAGGGTTGAAAGCATATCAGCGCATGGAATGTGGATAGAATTTCACTCGTCAAAAAGTCAATTCAAGGACTCACAGCAGGGTGAATAATAGAAAGGTGGATTCGGAATCTATTCCTCCATGACCTTGAGATGGACTTCTGTAAGTATGAGAATGTCCAGGGGATGGGACCATGCTCTATATGCGGGGGGAAATCCATGGAGAACAGTCCGATGTAGGGCTTAAGTCATTGGTCAGATTGTCATAATTACAGACATACTTACTGGTTTGGACGGAAGTGATTCTTATTCCAGGGGAACTGGTGATTGTGAGATTACAGGTGCTCTCGCCAATATTGTCCAAACGTCCAGTAAAACTTTGACACTGCAGACCAATAGTTTACCCACTGAGGTAGATGTATTGGGAGGTTAGGTTTAGGGCGTGTGGTATGTGGGATCCCTATAAAGGGTACTTCTTCCTCTAGGTGGGAGGTAGACTGGTCAAGTTACCATCAGCTGAATGCAACATTTAAGTTAGATTTTAAAAAATGGATTTGCAGAACAAAACTCGCAGTTTGAAAGGGAGTTATTAGGCTCCAGGGTTAAAATGTTATCTAAAATGTATAACATATTACTTGAGTGGGATACAAAGAATGAAATGATGGAATCATCAATGATAACCTGGGCCAGAGATGTAGTACACAATATTGACCGAATTGCTTTATGAGAACAACTGTCGAAAGTAAATTTAAGGTTTACAGCTTGCTACATGCTAAGGGAAAACTTCATGAAGATGATGCAGAGGAGGTCAACCAAGAAGATCAAGGGTCTGAAACCAGGCCTTATGAGGAGTGCTTGAAGGAACTGGGGGTGGGGTATCTATTTTAAGTGAAGTTTGCAGAAATCTACACTTGGGCTGCCATACGTCCGGATTTTCCCAGACATTCCAGCAATTTCCACCCAGACACTGCTTACAATTCTGGATGTATGCCAACCATATCTATTTACATTGGTACCTCAGTTTCCAAACAGCTTAGTTCCCAAACAACTTTGAACTCGAACGCTGCAAACCTGGAAGTCGGTGTTCCGGTTTACAAACTTTGCTTTGGAAGGTGAACATGCTCCTGAGCTTCTGTTTTTACTGTTGCACTGCTAATTTGCACCCCCCCATTGTAATCAAACCCTTTTTCCTCCCATTTTTGCTGTTGTGATGCTATTTTGCGTCCCCCCCCCCCATTGTAATCAAAGCCTTCCATTTCCGATTGCAGTATTCTGAGTTGATATTTGGAGCTTATATATGGTCCTTCTATTTTTTCATTTTTGTGACTGTGGCTTGTTCTTCATTTTTGATTGATTGTGTTATTGCGGAAATGTATAAAAGCCCCCCATCCAAACAATGGCTATCATCAGTGCAGGTAAGGGAAAAAAAATAATTTAAATTTTAATCTACAGTACTGTCTTCTTTATTTTATAGTACAGTACAGTACATTGCTTATTGCTTTCATTTTATGGTTCAATGGTCTCGTTAGATAGTATAATTATGTTAAATTGCTGTTTTAGTAGTTGTTTTTAAAAGTCTGGAACGGATTACCGTATTTTTCGCTGCATAAGACACACTTTTTTCCTCCTAAAAAGTAAGGGGAAATATCTGTGCGTCTTATGGAGCGAATGGTGGTCCCTGGAGCTGAATTGCCCAGGGGCCAAAAGAGGATCATGCTTTTTATTTTACAAAGAGAAAAGGGGGTGTTGAAAGAGATCAGGAGAGAGCTAAGAGTCCCGGCTCCCTTTCAGCCCCGCCCTCTTGCCCAGGCCTCCATTGTTGAATGTGCTGCAGAGGGAGGTTGTTTGTTTCCCCAGCAACATGTGACTGGCTGATTAGATTATCTGTCTGGAAACTGTAGAAAAGGCTCCCTTTCCTTTAGAAGCTGCAGAAATGTGAGCTGAACCCAATAAAAACGGGGCTTTTCCTCTTTGCTTTCCCCCCTTTGCAAAAGGAGCTTTGCTTTCCCCCCTTTGCAAAAAAGCTGCAAAACTTTTAGCTGATCCTCAAAAAAACCAGGGCTTTTCCCTTTGCAAAAAAGCTGCAAAACTTTTACCTGATCCTCAAAAAAAACAGGGCTTTTAGAGGAGGAAAACCAGAAAAAATATTTTTTTCCTTGTTTCCTCCTCTAAAAACGAGGTGCGCCCTATGGTCCGGTGCGCCCTATGGAGCTAAAAATACGGTAATCTGTTTTGCATTACTTTCTATGGGAAAGCGCGCCTTGGTTTTGGAATGCTTTGGTTTTCGGACAGACTTCCAGAACTGATTAAGTTTGAGAACCAAGGTACCACTGTAGTCAGTTTCTTCAGTCAGTCTTGACTATATAACCACAATGGGTTATCTTGCAGTTTTTATGTTTTTATACAGTTTATATACAGTTTTTATACAGGTGGAACTCGAAAAATTAGAATATCATGGAAAAGTTGTTCATTTATTTCAGTAATTTTACTTAAAAGGTGGAACTAATATATGAGATAGATTCATGACATGCAAAGCAAGATATGTCAAGCCTTTATTTGTTATAATTGTGATGATTATGGTGTACAGCTGATGAAAACCGCAAATTGACAATCTCAGAAAATTAGAATATTAAATGGAATCAACAAAACAAGGATTGCAAATAGAACAATATTGGACCTCTGAAAATTAGAAGCATGCATATGTACTCAGTACTTGGTTTGAGCCCCTTTTGCATCAATTACTGCCTCAATGCAGCGTGGCACGGATGCTGGGGCTCCGGAGGGCGGGCGGCTTGCAGCGCCATGCTCCTCATCCCTGCCCCCCCTCCCGAGGGGCAGCCAGCACGGGAGGGGAGGTGGGCGGAGAGGCGGCCCGCCGGGGGCGCCGAGGGATCGTTGCGCCACGGCGGCCGATCCCTTTAAGACGGCCCTGAATGAGACCCAAGTAGACAGTATCCTCACAGCTTCTACTTCTTCTTGCTTCCAGCCTTCCAGTTAACTCCTGTCTGAATACTCTCACAAGACACTAGTCTTTCTAAGCTCAGAGTGCCCTTTCTCTAGCTTTGGATAATTTCCTCAGAGTGGATTCCATACACAGACCAGAACCAACCCTCCTCCCTCCCTCCTCTCCCACAAAACTATCCCTCCACTCTCTCAGAAACTGCTCGTTTTTCCCCCTCCCAAAGTGCTGGCTCCACCCCCTGTCTTGGTAGCCAATCAGAGAGAGGTACCAGCCCTCTCATGGAATTCTGAGGCACTGCACCCCCTGACTCTGGTCCAGCTCAGCTGCCCATCAGAGATAACTTCTACAATTACTAATTAAATACAATCAACAAACCTTGGCTGGTTTGATGGTTGATTCAAAGCAGCTAAGAAAGCTCTAGCTAAGAAAATTAAGACATCACAATCCATCAGAGGAATCCACGGAAAATTTGATCAAACGTAGGTTGGAATCCAAGAATGCTCCACAACAAGAAGGCTGAAAATACGAAAAACTGAAAATATGAAAGCCCTTGGGACTAGCTACTGGAACAGAGGGAAGACAAATGCTGGGAGCTGGTGGCCCAGGGTTTAATTTAAGACAGATCATCAGAGGAAGGCTGAATGGCAACTAGTCTCCTGTAATGAGATGAAAACCCTCATTTCTTCCCTGAAATCAAACACAGCATCCAAAAGAACACATGGAATGGTAGATAGAATAAAAGGTGGGGCAGGGAGGAATAAAAGAGGTAAAACAGATTACAAAAGCAAAACACTGTAGGTCTTAAAGGTAAAGGGTACCCTGACCATTAGGTCTAGTTGCAGATGACTCTGGGGTTGTGGCGCTCATCTCACTTTATTGGTCAAGAGAGCCAGCGTACAGCTTGCGGGTCATGTGTCAAAGCCACTTCTGCCAAACCAGAGTAGTGCACAGAAAGGCCGTTTCCTTCCCGCCAGAGCGGTACCTATTTATCTACTTACACGTGATGTGCTTTTCAACTGCTAGGTTGGCAGGAGCAGGGACAGAGCACCACCCGCGTCCCATAAGAGGTCTTAAGATGGACCAATCGTAGCCTATCCACTAACAATATAGTAGAATGTAAGCCAGTCTCCTGTAATGAGATGAAAACCCTCATTTCCTGCCTGAAATCAAACACAGCATCCAAAAGAACGCATGGAATGGTGGATAGAATAAAAGGTGGGGAAGGGAGGAAGAACAGTGGTAAAACAGATTACAAAAGCAAAACACTGTAGGTCTTAAGAAGGACTAATCATAGCCTATCCACTAACAATATAGTATTTCGAGCACATTAATGAACAGCACAGGGAATGGTCAGTTTCCCAGTGGTATGGAAGATGCAGTTATGGACCCCGTGGTGAGGGTCAGTGGGGACAAAGCTGCTTGGGCAGCTGAAGTGTTTAAGTCTTGCTCACACACCCTTCTGTGGAAGCCGCCTGTGTCTCCTTCTTGACATGGAGAGACACGGCCATTTATATAGGGGGTTGGACTGGATGGCCCTTGTGGTCTCTTCCAACTCTATGATTCTATGATTCTATATCACGTTTCCCAAGTTACCCCTTACAGCAGGTACAAACGACCACGGAAAACATGGTGAGTTTAAAAAAGCAACACCCAAAGAATGAAAACAGAGTTTTTCATCCAGCAAGAAAATCTTATCAGCAAAAAGGTCTTCAAGAGATTATGTTAAATTCAGGTAGTCAGCGCCTGTTGAATCTACCTTCATTACTTTAATACATAGCTAAGCAAATTTACATATGAACAACCAGAACATTGTATGCACAGGGACTCGCCGAGTGGCACTGGAAATGGCATCTGTGCATGCCTAGATACCAGAAAACGCATCTGTGCATGCCCAGACCCGATTTTCAGTGTCTGGGCATGTGCAGAAGTGATTTCCGGAGCCGCGGACATGCGCAGACATGATTTCTGGCATTGCGCTGCGCATGTCCGGCCCATGGACGATCCGTGGGAATGATCCGGCCCATGGCCAGAAAACCTTGCTGATCCCTGCTTTAATACATAGGTAAACAAATTTACATATGAACACCAGAACATTGCATGCACTCCGTACATTTAAATTTGCTTTTCCCCTTTCAGTTTTTTGATGTGAAGGAGTGAACCCTGAGTGAAATACTTTCCACACTCCATACATTTAAATGGGTTTCCCCGTTTGTTGATGTTCTGCATGGCTTCTACTATCAGTGAAAGTCTTACCCTGTGTGAGTTTGTTGGTGCAAAGTAAGTTGTGCCTTCTAACAAACTCATTCCACACTCCATACATTTAAATGGTTTATGCCCTGTATGAGTTTGCTCATGTGAACTAAGGCTTGACTTCACATTCAACTTGTTTATCTCCTGTGTGAGTTCTTAAGTGACCGACTTTGACTAAACCCCTTTTCACACGCCATACATTTAAATGTGAATTTGCCTGGTGTATAGTAAGGTTTTCTTTCGATCTGAACTACATTCCACACTTCACACAACCCTAGAATAAAGCAGGCCCCTGAACACTGAACAGATCCTTTATGGATCAAAAAGGATCACATATGTAGATATATAACCTGAGGCCACTGTGGGTACAAGGATGAGGCTGCATATGTGGGGCTGGAGGTGTGTGTCTTGTATTCCCCATTATTTTTGTACATTTTTAATGCCAATACAAAAATAAAATAAAAAATTAAAAGGTATTGGTTTGCCAATGATCTATATTGGAATCATAGAATCTTAGAGTTGGAAGGGACCCCCAAGGGTCATCTAGTCCAACCCCCCTGCAATGCAGGAATCTCAGCTAAAGTATCCATGACAGAAGGCCATCCAACTTCTGCTTAAAGACCTCCAAGGAAGGGGAGTCCACAACCTACTGAGGGAGAACATTCCACTTTCAAACAGCTCTTACTGTCAGAAAGTTTTCCTGTTTGTTTAGTCAGAATCCACTTCCCTGTAACTTGAAGCCATTGGTTAAGCCATTTCCCACCTCAATTATTTGTTGAGTGGGGGAGGGAGGGGAAGGTTCATCTCCAAGGTGGATTCTTTAATGTTTGTAAAGGCTGAGGCAAATCCTTGCTATTCTATCTCAATAATCATGTGTTGGTGTCCCTGTGTCAATTCTCTGAGAGGCTGCAAGACGGGGGAACCATCGGAAGCCGTTTTGACACGCCGCAATGTGACCGGCTTCTCTCTCCCCCCCATGGTTCCTTTGATGGCTCTTTAGCTTATACTTATCGTGAAACCTCTTCTCGCACTCGGGGCACTGATACGGCTCCCCCCCCGTGTGCATTCTCTGGTGTGTGAGAAGGCATGATTTTTCATAAAAGCTGCTGCTGCATTCCAAGCAGTTGTAGGGTTTGTCTGCTGCGTGAATCCTCTGATGCGACTTCAGGTTGGACGTCCGATGGAAGCTCTTCCCGCACACCGAGCACCAATATGGTTTCTCCCCTGTCTGGATCCCTTCATGGGAGGTCAGCTGCGGCTTGTCCTTCAAATGAATTAACTGGTGCAGATTCAATGATGGGTTAAATGTGAAATGATATTATATCTGCTCCTGTGAGAGCGGGGTTTGGATATTTTGCTCTCCTCGGTGGGAGAGGGGGGAGTATGAAAAATTTAACCATGTAATGATTTTTGCTTTAAATTGAAAATTCTATAAATTTGTCTGATGAGTAGTGAGGTGTGCGCTCTGCCTAAAACTCACCCCGCATTACAAACATCTGTGTTGCTTCAGACCCGTGTGGATTTTCCTATGAACGCTGAGATCAGATTTGTAGCTTAAGTGTTTCCCACACATGGGGCAGATTTTGCTTTTCTTTCCCTTCAGATTGTGTTCCTGAACTGGAATTTCATGGAGGTTAATCCCGGGCCAATATGTCTTCTTGCCTTCTTCCACTGGGTTTTTCTTCTGATTATACTCTCCTCCTGGATTCCTGAAGTTCTCTTCCATCTCCTGAATCTTGCTTCCCCCTACTGGCATGGCATATTGTTCTCCATATTTCTCATCCCCGCCCCCCAGTCACCTGCTGAAATGAGACAGAGAGCAGCCAGAAGCCCCAAACAATAGATAAGTATTTTAAGTTCCCATAGTACATTTCCAGAAGCATCATCAAGACATAATAGATATGTCACAGAAAAGGTGTGGTCTCAGGTATAACCTGAGATCCAGTTGTTGTGCCTGTCACTCAAATATAGTCTTTCACACTTACTTCATCACAGTGCAAAGGAAAACATTTACAGTTCCCTGGTCCTTGAGTCAAGTTAAATACACGCCTTTGTCTTGCCCCACTATGGGGTGGGTAGGCATGGTGAATGAGAAGGTTATCTGTCTGACATGCTTGGGGCAGGATATCACCTTGGGAAGGCCCTGCAGCCATGACTGTACTGCGGGCGCTCCAGTTGGAGAACAGCCTTTACCAGAGGTGTCACGGGCTTTCAAGACACTCAAACTCAGGACGCAAGGGAGAAACATACTAAGAGGAAGGCATGCTTGGCAAATCCACACCGTGATCAACTCCGTCCTGGAAACCAATGTCCCCACTGTGGAAGGATGTGTGGATCCAGAATTGGCCTCCACAGTCACTTACAGACTCGTTGTTAAAACCGTGTTTATGGAAGACAATCTTACTCGGCTACAAGTGATCGCCAAAGAAGAAGACGACGACATCTCACGGGATTATGGTGCGCGCACTCACCTCAACCCTTATACCTCACTCCCTGGGTCCCACATGCCATTGGAAGAGAGAAGATTGATACAACGAATGTGATTTCTTATGAAGTTTTCCAATTGAGCCAGTCCATAAGATACATTTATCAGTGAATTGCGACATTTGGGAACGTGAAGCGGAGGCTCTTTGTCTTTGCCTCCAGGTGTGGATAGGCAAGACTGGTGTGTGTGTGTGTGTGTGTGTGTGTGTGTGTGTGTGTGTCTGTCTGTCTCACCCCGCCACCCTTCCAATTTCCTGGTACACTTCCATCCCCCGCCATTCCAGGATGATTCCACACTGACTTGCCTTGCGAAAGGTGACTGAGTTGCCGCTTCCTTTTAGCTACTGGAGACTAACTTGAAATTGTATCCTGAACTGCAGCATCTTGTTGTTTGGTGCTGTGATTCCCCTTGTGTTCATGAAAATGCGCTCTGGGATTTTGCACCCTGGAGAGAATCTCTTGTTCTTTATTCCTGGCGCCTTCGCTTCCTGACGTATCCAGGATTTTGGGGGGGATGAGGGGGAGTGTGTGTGTGCAGAACCTCAGTTTCCGCAGAAGCAGGAAAAGGGCAGGCAGGGAGAGGGAGGGAGGGGCGGTCTCCATGCCCTCGGCTTCCCAATGGTTAAAAGGAGCAGAGCTGGATTCCTAGAGAGCACAGGAAGTGGAGGGCGTGGGGGGGCAAGGTCCTCCAGAGCAGAAGCCCTTTCCTGCAAGCAAAGAGGAGGCTGCTTTCTTCTCTCTGCTTTGCACAAACTCCCTCGGTGCCCCTCCTGGAATCTGGTGAGTCTCTTCTCTCTTCCCCCTTAGGATGCAACTGGGAGGAGGGGGTCCCAGGGCTGCAAGGGAGGAGGCAAGCCCCCCCCCCGTTCAGCTCGTGCATGGGGGGGGAAGACCCCCCAAGTCAGGGAGCAGAGGGTCCTGCCCCCAATTCCTCTCTGCCAAGCCAGGGAGGGGCTGAGTGTCCAGCAGGTCTGCAACTCTGTTCTTCCTTTGGATCGAGGTGCTGCCTTCCTTTTTGGGGAGGGGTCTTTGGGGCAGCAGAAACAGGGCATGCAAATAAGCCCCCTTCACATTTAGGGGGAAAGTCGCATTTCATAACAGAGGTAAGCATCCAAGGGATCCGAGGAAGGAGAAGCCCTGTGGAGATACAGCCCCCCCCCCAAGTGTGGAGACTGGAAGGGAGACCCTCTCCCACCATCTGCCCATCCACTGCAATTCCCAGCGTTCCCTGGCAAGAAGTGTGGATTGCTGACCACTCTGAGAATTGCAGTCTTTGGGCAGCAGGACTGAAGGTGTCTCCTTGCAACTCTCAGCGCCCTGAACCAATTCTGCTTCCCAGGATTTTGCACAGAAGGAGTCACTAGGGCCGGGTGAGATCTGGTTTCCAACCTTGTGATGGATCAGCAGATAAACATCTGCCCCCTCCCAACTGAGCAAGTGCACAGACCGCATCCAGTCTTGCTCAGCTAAATATTTTTAGGAAGACCCATGCCCCTCCTGCCCTGGGAAGGTACTGGGGAGAAACTGCCGCCACCATCAGCATCCTGTGTGAATAGTAATAATATAACAACAACAACAACAACAACAACAACAACAACGATAATATTTACCTGCCACCCATCTGAATGGGTTTCCCCAGACACTCAGGGCGGCTTCCAGCACATATAAAAACATAAAAAACACCGAACATTAAAAACTAATTGATACAGGTCTGCCTTCAGATGTCTCCTAAAAGTTGTGTGGTTCTTCATTTCCTCGACATCTGATGGGAGGGTGTTCCACAGGGAGGGCGCCACCACCGAGAAGGCCCTCTGCCTCCTTCCCTGTATAACCTCACTTCTCGCAGGGAGGGAACCGCAAGAAGACCCCCGGCTCTGGACCTCAGTGTCCAGGCTGAACAATGGGGGTGGAGACGCTCCTTTGGGTATACTGGGCCGAGGCCGTTTTCTGCTTTAAAGGTCAGCATCAATACTTTGAATTGTGCTCAGAAACATACTGGGAACAAATGCAGATCCTTCAGGATCGGTCTTGCATGGTCTCAACAGCCACTTCCAGTCACCAGTCCGGCCTCCGCATTCTGCAGAACAGAGGTAAAGATAAAGGGACCATTAGGTCCAGTCATGTCCGACTCTGGGGTTGCAGTGCTCATCTCGCGTTACTGGCCAAGGGAGCCGGCGTACAGCTTCCGGGTCATGTGGCAAAGCATGACGCTTCTGGTGAACCAGAGCAGCGCACGGAAACACCATTTACTATAATAATAATAATAATAATAATAATAATAATAATAATAATATTTATACCCCGCCCATCTGGCTGGGTCTCCCCAGCCACTCTGGGCAGCTTCCAAAAGAATGTTAAACTACAATAATCAATTTAACATTAAAAGCTTCCCTAAACAGGGCTGCTTTCAGGTGCCTTCTAAAAGTCTGGTAGTTGGTTTTCTCTTTGACATGGGATGGGAGGGCGTTCCACAGGGAGGGCGCCACTACCGAGAAGGCCCTCTGCCTGGTTCCCTGTAGCTTTGCTTCTTGCAGTAAGGGAACCGCCAGAAGGCCCTTGGCGTTGAACCTCAGTGTCCGGGCAGAACGATGGGGGTGGAGACGCTCCTTCAGGTATACTGGGCCGAGGCCGTTTAGGGCTTTAAAGGTCAACACCAACACTTTGAATTGTGCTCAGAAACATACTGGGAGCCAATGTAGGTCTTTAAGGACCGGTGTTATATGGTCTCAGCGGCCATTCCCAGTCACCAGTCTAGCTGCCGCATTCTGGATTAGTTGTAGTTTCTGGGTCACCTTCAAAGGTAGCCCCACATAGAGCGCATTGCAGTAATCCAAGCGAGAGATAACTAGAGCATGCACCACTCTGGCAAGACAGACCGCGGGCAGGTAGGGTCTTAGCCTGCGTACCGGATGGAGCTGGTAGACAGCTGCCCTGGATACGGAATTGATCTGTGCCTCCATGGACAGCTGTGAGTCCAAAATGACGCCCAGGCTGCGCACCTGGTCCTTCAGGGGCACAGTTACCCCATTCAGGACCAGGGAGTCCTCCACACCAGCCCGCTCCCTGTTCCCCAATAACCGTACTTGTGTCTTGTCAGGATTCAACCTCCATCCGTTAACCGCCATCCATCCTCCAACCGCCTCCAGACACTCACACAGGACCTTCACCGCCTTCACTGGTTCTGATTTAAAAGAGAGGTAGAGCTGGGTATCATCCACATACTGATGAACACCCAGCTGGAGTGGTACCTATTTATCTACTTGTACTTTGACGTGCTTTTGCACTGCTAGGTTGAAAGGAGCAGGGACCGAGCAACGGGAGCTCACCCCGTTGGCGGGGTTTCAAACCACCAACCTTCTGATTAGCAAGCCCTAGGCTCTGTGGTTTAACCCACAGCGCTAGAAAAAGTTAGAAAAGCTTTAATTGCTTCAAATGGTATAAGGAAACATGATAAGGAATTAAGGTGAAGTATGGTGTTGACTTGGAGTGGTTGCAAAATTTCTGGTCTCCCCCCAGTGCCACGGGCTCTCCTCCAAAGAGAGCTTCTCTAAAGAAAGCACAAGCAAAAAATCACTCAATTTTACATGAATAAGGAAAATGAGTAGGGGGCTAAGAAACAGCAGGAGCCAGATACTATTACCAACCTTATAGGGTCTC
Source organism: Lacerta agilis (assembly GCF_009819535.1). NCBI lineage: Eukaryota > Metazoa > Chordata > Lepidosauria > Squamata > Lacertidae > Lacerta > Lacerta agilis. The sequence goes on along the minus strand of NC_046313.1, from coordinate 117,384,239 downwards.
TCAGCAGATATCATGATGAGCAGAAAGAGGTTTTGGGCCCAGCCAGCTCAACTGCTAAGTCATCTCTTGCATTGAAACGTGGGGGCACCTACATGTAATAGCTACTTGGCTATTTTCTGCCCATGCTCTGGGGTTGCAGTTTTCAGGCTTGGGGACAGAATGGTGATTGGTTTTTGCACCAAGTTCTGTCCATAGTTTAAAAAGTCCGTATAGTTAAAGCTATGGTTTTCCCAGTAGTAATGTACGGAAGTGAGAGCTGGACCATAAAGAAGGCTGATCGCCGTAGAATTGATGCTTTTGAATTATGGTGCTGGAGGAGACTCTTGAGAGTCCCGTGGACTGCAAGAAGATCAAACCTATCCATTCTCAAAGAAATCAGCCCTGAGTACTCACTAGAAGGACAGATCCTGAAGTTGAGGCTCCAGTACTTTGGCCACCTCATGAGAAGAGAAGAATCCCTAGAAAAGACCCTGATGTTGGGAAAGATGGAGGGCACAAGGAGAAGGGGACGTCAGAGGATGAGATGGTTGGACAGTGTTCTTGAAGCTACTAACATGAGTTTGGCCAAACTGCGAGAGGCAGTGAAGGATAGGCGTGCCTGGCGTACTCTGGTCCATGGGGTCACGAAGAGTCGGACACGACTGAACGACTGAACAACAACAACAACAACAACTGTCCATAGGCCCCCTGAGTTCAATGGGGTCCACTCTCGGATCACTACTGTGCATACCATGCCAGCCTTACGAAGAATGAGGCTCAAACAGATGAAATTGGAATCACTGGAAATGTTTAGAAATGGGGTTTCTATTGGGAAGGGGCTGCCCCATTTGTGCTTCTCCAGGGGCAGGAGAATATCTAGGGCAGGAGAATCCCTGCAGGGCCTCTGAGGGTCCCTTTGCTTCTTCCTCTCTCGCAGGACCCTGCAGCTTGTTGTGGCTTCTCAACTCCTCAGGAAGGATGAAAGAGACGGATCCTGCAACGCTAGTGAGGATGGAAGGGGGAAGATGGACCGTTGACCTAGTCAGGTTGTCTCCTGCATCCTTCCTCACGGCCTCCGAGCGTTCCCTCCCAGGGACTTCTGGTGAGTTCCAGGGGAGGGGAGGGGAGATGGGGACATGGAGGGATGGAACCAGAGAGCTAGCAGGGCTTGCTCACCTTGGGGGTGGGAGGAAGCAGGCAGGCAGGCGGATGGAGATGGAGAAGGTGAGCACATTTTGGGGCTCCTCCACCTGCCTGCCTGCGCCTTTGTCACCTGCAGGCAATTTGAGCTAGGAATGCATCACAGCTCCCCAGCCACCACAACATATTGGCAGCTCAAAATGTCTAAAACCAGTACCGTGATTGAATTCCCTACCAATGTTAGACAACTTATTGATCCATCACGCAGCACTAGAAGCCACGCCTCTTTAAAGCAGAGGATCCCGGCACCATCTGTACAGCGCTGGAACGGCACCGCTGGCAACCCGCTATGTGCAGCGCATGTACAGCGCATGTATGCAGTGACGCTGAGCATGCGCACTTCGTAGTGACCCCCCACCCCCTGGGTGCACATCATGTTTGCCGCTCCGGGTGCCCGAGCGACTTCCTACGCTTCTAAGCCCACTCAACATGACAAGGTGTTGATCCAGCAAGTGAGAAGTACATTTTTGCTAATTTAACCGGGGTCAAATACCACCTATACACCATTTTTTTGTATTTCTGCTTCAGTAAAGTACATGCAGAAAATTTCAAATCTAACTTCCAATGCCTTTCCCAATCTGTCATTAATATATTATGTCCCACATCCTTCGCCCATTTTATCATAACACATTTGACCTGTTCCTCTTTAGTGTCCCATTCCAAAAGCAGATTGTTCATTTTTGACAGCAGTTTTGTACTACCTTCTACTATTTCTCTCTGAAATCTTGACACTTGATAACTAAATCCTTTCTTTTTTATGATTTTTTAAAGTTTCATTTAGTTGGAAATATTGTAACCAGTCTATTACATTTTCTCTTACTTCTTCAAAGTCTTTTAATTTTATTTGGTTGTCAATTTCTGTTAACAGCTCTCTATATGTCAGCCAATTTATCCTTATATTTATTTTTTCCAAAGATACTGCTTCTAATGGGGAAAGTCACCATGCTGTTTTCTTTTCAAATAAATCTTTATATTTTTTCCAAACTTTAAGAATAGAGCTTCTTATTATGACTATGAAAACATTTATGAACTTTTGCCTTATGATACCATAGATAAGCATGCCTGGTGTTGCAGTTTTCAGGCTTGGGGACAGGATGGTGACTGGTTTTTGCACCAAGTTCTGTCCATAACCAAGTTCTGTCCATAAGCTCCACTGAGTTCAATGATCTTTTGGTCACTACTGTGCAGACCATGCCGGCCTTACAAAGTGGGGTGAGGAGTAAACAGATGAAATTGGAATCACTGGAGATGTTTAAAATGGGGTTTCTGTTGGGAAGGGGCTGCCCCATTTGTGCTTCTCCAGGAGCAGGGGAATATCTAGGGCAGGAGAATCCCTGCAGGGCCTCTGAGGCTCCCTTTGCCTCTTCCTCTCTCCCAGGACCCTGCAGCTTGTTGTGGCTTCTTGACTCCTCAGGAAGGATAAAAGAGACGGATCCTGCAAAGCTAGCGAGGATGGAAGGGGGAAGATGGACCGTTGACCTAGTCAGGTTGTCTCCTGCATCCCTCCTCACGGCTTCCGAGCATTCCCTCCCAGGGACTTCCAAGAGATCTGGTGAGTTCCAGGGGAGTGGAGATGGGGACATGAAGGGATGGAGCTGGAGAGGTATCGGGGCTTGCTCACCTTGGGGGTAGCGGGGGAGGCAGGCAGGTGGATGGAGATTGAGAAGGTGAGCATATTTTCGGGCTCCTCCACCTGCCTGCCTGCCTTCCTGAATCTTTGTCATCTGCAGGAAATTTGAGCTAGGAATACATCACAGCTCCCCAGCCATCACGATGTAGTGGCAGCTCAAAATGTCTAATACTAGTGCTGTGATCTTGGAGCCTTATTTGCTCCCCAGGGTTCCTCAGGTTGCGCCCAGAGAGAAAAGGCGGAAGCAGTCAAGAGACACGAGAGAAAGATTTATTCTGCATGCAGAGGCACTTGCAGTGTTCAAACACCCAAGCAAGTACAAAGCTAGTCAGTTTTCCAGTAGTTCTTATACAGTTTTTCCAGCTCACCTCCCCATCCCAGGAATCTAACCTAAAAGTGGGTACACTGAGTGGGGTCAAGGGTTATCTTATACAGGAATATAGGGGGACCTTGGTCTGCTGCTCATCATAAACACGCTGTCTAGGGACCTTGGTCTGCAGCTCATCATACACGCATTGTCCATACATGTTGACACGGAAAACCTCCTCCCCTGGTACGACATTTTAGAATGCCTTACCAATGTCAGACAACTTACCGCTCCATCACAAAGCAGTAGAAGCAACAACTCTTTTAGTAACGTGATCCTGCTTTGCAGTTTGAATGCAGACAGGGCCTCTGTGTGTTGCCTTTTTCTTTTCTTTTTGGGATAACTTTTTATTTGCTTTTAAAAACAAGGAACATATGAATAATAAATGATACAAACATGTAGACCAGGTCATTTGTATATCAAAACTAGCAGAATAAATATGCAGGAATGCCTATAACATATGGTTCATTATTAATGGCAAGTGTATGAGTTCTGGGTTTATAAACTGAATTAAACTGGAACACTAATATGGGAAATAGGAGAGAACAGAGAGCATTCAATATCAAATTATGTCTATTCAGGAGCTGTTGTGGTTTAAATTCCATACATACCTCTATGTGATGAACCTCCACTATTTTGATGGAGACCAACAGCATCTTGGATTCTAACATCCCCATTATGAGCCCTGAATGCAGGGATATCAACTCTGTTCTCTGTGAATATTCTTTGCCTGGGGAATGCCTTTGTCTGAACTGCCCAGGCCTTCTTAAATGTTGGCTTCAGATTTTTTGGGGGGGAAGTTTAAGTAACTTCTGTCAGGTTTGTTGTTTTGGCTTCTGTCTGCATTTGGTTGACCAAAGAGATGACTGACCTTTGAGATGGAGTGGACTCCATGATTGAGCTAAACAAAATCTATCCTAGATAAAAGCCAAGCAATATGTTAGTTAATACCACCAACAAAGGCAGTGAAAACTATAGTAAGGCCTCACCTCTAACTCTCTTCAACTCTTCCTCTATCACAAGCATTCATTAACATTGTTCAATAATCTGGAGCTCCATTTCTTACTGAGGCTCTAATTAGCTTCTCTCTTCATTACAGATGGTGGTGAACTGGAAGGGAAGAACAAGGAGGACCACAAGAGAATCCACATAGTGGAGAAGTCAGATAAATATTCAGAGTGTGGCGAGAACATCCATCAGAGCTCCCAGTCTACCTCCCTTCAAAGAAAGGGCTTCATTCAGAGGGATAGCTTCAGTTACCATCAACGAATTCATACAGGGGAGAAACCCCATCAGTGCTTGGAATGTGGGAAGAGCTTTCGTCTGAGTGGTGATCTTACTTCCCATCACAGAATTCATACAGGAGAGAAACCATATCAGTGCTTGGAATGTGGGAAGAGCTTCAGTCACAGGCAGAGTCTCACTTCCCATCAAAAAGTTCATACAGGGGAGAAACCCTATCAGTGCTTCGAATGTGGGAAGAGCTTCAAGCACAGTCAGAAACTCACTTGCCACCAAAGAATTCATACTGGGGAGAAACCCTATGAGTGCTTGGAATGTGGGAAGAGCTTCAGTCGAAAGGACATTCTCACTTCCCATCAAAAAGTTCATACTGGGGAGAAACCCTATCAGTGCTTGGAATGTGGGAAGAGCTTCAGTCGAAACAACCGTCTCATTTCCCATCAAACAATTCATACAGGGGAGAAACCATATCGGTGCTTAGACTGTGGGAAATGCTTCCGTCTGAAGGAAAATCTCACTTCCCATCAAAGAATTCATAAAGGGCAGAAACCCTATAAGTGCTTGGAATGTGGAAAGAGCTTCATTCGGAAGGATAACCTCACTACCCATCAAGTAATTCATACAGGGGAGAAACCCTATGAGTGCTTGGAATGTGGAAAGAGCTTCAGTCACAGGCGGAGTCTCTATTCCCATCGAAAAGTTCATACAGGGGAGAAAACATATCAGTGCTTCGAATGTGGAAAGAGCTTCAGTGAAAGCACCTCTCTTACTTCCCATCAAAGAATTCATACAGGGCAGAAACCCTATCAGTGCTTGGAATGTGGACAGAGCTTCAGTCAAAGCTCCCATCTCACAACCCATAAAAGAATTCATACAGGGGAGAAACCATATCAGTGCTTGGAATGTGGAAAGAGCTTCAGTCAAAGCTCCCATCTCACGATCCATAAAATAATTCACAAAGGGTGGAAAGAATATCAGTGCTTGGAATGTGGAAAGAGGTTCATTCACAGACAAAATCTCACTTCCCATCAAAGAATTCATACAAAGGAGAAACCCTATCAGTGCTTGGAATGTGGGAAGAGCTTCAGTCACAGGCAGAGTCTCACTTCCCATCAAAAAGTTCATACAGGGCAGAAACCCTATGAGTGTTTGGAATGTGGAAAGTGCTTCAGTCTCAGGCAGAGTCTCACTTCCCATCAAAGAATTCATACAGGGCAAAAACCCTATAAGTGCTTGGAATGTGGGAAGAGCTTCAGTCACAGGCAGAGTCTCACTTCCCACCAAAGAATTCATACAGGGCATAAACCCTATCAGTGCTTCGAATGTGAGAAGAGCTTCAATTACAGACAACATCTCACTTCCCATCGAAAAATTCATACAGGGGAGAAACCCTATCAGTGCTTCGAATGTGGAAAGAGCTTCAGTCAAAGCCACTCTCTCACTTCCCATCAAAGAATTCATACAGGGCAGAAACCCTACCACTGCTTGGAATGTGGAAAGAGCTTTCGCCAGAGTGGGGGTCTCGCTTCCCATCAAAAAATTCATACAGGGGAGAAACCCTATCAGTGCTTGGAATGTGGAAAGAGCTTTTGCCAGAGTGGCGGTCTCGCTTTCCATCAAAGAATTCATACAGGGGAGAAACCCCACCACTGCTTTAAATGTGGAAAGAGCTTTAGTCGCAGCGACCATCTGACTTCCCATCAAAGAATTCATACAGGGCAGAAACCCTATCAGTGCTTAGACTGTGGAAAGAGCTTCAGTCGCAGCCACCATCTGACTTCCCATCGAAGAATTCATACAAGAGAGAAAACTTCTTAGTGTTTGGAATGTGGGAAAAGCTTCAATCAGAGTGCCACTCTCACGGCCCACCAAATAATTCATACAGGGTTGAAAGCATATCAGCGCATGGAATGTGGATAGAATTTCACTCGTCAAAAAGTCAATTCAAGGACTCACAGCAGGGTAAATAATAGAAAGGTAGATTCGGAATCTATTCCTCCATGACCTTGATATGGACTTCTGTAAGTATGAGAATGTCCAGGGGATGGGACCATGTGCTATATGCGGGGGGAAATCCATGGAGAGCAGTACGATATAGGGCTTAAGTCATTGGTCAGATTGTCATAATTACAGACATACTGGTTTGGACGGAAGTGATTCTTATTCCAGGGGAAGTGGTGATTGTGAGATTACAGGTGCTCTCGCCAATATTGTCCAAACGTCCAGTAAAACTTTGACACTGCAGACCAATAGTTTACCCACTGAGGTAGATGTATTAGGAGGTTAGGTTTAGGGTCGTGTTGTATGTGGGGTCCGTATAAAGGGAACTTCTTCCTCTAGGTGGGAGGTAGACTGGTCAAGTTACCATCAGCTGAATGCAACATTTAAGTTAGATTTTTAAAAATGGATCTGCAGAACAAAACTTGAGTGGGATACAAAGAATGAAATGATGGAATCATCAATGATAAGCTGGGCCAGAGATGTAGTACACAATATTGACCGAATTGCTTTATGAGAACAACTGTGGAAAATAAAGTTACAGGTGGGTAGCCGTGTTGGTCTGCCATAGTCGAAACAAAATAGGAAATTCTTTCCAGTAGCACCTTAGAGACCAACTGAGTTTGTTCTTGGTATGAGCTTTCGTGTGCATGCACACTTCTTCAGATACACTGAAACAGAAGTCACCAGATCCTTAAATATAGTGAGGGAGTGGGGAGGGGTATTACTCAGAAGGGTGGTGGGAATGGGTGATCAGCTGATAGGTGTGGAAAACCTGTTGACGACTCTTAACGGCTGCAATTAGTCTTGCAGGGAAAGGCAAGGGGTGAGATGGCTAAAGATAGCTTTGTTATGTATAATGAGATAAGAATCCAAAGAGTGCAAAATATGGTCTGAAGCTCAACATCAAAAAAACTAAGATCATGGCCACTGGTCCCATCACCACCTGGCAAATAGAAGGGGAAGAAATGGAGGCAGTGAGAGATTTCACTTTCTTGGGTTCCATGATCACTGCAGATGGTGACAGCAGTAACGAAATTAGAAGACGCCTGCTTCTTGGGAGAAAAGCAATGAGAAACCTAGACAGCATCTTAAAAAGCAAAGACACCACCTTGCCGACAAAGGTCTGTATAGTTAAAGCTATGGTTTTCCCAGTAGTAATGTACGGAAGTGAGAGCTGGACCATAAAGAAGGCTGGTCGCCGAAGAATTGATGCTTTTGAATTATGGTGCTGGAGGAGACTCTTGAGAGTCCCATGGACTGCAAGAAGATCAAACCTATCCATTCTTAAAGAAATCAGCCCTGAGTGCTCACTAGAAGGACAGATCCTGAAGTTGAGGCTCCAGTACTTTGGCTATCTCATGAGAAGAGAAGACTCCCTAGAAAAGACCCTGATGTTGGGAAAGATGGAGGGCACAAGGAGAAGGGGACGACAGGGGATGAAATGGTTGGACAGTGTTCTCGAAGCAACTGGCATGAGTTTGGCCAAACTGTGGGAGGCAGTGGAGGATAGGCGTGCCTGGCGTGCTCTGGTCGTTCAGTCGTGTCTGACCCTTCGTGACCCCATGGACCAGAGCATGCCAGGCACGCCTATCTTTCACTGCCTCCCACAGTTTTGCTAAACTCAAGCCAGTCGCTTCGAGAACACTGTCCAACCATCTCATCCTCGGTCGCCCCCTTCTTGTTGAAATATAATTTTGTTAAGAACCCTGAAGCCTTTTTACTAGGTATTATAGGTATAGACATTGAAAAACAGGATGTTAAACTTTTCCAATACGCAGTGACTGCAGCTAGGATTTTGCTAGCACAAAGGTGGAAACAAGAAATACTGACAATGAATATTGGACAGTGAAACTGATGGAATATGCAGAACTGGACAAAATGACGGGAAGAATCCGGGAACAGTGGGACCAGAAATTCATCAAAGACTGGTTAAAGTTTACGAATTATTTGACAAACAATTTGCAGTTGAATATGCTAATAGGATTTCAAGAAGCTTTGTAGTTAATGTGTAGAAATATTATTGTTAAGTATGGTAGTTAGAGTAAGAGATTTATGATAATGTAAGCAATGGTAGATTAAAGAAGTATAATATTAAGATATAATTCTGAATGCCATGTGGAAGGTCTGAGGGAAGTCACGGCTATGTTAGCCAAAACTGAAAAATGTATTTGAATGTATATGTATTTTTTGTAGTAATTTAGTATAAAATAATAATAATAAATATTTAAAAAAAAAAAAAAACAAAAACAAAATCACCTTCTCTAAAACTAAAGTGCTGTCTTTCAGCATACCAAAACAGAAGCCTTTCTGGAATATAGAGGGCCATTCCATCAGCCAATGTGTGACATTTAAATACTTAGGTATCATATTTCAGTCAGCTCATTTAAAAACAACCATATTGGCTGCCCGCAGAACCATCGGAGCCCTGGAGAAATTCTTTTATGCAAAAGACTTCCCGGGGGGGGGGCAAGTTGTTAGACTGACCCCCAGGCAGGAACGAAGCCTCTGTGCCTTCCTGGCTACTCGAGTCCAGGGGCACATCAGTAATATGTGATTGTTCCCAGCGTCAAGAACAACACACACAAGCCTTTAAGGCTAAAACTACTTTATTGCAGTTAAAATGCAGAATATGTCTCTGCGTAGCCAGCTCATAAATACAGAGCTGTCTATACTTGCGTCTAGCATCTCTGAGCCGGAACAGAAAGTAAAGTACATCAGTACATTACAATGACATCACATGTGTGGGAGGCTGGTATGGCCAGTGTGTTTCCCACAGGGTGAATACATGACTCATAGTCAGGTGACCTCGCTGCTGAGGCGTTCGCAGCTCGGCTTGTACTAATATCACAACAGTTGGTACCGCCAATTAGAAAGGCTTACATTACCAAAGTACTTCCGATTTTACTATATGGCGTCAAAATTTGGGGATGGAATCTAAAAATCCTACAACGAATAGAGACCCTGCAAAATTCCTTTGTGAGAAAGATCATCGGTCTTCCCAAGGGGTCTGTAGCAGCCCAGTTAAGAATGGAACTGGGCCTTCCCTCCATTGTAGCGAGAGCTCATATTAGGATCATCAGCTTCTATAAAAAATTAGCAGATGCGCCAACTTCCTTACTAGCCGAACCCCGGCTTTTAAAACTTTTCCCCATAGTTACACATGGAGGCCATCCTTATTCGTTATTCCCTTCTGGAATTTCCTGAGCTGTCATCCTGGGATCAGTATAAAATTCATGACTGGATTCTAGCTAAAGATGAAGCTATGGACTTGGCACAGTCCAAGCCAGCCCACCTCTCAATGTGGTTCCCTAGAGTGAAGGCCGTAAGATCATTCGCCAACAACTTGAGTGATCTGACGGAGCCTGCATTAAGAAGAGCTTTCTCTATGGCCCGCTTCCATACCCTGCCCACAGCCTGCCTCCAGGGTATACACCTTAAGATCCCTATTGATCAGTGCCTCTGCCCCTGCAATATGAAAGAGATAGAGGACCTTTTATGTTTCTTTTCTATTGTCCCCTATACGATTCAATAAGACCCAAACTTCTTTTCCTTATCCCGCCCTCCATTATATCCAAGGATGACTGCCTGAAATTCCTACTAGTAGACGCAAACCCCCAAGTCTCACATGGAGTGGCCGTTTTTATTCTGCAGGCATTGAAACTCAGGATTCTCTTGACAGGGTGTGCGACCTAGATCAGGACTATCACCAGTGTCCTCATTTTGTTTTAGTTCAACCTTTAGAGCCTACCCCAGGTTTCTATTTGCTTGGTATTTATTAGTAATTTTAGATAAGCGGCCTCAGGTGTTTTAGATATTACTTCTATTTGCTTTATTGTAATTTAAGTTTTATGCCGTTATGTCTGCAGCTAAATGCGATTTAGGTACTCTGTTGTTTGTATTTGGCACTGTTGGTTTTTGTTTGTTGGGTTTATGCTATGGCTAAATGCTAATGCAATAAAGAATTTGACTTTGACTGCAATTCCCAGAGTGGTCACCAACCCACACTTCTTGCCAGGGAACTATGGAAATTGTAGTTGGGTAGATGGTGGGAGAGGGTCTCTCATCCCGTCTCCACACTTAGGGGGCTGTATCTCCCCACTCCACAGGGCTTCTCCTTGCCTCTCCACACCTCGAGGCAAAGACAAAGAGCCTCTGCTGCACATTCCCAAATGTCGCAATTCATTGATTAATGTATCTTATGGACTGGCTCAAAGGGAAAACTTTAGAAATTCATAAGAAATCACATTTGTTGTATCAATCTCAGTTCCAATGGCATGTTGGACCCAGGGAGGGAGGCATAAGGGTTGAGGTGAGTGAGCCCACCATAATCCCCTCAGATGTCTTCTTCTTCTTCTTTGGTGAGTAAGATTGTCTTCCATAAACACAATTTTAACAATGAGTCTGTACAGTAAGTGTCTGTGGAGGCCAATTCTGGATCCACACGTCCTTCCACAGTGGGGACATTGGCTTCTGGGAAGGAGTTGATCACGGTGTGAATTTGCCAAGCGTGCCTTCCTCTTAGCATGTTTCTCCCTTGTGTCCTGAGTTTGAGTGTCTTCAAAGCCCATGACACCTTTGGTAAAGGCTGTTCTCCAACTGGAGCGCCCACAGTACAGTCATGGCTGCAGGGCCTTCCCAAGGTGATATCCTGCCCCCAAGCATGTGTCTTGCCAAATACAAGATGGTTCTTTTAAAATTTAGATTCAGAATCAATACAAACGCAAGTGGTTGAGAAGAATACATATTTTATTCCAAATAGCAATCAGTATATACATTACCAAGCAAGTACTTAAATCGGCCACAGGGAAGCACAGTCAAAAGTGGTGAAGTGACCCCCAGGTAGTCTTGATGCATAGCACTGGGGCCACAGTCTATGAGGAACTCCCACTTAGCATGCTCCACAACTAGATATTTTATAGACCTGTGTCCTATTGGACTAACACAGGCTTAACCAGACGCATCATGGGCCTCTTCACCAAGGATATTGAAAGCAATAAGTAACCAGAGACAGGAAGAGATAACCAGAGACAGAAGAGCTGACCACTGTCTCCTCAAAGTACAATAATCTTCTGCAATGATTATCCCATACAACATGTCAGACAGATCAGCAGAGCCGTCTTTCCCTTTGGCCTTACTGGTGCATTGCACCAGGGCGCTGCCCTCTGGGGGGCACCCCAGCGAGTCCTGCCAGCTGCGCCCCACAAACTATATGGATGGCAGCAGTGGAGGAGGAAGGGGGGAGTGGCAAAGCAACTGAAAGCGCCGGACGCACCAATTGGTAGCCCCAGTGGGAGGGCAGATGGCGCGGCTGCACCAATCGGGAGCTCCAGCGGGGCTCTTTCCCTCCTGGCAAGGAGGGAGCCGGGGCAGGCAGAGCAGAGGTGCCAGGTGCGATGAACCCCACCTCTCGATTACTAAAAACTTGTCCAAAATGGTACAGGGGTGAAACCAACCCCCCTCCACTTGGTTCGCCTCAAAACAAACTCCTCTTACTCCAAGGGCTTAATAGTAATGAGAGTCTTTTTCCAGCTTTCGTGGCCTGGTATCCTCACTACTCTGGGTTACTTAAATGAACAACCTCTTGCCTACAGTAAAGGGCCTCCCTCAGCTCAGATCCCCACTGTCTCGATTTGCCTCAACACTCTGGCAACTTCGTGGCACTCTAGGTTTTCACCATCTAACGCTTTTCTGGGTGACTCTAGGACACAAACTATCACCTCCCTTTCCTCAGGTAAGTTTTGCCCTTTCTTGAGCCCACACCTCTGTGAGATTTGATACCCTGCTGGACCAATAATGACGATTCCTCCTTGGAACCAAAAAGAATTGAAATTTATTTTCTTGAGAACATAGTTGTTTTAAAGATTCATGCATTCACAATCTTAGTTGCAGTAATACAGAAACATCTTTCGATCTATAGTTTCATGTTAAACTAATCATAACCTAACATACCACTATCCTGGCCCCACACCCTTCTTCTTCCCTGTCTCCACACACACCCTCCCTCTTCTCCACTGTCAAAATGGCTGTTCCCTCCTTTTAAACCAGGGACCGTCCAGCCTCCAAAGGATGAGCTGTCAGTTGAGTTTGTGGGAATATTAAGGGATGTGGGGGAGGATATATTGTTTAAGATATCCAGTCCCAACTTGTGTTTACAAGTTCTATAATATCTGCAGAGTTCACATTCCCTTTTTAGCACACACACAGCGGATAGCTTGCACAGACTCGCTAGAGTCATTAGAAATATTATCCTGGTGTCTTCCCCTTTTAATCCCTCTTTTAATAAGACACTACACAGTCTTCAGGAAAGTATAAAACGTTTACTCACATGAAGTCATCTGTTCATACAAAGGATCCCAGAGGCAGACTTAAAAGTTACTAAACACGTGGTGACTATCTCCTTATGGGAGAAAGTCCCCCTTTTCTTCTCTTGGCCTAGAGCCAAGGGTGCATCTTAGTAATGCTGCTGTTAAGATGGCAATGAGAGAGAAGAAGACTGAAGAGACAAAATGGAGGCCCGGCCTGTGGTTCTTCAAGGAGAGGCCGCACCCATCTCAAGTTACATACAAGGGAGTTTTGTCTCAGTCCAGGAAGTTCCGGCTGGAGGACTGAGACAACCTTTATGTCTACTCTAGCAAAAGTTGTGTTTGACTGCTCCTGTCCTTTTTACATCCCACAGAGTTGAAGGTGGATTAACTCCTTCTGAGGCGGAAGGTAATAACTCCTCCACCCTAGGGCCAATCCGTCACACCGGGCAACAGATGGTAGGAGCAGCAGCAGCAGCCGCGAGGCCGGGGCCTGCAGAAGGTCTGCCTAGCCGCCACCGCCCCGCTTGGGAAGCCCCCCGGGAGCGGGCCTCAGCCTGGGCCGCAGCCTCCAGTGGCAAGGGAGTCAGGAGGAGCTAGTGAGTGGCAGCGCCATCCCTGCCCTGTGCAACCCTCCCGCTTCCTCCCTTCCACTAGGGGAGAAGCAGATCCCAGGCTCAGCCCCAGGCTTGTGGGGAGAAAGATCCCTCGCTGCGCAGACGGAGGGGGTAATCTCAGGGGGGAGGAGGCGGAGGCCGAGGAGGAGTGCCCGCACCTCGCTGCCCCATGCCTCCTTCCCTCACAGAGGCTGGGTCTGAAATCCACGGGAAAGGAGCCCCAGCCGGGAAGGAGAGCTCGTAGCGTCCGCCAGAGGTGTACAAAGATCAGGTGCATAGAAAGGTACCCAGTGCAGAAAATTTCTTGTCACCCCCTCCCTAATTGATTTTTTTTTTTTTGCCTGCAAAAATTGTTTTACGTTACTTCATATTTTCTTACAAAGGAATAATAACAAGTAACAACAACAACAACAACAACAACAACAACAACAACAACAACAACAACAACTTTTATTTATATCCCGCCCTCCCCAGCCGAAGTCAGGCTCAGGGCGGCTAACATCAGATACATACATAACATTGGTATAAAATCAAACAATAATTAAATTACCTTCTGAAAGCATGTCAAGATCAAATTAAAGTCTAATTAGATGGCTCTCTGCAGGGTTAGGGTTGGGAACAGTAAGTGTTCCACTGAACTGAAATCTCAGCCTTCACAACATAGGAAAACAGCCAAGTAAACAGCTGTTTTCGTGGAGGAGGGTCAAGATATTAACTGATACGCATGGAATTTCATATATAGCTGTATAATCCCTAGTATAGCAAGATAAGACCTTTGGGGCAGGCTTTTTATTTTTTTAAAGATTTCTATAAACTGCCCTAGTAGGGCAGTAATGGTTTCTTGATAATTTGTCACCCACTCCATGATGGAACATGGGGCGGGCCACCCCCATCGACCCCCCTTCCTATGCCCCTGGCATCTGCCAGAGGGGAGGGAGGAAGGACCGACCTCCTCTCATGTGCCGTCGTCTTTTTATTTTAAAACCACCACCCACCCCCGCTCCAACAGCCACAGCCCCCACTTTCCTCTTAAATTCTCTCCCTCCTGGCAAAGCAGCCCCCTCGTCCCCCTATTTCACTCAGGGTTCACTCCTTCACATCAAAAAACTCAAAGGGGAAAAGCAATTTTAAATGTACGGAGTGCATACAATGTTCTGGTACTCATATGTAAATTCTGGTACTCATATGTAAATTTGTATTAAAGTAATGAAGGTATAATTTACAGTGCATACGAAGTAAGATGCAAGGAGGGAGAGAGAGTGAATCTGGACTGCTCATTGTGTGTAATGAGTCAGTTGAGTTTTATCGTCCCCCTTTCACTGCCAAAATGATGGGCTGCCCTTTTCCTGTGGCTCAGAATCCCTTCTGAGATTCAACAGGCGCGGACTACCTGAACTTTACATAATCTCTTGAAGACCTTTTTACTGATAAGATTTTCCTGCTGGATGAAAACCTCTCTGTGTTTACGTTCATTTGGTGTTGCTTTTAAAAACTCACCACATTTTCCATGGTCGTTTGCACCTGCAGTAAGCTGTTTTTATTATGCATTTCATGCATTGGCTTGTGACACATGTGGAAGGTGACCAATGAAGGTGGTTTTCCACATCTCTTAGGTCATAGAAATGTTCAAAAGGAATGTGTGGAAAAATTAGGGCTGAGGGACAATTGTGAAAGGGGTTGAGGAGTGTGAAAGGGAGGGGGAGAGAAGTCTCTCAGTCATTTGGTGAGGGATGTGGCTGAAGGCCTTGGTTTCTCTCACACCAAATGTAACTTATTCTGTAGAAAAGACTCTATGCCCTATAAATGGAGACAATGCACACACTTTTGTAACCCAAGAAAATCTTTTTTTATATATAAAAACGAAATAAAGGCCTTGGTCTCCTTCCATCAGACTTCCCTTTAAGCAATGCAGCCCCTGTATCTCAGGTCTCTGAGCAGCTTAGGATGCCTACTTGCTGTGTCTCTCCATGTCGAGAAGGAGACACAGGCGGCTTCCACAGAAGGGTGTGTGAGGAAGACTTAAAACACTTCAGCTGCCCAAACAGCTTTGTCCCCACTGACCCTCACCATGGGGTCCATAACTGCATCTTCCATACCACTGGGAAACTGACCATTCCTGTGCTGTTCATAAATGTGCTTGAAATACTATATTGTTAGTGGATAGGCTATGATTAGTCCATCTTAAGACCTCTTATGGGATGCGGGTGGTGCTGTGGTTAAACCACACTGCCTAGGGCTTGCCATCAGTTCGGCAGTTTGAATCCCTGTGATGGGGTGAGTTTCCGTTGCTCGGTCCCTGCTCCTGCCAACCTAGCAGTTCGAAAGCACATCAAAGTGCAAGTACATAATTTAATTTAATTTAAATTAATTTTTTTCCCTTACCTGCACTGATGATAGCCATTGTTTGGATGGGGGGCTTTTATACATTTCCGCAATAACACAATCAATCAAAAATGAAGAACAAGCCACAGTCACAAAAACGAAAAAATAGAAGGACCATATAAGCTCCAAATATAAACTCAGAATACTGCAATCGGAAATGGAAGGCTTTGATTACAATGGGAGGATGCAAATTAGCATCACAACAGGAAAAATGTGAGGAAAAAGGCTTTGAGTAAAAACAGAAGCTCAGGAGCATGTTCGCCTTCCAAAGCAAAGTTTGCAAACCGGAACACCAACTTCCAGGTTTGCAGCGTTCGAGTTCAAAGTTGTTCGGGAACTAAGCTGTTTGAAAACTGAGGTATCAATGTAGATAGATATGGTTGCCATACATCCAGAATTGTAAGCAGTGTCTGGGTGGAAATTGCTGGAATGTCTGGGAAAATCCGGACGTATGGCAGTCCTTGTCGGAAGTGTAGATTTCTGCAAACTTCACTTAAAATAGATACCCCGCCCCCAGTTCCTTCAAGCACTCCTCATAAGGCTTGGTTTCAGACCCTTCATCATCTTGGTTGACCTCCTCTGCATCATCTTCATGACGTTTTCCCTTAGCATGTAGCAAGCTGTAAACCTTAAATTTACTTTCCACAGTTGTTCCCATAAAGCAAAGTCAATGTTGTGCCCTACATCTCTGGCCCAGCTTATCATTGATGATTCCATCATTTCATTCTTTGTATCCCACTCAAGTAATATGTTATACATTTTAGATAATATTTTAAACCTGGAGCCTAATAACTCCTTTCACACTGTGAGTTTTGTTCTGCAAATCCATTTTTAAAAATCTAACTTAAATGTTGCATTCAACAGGTGGTAACTTGACCAGTCTCCCTCCCACCTACAGGAAGAAGTTCCCTTTATACGGACCCCACATACAACACGACCCTAAACCTAACCTCCCAATACATCTACCTAAGCGGGTAAACTATTTTTTTTTTTAAGATATTTTATTATTTTCACATTAAACAACAGAAACACAATACACAAACAAATACATAATAAAGAGAACATAATAAACACATTAGAAAAAACAACAACAAAAAAAGAAAACTTATACATACCTACATACACAGGAACTATCATTATTCAATTCTAGTTTCTCTCTTCTTTAGAGGGGGGACTTCCCCCGTACCCTTAAACTGCGTTCAATATTAATATACTTTAGTAACTTTGTATCTATTTTCTTAACATTAACCACACTTCTTAATAGTTTTCAAGATATTAATTAATCAAATATAATTCATTACTTAAACTACATATCCTAAAACATTCCTTAACATTTATATTATTCATAACAATACTTCTTATATACTCTTTTTATCTAACATCAACTAGCTAAAGCCAATTCAACAAGCTAATTCTGCTCAAATATCCAATTTTACACAATTCTTTAAATAATCCTTACATTTCTTCCAATCCTGTTGCACCTTCTCCTCCCTCTGGTCTCGGAGTCTCGCGGTCAGTTCAGCGCGTTCCATAAAATCCATTAGCTTCATCTGCCATTCTTCCACTGTCGGGATCTCTTCACCTTTCCAGTTTCTTGCAAGTAAAATTCTAGCAGCTGTTGTGGCATACATAAAAAACACTCTGTCTTGACTGGGTATCTCATGATTGGTCATGCTCAAAAGGCAGGCCTCTGGCTTCTTACTAAAAGTAATTTTCATTACCTTCTTAAGTTCATTATAAATCTTCTCCCAGAACGCCTTGACCTTTGGGCATGTCCACCACATATGGTAAAAGGTACCTTCCGCAGTTTTACATTTCCAACACACATTACTTGTGACATGATATATCTTAGCTATCTTCACTGGTGTCAAATACCACCTATATATCATTTTCATAATATTTTCTCTTAATGCATTACAAGCAGTAAATTTAATACCTTCCTTCCACAACCTCTCCCAGTCATCCATCATAATATGTCCAACATCTTTTGCCCAGTCTATCATTGCAGATTTAACCAGTTCGTCTTTTGTATGCCACTCTAGCAACAAATTGTACATTCTGGAAAGGTTTTTAGAGTTCGGTTCAATTAACTCTGTTTCCAGCTTTGATTTTTCTATTTGAAAACCAATCTTTTTGTCTAATCTAAAAGTTTCATAAATTTGATGATACTGCAGCCAGTCGGTGACTTCTTATTTCATTTGATCGTAACTTTTCAACTTAAACGTCTCACCTTCTTGCTGCAGTATATCTACGTATCTTGGCCATTTTGCAGACATATTAGGTCTTTTATAGGCCTTGGCCTCTACAGGTGAAATCCATCTAGGAATCTTTCTCTCCAATAAATCTTTATTTCTCATCCAAACCTGAAAAAGGGCTTTTCTAACTATATGATTCTTAACAGCTTTGTGGGCCTTTACCTTATCATACCAAAGATACGCATGCTATCCAAACACATTGTCAAAACCTTCCAAGTCTAACACATCGGTATTGTCTAATTTAAACCAGTCCTTCAACCAGCAAAAGGCTTAAGCGGGTAAACTATTGGTCTGCTGTGTCAAAGTTTTACTGGACGTTTGGAAAATATTGGCGAGAGCACCTGTAATTTCACAGTCACCACTTCCCCTGGAATAAGAATCACTTCCGTCCAAACCAGTAAGTATGTCTATAATTATGACAATCTGACCCATGATTTAAGCCCTATATCGGACTCTTTTCCACGGGTTTCCCCCGAATATATATATCTATATATATATAAAATGCAAGTGTCTCTGCGTCCAGTCTGTGTGTCTCTGGGTTTGCGCTACTGCGCATGTGCCCCAGGGACACAGGGATTGGATGGAGAGACATGGCTGGGAGCAGCAGCGACAGTTGAAGCGGGGCGGTTCATTTAGAACGCTGGCTCTCCAGTGGCCCGGGGAGGCCGAGAAAGGAGGCCACGCTGCTGCTCCTGCCGCGACGAGAGCCTGTTGCTGCTGACCCCCTCCTGCCCCATTGGCCTGCATGGCGCTGCTGCTGCTGCCGCTGGCTCTGAGGGGGTTGGCAGCAGGGGGGGCGAGCCTGGCGGAGAGCGAGGGGGATGGGGAAGAGTTGAGGCCTGCTCTGCCCGCGGAAGCCCCGGGCTCTCCTGCTCCCTCCGCCCACACGAGCCCACTGTCATGGAGACATGGCCGGCGGAGAGGTGAGGCCAGGCAGCAGGAGCACTGGCAGCAAGTCAGCAGCCCCACAGCGGAGGCGCCTCTTGCGCCGGGGATCCCGGACGGAGGAGGGCAAGGCGCGCGCACAGAGGGTGGCTGGCTCCGGATTTGTCCACCCCCCACCTCCCGCTAAAGCAGGCTTTGGCGGGGCGGGCAAGCAGGGCTTCTCCGTTAAAGCGGAGAAAGCACTGTTTGCCTCCTCCACCCCCGACCTCCCGCTAAAGCAGGCTTTGGCGGGGGGGGCGGGGGGGGCAAGCAGGGCTTCTCCGTTAAAGCGGAGAAAGCACTGTTTGCCTCCTCCACCCCGACCTCCCGCTAAAGCAGGCTTTGGCGGGGGGGGCGGGGGGGCAAGCAGGGCTTCTCCGTTAAAGCGGAGAAAGCCCTGTTTGCCTCCTCCACCCCCCGACCTCCCGCTAAAGCAGGCTTTGGCAGGGGGTGGGGGGCCAGCCGCCTCCACAAATGTTCTAGCGCCCGTTATTGTAACGGGCTTAAACCACTAGTGTATATATATATATATATATATATATATATATATATATATATATATATATATATATATATTCCGATACAAATCTCCAATTACCAATCAAATTACAATCCAAATTAATTATACAATTCCTAATTAAAGCAATTCCAATTATGCCAATTTTTAAACAATTTTTTGGACTCCCCATGACTTGGACTCCGGAGCGATCTTCACCTCTCTTTCAGTTGCATTCATAGTCCTAGTACTTTCACAGCCTCTGATATATGCCAGCAAGCAGACGAAATTATAATGAATAATGTCTCTGTATGGATAAGGTCACTCTTCTTCCAAATGCCACATTCCGGCCGTCACCATCTTCTCCTCCTGCTGCAAACCAAACTTCTTCGCACAGCCTCTCTCCCCCGCTCGCATTGCATCCACTCCTTTCCAGGAGAGCCAGACACCTCTATAAAATCCAATATCAATCATCCACCAGAGCTGGCTTCTCCCTTTGAAGTGGTGTTCAGCTTCATGGGCTCTCCACAACAATCAATCTTTGCTACGCCATTACCAGCCGGAAGTCCTCCATTACTATTGATTCATTCCAAATCTTGTTTCAAGTCCACACAGTTTGTATAGATAACGTCCAATGCTGCCTAATTCACTCTCAGTCTTTAAAGTCTGCTTGCTATTTCCCCATGAAAGTGGATTTTCTGGGGGAGGTTTCGCCCATGTTAAGTAAAATATTGAGGCAAAACAAACATAAGAGTCCAGGGCTCCCCCCTTCCTTTCCCTCTTTCACATACCAGTGAAAAGTCCATATCTTCTTCCGATTTTCATTCTTAACAGCTCAGGTATGAATCTGTTAGCAACATTCTTTCCACCCCTTTGTCCGAGGCATGCCCAAAACCTTTAACCAAATTTATATTTCCAGTTCTGGGAGTCGTGCACAAACAGGGCCAGTATCCAGGAGCTCTGATCCTCCATGAGCCCTTTGCGCCCAGGCCCCCCCATTCGGTCCCGAAGGATCAAAGTGGGTTGAGGGATGTCTGTGGGTGAGGCAGCCCTCCCAGTCATCCCGGGGAGGTAAGGGAGGCTGCTTACTCCCATCGCAGCCGCCAAATTCGCTCGTGATGGATGGCACAGATGTTACGGGTAAGCCATTCTCCGATCATGCACGACCGGAGGTCCAGTGTTTCCCCGAATATAGAGAATGGTCCCATCCCCTGGACAATCTCAGACTTACAGAAGTCCTTCTCAAGGTCATGAAGGAATCTGAAGAGGTGATTCAAGCAACACAAAAGGAGATTCCTCCTAAAGATCAGGAAGAACTTTCTGATAGTAAGAGCTGCCAGTGAAAAGGAACTCCCTCAAAAGGGGGTGGAATCTCGTTCATTGGAGGTATTTAAGAAGAAGTTGGATGGCCATCTGTCATGGATGCTTGAAATTAGATTTCTGCATTTGAGGGGGTTGGAATAGATTCCGAATCTGCCTTTCTATTATATACCCTGCTGTGAGTTCTTCAATTGACTTTTTGATGAGTGAAATTCTATCCACATTCCATGCGCTGATATGCTTTCAACCCTGTATGAATTATTTGGTGGGCCGTGAGAGTGGCACTCTGACTGAAGCTTTTCCCACATTCCAAACACTAAGGAGTTTTCTCTCTTGTATGAATTTTTTCATGGGATGTCAGATGATGGCTGCGACTAAAGCTCTTTCCACAGTCTAAGCAATGATAGGGTTTCTCCCCTGTATGAATTTTTCGATGGGAAGCGAGACCCCCACTCTGACGAAAGCTCTTTCCACATTCCAAGCACTGATAGGGTTTCTCCCCTGTATGAATTCTTTGATGGAAAGTGAGAGACGTGCTTTGACTGAAGTTCTTTCCACATTCCAAGCACTGATAGGGTTTCTCCCCTGTATGAATTTTTCGATGGGAAGCGAGACCCCCACTCTGGCGAAAGCTCTTTCCACATTCCAAGCACTGGTAGGGTTTCTCCCCTGTATGAATTCTTTGATGGGAAGTGAGAGCTTGGCTTTGACTGAAGCTCTTCCCACATTCAAAGCACTGATAGGGTTTCTCCCCTGTATGAACTTTTTGATGGGAAGTGAGACTCTGTCTGTCACTGAAGCGCTTTTCACATTCGAAGCACTGATAGGGTTTCTGCCCTGTATGAATTCTTTGGTGGGAAGTGAGACTCTGCCTGTGACTGAAGCTCTTCCCACATTCCAAGCACTGATAGGGTTTCTGCCCTGTATGAATTCTTTGATGGGAATTGAGAATCTGCCTGAGACTGAAGCTTTTTCCACATTCCAAGCACTGATAGGGTTTCTGCCCTGTATGAACTTTTTGATGGGAAGTGAGACTCTGCTGGTAACTGAAGCTCTTCCCACATTCCAAGCACTGATAGGGTTTCTCCCCTGTATGAATTCTTTGATGGACAGTGAGTTGTTGTCTGACACTGAAGCTCTTTCCACATTCCAAGCACTGAAATGGTTTTTCCTCTTTATGAATTCGTTTATGGGTCGTGAGATGGGAGTTTTGACTGAAGCTCTTTCCACATTGCAAGCACTGAAAGGGTTTTTCTCCTCTATGAACTATTTTATGGGTCGTGAGACAGGAGCTTTGACTGAAGCTCTTTCCACATTCCAAGCACTGATAGGGTTTCTGCCCTGTATGAATTCTTTTATGGGAAGTGAGAGAGGTTCTTTGACTGAAGCTCTTTCCACATTCTAAGCACTGATAGGGTTTCTCCCCTGTATGAACTTTTCGATGGGATAAGAGACTCCGGCTGTGACTGAAGCTCTTTCCACATTCCAAGCACTGATATGGTTTCTCCCCTGTATGAATTCTTTTATGGGAAGTGAGATTATCCTTCTGCCTGAAGCTCTTTCCACATTCCAAGCACTGATAGGGTTTCTCACCTGTATGAATTCTTTGATGGGAAGTGAGAGAGTTGCTTTGACTGAAGCTCTTTCCACATTCGAAGCACTGATATGGTTTCTCCCCTGTATGAACTTTTCGATGGGATAACAGACTCCCCCTGTGACTGAAGCTCTTCCCACATTCCAAGCACTGATAGGGTTTCTCCCTTGTATGGATTTTTTGATGGGAAGTGAGAAGGTCCTTTCGACTGAAGCTCTTCCCGCATTCCAAGCACTCATAGGGTTTCTCCCCAGTATGAATTCTTTGGTGGTAAGTGAGTTTCTGACTGTGCTTGAAGCTCTTCCCACATTCGAAGCACTGATAGGGTTTCTCCCCTGTATGAACTTTTTGATGGGAAGTGAGACTTGGCCTCTGACTGAAGCTCTTCCCACATTCGAAGCACTGATATGGTTTCTCTCCTGTATGAATTCTTTGATGCAAAGTGAGATTCCTACTGCAACTGAAGCTCTTTCCACATTCCAAGCACTGGTAGGGTTTCTCTCCTGTATGAATTCGTTGATGGTAAGTGAGGCTATCCCTCTGAATGAAGCCCTTTCTTTGATGGGAGGTGGACTGGGAGCTCTGACGGATGTTCTCTCCATACTTTGAATATTTATCTGACTTCTCCACTATGTGGATTCTGTTGTGGTCCTCCTTGTTCTTCTCTTCCATTTCATCACCATCTGCAATGAAGAGAGAAGCTGATTAGAGCCTCGGGAAGAAATGTAGCTCTATATTAGTGAACAATGTTAATGAATGCTTGTTAAAGAGGAAGAGTTGAAGAGAGTTAGAGGTGAGGCCTTACTATAGTTTTCACTGCCTTTGTTGGTGGTATTAATTGACATATTGCTTGGCTTTTATCCAGGATAGATTTTGTTTGGCTCAGTCATGGAGCCCACTCCATCTCAAAGGTCAGTCATCTCTTTGGTCAACCAAATGCAGACAGAAGCCAAAGCAAAAACAACAAACCTGACAGAAGTTACTTAAACTTCCCAAAAAAAACTCTGAAACCGACATTTAAGAAGGTCTGGACAGTTTAGACAAGTTTGGTCATTGTTTAAAAAGGCATGACTAGACAAAGAATATTCACAGAGAACAGAGTTGATATCCCTCCACTCAGGGCTCAAAGTGGGGATGTTAGAATCCCAGATGCTGTTGGTCTCCTCCAAAATAGTGGAGGTTCATCACATAGAGGTATGTATGGAATTTCAAAACTGATCTTATAATCCAACTGGGAGTTTTACCGAGAGGGTCCATGATCCCACGATTCTCCTCCTTGACTTCCTTATGCAGATTTCTTTGCAGATTCAGCAACGTCCACGCCTCGTCTGTGAAAGAAACAGCAACATCTTCACTTGCACACTCCCCACCATCAGTTACCTCAATCTGGTTATTCTCAATTTAAATGTATACACAAATCATTTTCTTCAGTCTCTTTAGACCTGCTCTGTATTTTTTCATTGCTAACAGAAGAGGGAAAATGACTATTACTCACACTTAATCTAAGCACAACAACCACAACAGCTCCTGAATAGACATCATGTGAAGTTGAATGCTCTCTGTTCTCTCCTGTTTCCCCTTGTTGTTTTCCAGTTTAATCCGACTCATGAACCCAGAACTCATACACTGACCATTAATAATGAACCATATGTTATAGACATTCCTGCAAATTTATTCTGCTAGTTTTGAGATATACAAATGACATGAGAAGACCTGGTCTACATGTTTGTATCATTTACAGGTGAAACTCAAAAAATTAGAATATCGTGGGAAAGTCCATTTATGTAAGCAATTGTTTTCATTAGCTACTGGAGTTTAATATATGAGATAGACTCATGACATGCAAAGCGAGATATGTCAAGCCTTTGCTTGTTATAATTGTGATGATTATGGCATACAGCTGATGAAAACCCCAAAGGTGAAATTGTTCAGTTGGGGTTCTCACCAGCTGTACGCCATAATCATCACAATTATCCTCTATAATAAAGTGCAAGTGTCTCTGCGTCCAGTCCCTGTGTACGTGGGATCGCGCTACTGCGTATGTGCCCCACGGACAGCCATTGGGACTTGGAGCGCAGAGACTTCAGGCGGCCGGGCAAAACTGTTGAAGCGGCAGGTGTGCACGGGTACGCGGCAGGTGCGCGCTCGCGTGGACTTACTTCTAAGCGGCAGTAGCCATTACAAGTGGCGGCGGGCGAGCGATGTCAAGCGAGAGCTGCTCGGTTGTTAGGGAAAAAAAACGAGAGCCGCTCAGTCAGCTCTGCGCATGTCCCTGACGTTGCTAGGGCAACAGTTTGACCACATATGTTCTAGCGCCCGTTAATTTAACGGGGTTAATGTACTAGTAACAAATAAAGGCTTGACATATCTCGCTTTGCATGTCATGAGTCTACCTCATATATTAGTTTCACCTTTTAAATTGAAATTACTGAAAGAAATGAACCTTTTCACGATATTCTAATTTTTCGAGTTTCACCTGTATTATTCATATGTTCCTTGTTTTCAGAAGCAAATAAAAATTTATTCCAAAACGAAAAGAAAAAGGCAACACACAGAGGCCCTGTCTGCATTCCAACTGCAAAGCAGGATCATGTTACTAAAAGAGTCGTTGCTTCTACTGCTGTGTGATGGAGCGGTAAGTTGTCTGACATGTCAGTATTGTAATGTCTCATTCTCACATTGCATAATGTTGCGGGTTGCCTTTAATTACTTAATTGATGCATGAGTATGGGAACTATTTAAATGTCTCCTCCCTTTCTTTCTTTTTGCCCCTCTGCTGAAGAAGATGGATGTGAGAGTTGTCTTGTTGTTTTATTTGCTTTATAAATAAAACCTTAGATGTTACTTTCCAACCACAGTTGCTTC
Source organism: Lacerta agilis (assembly GCF_009819535.1). Taxonomy (NCBI): domain Eukaryota; kingdom Metazoa; phylum Chordata; class Lepidosauria; order Squamata; family Lacertidae; genus Lacerta; species Lacerta agilis. The sequence goes on along the minus strand of NC_046313.1, from coordinate 117,359,065 downwards.
TGCTGCACTTTGCTGTAAAAGATTGAGTTTGCTATCTACAAATGGGCTTTTAATGCTCACATGAAATTGGTAAGGCATTCAGATCACGGCACTGGTATGAGACATTTTGAGCTGCCAATACGTTGTGGTGGCTGGGCAGCTGTGATGTATTCCTAGCTCCAATTGCCTGCAGGTGACAAAGGCGCAGGGAGGCAGGTGGAGGAGCCCGAAGGAGTGCCCCCCTTCTCCATCTTCATCCGCCTGTCTCCCCCAACCCCCAAAGTGAGCAAGCCCCAATACCTCTCTGGCTCCATCCCTCCATGTCCCCATCTCCACTCCTGTGGAACTCACCAGATCTCTCTGAGAACCCTAGAGGGGAACACTCAGAGGTTGTGGGGAGGGATGCAGGAGACAACCTGACCAGGTCAACTGTCCATCTTCCCCCTTCCATCCTCACTAGCTTTGCAGGATCCATCTCTTTCATCCTTCCTGAAGAGTCAAGGAGCCATGACAAGCTGCAGGGTCCTGGGAGAGAGGAAGAAGCAAAGGGAGTCTCAGAGGCCCTGCAGGGATTCTCCTGCCCTAGATATTCCCCTGCTCCTGGAGAAGCACAAATGGGGCAGCCCCTTCCCAACAGAAACCCCATTTTAAACATCTCCAGTGATTCCAATTTCATCTGTTTGCGCCTCACCCCACTTTGTAAGGCTGCCATGGTATGCACAGTAGTGACCCCATTGAACTCAGTGTCACTTATGGATAGAACCTGGTGCAAAAACCAGTCACCATTCTGTCCCCAATCCTGAAAAGTGCAACCCCAGAGTGTGGGCAGAAAATAGCTGATTACCATATTTTTCGCACCACAAGGCACACTTTTTTCCTCCTAAAAAGCAAGGAAAAATGTCTGTGCACCTTATGGAGCGAATGCATGGTCCCTGGAGCTGAATTGCCCAGGGGTGAAAGCAGATCGTGCTCTTTTTTTTATAGAAAGAGATAAGGGGATGTTGAAAGAAAGCGGCAGAGAAGCTGATCGGCAAGCAATCGGGGAGAGAGACAAGGGAGGCTACCAATAAAGGAGGCCGGGGGGGGGGGGGGGGTAGAGACAGCAAGGAGAGGAGACAGGAATAGTAAAACAAGCAGCCCAAAAAAATCACGCATCCACCGTTTCATGGGGCTGCAATGGCGCAAAAATGTGGTTACAAAGCACGGATCCACATGGATCCACAGGATTTTTGCATTGGGCTACCCCAAACTCAATGTCAAATCGCTCATCATGTCTGTGGCCACAGCATGAACCACAAAAATCATACACCCACAGTTTCGTTCAGAATATTTCCCCCCCCCATTTCCCTCCTCTAAAAACTAGGTGTGCCTTACGGTCAGGTGCGCCTTATGGAGCGAAAAATATGGTAGCTATAACATGTAGGTGCCCCCACGTCTCAATGCAAGAGATGACTTAGCAGTTGAGCTGGCTGGGCCCAAAACCTATTTCTGCTCATCATTATAGCTGCTGAGAGACCCTGTAAGGTTGGTAATTCAGTGAGGGGGGAAAGTATTTGATCCCCTGCTAAATTTACCCGTTTCTCCTCTGACGAAGAAATGGCCAGCCCATAATTTTAATGGTAGGTTTATTGTAGCTGGGGGACCCAGGTGGCGCTGTGGGTTAAACCACAGAGTCTAGGGCTTGCTGATCAGAAGGTCGGCGGTTCAAATCCCTGCCACGGGGTGAGCTCCCGTTGCTCGGTCCCAGCTCCTGCCCACCTAGCAGTTCGAAAGCACATCAAAGTGCAAGTAGATAAATAGGGACCGCTCCAGCGGGAAGGTAAACGGCGTTTCCGTGCGCTGCTCTGGTTCGCCAGAAGCGGCTTAGTCATGCTGGCCACATGACCCAGAAGCTGTCTGCGGACAAACGCTGGCTCCCTTGGCCTATAAAGCCGCAACCCCAGAGTCGGACACGACTGGACCTGATGGTCAGGGGTCCCTTTACCTTTACCTTTTATTGTAGCTGTGAGAGACGGAATAACAACAGGAAAAACCCCAGAAACCCAGAAAGACAAAAGTCAGAGATTGATGTGCATTATAATGAGTGAAATAAGTATTTGATCCCCTATCAACCAGCCAGATGTCAGGCTACCTGGTAACTTTACTGTATGTAACGAGCTGAGATTAGAAGCACCTGCTGTAAGGGAGAAGTCTTACCTGTAATCCCAGCTAGTTACAGTACCTGTACAAAAGACAGCTGTCGACAGAAGCAATCAATCTAGCAGATTCCAAAGTAGCCACCATGACCAAGACCAAAGAGCTGTCCAAGGATGTCAGGAACAAGATTGTAGACCTGCACAAGCCTGGACTCCTGGACTGGGCTACAAGACTATTGCCAAGCAGCTTGGTGAGAAGGTGACAACAGCTGGTGCAATAATTCGCAAATGGAAGAATCACAAAATAACTGCCAACCTCCCTCGGACTGGGGCTCCATTCAAGATCTCATCTCACGGAGTTGCAATAATCAGGAGAACGGTGGTGAAGCAGCCCAGAACTACATGGGGGGAACTTGTCAATGATCTCTTTTTTTAAATAAGAGTTTATTAGTTTTTAACAATAAAAATACACAAAAAACAAATACAAACACTACATAAACTACACAAAATAGACACAAACAAAACAATTATTTACTTCACCTCATCTTCTTTATAATCCTAAACTTGGGACTTCCTCACATCCTCTCTTTTGCGTTCATTTCTAAACTTCTTTAGTAACTTTGTAACATTGTAAAATCTACTTTCTTACTTCTAATCTTAATTTAACAATCATAATCAAAATATCTTAAATTTTAAATGTTATTCTTATCTAATAAAACATCAAGTTCCACATCTTAACTTCTTTTATCCTCTCTTCACTTAACTTTGTTATGCTGTAACCTATACCTTTTCTGATTCCAATTTCAGATTATATATATATATATATCAATCACATCTTAACAAATATCTATATATTTCTTCCATTCTCATAAACCGTTTTCCCTCTGGTGTCGGAGTCCATAGTCAGCCTTCCTAATATCCCCATTAATTCCTACTTTATCCCACCCTCCTCCTGGCTATCTTCACCCTTCCCATCTCCCACCGGTCTCCCCTCCCACCTTCCACCAGTCCAATTTCTTCTGATTCTTGTCAATGATCTCAAGGCAGCTGGGACCATAGTCACCATGAAAACAGTTGGTAACACACTACACCGCGAAGGACTGAGATCTTGCAGAGCCTGCAAGGTCCCCTTGCTCAAGGCAGCACATGTGCAGGCCCGTCTGCTATTTGCCAATGCACATCTGAATGACCCAAAGGAGAACTAGGTGAAAGTGTTGTGGTCAGATGAGACCAAATTCGAGCTCTTTGGCACCTCCTCATTTTCCTTAGTCATGTAAAATTGAGTGATTTTTGCTTGTGCTTTCCTTAGAGAAGCTCTCTTTGGAGGAGGGCCCGTGGAACTCGGGGAGAGACCAGAAATTCTGTAACCCCTCCAGGTCAACACCATCTTTCCCCTTAATTCCTTATCATGTTTCCTTATACCATTTGTAGCAATTAAAGCTTTTCTAACTTTAGTCTGCAGCAACTTCTGTGTCCTTCACTTACTGTTCTGCAGAATGCGGAGGCCAGACTGGTGGCTGGGAGTGGCTGTTGGGACCATGTCAGACCGATCCTAAAGGATCTACATTGGCTCCCAGTACGTTTCCAAGCACAATTCAAAGTGTTGGTGCTGACCTTTAAAACCCAAAACGGCCTCGGCCCAGTATACGCGAAGGAGCGTCTCCACCCCCATTGTTCAGCCCAGACACTGAGTTCCAGGGCCGGGGGCCTTCTGGCGGTTCCCTCCCTGCAAGAAGTGAGGTTATAACCAGGCAGAGGGCCTTCTCGGTAGTGGCACCCGCCCTGTGGAACACCCTCCCATCAGATGTCAAGGAAATAAGGAACCACACAATTTTTAGGAGACATCTGAACGCAGCCCTGTATTGGATAGTTTTTAATGTTTGATGTTTTATTATGTTTTTATATGTGCTGGAAGCTGCCCTGAGTGTCTGGGGAAACCCATTCAGATGGGTGGCAGGTAAATATTATTATTATTATTATTATTATTCACACAGGATGCTGAAGGCGGTGACAGCTTCACCCCAATGCCTTGCCAGCGCACGAGGGGCATAGGTCTTCCTAAAAATATTTAGCTGAGCAAGACTGGATGCGGTCTGTGCACTTGCTCAGTTGGGAGGGGGCAGGTATTTATCTGCTGATCCATCAGAAGGTTGGAAACCAGATCTCACCCGGCCCTAGTGACTCCTTCTGTGCAGAATCCTGGGAAGCAGAATTGGTTCAGGGCGCTGAGAGTTGCAAGGAGACACCTTCAGTCCTGCTGCCCAAAGACTGCAATTCTCAGAGTGGTCAGCAATCCACACTTCTTGCCAGGGAACGCTGGGAATTGTAGTGGATGGGCAGATGGTGGGAGAGGGTCTCCCATCCAGTCTCCACACTTGGGGGAGGGGGCTGTAACTCCACAGGGCTTCTCCTTCCTCGGATCCCTTGGATGCTTACCTCTGTTATGAAATGCGACTTTCCCCCTAAATCTGAAGGGGGCTTATTTGCATGCCCTGTTTCTGTTGCCCCAAAGACCCCTCCCCAAAAAGGAAGGCAGCACCTCGATCCAAAGGAAGAACAGAGTTGCAGACCTGCTGGACACTCAGCCCCTCCCTGGCTTGGCAGAGAGGAATTGGGGGCAAGACCCTCTGCTCCCTGACTTGGGGGTCTTCCCCCCCATTGCATGAGCTGAACCGGGGGGGGGGTTGACTCCTCCCTTGCAGCCCTGGGACCCCCTCCTCCCAGTTGCACCCTAAGGGGGAAGAGAGAAGAGACTCACCAGATTCCAGGAGGGGCACCGAGGAAGTTTTTGCAAAGCAGAGAGAAGAAAACAGCTTCCTCTTTACTTGCAGGAAAGGGCTTCTGCTCTGGAGGACCTTGCCCCCCCCACGCCCTCCTCTTCCTGTCTTCTCTAGGAATCCAGCTCTGCTCCTTTTAACCCTTGGCAAGCCAAGGGCACCCGGACCGCCCCTCCCTCTCCCTGCCTGCCGTGTTCCTGCTTCTGCGCCTGCGCTCTAGGCGAGGCTGCCCTCCTTTCTCCATCTGTGCCAAGGACCCCCCCAATCTTATGCAGACTAACTACAAGGGAGATTGTGGAGGTTCCCCGTTTCTACTCTGCATTGTACACCTGGATCCCTACTTTGAATGACTAAATAACTGAATACAGGTAGGTAGCCGTGTTGGTCTGCCATAGTCAAAAACTAATAATAATAATAATAATAATAATAATAATAATAATAATAATAATAATAATAATAATAATAATAATAATAATAATAAATTCCTTCCACTAGCTCCTTAGAGACCAACTAAGTTTGTTCTTGGTATGAGCTTTTGTGTGCATGCACACTTCTTCAGATGTTCTTCTTGTTGTTGTTGTTCAGTCGTGTCTGACTCTTCGTGACCCCCTGGACCAGAGCACGCCAGGCACGCCAATCCTTCACTGCCTAGTTAGTTCTTGGTATGAGTAGAGTAGTAGTAATGTACTGGACCATCAAGAAGGCTGATCGCTGAAGAATTGATGCTTTTGAATTATGGTGCTGGAGGAGACTCTTGAGAGTCCCATGGACTGCAAGAAGACCAAACCTATCCATTCTCAAAGAAATCAGCCCTGAGTGCTCACTAGAAGGACAGATCCTGAAGTTGAGGCTCCAGTACTTTTGGCCACCTCATGAGAAGAGAAGACTCCCTAGAAAAGACCCTGATGTTGGGAAAGATGGAGGGCACAAGGAGAAGGGGACGACAGAGGATGAGATGGTTGGACAGTGTTCTTGAAGCTACTAACATGAGTTTGGCCAAACTGCGAGAGGCAGTGAAGGATAGGCGTGCCTGGCGTGCTCTGGTCCATGGGGTCACGAATAGTCAGACACGACTGAACGACTGAACAACAATGAGTTTTCGTGTGCATGCACACTTCTTAGTTAGTCTCTAAGGTGCTACTGGAAGGATTTTTTAATTTTTTAATTTGTTTTAACTTTCTGACACAGCAAGAGCTATTTTTGACAGTGGAATGGTCCCCCCTTGGGAGGTTGTGGTCTCTTCCTTCCTTAGAGGTTTTTAAGCAGAGCATCTGTCATGGATACTTCTGCTGAGATCCCTGCATTGCAGGAGGGGGCAGGTCTGGGTGACCCTTGGGGGTCCCTTCCAACTCCGCGATTCTCTTGATTCTAAGAAATCACTTGTGTTACAATGCCTGCCTTCGTTCTTGGCTACGTGAAGGGGTGGGGAATTCTCCCCACATCAATTGCAATCCTTCTCTCTCCCCCCCCGCCATCCAACATATTGCAAATGTCTCCTTCTTCCAGCTGTTCTGCTTGGTTCTTTTCCGGGGCTCCCATTCATTTCGTGCCCCCTGCTTCCTCCCCGGAGAGGCGCTGATCTTTTGATGCTTTTTAAATTAAATATACTCTTTTTCCCGCCCTTGTGGCGCCACCTCCGAACACAAGGAAGGCGCTGCTCCTCTAAAGACCCTTGCCTTTTTTTTTTTGCATGCGGAAAGCAACCCGAAGTGTCGCCGTTTCGCCAAAATTGTCGGAGGTTTTCTGGCCCGGGAGGAAAAAGGACGCCCTGGAGCAGCGGGAGGCTTGAGAAGGAGGAGGAGGAGGGACGTCAGTGGCCAAAGCGCCCCCCCCCCAAAAAAAAATCCGATAGGAAATCGGAATAGCGAGCAAGAGGAAGCGGATGGGCAGAAAGAGCAAACAGGTAAAAATGTGCAGCGTGGGGGGTTGAGAGGGGGGAGGGACCGGAAGGAAAAGCGTGAAGACAACCCCCCCCAAAAAAACCCGGCTTTCCTGCGACCCTTCGCAGGGTCCATGCGATCCTGCTGCCAAGTTGGGGACCGGCTGGGTTTCCTTGAATGGCTTTCCCCCCCCCCCCACGTTTCTCTTTTCCTGGAGGGCCAAGAGATGCTCACCTGCCCTGCATCCCCAGGGGCCCCTTTGCAGGAACTGAAATGCGATGCGCACCAAAGGTAAGGTGAAGGACCCCTGGACCTTTGTCCGCAGGGAGCCCCCCCCCTTCCCGCCTTTCTTACCCGTTTTCCCCACACCAAACATAAACCACAGTTTTGAAAATCCTTCATACTCTGGGCATGTGCAGATTTTGCAGCTTTCTGTAAACCAGAGGCAAAGAACCGCCTTGCAGGCTTGGTTGTAACCACAGGATCCATGAGCCTTCAGTAGAGAAAGAACTGAACAGGGAAGAACTGCCCCCCCCCAATTATAGAGGGGGGGCACCCCCGCCTGACTCGCAGAAAAAGACTTCCGGAAGAGCGAGCAAGGGAGGCGGATGGGCAGAGAGGACAAAGAGATAAAGATGCAGTGATGTGGAAGGGAGGGGCCCCAAAAAGGGCCCTTACTGGGACCCGGATCTGTGCAATCCAGCTGCAAAGTGGGAACCCAACACCTGCGGGGCTTGCATGGCACGATGAAGCCCCTCCCCCACAAGAGATTACCCTCCCCCCCCCGCACAATAACACTATGGGGTATTCAAAATGTAAAGGGCCCCTGGACATTTACATCCAGTTAAAGACGGCTGTGGGGTTGGGGCGCTCATCTCCGCTGTCAGGCCGAGGGGGGGGGCTGGCGTTTGCCCACAGACAGCTTTTCCGGGTCACGTGGCCAGCAGGAGTAAAAAACGCTTCTGGCGCAACGGGGCACACTGACGAAAACCAAGAGTGCACAGAAATGCCACAACTACTTGTACTTGAGAGCCAGTGTGGTGTAGTGGTTAAGAGCGGTAGACTCGTAATCTGGGGAACCGGGTTCGTGTCTCCGCTCCTCCACATGCAGCTGCTGGGTGACCTTGGGCTAGTCACACTTCTCTGAAGTCTCTCAGCCCCACTCACCTCACAGAGTGTTTGTTGTGGTGGAGGAAGGGAAAGGAGAATGTTAGCCGCTTTGAGACTCCTTCGGGTAGTGATAAAGCGGGATATCAAATCCAAACTCTTCTTCTTCTTCTTCTTCTTCTACTGGTATGCTTTTGAACTGCTAGGTTGGCAGAAGCTGGGACAGAGCAACGGGAGCTCACCCCATCGTGCGGATTCGAACTCCGACCTTACTTGTCCTTCAGATGAGGGTCCTCATCGCCATACAGGGCCCTCAGGGTTCAGGGAAGACTCCCCAGGGAGCGGGTGGAAAGAGACACAGGAGCCAACTCCTAGGGTCCAAGGTTCCATTGCCCCCTACCGAAATAAAATATTTGAGCCCCTCCCCCCAATAAAGTTGATGATGGATCATGGATGAGATGATGCCACACACCACACACCATTTTAATGTCAAATGGTGTGGGGTGTGTGGCATCATCTCATCCATTAGACTGGGAGGAAGAGGGTGTGGGGAGGGAAGCCCTGCCAAGCATTGCCAGGGGACGGTTGGGGGCACTGGCAGAGAATTTCCTGGAGGGTCTGTGGAGCTGCCTTGTATGCCCCGTGTATGACCTTAAGGTCCTCAAATAATAATCTTTTGGAGGTCCCGAGCAACAAAGATGCTAGGTTGGCCTCAACTAGGGCCAGGGCCTTCTCAGTAGTGGCCCCAACTTGGTGGAACAGTCTATCACAAGAGACCAGGGCCCTGCGGGATTTGGCATCTTTCCGCAGGGCCTGCAAGACGGAGCTGTTCCACCTGACCTTTGGGTTGGTTTCTGTTTGATATTTATGCTTCATTCTTTTATTGGTGGGTTATTCGAAAATGAGACTGTAGTTTTAATATTAAATTTTTAAATTTGTATTTTAAATTGATTGTGTTTATGTTTTTGCTGTGATTTTAATTAGTGTTAGCCGCCCTGAGCCCGGTTTTTTGGCTGGGAAGGGTGGGGTATAAATAAAAATTTATTATTATTATTATTATTATTATTATTATTATTATTATTATTATTATGCTGGAAAATGAGGATCTGTGTACCCTGATGCTCCCTGCAAGGACTGTAATAGACTATGCCTGAATCTGTGGACTTACAAGAAAAGAGGACATTCTGGAAAATGGTTGGGGTGTAAGATGGAGGAATATCTGGGGGGAAGCCCCGAGATGGCGTAAGAAAATGGTTAGAAAAGGGATAGGGTGAAATTTATTAAGGATAAAATTAGGATGGTTTATTATGGTACCCTGAAGTCGGCGTGTTAAGATTTTAAGCTTTTGAACTAGAGAAGAGATATTTGAATTTTTGTTTGATTAGCAGCAGTCTAAGTGAAAGAAGATGTTTGATATGATTTGATATAAGAAGTAATATGTTACGTTATAAAGTTGTATTATTAGTTATTATGAAGTAATATTTGGAATAGATTTGATGTAAAATAAGAAGTGACAGATTATTTTGGAGTAAAAATAAGATCTTAAGAAGTATGTTTAGCTTAGATTTTTAAATGATTTAATTTTAGAGATGATAAGTTACTAAAGTAAATCAGATTCAGAACCAAAGGGGAGAAAACGGGGGAAGTCATTAAGTAGTGATGTGAACAAGAAAAGTTTTTTTTTTGTGTAAACAAGAATAAGAATTTTTGGTGTATTTTGTTTTGTTGTGGTTTGATTGTGGGGTTTGTGTTTGGGTGTGATGTGTATGGGTATGTGTTATATTGTTCTTTGTTTTGAAAAAACCAATAAATTCTTCTTTAAAAAAAATAAAAAATTAAAATTAAAAAATATTATTATTATTATTATTATTATTATTATTATTATTATTATTATTATTATTATCTTCCTTCTGCTCAGGGATCCGCTTGAAGTAAAGCAGGGGGTGTCCTATTCCCACTGCACCCCCTTCCTCCAGGGAGGTTGGATTCATGGAATCCTAGAGAGCCAGCCAGCGAAAATCACAGAGAGCATGTGAAGTTAACTCTTGACTAGCAGAAACGAGGACTGCTCCAGGGAGCCAGGAATAGTCAGCACAGCGACTCTTCTCAGTAGGTCTTCCCCTATGAGGCAGTTGCAGAGATCCGGGCAGAAGAATCTGCAGCCCAGCCCTTTGCGGTTCTACTGAGAACCACAAGAGCCAACTCCTAGCTGATCGGCTTTGCCAATAAAATATTTGTGTGGTCCTGGCACCCCTAAAGTTAATGGGCATTGCCATTCAAATAGAGTGTGTGCACTGCATCATATGATCAATTATGCTGGACAGTGATTGCCTGGGCCCTCCCAATATTTTATTCAAGTGGGCACATCTGCTGAGAAGTAAGCCAGGTCAGATCAAGGTGCTTTTGGAAAAAACTGATTTTCTGGATCCATTTCAATTGGGTTTTAGGCCCAGTTTGGGCATCAAAACTGCTTTGGTCGCCCTGTATGATGATGACCTCTGTCGAGAGAGAGATAGGAGAAACTTGTCCCTGTTAATTCTTCTCGACCTGTCAGCGGCTTTTGATACCATCAACCGTGGTATCCTTCTGGAGCGACTCTCCAAACTAAGAGAGTTTGGCACGACTTTGCGATGGTTCCAGTCCTAGTTGGATGGTTGTTCCCAGAGGGTGGTACATTGTTGTTGTTCAGTCGTTCAGTTGTGTCCGACTCTTCATGACCCCATGGATCAGAGCACGCCAGGCACGCCTATCCTTCACTGCCTCTCGCAGTTTGGCCAAACTCGTGTTAGTAGCTTCGAGAACACTGTCCAACCATCTCATCCTCTGTCGTCCCCTTCTCCTTGTGCCCTCCATCTTTCCCAACATCAGGGTCTTTTCTAGGGAGTCTTCTCTTCTCATGAGGTGGCCAAAGTACTGGAGCCTCAACTTCAGGATCTGTCCTTCCAGTGAGCACTCAGGGCTGATTTCTTTAAGAATGGATAGGTTTGATCTTCTTGCAGTCCATGGGACTCTCAAGAGTCTCCTCCAGCACCATAATTCAAAAGCATCAATTCTTCAGCGATCAGTATTCCAGCTATCTACCTCTGTCAATTAACTGTTGGCTGAAAGCCAAGATCTACTCTCTCTCTAGACCCTTAGCAATGACCTTGTGATTGGTTGAGGAGTTCCTAAAGAGATGAGCTCTGTGTGGGGGTTTTCTGTGGTGTTGTGTAGTTTTGGTTAATGAAGGTTGAGAAAGAGAGAGAGAGACAGAGAGGAGAGGTTTTACTTTTGTTTCTTTTATTTCTTAAGTCTGTATATAGTAACTTATGGATACTTGTTGCATTCAATAAATGCTGTATATAGTTATCCAAAGTGTAGTTGCTGAGTTCCTGTGTTGTGCTGTCCAGTCAATGATTTACAGCCAGAACCTTCCAGAAAACCTGCGTTCACTCTGCTGTGTCCAGGGCTACGTTATTCCTGACACTAAATCTTAATAGTTTTTTAATACTGATGTGAAGAAGATCCTGTTTCAGGTATGACTCTACTTTCCTTGCAAGGTGGGGTTCAGGAGGAAGGCACCCCTCTTCTACCATGGAAGCTGCGGGTGGGAGAAGCACAAAGGAAATGTACAAGTTAGTTTTGACATGCAGCAGCGCTCCTAGATAAAATTATTTGCGCTTTAGTTTTAGTTTGCAAGCAATCAACTTGCAGTTACACGTGAGGCATGACAATAGGAAACTTTTGTTCCATAGCTTGCAGACAGCTTCACCCTTAGTTCAGGCCAACTTGCTTTTAATTTTAACTGTGGCAGAGTTCACACCTTTAAATCCTGAACCAAACTTACTGATTTAGCAAGCAGGACTGAGATATCCAACACGGTTTCTTAATTGCTGGTGTTTTCACTGTCCTTGCAGCGTCACCCTTTCCTAAGAGAAGTCCAAAGTTCAAACAATTCCATGGGCGGACCGTCTGTGGATGAGAATGGGGAGCAGGCAGGCAACTATGACATTGAGAACTGGTTACAGGTGGGTAGCCGTGTTGGCCTGCCATAGTCGAAACAAAATAGAAAATTCTTTCCAGTAGCACCTTAGAGACCAACTAAGTCATGCACACGAAAGCTCATACCAAGAACAAACTCAGTTGGTCTCTAAGGTGCTACTGGAAAGAATTTTCTATTTTGTTTCGATTGAGAACTGGGTGATGTTTCCCAATGCGTCCAGCACTTGAGTGAAAATTTGGAGTGTTGAGAGAGAGGCGTCCACTGGCATAAAATTCACCATTAACCCAGGAGCCATTGAGTGGCCCAAACAGTTCAACAAGGTAGTGAACGTAACAAGTGTGGAGAGCTAGGAAAGTTCGTGCTCTTCTTTCGCACAACTGTTACAAAACAGCCTTGTGTGGCCGTCACCTGGGGATTATGACTGAGGAATTATGTAATATGAATCATATCATTACTGGGCCTGGTTCATAAGCATAAGGTTCTGATAAAATCCCACAAGGCTGTGTGTCTTCCCATAGGGTTTTTACTCTCCATTTTCCTCTAAGCTGTCAGTCACGTTTACCATGAGAGCAAGAGTCTCTGCTAAACCAAATGGTATCCCCAATCCTCAGAAGGGAGATTGCCTGGGCAAACTCATAAAGAGTTCTGACAACAGGATGCTAGTCTCACTTCCTTGCTATCTCTTGCTATCTTTATATAACTCCCTGTTCCTGGTAATCTATCTCATCCTTCACATGGTTGGTATCAGGTAGCAATGACCTTAACAGATTAGAGAACTGGGCCAGAGCAAACAAGATGAATTTTAACAGGAAGAAATGCAAAGTACTACACTTGGGCAAAAAAAATGAAAGGCACAAATACAGGATGGGTGACACGTGGCTTGAGAGCAGTACATGTGAAAAGGATCGAGGAGTCTTGGTAGACCCTAAACTTGACATGAGTCAACAGTGTGATGCAGCAGCTAAAAAAGCCAATGCAATTCTGGGCTGCATCAATAGTAGTATAGCGTCTAGATCAAGGGAGGTAATGGTACCACTATATTCTGCTCTGGTAAGGCCTCACCTGGAATACTGTGTCCAGTTCTGGGCACCACAGTTCAAGAAGGATACTGACAAGCTGGAACGTGTCCAGAAGAGGGCAACCAAAATGGTCAAAGGCCTGGAAACAATGCCTTATGAGGAACGGCTTAGGGAGCTGGGTATGTTTAGCCTGGAGAAGAGAAGGTTAAGGGGTGATATGATAGCCATGTTCAAATATATGTCATATAGAGGAGGGAGAAAGGTTGTTTTCTGCTGCTCCAGAGAAGCGGACACGGAGCAATGGATTCAAACTACAAGAAAGAAGATTCCACCTAAACATTAGGAAGAACTTCCTGACAGTGAGAGCTGTTCGGCAGTGGAATTTGCTACCAAGGAGTGTGGTGGAGTCTCCTTCTTTGGAGGTCTTTAAGCAGAGGCTTGACAGCCATCTGTCAGGAATGCTTTGATAGTGTTTCCTGCTTGGCAGGGGGTTGGACTGGATGGCCCCTGTGGTCTCTTCCAACTCTATGATTCTTTGATGTAGAAATGTGGTAGTCAGGCAGGGGAGAAGGGTTTCCCATGAGGTCATTGCTACCTGATACCAACCATGTGAAGACTGCTGGCTGAATGTGATTGGCTGATTTGAATTCTGTACGTTCTCCCTTTGTTTGAATAAAAGAGCCTGGGTGGAGGAGGAGAAAAGAAACTTATTGGTTCTCTCTCTCTCTCTCTCACCCAGAGCCTTGCTGGTCAAGAGCTCAGTCTCTCTGTTTTTTTTCTTTCTAAATCTCTTTCTCACTTGCACACTGTGAGGGATCCTATTCCCTCCCCTTCAATACTTCCCCAACAGTGACTCTCCCTAAGTTTCACTGACAACTAGGATGAATCCTTCAGTGTTCATATGGGAGTTGTCTCTGGGGTGCCTCAGGGCTCTACGTTTGAAAACCTCTTGCCACCTGTGGGATCTCCCTACCAGGGTTCCCAACTACTGCAGTTTGCCTTCCCTTTAGGCAAATAAGTGGCACACTTGGCTTCACTGTCCAGCCCTCTGTATGACAGGAGAATAAGCAAACAGTTTCCTCTTCCCCAGGAAAGCTCTGTTCTCTCCTCTTAGTCACACCTCTTAAGGTACTGATACACTGCCAGAGTCAACGAACGTTTAAGCACATTTAACTTTATTAGGTAACTTGAAAACATGGATATCTCGGGTTATTACTGGTACAAATCTTCTTCTCATGTAATTCAGCTTAGTTATAATATTTCCTGCATCCCTTTAGCAATGGTAATGACCTTTCCTCCCATTCCCCAAAACCTAACCTCGCAGTTTCTCTCTCTAACCCTCCACCCCCAACTGCCAAACCCCCAACTGCCTTTCAACCTTGTTCCCCTCCTTTTAGAATGCCCACTAGCTCCGCCCCCCAGGGAACACCTACCTAACATGGGAGTGATAGGTTAACCCATGATGAACCTGAATCGTCAGCAGGCATTATTCCGCCACACACACATTCAAACCTGACATGGTGATTGTTGCATTTGGAACGCAACAGCCTTGTAAGGTGGACCAATTGTATCTTAACTACCCAGCAGTAGTTGCCTCCACGACTCCCTCTTGCCACAGGCAGCAGCCCAGATGGGAGGGGAGTCCAGGATATTCAAAGAAATCCTAGAGACCAGGGATCCTGAGAAAACACACCCTGTGTTCCTCAGTTCACTTGGGGAGTAAAGCCAGCAGCAGCCAGGTCTCCCAGAGGGTGGAAGAAGCACACATGGGGAGGGGGCTTCCCCTCTGGCAGGAAAATCCCTACAAGGGCTCTGAGTCTCCCTTTGCTTCTCTCTCCCAGGAATCTGCATCCTGTTTTGGCCTCTGAGCTACTCAGGAAGAATTCAAGAGGCTGATCCTGCAATCCTATCAAGAATGGAAGGAGGAAGATGGACAGTTGACCTTACCAGACTGTCTCCTGCATCCCTCCCCATAACTTCTGGGCATTTTCTCCCAGAGACATCTGGTGAGTTCCAGGGGCGTGGAGATGAGGACATGGGTGGGTGGGTGGGTGGATGTTAGAAATGGGGAAACTCCCTGACAATAGGAAAAGTGGGAGAGGAGAGAAAAGGCAGGAGGTTCATGACAGGAAGAAAACAGTGAAATTTAGATTTTACAAGTTTTTTTGTACTGCATGATTATTATTAGTGACGAATCCAGTAATTATTTATAATTTTTTTCAAGCATTTCTACCACTATTGTCCCCCCCAGATAATAATCATAATCATTTATTGAATTTTTCTTACTCCTCATCTGAAGATCACAAGGCGGATTATACAATGTAGCGAATAAGTTACAAGACAATATACAATCTATCAGCATCAAAGGATAACAAACCCTTGTAACTTCCCAATTTAGTTTGGAAGGCCAAACTGAAATCTAGCAGGTGTTAAAGTAAGATAAAGTGTGGATTGGGCTTTGCGTATGTTAAGTTCCTTTCTTCTCCTCCTTGAAAACCCTAAAAGGATTTTCTTTCCCCCTCACTTTGCAGCAGGTGGAGGAGACGACAGACAGAACTCGGCAGGACCACCTGCAAGTTCACCAGTAATAACAACGAAACCGTTGGAATGTGCAAGGAGCTTTATGGATACTGGAAAGCTTAGGAATCAACTACAAACTCACACAGAGTGGGAAAGATATAAATGTTTGAAGTGTGGAAAGAGCTTCACTAGATATAGAATGCTTAGAATGCATCATCAAACTCACATTGGAGAAAAGACATTTAAATGCATGGACTGTGGCAAGAGCTTTCGCAAGAACTATGATTTTACTGTGCATCAGAGAACCCACACAGGAGAGGAACCATTTAAATGCACGGAGTGTGGAAAGAGCTACAAAGTTCATCAAAGATTTAAAATACATCAGCGAACTCACACAGGGGAAAGACCATATAAATGTATGGAGTGTGGAAAAAGCTACAGAGATGGCCGATACTTGAAAATACATCAGCAAACGCACACAGGGGAGAAACCATTTAAATGCATGGAGTGTGGAAAGTGTTTTGCTGTAAAGGGAAGCCTTAGAAAACATAAACAAATCCATACAGGGGGAACTCCATTCAAATGTATGGAGTGTGGAAAGAGCTTCAGGCAGAGTAGAGCACTTATAATTCACCAACAAACTCATACAGGAGAAAAGACATTTAAATGTACAGAGTGTGGAAAGAGCTTTAGTTTTAAAAGTAGCCTTAGAAAACATCAACGAACTCACACAGGAGAAAAACCATATAAATGTATGGAGTGTGGAGAGAGCTTCAGTCATCATGGAAAACTTACAAGACATCAACAAACTCACACAGGAGAAAAACCATATAAATGTACGGAGTGTGGAAAGAGCTTTAGTTGTAATAGTAGCCTTAGAATACACCAACGAAATCACACAGGAGAAAAACCATATAAATGTATGAAGTGTGGAAAGAGCTTTAGTTGTAATAGTAGCCTTAGAAGACACCAACGAACTCACACAGTAGACAAACCATATAAATGTATGGAGTGTGGAGAGAGCTTCAGTCATAATGGAAAACTTACAAGACATCAACAAACTCACACAGGGGGAAAACCCTATCAATGTATGGAGTGTGGAAAGAGCTTTAGTTTTAATAGTAACCTTAAAAGACATCAATCTACTCACTCAAAGGAAAAACCATTTGAATGTATGCAGTGTGGAAAGAGCTTCACTGATAGGGGATACCTCAGAAAACATGAGCTGATTCACACAGCGGAAAAGCTATTTAAATGTATGGAGTGTGGAAAGAGCTTCAGTGCAAGCGGAAAACTTACAAGACATCAACGAATTCACACAAGAGGAAAACCATATCAGTGTAAGAAGTGTGGGAAAAACTTCAAATTTAGCAGAACACTTAATATTCACCATCAAATTCACAATGGGGAAAATCCATATAAATGTATGGTATGTGGAAAGGGCTTCAGTCATCCAAACCTTACTGTACACCTACGAACTCACACAGGAGAAAAACCATTTAAATGCATGGAGTGTGGAAGTTGCTTCTATGAAAATGCAAAGCTTAAAGTACATCAACGAACTCACACAGGGGAAAAACCATATCAATGTATGGAGTGTGGAAAGAACTTCCGGGAGAGTGGACACCTCAAAAGTCATCAACTAGTTCACACAGGAGAAAAGCCATTTACATGTATGGACTGTGGAAAGAGCTTTAGTCATAATAGTGCCCTTAGAAAACACCAACGAACTCACACAGGGGAAAAACCATATCAATGTATGGAGTGTGGAAGGAGTTTCAGTTGTGGCTCAAAACTTACTTTGCATCATCAAACTCACACAGGAGAAAAACCATATCAATGTATGGAGTGTGGAAGGAGTTTCAGTTGTGGCTCAAAACTTACTTTGCATCATCAAACTCACACAGGAGAAAAACCATTTAAATGTATGGAGTGTGGAAAAAGCTTCAGTTTTAGAAGGGACCTTAGAATACATCAATGGACTCACACAGGAGAAAAACCATTTAAATGTATGGAGTGTGGAAAAAGCTTCAGTTTTAGAAGGAACCTTAGAATACATCAATGGACTCACACAGGGGGGAAACCATTTAAATGTATGGAGTGTGGGAAAAGCTTCAGTCAGAGTGGGAACCTTAGAATACATCAATGGACTCACACAGGAGAAAAACCATTTAAATGTATGGAGTGTGGAAAAAGCTTCAGTTTTAGAAGGAGCCTTAGAATACATCAATGGACTCACACAGGAGAAAAACCATTTAAATGTATGGAGTGTGGAAAAAGCTTCAGTTTTAGAAGGAACCTTAAAATACATCAATGGACTCACACAGGAGAAAAACCATTTAAATGTATGGAGTGTGGGAAAAGCTTCAGTTTTAGAAGGAAGCTTAGAATACATCAATGGACTCACACAGGAGAAAATCCATTTAAATGTATGGAGTGTGGAAAAAGCTTCTGTGATAGTAGTAGCCTAAAGATACATCATCGAATTCACACAGGAGAAAAACCATTTAAATGTATGGAGTGTGGAAAGCGCTTTGTTCAGAGTTCACAACTTAATGCACACCATCAAATTCACACAGGAGAAAAACCATTTAAATGTATGGAGTGTGGAAAAAGCTTCAGTATTGGATATAAGCTTAGAATGCATCAACAGACTCACAGAAGGAAAAAGCCATTTAAATGTATGGAGTGTGGAAAAAGCTATAGTTCCAAATATACCCTTAGAATACATGAACAAAACCACACAGTTGAAAAACCAGGTTATTGTATGGTGTGGAAAGACTTTCAGTAGGGTTGCCATAGTTCAAGAAGTAAAAAATCTGGATGCAAAAACCTTTTGGGGGCACACTTCCTGGTTTTGTCTGCAGAAATCTGGACATTTTGCCAATTTTTTTAAAAAAATTCCCCAGGATGGTGATTTCGCCTTTGGAATTCTGGACATTTCCAGAGGGAAACACACATATCGCAACTTACGTTAACTTGTAGTGGAATGCAGAAAAACCATATAAATAGCAGCAAAGTTGCTAGAGTTTCAGCCATAGTGGAAGCCTTAGAAACCATCAATGGACTCTCACAGGAACAAATGTATAGGTAATGGTAAGAGTGGCAACCTTATAAGCAATCAACAAACTCAAAAAGGAGGAGCGGTTTGAGTGGAAAGAGCTTCAGTTATAATCAAGTGTTTAATCTACGGACTCACATGGGAGAAACCATTTAGATGTCTGGAGTGTAGAAAACGATGTTGATGATACTTTATTTAAATCCCACTCATCTGACTGGGTTGCTCCAGGGACTGTGGGCAGCTCCCAACAAAAACTAGTAAAGACACAATACCACGTCACACACTAAAAACTTCCCTGAACATCCCTTGCCTTTCCCTGCAAGACTAATTGCAGCCGTTAAGAGTCGTCAACAGGTTTTCCACACTTATCAGCCTATCACCCATTCCCACCACCCTTCTGAGTAATACCCCTCCCCACTCCCCCACTATATTTAAGGATCTGGTGACTTCTGTTTCAGTGTATCTGAAGAAGTGTGCATGCACACGAAAGCTCATACCAGGAACAAACTCAGTTGGTCTCTAAGGTGCTACTAGAAAGAATTTTCGATTTTGTTTTGACTATGGCAGACCAACACGGCTACCCACCTGTAACTGATAATTTTGAAAGTTAACTTTTCAACTGAAACCAGAACTCTTCCTCTTGGGACTTATGGATATACAGTTAGAAAAAGACTATGGAACTTCGTTTCAATATATGATTACAGTGGCAAGACTTTTACCTGCACAAAAATGGAAAGACTCATCGTTACCAACAATGGAAGAATGGTTATTAACATCATTAGACTTAGCTGAGATGGTGAAATAGACATGTTTAATCAATGAAAATTCATTGTTAACATTTACTAAAGTTTGGAAACCTCTCGTAGACTTTTTGCGCGAAAAAGAAAATGGCATAATGATGGGTTTGAAGACTGAAGATAATGTTGGCTTATAAAAAATAGTCATGTGAGTGTTTTATTGGAATGGATGAGTTGAATAATATGACAGACAAACCAGAATTGGAATTTATTTTACTTTATTATTATTTTTCTCTTTCTCCCTTTTACTCCTTCTTCTATCTATCTCTCTTTTTCTGTTGCCCTTCCTTCCTTCCTTCCTTCCTCTCTTTTATTCTTTTCTCCTTTGGATATATGCTTTTATTTTATCTAGATTAACATTTTAATTTGGACAATGTTTTTCTAATCTTCTTTGTATCTCTTTATAAAATATAATAAAATTTATTCAAAAATAATAATAATCAAAAAACATAAACATTGTTAGAGTTAAAACTATGTATCTACATATAATGTTATCAAAACCATGCAAATGATTACAATAAAAGCAGCATGGCACCTGCCTTTTAATTAAAAGCAGTCTGTATCCCAAAGCCTGTTGGAATAAGGTCTTCAGTTGCCGGCAGGACGACAAAAAGGAGGAAGCCAATCTTTCTCTAGGGAGGGAGTCTGAGAGCAGCCACAAATAAGTCTTTCTCCCACATCCCCACCCAGTGTGCCTGTGATGGTGGCAGGATCAACACAACACAAGGGCCTCCCCCAGTGAGCTCAGAACCTGTGCGGATTTGTATGAGGGAATATGGCCTTTCGGGCATCTTCAGCCTAATTTGTGTTTAGGGCTTTATAGGTCATAACCAGCATTCTGCACTCTGCCCGGAAACAGCCAATGGAGCTGTTCTAGTAAGTAAAGTGTATGCTCCCCAAAAGGGACCCAGGTGGCGCTGTGGGTTAAACCACAGAGCTTAGGGCTTGCTGATCAGAAGGTCGGCGGTTTGAATCCCTGCGACGGGGTGAGCTCCCGCTGCTTGGTCCCAGCTCCTGCCAACCTAGCAGTTTGAAAGCACGTCAAAGTGCGAGTACATAAATAGGGACCACTCTGGCGGGAAGGTAAACGGCGTTTCTGTGCGCTGCTCTGGTTCGCCAGAAGTGGCTTAGTCATACTGGCCACATGACCCAGAAGCTGTCTGTGGACAAACGCCGGCTCCCTCAGCCTATAGAGCGAGATGAGCACCGCAACCCCAGAGTCGGACACGATTGGACCTGATGGTCAGGGGTCCCTTTACCTTTACCTTTATGCTCCCCAAAAGCAGCTCCAGTCAGCAATTGGGCTGCATCTCCTTGAGCCAGTTGAATTCCCTGGGCGGTTTTCAAAGGCAGCTCCACGCAGGGCGTCTTACAGCAATCCAAACAGGATATAACTTAAAGCATGCATCACTGTGCCCAAATTGGACATTTTAAGGGTGCAGTTGGGTGGACCGGCTAGACGCAGAGGAGTTGTGGGTGACCCCAGCTGGGGAACCCCCAAGGGAGGCTCCAGGGGAAAGATTGGAACCAGGTGGTTGGTGATGGACAACAATGCGTGGTCCAAGGTAGAAGGGGCAGTCTGGGAGGAGGAGGTGTTAGACACAGGAGAGCTCGCAGGTCTTAGTCAACAGGAAGAGTTGGTGGCAAGGACAGCTCAGACTGTGGGGCAGGAGAGGTGTAGGGCCAGGAGGCAGGCAGGAGATTGAAGAAGCCAAGGAGTCTCTTCCCCCCTCCTGCTGCATCCAGCTCCCCTCACCCCTTGGCCTACTGGAACACACAGGGAGATGCAGTGCACCAAACAGGGTGCTGTCATGTGCAGGCCCAGTTTGATACTGCTTGGGGAAGACCCTGGGGTGGAAGGTGGGGATTCTCAGTCTTCCCAACTGTGCCATCAAAAGCAGGACCTGTAGAGTAGGGTTTGCTTCTGTTTCACTTTTTGAATTGAGAGTGGTTGCTGGTACATGTTATCTCCTTGGCTGATCTATAATAATTTATAATAATAATAATAATTTATTATTTATACCACGCCCATCTGGCTGGGTTTCCCAAAACAGGGTTGCCTTCAGATGTCTTCTAAAAGTCAGATAGTTGTTTATTTCCTTGACATCTCATGGGAGAGCGTTCCACAGGGAGGGTGCCACTACCAACAAGGCTCTGTCTCTGGTTCCCTGTAAACTCACTTCTCGCAGTGAGGGAACCGCCAGAAGGCCCTCATTGCTGGACCTCAATGGGGGTGAAGACACTCCTTCAGGTGTATTGGGCTGAAGCCATTTAGGGCTTTAAAGGTCAGCACCAACACTTTGAATTGAGCTCGGAAACGTCCTGGCAGCCAATGTAGGTCTTTCAAGACCGGTGTTATATAATTCATCTGAGGCCCACATTCCTTCAGGTTATCTCACACACACCCCTTCCTGCTCAGTGGTCAAGGCAGCACCAGCAAAATGCTGGTTGCAAAGACTGGAGCTGGATGAGGGCAAAGCAGGGCGGAGGGGGTAGAATCATAGTCCATCGCAATCCGTTCTCACTGCAGCTGACCAGATGTCACAGAGGGGAGGCCACAAGCAAGCCAGGCCTAGATGCAAGAGCAGCAGAACTGTCCCTGCTTCATGGTATGGTGGTGTGGTAGAGTTGGAAAGGACCCCCAGATATCATCTAGTCCAGCCTTTCTCAACCTTGGGTCCCCAGATGTTTTTGGCCTACAACTCCCATCATCCCTAGGTAGCAGGACCGGTGGTCAGAGATGATGGGAGTTGTAGGACAAAAACATCTGGGGACCCAAGGTTGAGAAAGGCTGATCTAGTCCTATCCCCTGCAATGCAAAAATGGCAGCCGAAGAATCCCTTCTTGAAAATCTCCCATCAAGGAGAGTCCACCACCACCTGAGAGAGTCCAATCCACTGCCAAAGAGGAAAGTTATTTCCCCTAACGCTCTTAGGCTTCAGTGAGCCAACCAGCTACAAATCAGTTTCCTATTCATGCCTTTCTTAAATCTCTGCTCATATGTAAGCTCGATGCACACCTGAACCTCTCAGCAAGAGAAGACCCTGTTTGGCAATACCTTTGGCCCATCTCTCCTCTGAAGAGGAGACTTTTATAATGTGCATCCAAAACGATTGCTTATCTTTACAATTTCCCAGAGGGAAATTTCTTTTAGATCAAAGGAAAACTGATTTCTAGGGATACCTGTACAGGTGAAAAAGCAATATAGGTGAAAAAGCAATAGTTCTTTCTTCTTTCTTAAATTAATAAATGATCATACATTAATAGGAATAAAAATGTGTACCCCACCACCAAGACCATTCCATTATAACTATCCAACCTCCCAAAGTTTCAACACATCTTGTGATGGTTTAACCCCTTTCCGTTTTAGCATTACAAATTATACAAAGACCCTAAAAGCAATAGTTCTAAGATGAAGGCTATACATTCTGCTGTTTTGATCTAGACATCCTTTACGTTGAGTTGATATTTGATGTGCTTGTGAGCAGACTAAACGTCGGTACTCAAAAGAGTTTCAGTGACAGGACAAACTGAAGAGCTGTTCAGATTGTGAAGGTAGTAGGCAAAAAAAGCCCCTCCCCCCAAAAACACCACCACTCCAGGCTAAACAGATTTCAAAATAAAGCAGAATGCTTGTAGCTCTATACCTGGATTAACCATAGCCTATTCACAAGTTCAGGGACCCAGGTGGCGCTGTGGGTTAAACCACAGAAAATAGGGACCGCTCCAGCGGGAAGGTAAACGGCGTTTCCGTGCGCTGCTCTGGTTCGCCAGAAGTGGCTTTGTCATGCTGGCCACATGACCCGGAAGCTGTCTGCGGACAAACGCCGGCTCCCTTGGCCTATAGAGCGAGATGAGCGCCGCAACCCCAGAGTCGGACAGGACTGGACCTGATGGTCAGGGGTCCCTTTACCTTTACCTTTTATTCACAAGTTCAAATCCGCCGAGTCCCCACGACAGGGCGAGCTCCTGTTGTTTGGTCCCAGCTCCTGACCACCTAGCAGTTCGAAAGCACATCAAGTGCAAGTAGATAAATAGGTACCACTCCGGCAGGAAGGTAAACGGTGTTTTCGTGCGCTGCTCTGGTTCGCCAGAAGCGGCTTAGTCATGCTGTCCACATGACCCGGAAGCTGTCTTTTATTCACAAGTAATATAGTATTTCTAGTGTACTACCAATCAGTAACTTGGGGGGTGGTCAGTTTCCCAGTGGTACGCAAGATTCAGTACGGACCCTGTGTTGAAGGGGGATGGGACAAAGCTCAGCTTTTAAGGACTTGCCCTTCTCTCCTTGTGGAAGGGGCCTGTGGCTCATTATCTACATGGAGAGTGACAGTTATATCACATTCCCCAAGTAGACATCCTAAGCCACCTGGGGACTCTGAATACTTGATGCGTGATACCTGAGGCACATGACTGTTTTGCTTTGTCTTTTCTCCTTCCGCTTCTCTTAGATTCACATTGAATCTGTCTCACATTCCAAAATACAACCAGGACCGGTCCGGCCCCCAAAATTAGGCAGAATGGGGAGACTGCCTCAGGCACTTAACATAGCACGGAATTTCTGCTTTCTCTTATAATCAATTATGACTGCTGTGATAATTGACTTCTTTGCATAAGTCTAAGCTGAAACAGAGTTATCATACAGTTGTTGTTGTTGTTGTTGTTGTTGTTGTTGTTGTTGTTGTTTTGCAGTTCAGTTCCAATAGACCTCACTGTTGACAGTTTTTATCTCCACGCGGGAATATATAAATTATTGTGCACAATCTGATGAAGGAGACTCTAGGCAACGAAGCCAAGTTACATCATAATACAATTTTAGGCGCCACAAGATTCTTGTTTCTACACTCTAGCAAGGGAATTGGCCCCTTATGGATGCCCCTTTCCCAGCGTGGGAGCCTAGCTGAGCGTTGCCGACTCATGTCCTGAATCTAGCGCGGGATCTCAGGGCGGGATCCGGATCCCTCCCGGACCTGCCTCGCCCACTTTCTCCCTGAGCAGGAATCCTCGAGCGGCGAGGCCATGTAAGGGTTAAAGGGAGCGAGAGAGCCCAGCTGCCTAGAGCGGCCTGGGAAATGCCCCTCTACCCTTCCCGCCACCTCTTCTCGTCTCCTCTTCCGCTTGTCTTTGGAGGCCTCTGGGACGGTGGGTCCTTTGGGTGAAGGGGAGGCTCTGGGGCGACGGGGGGGGTACAGAGGGGGCTGTTGGGGGGCTGAGGGATGACGGGGAGGATCCCCTGGGTGGGTGGAGGGAAGGGAAGCCATGGGACCCAAGGCCTCTGAGGTCCCAGCATCTCCCGCCCACCGACGACCCCCGGGGGGGAGCGGGCTCTTTGGGGGGGGGCTCAGAAGTGGGCACCCCTTGAGAAGGGGGGGACTCCAAGTGGGGAAAGAGGGTGGGCACCCATCTTTGGCAGATGCTTTCCTTGCGACCCCTGCATTACGGGGGGGGTGGACTAGATGACCCTCGAGATCCCTTCCATTTCCACAATTCTATGGTTCTGTGGGGTGGAGCATAGCAGCCAAGTCCATGGGGCCGTGAGCGGTTTGCCCCACCCCCCAAACAGTAAAACACTTAAGGGGGCTTGGGTGGGTGGGTGGGTGTCTGTGCACTGTATCATGTGATCAATATTTCAAGTTAGCACTCCTGGGGTGGAGAGAGAGAGAGAGAAGTGGCCTTTGGGAGAAAGGGCTCCATCGTCGGTGCTGGCAGGGAAATCTCCAGAGAGGCTGCCTTGGCTTCTCCCTCCTGCCCAGCAGTCTCCTTAAAGTCACATCCGAAAACAAGGGAAAGGGGGGGTCCCCCTTTCTCCCCCTTCCTACTTGGAAACTGCATCTCCCTATGGGACTGGAGGCTCCCAAGGTAGGATGCAGCATGACACCGAGTTAGACCAGTGGTCCACCTGGGTCAATATTGCTGACACAGACTGGCTGAGGCACCAGGCCAGCCTAGTCCTGAACACAAGAGAGCCGGACACTGGCTTAGAGTGAGAGATGGACACTGGCTTAGAGTGAGAACCTCATTTTAGACTTAAGCACAGTATTATAGTTAAAATGCAGGCAGCTTCGCAGAAGGAAGGAACACACCACAGACGTGCAAGAGGAAGTTGCTAGCTACGGTTGCCGAGAAATGTCCCGACCGCAAAAGGCACGACCACAAGAAATGAGGAAATGGTGGTCAGGGTAACTTTATTTGTGTCATATATGGAAAGCACCAAGGCCAAGCTAAAATAGGTCAGGTGCAGCAAAAGGTCAATTGACAGATAGTTAGATAATAGCTATGCGGCACCCACTAGCGGCCAGTAAAACATTTCTAATTAGAAGCCAATGGCTGTGTGTATGGTTGGCTGATCTAATAAATAGGACATTATGCTATGTACTGCTGCTTATGGGGTGGAGGGCACTGTGCATATGTATGAACACCATTGATTGCATCCCCCGCCCCCCGGTTGTGTGGCTAGGATGAACTCCTGCATTTCAGGACCAAACTGGGCTTTGCCCAATTCTGATTCGCTGAGGGAATACTGCAAGAAGGCTGGGCTTAGCGATGACGTCAAGTGTCTGTGAAGAGTATAAAGCACCCCTGCATTTGCTCAATAAAGAATGCTTTGAGGAAAAGCTGCTTGGAGTCTTTCCTTTTGGTCAATAATAGTCATGGGTGCAACATGGCAGCAATGTTTTTTGTGGTTTCACAGACATGGAGTTCCTCTCAGCCCTACCTGGCTGGGGATTGATCCTGGGAATTTTATGCATGCAAAGAAGCTTCCCACCTAAATCTGGTTGGCCACCCTGAGGTCAGGAGGCTGGACTAGGTGAGCCATTTGACCTGATCCAGCAGGACTCTGGTGATGTTCTTAAGAGTTGCATGCCCTTCCCCTAAATGGGAGGGGGTGGCAAAGGAGGGAGACTGCAGTGCCAGAGAGAGAAAAGGTAGTTCGGAAAGGAGTGTTTTTTAATGGTGGAGTGAAGAAGATCCTCTTTAAGGCATAACTCTGCTGGGGTTCAGGCAGAAGTCACCCTTCTTTTCCACTAAGGGAAATCTCTGCAGAGGTCTGGGGCTGCCTTTGCTTCTCCCTCCCTCACAGGACGCCACAGCTTGTTTAAACTTTGAGCTCTGCAAAATAGTTTAAAAGAGGCTGCATCAGCAATCCTAGATATCATCATCACTATCCAAGGCTGGGAGTGGTGTGCTGAATTCCAGGGGGTTGTGGGTGGAGAAGGAGAAAATGGATGCGAGCTGGAGGGGTGAATGACCTCTCCCCCCCCAAGCACAAAATTCAAAAAAGCCCTGGCTGGAGGGAGGGAGGGGAGCAGTCTTCTCCAAAGTCTCTCACCTGGTGCATGTTTCTGGGTGTCAGAAGAGGAGCAATATGCAGAGCAGACCTGTGCAGATTTACTCATAAGGCAGAGAGAGGACAGATTGAATTGGTATCACAAAAAACCTTTAAAAATGGGGCTCATGTTGGGAAGGGGGTACCCCATTTGGGCTTCTTTAGGGGCAGCAGAATGTTTTGGGCAGGAGAATCCATGCAGGGCCTCTGAGGCTCCCTTTCCTTCTTCCTCCCTCCCAGGAACCTGCATCTTCTGAGCTCCTCAGGAAGGACGAAACCGGCTGAACCTGCAAACCTAGCAAGGATGGAAGGAGGAAGATGGACAGTTGACCTTATCAGACTGCCTCCTGCACCCCTCCCCAAAACCTCTGGACTTTCCCCCCCCGGGCCCTCAGAGACATCTGGTGAGTTCCAGGGGAGTGGAGATGGGGACATAGATGTGTTATGATGCGTCCCACGGGGGCAAGTTGTGAGACTGACCCCCAGGTAGGGACGAAGCCTGCGTGCCCTCCTGGCTACTCGAGTCCAGGGGCATGCAGATAATATGCAATCACTAAATGGATGGTAAAGAGGAAAACCACCGCCCAGGCTTTTGAATTTTAGGTGCTATTTCCACTGCAGGAGTCCTGGCTAGTAGCTAATCTCCCCTTCTTGGGCAAGGTTCCAGGTGGTCTTGGAGGAAGCTGATTTTCCAGATCCATTTTAATTGGATTTGGCACAGAAACTGCTTTGGTTGCCCTGTATGATGACCTCTGTTGGGGGAGAGAGACAGCAGAAATTTGTCCCTACTAATTCTCCTTGACCTCTCAGCGGCTTTCGATTCCATCTACCTCGGTATCCTTCTGGAGCAGCTGTTTGAGTTAGGGGTGGGTGACACTGCTTTGTGAAGGTTCCCATTTTACTTGGATGGATGTTTCCAGAGGTGTGGGAAATAGCCATTAATGAGAAATTAACATGTGCCATTAAGGTAAGAAAGGAAAATTCAAAAGAAATGATTTTGAGGACATATGGAAGGTGTTTGTAGAATTTGTACTGTTAAAATGGATAGGAGTCAAACCATCGCAAGAGTGTGTTGAAATTTTGGGAGATTGGATAGTCTTGGTGGTGGGGTGCACATTTTTATTCTTATTTATTTATGATTATTACTTTGTCAAAATAAAATCATAAAAAAGAGAAATGGATGAAAGGGGAAATCATAAAGGAAGAGTATAAACCGGTAAAGGTAAAGGGAACCCTGACCGTTAAGTTCAGTTACGGACGACTCTGGGTTTGCGGCACTCATCTCGCTTTACTGGCCATGGGAGCCAGCGTACAGCTACCGGGTCATGGGGCCAGCATGACTAAGCTGCTTCTGGCGAACCAGAGCAGCGCACAGAAATACCGTTTACCTTCCCGCCGGAGCGGTACCTATTTATCTACTTGGACTTTGTGCTTTTGAACTTCTAGGTTGGCAGGAGCAAGGACCGAGCAATGGGAGCTCACCCCGTCGTGGGGATTCGAACTGCTGATATACTGATCGGCAAGCCCTAGACTCTGTGGTTTAACCCACGGCACCAACCGCGTCCCTTTTATGAACCAGTAGCCAGCAGTAACAAGGATAAGATCATGCAGACAAAAGTTCCGAATGAGTTTAGGCATACCAGAGAGGTAAATAATAATAATAAAATTCCGGACTCCGTTGTTGTTCGACACCGTAGATGAAGGAATTGAGGGGATGCTCATTCAATGTGTGAGATTCAATATTACCAAAACAGATTGGAGTACTGGGCTTAAATGAATTTCAGTGGGGGGAAATGTCAGGTTCTACAATGAGGCCAGAAGAACCAGCTGCACATATCTAAGATGGAGGACACCTGGCTTGCCAGTAGTACCTTCTCAGGGCCTTAGTAGACCACAAGCTTAACATGATCAAGGGTCTGGAAACCAAGCCTTATGAGGAATGGCTGAGGAAGCTGGGTATGCTTAGCCTGGATAAAAGGAGACTGAAAAGAGATGTGCCATCTTTAGGTATCTATGTTCAGATATCTAAAGTGCTGTCACATAAAGATGGAGCAAGCTTGTTTTCTTCATCTGGAGGATAGGACCTGAACAAATGGATTCAAATTACAAGAAATGTGAATCCAACTAAACATCAGGAAGAATTTTCTGATGGTAAAAGTTGTTTGATAGTGAAACAGACAGATACAGTGGTGCCCCGCTAGACGAATGCCTCGCTAGACGAAAAACTCACTAGACGAACGGCATTCGCTAGCGGAAGGCTGCCCCGCAAGACGAAAATGTCAATGGGGCTGCCTCGCAAGACGGATTTTTTTTTAAAGCGAAAAGTAGCGGTTTTGCATTGGTGCTTCGCTAGATGAAAAAGTCGCTCTACGAAGACACTCGCAGAACGAATTATTTTCGTCTAGCGGGGCACCACTGTAGTGGTTAAGAGCGGTAGACTCGTAATCCGGTGAACTGGGTTTATGTCACCGCTCCTTCACATGCAGCTGCTGGGTGACCTTGGGCTAGTCACACTTCTCTGAAGTCTCTCAGCCTCACTCACCTCACAGAGGGTTTGTTGTGGGGGAGGAAGGGAAAGGAGATTGTTAGCCACTTTGAGACTCTTTAGGGTAGTGATAAAGTGGGATATCAAATCCAATTCCAAAACCCAAACCCTCTGAAGGTGGTGGACTCTCCTTCCTTGGAGGCTTTTAAGCAGAGATTGGAGGCTGGAGTCAAGATTGCTGCATTGCAGAAGTTTGGACTAGATGGTCATATACCACCCTTCATCTAAGCATCACTGTGCTGTTTACAATATAAAAAAGAAAAATACATAACATCCTAACCAAAACAGTACCCACACACATAATTTAAAGAGACAGAAATGGTTTAATTAGGCAAAGGCCAGGGAAAATAGGAAAATTTTCATTTGCTGCCTAAGTTGTAACACCTGGCATTACCATAATTTGACATTATCATAGCTGCAATCCTAAAAAATTGGAACATAAAAAGGAAAAAGGAGAATGTAAGGGATATTGAAATAAGAGATGCTATTTTCACTAGATGATCGTTATGTTACTTAATCCTTTTCCTTGGAAGCCTAACAGGATTTTCTTTCCTCCCCAGCAGGTGATGGAAACAATAGTCAGAATTCCAAGAAGTCACCTGGAAATTTATTGAAGGAACCATTTAAATGCATGGAGTGCGGAAAGTGCTTCATCCAGAACACAGAGTTTACTTCTCACAAGCAAACTCACACAGAGGAGAAACCATTTCAGTGTATGAAATGTGGAAAGTCGTTCAGGTGGAAACAACACCTTACAACACACCAGCGAACTCACACAGGGGAGAAGCCATTTCAATGTATGGAGTGTGGAAAGAGCTTTGGTCAGAAAGTAACCCTTCTAAGACATCAAAGAACTCACACAGGGGAGAAACCATTTCAATGTTTGGAATGTGGAAAGAGCTTTATTCGGAAAGGAACCCTTCTAAGTCATCAAAGAACTCACACAGGGGAGAAACCATTTAAATGTATGGAGTGTGGAAAGAGCTTCAGTGACTGTGGAACATTTAGAATTCATCTTCGAATTCACACAGGAGAAAAACCATTTAAATGTATGGAGTGTGGAAAGAGCTTCAGTCGTAATGATACGCTTAGAAAACATCAGCTAACTCACACAGGGGAGAAACCGCTGGAATGTGTGGAATGTGTGGAATGTGGGAAGTGGTTCAGGATGAAGTCAGACCTTACTTCTCACCAACGAACTCACACAGGGGAGAAACCCTTTAAATGCATGGAGTGTGGAAAGTGTTTCAGCCATAAGACAAACCTTCGTTCACACCAGAGAACTCACTCAGGGGAGAAGCCATTTCATTGTATGGAGTGTGGAAAGAGCTACAGTCGTAATGATATGCTTAAAATACATCAGCTAACTCACACAGGAGAGAAACCATTTAAATGCATGGAGTGTGGAAAGAGCTTCAGCGAAGGTGGAAGCCTTGAAAAACATCTACGAACTCACACAGGGGAGAAACCATTTCAATAAATGGAATGTGGAAAGTTATACAGCCAGAAACAATACCTTAGGAAACATCAAAGAATTCACACAGGTGAGAAGCCATTCAAATGTATGGAGTGTGGAAAGAGCTTCAGTCAGAGTGGAAGCTTCAGTAAACATCAGCGAACTCACACAGGGGAGAAGCCATTTAAATGTATAGAGTGTGGAAAGAGCTTCAGTCAAAGTGGAAGCCTTCGAATACACCAGCAAAGCCACTAAAAGAAACCATTTAAATGTATGGAATGTGGAAAAAGCTTCAGTGTAAGTGGTAAGCTTAGACTACACCAAATGACTCATACAGGGGAGAAGCCATTTGAATGTATGGAATGTGGAAAGTCGTTCAGTCGGAAGGAACACCTTAGGAGACACCAAACAATTCACACAGGTGAGAAGCCCTTCAAATGTATGGAGTGCAGAAAGTGGTTTAGGTGGCATAGTCAACTTACTTCACATCTGCGAACTCACACAGGAGAAACCATTTAAATGTATGGAGTGTGGGAAGACTTTCACTGATAGTCATATGCGGTGTGGAGCTTTTAAATATGAAGTGTGGGAAAAGATTTGGCCAGACATTAACTCAGAGCTTCAGTGTGAGCAAGGCAATATGGGTGAAGGTTTTGAGGTCAAAATGGTCCAGTGAAGATGGGTAAAGGCTTTCGGAGATCTTAACTTTTATCTCCTGTCTGTTGAGTGGTTACAGTTTAAGGGTCATTACCGTTCCACAGAAATGTGTATCTCTTTAAAAGAAAGAAGGAAATGAACTGACCTAGTTTTGCAGCTGTGGGGCAGTACAGCAGGTGATGTTAAGTTTGTACTGATTTAAGGCGTATCAGCAATTGGATACAGTATATAAGGAGGTCTGCGTACCTCTCAGTACCCTGGGTGGTGGGTCACAGGATGGGTCATGTTTCTGTAATGTTCTTGTAGTTAATGTAACTTCTGTTATTTTTCTTTAATTAAAACAACTCCTGATTATACTTTGCAGTCTCCTCAGAATGACTTTTGTTGCGCAGTTACTCAGTTTAAATGCGCCAACACTGTCTACCTCACCTAAGGACGCGGGTGGCACTGTGGGTTAAACCGCAGAGCCTAGGGTTTGCTGATCAGAAGGTTGATGGTTTGAATCCCCGCAACGGGGTGAGCTCCCATTGCTCGGTCCCAGCTCTTGCCCACCTAGCAGTTCGAAAGCACATCAAGTGCAAGTAGATAAATAGGTACCACTCCGGCAGGAAGGTAAATGGCATTTCCGTGCACTGCTCTGGTTTGCCAGAAGCGGCTTTGACATGCTGGCCACATGACCCGGAAGCTGTACGCCAGCTCCCTCGGCCAGTAACATGAAATGAGCGCTGCAACCCCAGAGTCAGACACGACTGGACCTAATGGTCAGGGGTCCCTTTACCTTTAAGACCTTGATTAGATTTAATTCCTGTCATCCATGGGCCCATTTCCCTTACCAAGTAGGAGGGAAACTGATGAGGTGCTTTTTCATGCTTCAGGAAATCTGAAAAGAGCCTCTTCCCTCCAGTATTGGGACACAAATACCTCCCCAACTGCACCACACAATTTGGGAAACCCAACAAAACAACCTCAAGCTGCCAGACTAGGATTTCTGAAAGAGGAGCTGGGGGGGGGCTCCCCCTTCCTTCTCACATCAGGAAGCTCCGGAGGCCGATTTCCCTTGACATTGTCCATCTCTCACCCCCCACCCAACTCGAAATCTCCTCCCTCTCTCCCAATCCAGACATGACTCTGTTCTCCAGCTGCTTCCACTTCCTCTCCCCTGCTTGCCCTCCCGATCTCCGCCCCATTGAGGCAGGGGCTTCAGCAGCAGATTTCGGAGGGGGGGTAGATCAGGGTCCTGGAGGAGTTCAGCCCTGCCCTGATGCAGGAGGCAGAGCCTGGGGGGGGGCAGGAGTGAGAAGGGAGATGGAAGCTGTTAAGCAGAGAGGAGCATCACTAGGTGAAATGGGGCTGCCACTCTGAGAAGGACTGACTTCTGAGTCAACATGCACAGGGTGGGGCTGCAAATCCCTTTGTAGTTAAGTTGCACTGGGGGGCACCCTTTTGTTGTTTGTCTGAAGTGTCTTCGCCCCCCCTCCTCTCCCCCCACCATGGGAGCCTCGCTTGATCTCTGCGCTTCAAATGCAAGCCCTCCTGGGGGAGGAGGACCCCACTTTGCAAAAGCATGGCCTGCATCCAGCCCCCCCTCCCCACTGATTCCCACAGTTAAAGGACGGAGCCCCTCCCTGCTTTCCCTCCCCCCCTCCAATCCTCCCGCCTCCTTTCCCAGCCGCCCTGTTTGTAGATTCAGGAAGAGGGAAAGCAAATCCTTCTCCCACCCCCAACTCCAAATAACCCCCCAATATGCGGCACCTCTTTCTCCTCTTCTCCAAGTCCGCTTCTCTTCCGGGAATGGGGGTGGAGCTCCCTCCCCTCCAAATAGTCTTCCCCACCCCCACCCCCCAAAAAACAAATTTCCTGCCTCTCTAGGAAGCGGAGCTCATTGACCCAGAGGGAGGGGGAGAGGGAGGAAATCCCCCTCCCCCTCCCTGCAAACAGAAATTCCCAGCCAGCAAACTCTGTACACTATTCCCATTTATTTAGTGATTAATTCATGGGTTCAATTCCTGGCAGCGGTAGCAAAAGACGACCCCCCCACCCCCCAATTTCTGAAAAGCCTCTTCCCGGGAAGGGGTTTAGAGCAGGAACTTAAGACAACCCTAAAGGCTGGTCCCTTGTCATTACATTGCTTTCCTCCCAAGAAGCAGGCGTCTTTTAATATGGGGACAGCAGTCACGAAATTAAGAGGCGCCTGCTTCTTGGGAGGAAAGCAATGCCAAACCTAGACAGCATCTTAAAAAACAGAGACATCACCTTGCCGACAAAGGTCCGTATAGTTAAAGCTATGGTTTTCCCAGTAGTAAAGTACGGAAGTGAGAGCTGGACCATCAAGAAGAATGATCACCGAAGAATTGATGCTTTTGAATTATGGTGCTGGAGGAGACTCTTGAGAGTCCCATGGACTGCAAAAAGATCAAACATATCCAATCTCAAGGAAATTGGACCTGAGTGCTCACTAGAAGGACAGATCCTGAAGTTGAGGCTCCAGTACTTTGGCCACCTCATGAGAAGAGAAGACTCCCTGGGAAAGACCCTGATGTTGGGAAAGATGGAGGGCACAAGGAGAAGGGGACGACAGAGGATGAGATGCTGCGGGAGGCAGTGAAAGATAGGTGTGCCTGGCATGCTCTGGTCCATGGGGTCACAAGGAGTCGCACACGACTGAACAACAACAACAAAACCATTTGTAAAAAGAGGGAGCTGATGGAGAAAGTTATGGGGTGGGGGAGTGCAGCTCAGTGGTAGAGTAGTTGCTTTGCATGCAGACGGTCTCGGATTCCTATTTTCACGTTTGGTGGGAGTGTACCGTGGTCCACACCTTCTGGGGGAAAGTTTTTTATCTGACCGCTAAAATCACTCAACAATCTATCCGCCCTCATCCAGCATTTGCCTTAATATAACAATATTTGACCCCATATTCTAGGCTTCAATCTAAAGAATTAATTTGCTCTCTGTTCACAAACAATAGAGGCTTGGATTAATAACATATGGACCATTGCTTTATCTATCAGAATGCCTCACATTCCATTGGTGTCTAATCAAATGCATCTCTTAAAAAAAAGGATACCTTTGACACAATCTTAATGCCATCATCATCATCATCATCATCACGGAGGTATTTGTTGAGTAATTCTCCTCCATGTCTTCCTTTAGCAGTTGTGCATTTTAGATAAAAGTTTTTCTTTATTTTTTATAATATTTTTATTCAATTTTCTACAAGAGTAACAAAAGTAAAAGCAATTAACAAAAACAAAAAAAGAAAAACATACACAAAAACAATATCAAATCCATAACATAGGATTCTCTGAATCCTGTGACTTCCCTCCCTGCCCCTCCCCTGGTTCTTCACTATAGAATTCACAAAATAAAAGGATGTGAGTAACGGATTCTACCTTGTTAGACACGCAGGGGCAGAGACGCACATGCATTGGGACCTTCGTAAATTTGCCATACAGCACTGCTGAAGGCATTGTCTCGAAACGGGCTCTAGAGAAGGCCCATCTATAGGCTTCAGTAGTGATATTAGTTAGATAAGGGGCCGCTGCAAAGTTAGGCCAAGATTTTAAACATCTATACTTCTCCGGGAGTAAGGCAGTTTCTTGTTGTAATTCGATATCATGAAGTCTCTGAGTAATAGTAATTTTTGCCTTATTTAAAGTTCCGTTAAGAAGATATTCTGGGTTTAGGCCAATTTGTTTGATCTTATTAGTTATTTGCATAAGCCAGGGGGGATAGGGGACTGTGGCCAGGAAGTGAGGTAACAATCCCTTTGGGTTGTAATGGATTTTCAGCCAGAGGGATATTGCTTGTTCCCATACCTTTAATTCCACTCTGGGGAGTCCTGCCTCTTGCCTTAACACTGAATTAGGTGTACTCTTTGGGGTACCAAATAAGGATCTTAAGAATTTTGATTGTACGATTTCGAGGATCTTGAAATTAGCAGAAGGGTTAATTTGAGAGCCATACAAGAGTTGGGCTAGAGATTTTGTCTGGAAGACTCTTAGGGCCATCGGGAGGAAGCCAGCGCCTTTCCTTCTGAAAAGCCTAAGGATGGCATTTGTGTTGTAATTCCCATTCCACCTTAACAACAGACTGAGGATGGGAGCTTATCACATGTCTGTATAGTGTTCCAGTGTGCTGCTGGGAACTTCCGTTCCTCAGTCTGTACTTTCTCTTTCGTTTTCCGAACATGGAGGTGACTGCACGCATGCTTTCTTTTGTCCTCATGTTCGCCTAATAAATGCTTAACTATAATGCTCATGCCAGCCTCTGTGGTGCATCTTCTGCTGCTAAATGGATAGAAAGAGTGCCTGGCTTTCTGAAGCTAGGTCTCTGGTTTCTGCTGCTGTTCCAGGGCTTTGAAGTTCGACCGGCAGTTCGGCCGGGGGTGTTTGGGCCAGCAGGGAGCATGCCCGTTGTTCCCGTTTCCCTGGACAACTGGGTTATCGGGCCCAGATTCACAGCACTGAAACAGAGGTATGTGGAGGAGCGAAACAAGCATGAATCCCGGTCGGCGGCTAGAAGACTTTGATGTCTGTGCCAAGCGTAATTAAGGCCGGAGGAAGGCAGGTCGTAAATCTGCTGAGATAGTGAAGCTGTAAAATAGCCTCTAGCTGGCTGAAGTGTGCAGTGAAAGCAGGAATAGATAGAGCGATGGGGGAAAACCACTGTCCACAATTAAACGGACAGAATTACCAGACTTGGGCAGTCTATTGTGAAGCTCAATTAAGACGGCATGCAGTATGGCACACTGTGAAAGACACAGCCCCTACTCCTGTAACTGCTGCATGGTCATCAGCTGACTCGAAGGCAATGGGGTTGATTGTCTTATCACTATCTCCGGAGGAGCTAATAACAATAAATGGCAAAGTGTCTGCTCGAGAGATGTGGGAAGCCTTAAGGACCACCCATATGAGGAAGGAGGCGGGGTCTGTGCTTCTCTACTTCAGAAAGCTGCACACTAAAAAGCTTGACCCAGGGGGTGATGTGAAAGCCCATATCTTGGAGTTATTAAGACTGAGACAGGAAGTGGTGCACAGAGGGTTCAATGTGCCAGAAGATTTATTTTCTGTATTGATTTTGGACTCTTTGGATCAAAGCTACAGTGCGATAGCCAGCCAGTTGGCAACCCTTCCTGCACAAGAGCTAACTGCAGCCAAAGTAACTGCAGTCCTGCAGAATGAATTTGATCGACGCAACGCAGCAGCTCCTGATTGCCCACTTGAGGGGGAGCAAGCAGCCACGTCGTCTGGTACAGCGTTGCAGCCACCAGGGGGCGCTAAGGCCTTATCAGCTGTGAGATGCTGGAACTGTGGAATTCAAGGCCATGTCCAACGATTTTGTCCCAAGGCAAAGGGCAAGCAAAAGCGAAAGTCTGCAGATGGCAAGAAGACGGGGACCTGAAGGTCAAAGAATGTGCAAAACAAGGTTTTTGTTGCACGAACAGATACTGCAAAGACTGAAGGCAGATTTGTTGTGGATTCTGCAGCGACACGCCACATCTGCAAAGATCGGCAACTGTTTGTTTCCTGCAAGCCACAGGATGGCAAGATACATCAGGCCGATGGATCTTCGATCCGGATTGCTGGAGGCCAGGTGGAACTCCGGAGTTTGCAGTCAACTATCACCAATGTACTGTATGTTCCTGACTCAGCTGAGAACCTACTGAGTGTTCCCCAGCTCACAGAGAAGAATTTCGACGTTCTCTTTAGGAAGGGCCTCTGCGTCATCAGCAAGGACGATGAGGAACTCTTGCGTGCTGACTATATGAACAATTTATTTCAAATTGCTTATGATGTTGACAATGTGCAGAATGATGATTCTTGTTGTGTGGCGAGTGCTAACAAAGTTCTCCATGCAGATTGTATACACACTCACCACAGGAGATTTGGTCACATGTCCTGGCAGACGCTGACCAAAATGCCAGAAGTAGTTGAGGGTCTAACCATTAAGCCCTGTAAATTCTACATGAAGTGCAAATCGTGTGCAGAGCACAAAGTGAGGGTGGCTCCTAAGGGCAAGGTATCTGGTAGGCAGGCTTCAAAACCCTACCAGATTGTCCATGCAGACCTAGTTGGTCCACTAGCGCCCTCTCTTGGTGGAGCAAAGTACTTTATGGTTTTGATTGATTCTTACTCTAGATTCATTCATGTGTACTTGCTCAAACAAAAGTCAGATGCATTTTCCAAGTTCAAGGAATTCTATGCTTGGTTGAGAAATGCCCATGGAAAGCAAATACAATGTCTTTTTACTGACAGAGGAGGGGAATTCACTTCTCAGCAGTTTGAAGCTTTTCTGACTGAGAAGGGAATCCAACATGATCTCGCTTGTCCACGATCCCCATGGGAAAATGGAATTTGCGAAAGAGCAAACCAGACGTTGCTACAGGGTATGAAGACTCAGTTGCATGATGCAAATCTTTCAGAAGCGTATTGGGCAGAGTCTCTAGCACATTTTGTTTATTCCTACAACAGGAGGCTGTCTACACCCATAGGATGTAC
Source organism: Lacerta agilis (assembly GCF_009819535.1). NCBI lineage: Eukaryota > Metazoa > Chordata > Lepidosauria > Squamata > Lacertidae > Lacerta > Lacerta agilis. The sequence goes on along the minus strand of NC_046313.1, from coordinate 117,321,323 downwards.
CCCTTATGAAAGGATGTTTGGCAAGAAGCCTTTTGTCAAGCACATGAGAATCTTTGGTTCTGATATGTGGGTACATACTCCACAGAGCAGCAAGCTCGGAAAGCGTGGTGTACATGGGATATTTGTAGGGTATGAGAAAGGTGCATACCGAGTTTACATGCCCGACACAAAAACAGTGCGATTCACCAGGAGTGTGGAGTATTGTGCCAAGTGGGGGGACAATGTGGGGATTTTTCAGAGTCATCCTGACACTGAGAAAGCAGAGGAAACTGAGAATGATGATCAGGTTTCAGATTCCGATTCAGTGGGAGGTGCTGGTGCTGCTGATAGTGACAGCGATACAGCAGATTACCAGAGTGCCAAAGCCTCGATTAGACCATCAGATGAGTCTGATGCTGAATTGGAAGAACCACTGTTCACCACTGGCAGTGTTTCTCCTAAGAAGGAGAAGGAGAAGGTGAAGGTTGAAGACTTGCGTCTGATGCGCCGATCAGAAAGAGCCACGAAGGGCAAACAGCCTAAAAGGTTTGATGAGGAGTTTGCCAGCACAGCTACTGCTGTAGTTGGTAGCTCAAAGAAGGTATGGGAACCTTCGAGTTTTCAGGAGGTAAAAGAACTCTCCCCTGAGAATGCTGAGCCATGGCTTAAGGCCATAGATGATGAGCTTAACTCTTTGGATAGGAATCAAACTTGGGAACTGGTTCCAGTAGTTCCAGGGATGCGACTGGTTGGGAGTAAATGGGTTTTTAAGGCGAAGACCGATCAAAATGGAAAGATTGTGCGGCATAAAGCCAGGTTGGTTGCCAGGGGTTTTTCCCAAGTACCAGGTCAAGATTATAATGAAACCTATTCCCCCACAGTCAAATATGAGAGTATAAGACTCATGCTCAAAATTGCTGCAGAGGAGAAACTTCACGTTTCCCACCATGACGTGAATACAGCATTTTTGTATGGGATTCTAGACGAAGAATTGTACTTACTTCCACCAGATGGAGTGCAAGTTCAGAAAGGGATGGTCTGTAAACTTAAGAAGTCCCTGTATGGTTTGAAGCAGAGTGCCAGATGTTGGAACACCAAACTTACAGAGACATTGCTCTCTCTTGGTTTTCACCAGGGAAAGGCAGATCCGTGTGTGTTCGTGAAAGGGGAGGGGCAACACAAACTGTATTGTGTATGTTTTGTCGACGATCTTTTGTTGTTTTGGAAAGATCAAAAGGTATATCATAACACTCTAGCACAACTTAAACAACACTTTGAGATGAAGGATCTTGGCCAGGTATCCAACTACCTTTCTCTGCAGGTTGAAAAGGACCAGACAGGTAATTTTCTGGTTCACCAAACTCAGAAAATCACCGATGTGCTAAACAAACTTAAATTGACTGATGCAAATCCTGTGGATACCCCAATGGTAACAGGTTTTCAAAGAGATGAAAAGGCTGAGATGTTTCCTGACATAACGCTGTATAGATGCATTCTGGGCAAACTAAATTTCATTGCCAGGTGCACTAGACCTGATATTGCTGCGAGCACTAACCTGCTCAGCAGACATGCTAACAATCCGTCAGTCCAGGATTGGAAAGCTTTGAAACGCGTAGCTCGCTACTTAAAAGGGACAATGCATTACAGATTGAGATTCACCAGTCAGAAGACTGGAGGACTTGAAATTTTTGCAGATGCCAGTTTCGGAAGTGACACCACAGATGGTACAAGCACTTCTGGAGTATGCTATGTGTACAACCACTGTCTGTTTGACTGGCTGTGCAAGAAGCAGTCGACAGTAAGTTTAAGTTCTTGTGAGGCAGAACTAAATGCACTGTCATTTTCACTCATGGACTGTGAATGGGTAATACAACTGTTCAAGGACATCGGAGTCAATGTGACTTGTCCTGTACAAGTATACCAAGACAACAGGTCTTGTTTGGCTTTGCTTAATTCAGAGAGTTGCAAACAAAGAACCAAGTACTTGCAGATTAAGTTACATCGTGCAAGGGAGTGTATCCGAAAAGGAATCATTCAGGTGTCGTACATGCCAGGTAATGAGATACCTGCAGACTTGTTGTCTAAGGTAGTTAATAGAGAACAACTTCAGGTGTATGTTCGGAAATTACAATTGGTGTTGAATGCCAAAGATTAAGGTTACATGGAAAGGGGGAGAATGTTGTAATTCCCATTCCACCTTAACAACAGACTGAGGATGGGAGCTTATCACATGTCTGTATAGTGTTCCAGTGTGCTGCTGGGAACTTCCGTTCCTCAGTCTGTACTTTCTCTTTCGTTTTCCGAACATGGAGGTGACTGCACGCATGCTTTCTTTTGTCCTCATGTTCGCCTAATAAATGCTTAACTATAATGCTCATGCCAGCCTCTGTGGTGCATCTTCTGCTGCTAAATGGATAGAAAGAGTGCCTGGCTTTCTGAAGCTAGGTCTCTGGTTTCTGCTGCTGTTCCAGGGCTTTGAAGTTCGACCGGCAGTTCGGCCGGGGGTGTTTGGGCCAGCAGGGAGCATGCCCGTTGTTCCCGTTTCCCTGGACAAATTACAACAACTTGCGCTTCTCTCTGCTGAGATAGCTGATGTAGTCAAGTGTGTTGTCAATTTGGCATTATAAGAAAAAGTTATGCCCAAATATTGGAAGATCTTAGTTTGTTCAATGTCATTTCCCTTCATACTCCAATTGTCTTTCTTAAAGGAGCGATAGAAATGTACAATTTTGGTTTTGGCAAAGTTAATTGTTAACAATTCAGTGTTACATTGGTCGCTAAACTTCCCTAAGGCGCGTTTCAAGCCCACTTTGGTTTGCGAGAGAAGGACGGCGTCATCCGCATACATTAAAACTGGTACTTTTCTACCACTGGAAAACACGGGGGGATGGGTGTCAATTTCATGGCAGCATGTGATTAGGGAATTAACATAGATGTTGAACAAAAATGGGGCTAATAAACATCCTTGTCTAACTCCTCTTTGCACTGGGATTTCTCTGGAGAGTCTGCCATCCTGTGCGAGTCTTACCTGGAGGGTATTGTTTTCATGAAGTTTAATCATCAGAAGTAACAGCCTTCTGTTAATACCCATATTGGCCAATTTGGCCCAGAGCCTACCCCTAGATACAGAATCAAATGCTGCTTTTAAGTCCACAAAGGCCGCATACAATGATTTTTTCCAATATTTCACATATTTGTAAACAAAGTAATCTAACACTAGGCAGTGGTCAATGGTGGAACGTCCGGGTGTAAATCCTGCTTGTTCAATTTCTAATAAGTCATTGAGGTCTAACCATTCACACAGTTTTAGACATAGATGTTTTGTGTAAAGTTTGCAGATCACATTCAGCAGACTAATTGGTCTATAGTTAGATGGATCAGAGGGATTGCCCTTTTTAAATATAGGAACAATTATGGCCAGGCCCCAATCTTTAGGGATTTGCGTTGTTGTGTCTATATATGAGAATAGGTTTGCAAGGATCGGGGCCCACCAATTTATTTGCGCTTTCAAAAGTTCAACCACAATGAAATCACTTCCTGGAGCTTTACCAGATTTCATTTGTAGAATTAGTGAAGTGATTTCAGCTTCAGATATAGGGGGCCATGGCGCATCATTATCTAAGGAAATGTCAAGGGGTGCGGGATACCATTGGTCCCTGAACAACCTATTATAATGCTCTTCCCATATATCAGCAGGGATTGTTGTGCCCTCGTTAGTTGCTGTCACCAAATATATCTAACACACAAAGATCGTAACCGGCTGATAAAGTAATCTCAATTTCCCATCATTTTTACATATAAACAGATATAATGTAGAACTCAAACATAATAATACATGGGTACAAATATTCGACTGCAAATGTATGACATCAACATGTGTCAATATGTATCACAAGATCCACATAAAACAGATAAAGGTCCCAAGGCAGACAAAATTCAAGCATAGATGTGAAAATTATAGTCTTGCCAGTCTGCAACATGAAAGTTGCCACAGAGGGGTTTGATAGATATTGTGGAGCATGATGCAGGTTGTAGAGGCTGGCAAGACTATAATTTTCACATCTATGCTTGAATTTTGGTGGAGCAGGGTCAAGATATTAACGAATATGCATGAAATTTCATATATAATCCCTAGTATAGTAGGGCAGTAATTGTTCCTTGATAATTTGTCACCCCCTCCATTATAGAACCTGGGTCGGAAAGCCCACTACGCCCCCCCTTGCTACGCCCCTGCTCAGACACTCCTCCTCCCTTTCAACAGTACATTAAATATTATATTATGCTTACGATGGTGAAATGTTACCTTCATTACTTTAAATACATGTCTAGACAACATTACATACAAACAACAAAAGCTCACATACGCTGCATGCATTTAAGATTGATTTCCTGTTTCTGATGTGAAAGAAAGTGTCAACTTGGAGAGAAACAGGTTCTACACTCTAAAAAGCGTTTCACAATAACCAAAGCAGATTCCACCCTCCTTCTAAAACATTTCTCTTCTTTCAGTTAATTGATGGCCAGTAGAGTATCCACTCTTACAGCTCTTACCCCTCAGAGTCTTTTGATGGTTTTTATGACTTCAGCTACAACTGAAACTCTATCCCAGGTGTCGGCAAGGTTATCCGGTCATGGGCCGGATCAAGCCCACGGAGAGTGTCCGTGGGCTGGACATGCACAGCGCAATGCCGGAAATTGCTTCTGAGCATGCCGTGGCGCCGGAAACCACTTCTGTGCATGCCCAGACGCCAAAAATGCTGCCTGCGCAGAAGCGATTTTCTGCATCTACAGATGCAATTTCCGGCGCTGCTTGGAAAGTCCCCACAGCATGGACAGGGGGCTTGCTGAGAGGACGGCTCAGTTGGCGAACAGCTCGTGGGCCGGTAAAACGGCATTCGTGGGCCACATCTGGCCCATGGGCCAGAGGTTGCCAACCTCTCCTCTATCCACTTCCCTAGCACTTATGGTATATCCCCTGAATGAGTTTGTCAATGTTTTGTAAGATGTCCACTCTGAAGCTCTTTCCACACTACATGCTGTGGCGTTTGCCCTTCATAGGGAATACATATGAGCAGGAGTGAGTAAGGGGTTAAGTGGCTGACCCTAGGCTGTCCAATAAACAGAGGGGGGGAGGAGCTAGGGGCAGCTGAAGGAGTCAGTTAGAGTTAGAGAGTGGGGAGTTAAGAGGGAGGTTGATGAAGGGCAGTTGATTGAGGGAGTTGGTTGGTGGGTGGTTGTTGATTGTGAGGGTTGGTGGTGAGGTAGAGTGGTGAGCGTAGGATTAGGACAGGGTTGTAACCAATATCTTAAGTTGTTGAAGTTTTTAAATAAACACTTGTTATTTTGTTTACAATTGCACCCTGACTGTGACAGTTATTACCAGGGAGGCGATCCTGGTTGGTGGCAGCGAAGCGCCGTGGTGGCACAGGGATCAATAGTCCGTTAAACGACCGGGGACCCTGTGTGATCGCCACACATGCATTTAAATGGTTTCTCTCCTGTGTGAGTCTGATGATGTTTTCTTAGTGCTCCAATCTGACTGTAGCACTTTCCACACTCCATGCATTTAAATGGTTTCTCCGCTGTGTGAGTCCGTTCATGAATTCTAAGTGTTCTACTGTCAATGAAGCTCTTTCCACACTCCATACATTTAAATGGTTTCTCACCTGTGTGAATCCGTTGATGAATTCTAAGGTGTCCACTCTGACTGTAGCTCTTTCCACACTCCATGCATTTAAATGGTTTCTCCCCTGTGTGAGTCCGTTGATGAATTCTAAGGTGTCCACTCTCACTGTAGCTCTTTCCACATTCCATGCATTTAAATGGTTTCTCACCTGTGTGAGTCCGTTGATGTAAACTCAGCTTTCCACTCCTATTGAAGCATTTTCCACACTCCATGCATTTAAATGGTTTCTCCCCCGTGTGAGTCCGTTGATGAATTCTAAAGTCTCCACTATAAGTGAAGTGCTTTCCACATTCCATGCATTTAAATGGTTTCTCCCCTGTGTGAGTCCGTTGATGAATTCTAAGCTGTCTACTCTCAATGAAGCTCTTTCCACACTCCATGCATTTAAATGATTTCTCCCCTGTGTGAGTCCGTTGATGAATTCTAAGGTATCCACTCCGTGTGAAGCTCTTTCCACACTCCATGCATTTAAATGGTTTCTCCCTTGTGTGAGTCCGTTGATGTTTTCTAAGGTCTCCACTCTGACGAAAGCGCTTTCCACACTCCATGCATTTAAATGGTTTCTCCCCTGTGTGAGTCCGTTGATGAATTCTAAGTGTTCCACTCGCAGTGAAGCTCTTTCCACACTCCATGCATTTAAATGGTTTCTCCCCAGTGTGAGTCCGTTGATGAATTCTAAGGTCTCCACTGCGAATGAAGCTCTTTCCACACTCCATACATTTAAATGGTTTCTCCCCTGTGTGAGTCCGTTGATGAATTCTAAGGTCTCCATTCTCACGAAAGTGCTTTCCACACTTCATGCATTTAAATGGTTTCTCCCCCGTGTGAGTCCGTTGATGAATTGCAAGTTTTCCTCTTTCAGTGAAGCTCTTTCCACACTCCATGCATTTAAATGGTTTCTCCCCCGTGTGAGTCCGTTGATGAATTCTAAGTGTTCCACTGTGAATGAAGCTCTTTCCACACTCAATACATTTAAATGGTTTCTCTCCTGTGTGAGTCTGTTGATGTTTTCTAAGTGTTCCTCTCTCAGTGAATCTCTTTCCACACTCCATGCTATCAAATGGTTTAGCCTCTCTATTTTCACATTCCATGTATTTCAATGGTTTATTCGTTATTTCTATTGAACATGGCCCACCAGAATTCTGACTGCCTTCTGCATTGTCTTCTTTCGACCAGGGGAACAGGGAGAAAATCCTATTTGTTTTCTAGGAAGAGAACAGAGGAATATTACACACATCAATCATCTCATACATTCTCTCCTGTCCTCCATATGTTCCAAATCTTTAGGAAAGGCAAATGAAATAATGTTAAATAATGGTAATGCATCACCAGCCTTTCATAACCCTTAATAATCGTTAATGAACCAGCATTATCTCAGGATACGGTTGAACTGTGCGGTTTACTTTTTATAAAAAGTGGTTTCTCAGAGGAAAGGGAGCTGCTCTATGTCCCTGAACCTGCTCACTATTCATCAGGGTCCTAAGTTCATCATGAAGTTCTTCAGCCTCTGCACAATAACCCTCGACCCCTGCTGAGTGTGGGCACCTTGCATTTATACAGTTAGGGTCTGGATCCCAATCATAATCCCTGGGAAATTTCTCAAGAGCCCTTAAGATCCACCAACCCCCAAATAACACTGAGCCCTAGAGCAGCGGTGGCGAACCTATGGCACGCGTGCACAGTGGGCACACAGAACCCTCACTGCTGGCACTTGCACTATCGGCACTGTGTTTTTGTTGTTTTTTCCATTTGTGCTCCCGTTCCTCCCCATGCCACTGCAGGCATCCAGAACTTATTTTTACTTTTTTTTTTTTTTTTTTTTGCTGGTAGCCAGCGATTGTGTTCTGCGATTGGTCTCTTTCCGATTGGGTGTAACAGCGTTCGTTATTTGACCCTCATGATTTTTTTTCCTGCACTTTTTCAGTGCCGTGTGGTAGTTCCCAGCTCCCCCCCCCAACTCCAATCCTCCGCAGGCCTCACCTGCCTGGGCTAGGGGTGTACCTGGGCTAGGAGGGCACGCCAGGCCCAACCCAGCCTCACCCATTTGCCATGGTGACGTTGCTGGAGGGAAGGAGGGAAGAAGATGGGAGGACCACGCCAGGATCAGATCATGGGCAGGGCAGGCAGGCAGCAGTGGCTGTTGGGTTGGCTGGCTGGGGGGTGCACTCCCTCTCCTCCTGGCCGCCGCCGCTCACCTGGCCTCAGGGCTGCTCCATCCTCCTCATTGCAGGAGCCCGAGTGCGAGCGAGCCAGCAAGCTAGGGAGCACGCCTGGCGAGAGTAGGGAAGAGGGAGGGGAGAGAGACGGCAAGAACTGCAGCGACCCCCACCACCAAAAAGCTCAAAAACATTCGACACTTTGTGATAAATAAGTGGGTTTTGGTATCCAGTTTGGGCACTAGGTCTCTAAAAGGTTGACCACCACTGCCCTTGAGGAACCTTCTATGCTGAGGTGAGGCATCTCTGACCCTTCAGATGTGGTGGGACACAAAGTACCATCGGCCCAAGCAAGGATGGCCCATGGCCAGGGATTATGGGAGTCCAATCTAGTGGGACGCGCTTTCCCCTTCTTCCCCCTCTTCTGAAAATGCTAAATATCTGTATTTCGTTTCCTCCTCCTTCCATGATCTCCAACATCTTCCTGATGCACTCCAGCCAACTGCTCACATTCCCAAATCACCCTGCACCATTGACTTCCAGAGGCTGCTGTATTGAGTCTTGGACACTGGCAATGGGACAGCACCTTCCACTGGAGGAGAGGATAGAGGGTTAAATCAGGACTGGCCAAGTGACACTCAGCTCAGTCCCCTCCTTGCCCCTCTCTGCATCTGCTGCCCGAGGGTGGAGCTGGCCCTGAGAACAGCCTTCTCTCTGCCCCCAAAATACAGGAAACATGGCTAATAAGACCTTGGAGTCTCACTGTGGAACATAACAACAACAACAACAGGTTGTAAGTCAAAGCAAAATAAAAAATAAGAAATTCCTTCAAGTAGCACCTTAGAGACCATCTGAGTTTGTTCTTGGTATGAGCTTTCGTGTGCATGCACACTTCTTCAGATACACTGAAACAGAAGTCACCAGATCCTTAAATATGGTGAGGGAGTGGGGAGGGGTATTACTCAGAAGGTGGGAATGGGTGATCAGCTGATAGGTGTGGAAAACCTGTTGACAGTTACCTGTAACTGGTTATAAGAGAAAGTTTGGGCTGCCCTGGACAATAGAAAGCGACTAATAGATTCAAAAATAAATAAAAACAACAATTGTAGTAATAATTACACAGGCTGGGAGGAAGGGAACCCCACACATTTCCATAACAATCTTCCCAATCCCTTAAATCCCACAGATTTAAGAGATCTGATATAGTGGCAATAATCCTGAATGAATGGAGAGAAGGAGTTGGGCACAGTTATCTCTGGGCAGGAACCCTTTCGATGCTTCTCCACAGAAACACAGGCATGTGAGTAAGACTGTAGATGACAAAAGCCTCAGAGGGCGGAAATAATAAAGTGGGCATCCTCCCTGTCCTCTTTCCCCCAATGGTTAGACTGGCTATAACAGCCCCCAGCGCCCCATGCAGCAGCTGATCTGGGATTTAAGGCAGGGCAAGGACTGAGCTTCAAGGGAGGAGAGGGTGGGTGGGTGGGTGGATCGGGCCTCCTGTTCAGGGATCTCCCTGGTCCACTTGAAGTCATGGCAGATTCCTGGGCAGGAGGGAGAAGTCAAGGCAGGCAGCCCCCAAGTCTCTCTCTCTTTCTCCAAGATGGCTTCCCTCCCTCCCTCCGTCCCCCCACTTCCTCTGCCCTCCTCCCTTTGTCCAGAGGGCCCCCCCCCCCCCGTGGCTGGCGCACCCTCCCAAGGGCTCCCACCTCTCCACCCGGAGGGGCCTCGCCAGGTGAGCAGGGAGGGGGCGAGGAGGGAGAGGGGGGGTCCCTATCCAGGCCTCTCTCGCCTCCTTTAACCCTTCCATGGCCTCCCTCTCTCCGGTTCTCCATACAAAGGGGACCCTCCAAGGCACAACTGGGCGCGAAGCCAGGATCGCGGCGCCCCAGGGATTCCTGCCAGGGGGAACCCGGGACTCGCAGAGGGGCGCGGAACTGGGGCCTGGGTTCAAGTCCAGCCCTTGGGGGAGGGCCTCCCATTTCATTCCCGCAAAAGCGCCGGGGGGGGGGGAAGAGAAGGGCAGCTGAGCATCTCATGACTCTTCTATTCCGATCTCCTTTCCTGCAATACAAAGGGCTGGGGGGTCTCCAAGGACGCGCCCCCTCTGCGGGAGGGGCTCCTTTGTCCCAGCAGCGCCTGAATCAGCCCCTCCCCCGCTCGACTGACCCACAGAAAGAAGGGGGAAGGGGAGCACTCCCCTACTTCCTTTCACCCCCCCTCGCCCCAAATCCTGCCCTCCCTTCCCAGCTGCCCCGTTTACAGATTAAGGGTGGGAAAAGCGCATCCTTCTCTCTCTCCCCCCCCCCACATTATATAGATATATTTTGCACCTTTTCCCCTCCTCCTCCTCCTCCTCCTCCGCAGACCCGCTCCTCTTCTGGGAATGTGGATGGAGGCCCCTCCCCCTCCAACCTTGGATCCCCCCTCCCAACTTTCCTGCCTCTCTAGGAAGCGGAGCTCACTGACCCTTGGGGAGGAATGAGTGACGCCTCCCTCCCAGAAGACACAAATCCTCCTCCTTCCAAACCAGTTATCCTGTTTCTTTCCTGAGAAGGTCCCAGGTTCGATCCCCGGAGACGGCAGGGAAAGAGACGCCCCCCCCCTCCGACCTCCGAAAAAGTCCACCGGGGCACGAAGGTGTCACAGCTTAAATCCCCCCCTTTTATCTCTATAAATCCCTTCCTGGGAGGTGGGGGTCCGGTTATTTTCACACCCATTTCCCAATGGTGGGGAGGGGGCAGGTCCGTGGAGTAGGGTGTCCCCGTTACAACAGCCCTGCAAAGTAGACCGGAGTTGTGGGGCTTGGAAGAGTGATTTACGACAACCTTAAAGGGTAGTCCACTGTCGTCATTACGGGTGCCTTTTAAAAATAGGGGCTGGTGTTTGAACTTGAGCTTGCTAATAATAATTTATTTATTATTTGTATCCCAGCCACTCTGGGGCGGGAGGGGCGCAGCTCAGTTGCAGAGCAGTTGTACCCCTTTTTTTGGCTCCCAGCTATGAGAGGGAGACCCCCTCCTGACTCGAACCAGGATCCTGCAATGCAGGTCAGGTAGAGGCACCAGTTTGGTGGCGGAGAGAAAGAGACAGAGGTTCTTCGACAGAGGTTCAAGTCAGCTGTTGCCTCGGAGATCATAAAATCATAGAATCCTAGAGTTGGAAGAGACCCCAAGGGCCATCCAGTCCAACCCCCTGCCAAGCAGGAAACACCATCAAAGCATTCCTGACAGATGGCTGTCAAGCCTCCGCTTACAGACCTCCAAAGAAGGAGACTCCACCACACTCCTTGGCAGCAAATTCCACTGCTGAACAGCTCTCACTGTCAGGAAGTTCTTCCTAATGTTTAGGTGGAATCTTCTTTCTTGTAGTTTGAATCCATTGCTCCGTGTCCGCTTCTCTGGAGCAACAGAAAACAACCTTTCACCCTCCTCTATATTACATCCTTTTATATATTTGAACATGGCTATCATATCACCCCTTAACCTTCTCTTCTGCAGGCTAAACATACCCAGCTCCCTAAGCCGTTCCTCATAAGGCATCGTTTCTAGGCCTTTGACCATTTTGGTTGCCCTCTTCTGGACACGTTCCAGCTCGTCAGTATCCTTCTTGAACTGTGGTGCCCAGAACTGGACACAGTATTCCAGGTGAGGTCTGACCAGAGCGGAATACAGTGGTACTATTACTTCCCTTGATCTAGATGGATCCCGTTTGCATCTAGAGGTACCACTGTACTTTATTTTTCTTTTTGTGTGTAAAAACCAATAAAAGTATTTCAGAAAAAAATAAACGCATTAGTCTTTTAAGTTGTGACAATACTTTTCTTCTCACCACCAGTCGATGCTTTTCCAAGTTCTGCTTTCCTGTTACAGGAATATAGGAAGCTGTAAAATACCAAGACAGACCATAGATCCATCTAGCTCAATAGTAGTCACTGCTGATTGACAGCAGTTGCCCAGGGTTTTCCTGGTCCTCCTCTGGAGACAGCAGGGTCAACCCCAGGACCTTTTGCATGCAAGGGAAGAGCTCCATCACAAATCTTTCCCCTTTGGCCATCTAAGAGGAAAACCAAGCCACACACACACACACACAATCAAAATAGCAGTTTACAAACTCACATAGAATCATAGAATTGGAAGAGACCACAAGGGCCATCCAGTCCAACCCCCTGCCAAACATCTTAAAACAAGAAATAGTCCGAGTATGTGTATGGGACTTGAGAGTCCCATGGACTGCGAGAAGATCAAACCTATCCATTCTGAAGGAAATCAGCCCTGAGTGCTCACTGGAAGGACAGATCCTGAAGCTGAGGCTCCAGTACTCTGGCCACCTCATGAGAAGAGAAGACTCCCTGGAAAAGATCCTGATGTTGGGAAAGATGGAGGGCACAAGGAGAAGGGGAGGACAGAGGACGAGATGGTTGGACAGTGTATTCGAAGCTACCAACATGAGTCTGACCAAACTACGGGAGGCAGGAGAAGACAGGAGTGCCTGGCGTGCTCTGGTCCATAGGGTCACGAAGAGTCGGACATGTCTAAACAACAACATGTGCTGTTTTGCATTTTGAAGTTAAATTTCATGATTAATACAATTCATTGGTGTACATTCTGCTGCTTTCCCAGTGAGACATAGTGGTTTGAGTGCCAGACTAAGGTTTGGAAGACCAAGGTTAAATCTGTACTGGGTGAACTGGGGTATGTCATCATCGCTCAGCTTGACCCAGGTCTCAGGGTGCATCTAGAATTCCCCCTGGCAAGGGGTGAGCCATGTCAAGAGGGGCTCTGGGTACACGGTGACTCTGGGGGAGGAGGGAGTGGAGTCCCCAGAGAGAGAGACCCTTGGTCCTGGTTTCCAGGAGGAAGGGAGCAGAAAGACCTTCTCCAAAGTGGGTCTTTGTTCCTGGGATCCCCTTCCACCAATCATTTCACCAGAAGCCTCCTTAACTCTCCCAGCCTTCTAGTTTCCACTGATTGGGTAGAATGTAGGTGCTATGCAAATGCTTTCAGGATTTATACAGTGGTACCTCGGGTTACTTACGCTTCACGTTACATACGCTTCAGGTTACATACTCCGCTTTAAGAACTTTGCTTCAGGATAAGAACAGAAATTGTGCTCTGGCAGTGCAGCAGCAGTGGGAGGCCCCATCAGCTAAAGTGGTGCTTCAGGTTAAGAACAGTTTCAGGTTAAGAACGGACCTCTGGAATGAATTAAGTACGTAACCAGAGGTACCACCGTATATGATTTGTATCTCGAAAGCATTTTTATTACTTTTGTTTTTCACTAGGCAATTTCAGAGTGAGTTACAAGCCATAAGCATATGCAGAGTTAGCCAGGAGTTTATGGCCCTGGGTGAAGACTCCAGAGGGACCCCATTGAGGCTGTTAGGCTGCCAGCTATTTGCTGTCTGGGCTTCAGGTGTTTGCTTGCAAGCCCAGCTTTTCTCAGTTCCTAAGTGAGATCCTCTTTCTCCATGAAGTGGTAGAAGGGATGCTCCTTTGTAAGAGGAAACAGGGAGAGGGACACAACAGCTGGAAAACCTGGAGAGGCAAAAGTGAGTGATCAAGAATTGTATCCATTATGCAGGGTGGGGCTAACCTGAGTCTTCCAAAATCTTATTTGAGTTGGCACCCCTGGGCGCTCGTGGTGTGGCTGCATGGGTCCCTTTAGGAGGGAGAGGGAGAGCCGGGACCCTATGTAAAGGCTGAACAAAGCGAGAGAGAGCCTGGCTGCCTAGAGAGGCCTGGAAAGGGACCCTCCCTTTGTTCCCTTCTCCTCAGTGCTACACAGTCACAGCTTCTCTAAGCCTCTCTTCACTCAAAAAACAGTTGTTATACTTCAAATTTCTGTTACTTAGTTATGAGAGGTGGTTCAGTAAATAATACAACACAGCTTCCTTCCCCGATCAATGCCCTGGTTCATGAGCGAGGGGCACTTTTCCTCAGCCCCCACACTCTCTAAGCAATCCCACTCCTGAGGTAATTCCAAAATGGTATAACAGAACCAGGGGGTTCCCTCCCCCCTTGTGGGGGGGAGTCTTCTATCCCTACACGAACTGCCCCCTCCAGACTAGAAAGAGACCCAGTTGGAGCCTGAATGCTCCCAGGATCTGCTTCTCCTGCCTCAGAGTCAGCCTTCCCGGGACAATCCTTTCGGTAGACCTTCCCCAGACCATCAACTAGGTCTCCCTCTCCAAGCTGGGAGGGTCTTTCCACTTGCTATGGACAGTCCCATCAGCAGTGGCGTAGGAAGGTGGGGGCGATGGGGGCAGTGCGCCCCGGGTTCCAGCCTGGATGGGGTGACACTCGGCGCACCACCCACCCTGCCCCGCGACTCCCAAGCCAAGCCCCACCGCCCGGCACCCCATCCGTGCAGCGGTGGCTCGCGCCCGGCAGCCCGGACGGACTGCAGGTGAGCGGCAGCCCTGGACGGAGTGGGCATGCATGGAATGTCACACATGCGCACTCCATCTGGGCCTGCGCTGCTGCTCCCGCGATGTCCTTGCGAGCTGCTGATTGAGTGGCGGCTTGTGGGGCTGCCCCATCTGTGCTGCTTTTCGCACGCGCCGGCCTTGCGAATTTCCGCTCGCTCGGTGGCTTGCAAGGTCTTCTGCATATCTTCTGCATATCCAAATTGACTTAAATTTCTCATTTATTCATCCACTTTACATATAGACTCTTATAATAATGCAGGTTATTACAATAATCCTACGAATGTTCTTAACTGTTTATAGTTTATCTGTCAATATTTGATAAAAAAGTTTGTTACCTTGATTTCTTATTCTTCTGGTAAGTTTCACCATTTCTGCATATTCCATAAGTTTTTGTTTCCATTCTTCCTTTGGAAACTTTGGACTTCTTTCCATTTTGGGGCAAGTAAAATTCTATACAATTTCTATAGAGTTTAGGTAGTTCTATCTTTATAATTCCCCCCCCCCAAAAAAAGCTTCAGGGTTTTTTTTATTTTTATAAATGTTATTTTAAACATCCTTTTCAAGTAATTATGTATCATTTCCCAGTTAGCTTTAAACTTACTACAAGGGGTTTTCCACTGTGTGAATTCGCTCATGTTTCCGAAGTGCTCCACTAGAAATGAAGCCCTTTCCACAATCCATACATTTAAAGGGTTTCTCCCCTGTGTGAGTCCGTTGATGTATAGTAAGTCTTCCATTTTCACTGAAGCTTTTTCCACACTCCATACATTTAAAAGGTTTCTCCCCTGTGTGAATACGCAAATGCACACGAAATGCTGAACCTTCTCGGAAGCTCTTCCCACACTCCATACATTTCAATGGTTTCTCCCCTGTATGAATACGTTGATGTATAGTAAGGTGTCCACTCTGATTAAAGCCCTTTCCGCATTCCATACATTTAAATGGTTTCTCCCCTGTGTGAGTTCGTTGATGTATCTTAAGCTTTGCATTTTCTTTGAAGCAGTTTCCGCACTCCATGCATTTAAAGGGTCTCTCCCCTGTGTGAGTTCGCTGGTGTGTAGTAAGGTGTGATTTCAGGCTGAACGACTTTCCACACTCCATACACTGCCATGCCTTCTCCCCTGTGTGAGTTCCTTGATGTCCTGCAAGGTTTCCTTCATCACTGAAGCATTTCCCACACACCATACATTTAAAGGGTTTCTCCCTTGTGTGTGTTTGTAGATGTCTTGAAAGGTCTCTACCTTCGCTGAAGCACTTTCCGCATTCCATGCATTTAAAAGGCTTCTCCCCTGTGTGAGTTCGCTGGTGTGCAGTAAGGTTTGATTTCCAGCCGAATGACTTTCCACACTCATTGCATTGAAATAGTTTTACCCCTGTGTGAGTTCGTTGGTGCTGTTTAAGCGTATGTTTCTGACCAAAGCTCTTTCCACACACAGTACAATTAAATGGTTTTCCCCCTGTGTGAGTTTGTTGATGGTTTGTAAGGTTTCCACTATCAATAAAGCTCATTCCACATTCTGCAGAGTTCTGCTGATATTCTGCACCACCTGCTTTGGAGCAAAGGGGGAAATGCTTTTAGGGTTTCAAGGAAGAGTTTTGATTTGATATCCTGCTTTATCACTACCCGAAGGAGTCTCAAAGCGGCTAACATTCTCCTTTCCCTTCCTCTCCCACAACAAACACTGTGAGGTGAGTGGGGCTGAGAGACTTCAGAGAAGTGTGACTAGCCCAAGGTCACCTGGCAACTGCATGTGGAGGAGTGGAGACACGAACCCGGTTCACCAGATTACGAGTCTACCGCTCTTAACAACTACACCATTACAAAGAGTCTCCTTCTTTGGAGGTCTTTAAGCGGAGGCTTGACAGCCATCTGTCAGGAATGCTTTGATGGTGTTTCCTGCTTGCCAGGGGGTTGGACTGGATGGCCCTTGTGGTCTCTTCCAACTCTATGATACTATGATTCTACCACACTGGCTCTCCAGTGGAACATGTATGAAGGGTAATATATAAATTACATAAAGAATTATAATTGTCTAGGAAAAAAATAAAAGTGGTAGAAATGCTTCAAATAAATAAATAATCTATAATTACTGAAAGCATTCCCATAACACCCTTTACCCATATTTCTGTATTAGTTTAGGTCATCATCATTTAATCATGTAGTGGAGGGGAAACATGCAGAATCAAAACCCTGTGAGAGGGAAAAGGTTTCTGGCTACTCTATGAAAGCAGATTCTAGAAACAAAGAGGAGCATGGGAAAAGGTCTCTCTGCTTCCATCTTTGGGCCTTTTCTCTCCTCTCCATCTTCTCCCCTTGCCAATGTGTTTCCCCACTCCTGTCTCTATCCACCCCTGCCCCCATCTCTCATCCCCTGCAACTCACCAGATCTCTCTGATAACCCTGGGAGGGAATGCTCAAAGGTTTTGGGGAGGGATGCAGGAGGCAGCCTGACCAAGTCAACCGTCCATCTTCCACCATCCATGCTCACTAGGTTTGCAGGACCAGGCTCTTTCATCCTTCCTAGGGAGCTCAGAAGCGAAAAAGAGCTGCAGGTTCCTGAGGGAAGAAGAAACAAAGGGAGCCTCACATTCAGCTGTTGAAGGATAAGTCTTTCACTGTTTCCATGGTGAAAGTGGGGTGCCTTCCTCCTGAAACCCACCATAAAAGAAAACCCAGCTGCCTAGATGGCTGGGATATAAATAATAACATTATTGTTATTGTTGTGATGATGATGACGACTAGAGTCATGCCTGAAAGAGAATCTTCTTGAGAAAACTAAGACGATAAGAACTTTAAAAAAGAATGGGGGGAAATCATAATTGATCTAGGAGACCATTGTAAACAGATGAAAACATTAGCAGGATTTTAACCACACTTGCAAGGTCTTAAAGATCATGGATAATTCAGATGGAAAGAAAAATATGGACAACGGACTGATATGCAGTTGTAGATGGTAATACCGGTATTATGACCCACGGAGGGGATAGGGGGAAGTCACGAGATTCAGAGTAATCTCTGTTTATGGATTTGTTACTTTAAAATATATATATTTTAAAAGAACCTTTCCCAAGAAGGGGAGATTAGCAACAAGTCAGGAGTCCTGCAGTGGAAATAGCACCTTAAATTCAAAAGCCTGAGAGAAGGTTTTCCTCTTCACCATCCATCTATCATTCAATCAATCTATGTCCCCATCTCCACTCCCCTGGAACTCACCAGATGTCTCTGAGGGCCCTGGAACAAAATGCCCAGAGGTTATGGGGAGCGATGCAGGAGACAGTCTGATAAGGTCAACTGTCCATCTTCCTCCTTCCATCCTTGCTAGGTTTGCAGGTTCAGCTGGTTTCGTCCTTCCTGAGGAACTCAGAACCTGCAGGTTCCTGGGAGGGAGGAAGAAGGAAAGGGAGCCTCAGAGGCCCTGCAGGGATTCTGCTGCCCCTAGAGAAGCCCAAATTGGGTACACCTATCCTCCTCCCTAACTGCTCATTCCCTCTGGTGGAATATCTGGGGGACTGAATGGCCAGACTCTGGTCCAGCTCTGCTTTCAGTCACACTTCTGCCAGTGTGGTGTAGTGGTTAAAAGCGGTAGTCTCGTAATCTGGGGAACCGGGTTCGTGTCTCCGCTCCTCCACATGCAGCTGCTGGGTGACCTTGGGCTAGTCCCACTTCTCTGAAGTCTCTCAGCCCCACTCACCTCACAGTGTTTGTTGTGGGGGAGGAAGGGAAAGGAGAATGTGAGCCGCTTTGAGACTCCTTCGGGTAGTGATAAAGCGGGATATCAAATCCAAACTCTTCTTCTTCTTCTTCTTCTTCTTCTTCTTCTTCTTCTTCAGACAACAACCAGTGCAGGTCAGCTGTAGGGAATTTCTGTCCCTGACCACAACCCCCAGACCTACTAAAGGCCAGTACTTTCACAGGAAAACCTCCGGATTCGGGAATCCCCGCACACTGTATCTACATCGCCTTGGGCTTCACAATATGGCAGCATAGCTGTCAAGTTCTCCCTTATTTTAAGGGAAATTCCATTATGCCGAATAGGCTTCCTTGTGAGAAAAGGTAGAACTCGACAGCTATGTATGGCAGTTCCAAGAGGAGCAGAGGTGGCAAAATCAGGAGTTTGCCTCCCAGAGGAAGAGAGCTTTGGGCTCCCATGTGGAAGTTCATTCCAGGAACTAGGAGCCTCTTTGGAGAAGCAACGGGGTGAGGGAAATCTGACAGCCTCTTTAGAAACAAAATAGAAAATTCTTTCCAGTAGCACCTTAGAGACCAACTGAGTTTTCAGTTGGTCTCTAAGGTGCTACTGGAAAGAATTTTCTATTTTGTTTCGACTATGGCAGACCAACACGGCTACCCACCTGTGTCTTTAGAAACAGTTCATTTCAGGCTTGAGGGCACGTGGTAGGGATTGGCTTCCTCTTCATAGCCGACCAAGTCTGTCTTCCATGAACAAGGTCTTAACGGTGTGCCCGTAGCTGACACTGGAGGCCAATTCTGGATCCACACGTCCTTCAACAGTGGGGACGAGGAGCATAGTTAGGGGGCAGGGGGCACCGAGAGCCACACGTATTTCCTGGGATACAGCAGGCTCTGCGCTGCCCGGAAAAGCAACGCTGGATTGTCTGGTTTTGCCTGAGCTGGTGTCAGACTCCTTGGACCCCTGGGAGTTGGCCCCTTTCCCAGCGTGGGAGCCTAGCCGAGCGTTGCCATGCCCGGGATCCGGCGGGATCCAGATCCCTCCCGGACCTGCCTCGCCCACTTTCTCCCTGGACAGCAATCCCCGAGTGGCGAGGCCACGTAAGGGTTAAAGGGAGCGAGAGAGCCCAGCTGCCTAGAGCGGCCTGGGAAATGCCCCTCTTCCCTCCCCGTCACCTCCTCTCTTCCCTTTCCGCTTGTCTTGGGAGGCCCCTGGGGCGGTGAGTCCGTTGGGGAAGGGGAACCTGGGGGCGATGCGGGATGCAGAGGGGGCTGTTGGGGGGCTGCCTCTTCCTTGAACCTAGGGGGATCTCACGGCGGGATCCGGATCCCTCCCGCACCTGCCTCGCCCACTTTCTCCCTGGGCAACAATCCCCGAGTGGCGAGGCCATGTAAGGGTTAAAGGGAACGAGAGAGCCCAGCTGCCTAGAGCGGCCTGGGAAATGCCCCTCTTCCCTCCCCGTGACCTCCTCTCTTCCCTTTCCGCTTGTCTTGGGAGGCCCCTGGGGCGGTGAGTCCGTTGGGGAAGGGGAACCTGGGGGCGATGCGGGATGCAGAGGGGGCTGTTGGGGGGCTGCCTCTTCCCTGAACCTAGGGGGATCTCACGGCGGGATCCGGATCCCTCCCGCACCTGCCTCGCCCACTTTCTCCCTGGACAGCAATCCCCGAGTGGCGAGGCCACGTAAGAGTTAAAGGGAGCGAGAGAGCCCAGCTGCCTAGAGCGGCCTGGGAAATGCCCCTCTTCCCTCCCCGTGACCTCCTCTCTTCCCTTTCCGCTTGTCTTGGGAGGCCCCTGGGGCGGTGAGTCCTTTGGGGAAAGGGGAACCTGGGGGCGTTGCGGGGTGCAGAAGGGGCTGTTGGGGGGCTGAGAGATGAATGGGAGGATCCCCTTAAGGGAAGCAATGGGACCCAAGGCCTCTGATGTCCAAGCGCCCACCCAGCGTCAGGAATGCTTTGATGGTGTTTCCTGCTTGGCAGGGGGTTGGACTGGATGGCCCTTGTGGTCTCTTCCAACTCTAGGATTCTATGACCCCCCCCCCCGCCTGATTCTTTGGGGGGCTCAGAAGTGGGAGCCCCTTGATAAGTGGTGGCTTCAAGTGGGGGAAAGAGGGTGGGCACAGTGAGGGTAACATGAAGGTGCTGGAGGTGAAATAGTTAAACCAGGCTATCAATCAGAACCCAGAGGGGGGTGGAGTCAGAATGACAGTTAGTTGGCAGTTGAGATAGAGAGGGATTAGTTGTGGGAGTGGGTTGGAATTGGAAGGTTGGTTGGAGTGGGAGTGAGTTAGGAAAGGGTGTGGATAGGTGAGGTGAGTGTAACAGGAAAACGGAGTCAAGACCAGTTAGGGGAATAGAAGCCAAGTAAATAGCTGAGAGGTGGTTAAGTGAGGGAGAGCCGGTAGAGGGAGTTATAGGTCTGGAAAGACACCTGCAATTTGACATTGTCCGCAATCATTTATGAAACCACATGCTTCTTATTCTGTAATAGATAAACATAAGTTTGATGTTACAATTTAACCCTGGCTGGACTCAATAGATTTACCAGGTAGGGCCTGGTTGGTGGCAGTGTGGTGGCACAGGGATCAATCGACAGTTAAAAGTCCGGGGTCCCTGTGTGCGATCGCCACAGGCACCAATATTTGGCAGATGCTTTCCTTGAGACCCCTGCATTGCAGGGGGGTTGGGCTAGATGACCCCCAAGGTCCCTTCCAGCTCCACAGTTCCATGGGGCAGTGAGAGCTTTGGCCCCCACAAAAAAAAACCACTTGAGGGGGCTTGGGTGGGTCTTTGCACTGTATCATGTGATCAGTGATGTGGGTTTGCCTGCTCCCCTCCAATATTTCAAGTTAGCACTCCTGGGGTGGAGAGAGAGAGACGTGGCCTTTGGGAGAAAGGGCTCCATCTTCGGCCCTGGCAAGGAAATCTCCAGAGGGGCTGCCTTGGCTTCTCCCTCCTGCCCAGCAGTCTCCTTAAAGTCACATCCGAAAACAGGGGGAAGGGGGGAGTCCCCAATTCCTTTCTCCCCCTTCCTACTTGGAAACTGCATCTCCCTATGGGACTGGAGGATCCCAAGGTAGGATGCAGCATGACACCGAGTTAGACCAGTGGTCCACCTGGGTCAGTATTGCTGACACAGACTGGCAGCATTGTTTCTTTGTGGTTTCACAGGCAGGGAGTTCCTCTCAGTCGTACCTGGCTGGGGATTGATCCTGGGAATTTTTTTGCGTGCAAAGAAGCTTCCCACCTAAATCTGGTTGGTCACCCTGAGATCAGGAGGCTGGACTAGGTGGGCCATTTGACCTGATCCAGCAGGACTCTGGTGATGTTCTTAAATGCATCCCCTTCCCCTAAATGTGAGGGGGTGGCGAAGGAAGGAGACTGCAGTGCCAGAGTTCCAAGATGGCAGAGAGAAAAGGTAGTTCGGAAAGGAGTGTTTTTTAATGGTGGAGTGAAGAAGATCCTCTTTAAGGCATAACTCTGCTGGGGTTCAGGCAGAAGTCACCCTTCTTTTCCTGTAGGAGGAGTTGCTGGGGTGCCACTTAGGGAGGGAAATCTCTGCAGGGGTCTGGGGCTGCCTTGGCTTCTCCCTCACAGGACCCTCACAGGACGCCACAACTTGTTTAAACTTTGAGCTCTGCAAAATAGTTTAAAAGAAGCTGGATCTGCAATCTGAGAAATCATCATCACTATCCAAGGCTGGGGGAGGTGTGCTGAATTCCAGGGGGTTGTGGGTGGAGAAGGAGAAATGGATAGATGGGGGCTGGAGGGGAACACTCCCCAAGCAGAAAAGTCATGAAAACCCGGGAGGAGAAGAAGAAGAAGAAGAAGAGTTTGGATTTGATATCCCGCTTTTCACTACCCGAAGGAGTCTCAAAGCGGCTAACATTCTCCTTTCCCTTCCTCCCCACAACAAACACTCTGTGAGGTGAGTGGGGCTGAGAGACTTCAAGGAAGTGTGACTAGCCCAAGGTCACCCAGCAGCTGCATGTGGAGGAGCGGAGACGCGAACCCGGTTCCCCAGATTACGAGTCTACCGCTCTTAACCACTACACCACACTGGCTCTCGAGGAGGGAGGGGAAGGATGGAAGGAGGAAGATGGACAGTTGACCTTATCAGACTGTCTCCTGCATCCGTCCCCAAAACTGTTGAGCATTCCCTCCCAGGGACCTCAGAGAGATCTGGTGAGTTCCAGGAGAGTGGTGATAGGGACACAAATGGATGGATCCAGGCTTTTGAATTTTAGGTGCTATTTCCACTGCAGGGCTGCTGGCTAGTTGCTGATCTCCCCTTCTTGGACAAGTAACAAATACATTTATAACCAAATAAATCACAAATCCATAAACAGAGACTACTCTGCATCTCGTGACTTCCCCCATCCCCTCTGTGGGTCATAATATTACCATCTACAACTGCATATCAGTCCGTTGTCCATATTTTTCTGTCCATCTGAGTTATCCATGATCTTTAATACCTTACAAGTGAGGTTAAAATCCTGCTAATGTTTTCATCTGTTTACAATGGTCTCCTAGATCAATTATAATCCCCCCATTAATTTTTAATGTTCTTGTCCTCTTTGTTTTCTCCAGAAGATCTTCTTTCAGGTCATCATCATCATCACAACAATAACAATAATGTTATTATTTATATCCCAGCCATCTAGGCAACTGGGTTTTCTTGCATGGTGGGTTTCAGGAGGAAGGCACCCCTCTTTCACCACAGAAATAGTGAAAGACTTCCCCTTCAACAGCTAAAGAGGCTAGAAATGCCCCTGCCTAGCAGCCAGCAGAGTGGCTGGGGAAACCCTGCCAGATGGGTGGGGTAATAATAATAATAATAATAATAATAATAATAGTTATTACTCTGGTTTTTTTATTGAAGTCACTGGGAGCTTGTGGCCAGGGAGGCTGCAGTGCCAAAACTCCCATCTAACAGAGATAAAAGTAGACACAAAAGGCATTATAGTCATGATGATGATGATGATGTTATTTATATCCCACCCACCTGGCTGTGTTTCCCCAGCTACTCTAGGTGGCTGGGTTTTCTTGCATGGTGGGTTTGAAGAGGAAGGCACCCCTCCTTCACCATGTAAACACAGGGAGACTTACCCTTCAACAGCTAAACCTCTGGGGCAGGAAAATGTTTGAAGGGTCTCTGAGGATCCCTTTGCTTCTTCCTCCCTCCCAGGACCCTGCAGCTTGTTTTGGCTTCTGAGTGCTTCACGGAGGACGGAAGAGGCTGATCCTGCAAACCTAGCGAGGATGGAAGGTGGAAGATGGACTGTTGACTTGGTCAGGCTGCCTCCTGCATCTCTCCCCCAAACAGTTGAGCCTTCCCTCCCAGTGCCCTCAGAGAGATCTGGTGAGTTGCAATGGATAAGAGATTTGGGGCAGGGATGGATAGAGACAGGAGGGGGAAAGCACATTGGCAAGGCGAGAAGATGGAGAGGAGGGAAAAGGCAGGCGGGTTCCTGTCTCCGCTCCTCCACATGCAGCTGCTGGGTGACCTTGGGCTAGTCACACTTCTCTGAAGTCTCTCAGCCCCACTCACCTCACAGAGTGTTTGTTGTGGGGGAGGAAGGGAAAGGAGAATGTTATCCGCTTTGAGATTCCTTCGGGTAGTGATAAAGCGGGATATCAAATCCAAACTTATTCTTCTTCTCCTCGTTTTTGTTTCTGGAATCTGCTGTCATATAGAAGCCAGAAACCTTTTCCCTATCACAGGGTTTTGGTTTTTGCATGTTTCCTCCCTGACTACACAGGAATATGGGTAAAGGGTGTTATGGGAATGCTTTCAGTAATTATAGATTACTAGCTGACCTGGCCACCGGTGCTGTGGTTTTTTTTTATGATTGTATTGATTTAGTGAAATTGAAGAAGTTCCCCTCTTCAACTTCCGTCTGCCCCTTCTCTCTCCCCCCCCGTTTTCAATTACCCTCTTTTCTGTTCCCCCCTTCAATGATTTTGTGAAACTGAAGAAGTTCCTCTGTTCAACTTCCGTCTGTCCCTTCTCTCTCCCCCCCGTTTTCAATTACCCTATTTTGGCCCCCCTGTTTTCAATTACACTCTTTTCCGTTCCCCCTTTCAATTATCCTCTTATCGGCCCCCCCTTTCAATTACCCTCTTTTCCGTTCCCCCCTCCCTGTTTTCAGTTAACCTCTTTTCGCCCCCCCCTTTCAATTACCGGTTTGCAACATTGCAAATGGCCAACGGAGCTCTGCCAGGGGGAAGCTGTATTAGCTGCAATACCAGTTGTGGCATATAATAGTGGTGCCCATGTTTAGCTTTTGTGGCTGCAGTACCAGTATAGCCATCACTAGAGGGCGCTGTTTTGCTGGTGATTTCTAATGTGTGCGCCACTTTTTTGCGTTTATTCTTTATTTTAGGTATATCAGGTGTGGGTTTTTTGAATTTTTATGATGCCAGATCTTGATGGTCAGGTTACGCTTTGTACTAATTTGATGAGATTTGGTCCAGTGGTTACGGAGCAAGGGAGTGTCCGACGCGCACGCAATGGGAACAATATATATGTGTGTGTGTGTGTGTGTGTGTGTGTGTGTGTGTGTATATATATATGAAGCATTTCTACCACTTTGATTTTTTTCTAGACAGTTATAATTATTTATGTAATTTATATATCGCCCTTCATACAAAGATGTTCCTTGATACCCTAAAAGCATTTCCCCCTTTGCTCCAAAGCAGGTGGTGCAGAATATCAACAGAACTCTGCAGAATGTGGAATCAGCTTTATTGACAGTGGAAACCTTACAAGCCATCAACAAACTCACACAGGGGGGAAACCATTTAATTGTACCAAGTGTGGAAAGAGCTTTGGTCAGAGACATATGCTTAAACAGCACCAACAAACTCACACAGAGGAAAAACCATTTCAGTGTAACGAGTGTGGAAAGAGCTTTGGTCGGAAAGATACACTTAAACAGCACCAACAAACTCACACAGAGGAAAAACCATTTCAGTGTAATGAGTGTCAAAAGTCGTTTGGCTTCAAATCAAACCTTACTAGACATCAACAGACTCACACAGGGTGGAAGCCATTTAATTGTACCAAGTGTGGAAAGAGCTTTGGTCAGAGACATATGCTTAAACAGCACCAACAAACTCACACAGAGGAAAAACCATTTCAGTGTAACGAGTGTGGAAAGAGCTTTGGTCGGAAAGATATACTTAAACAGCACCAACAAACTCACACAGAGGAAAAACCATTTCAGTGTAATGAGTGTCAAAAGTCGTTTGGCTTCAAATCAAACCTTACTAGACATCAACAGACTCACACAGGGGGGAAACCATTTAATTGTACCAAGTGTGGAAAGAGCTTTGGTCAGAGACATATGCTTAAACAGCACCAACAAACTCACACAGAGGAAAAACCATTTCAGTGTAACGAGTGTGGAAAGAGCTTTGGTCGGAAAGATACACTTAAACGGCACCAGCAAACTCACACAGAGGAAAAACCATTTCAGTGTAATGAGTGTCAAAAGTCGTTTGGCTTCAAATCAAACCTTACTAGACATCAACAGACTCACACAGGGGAGAGACCCTTTAAATGGATGGAGTGCGGAAACGGCTTCGATCAAAATGCAAAGCTTAAGATACATCAACGAACTCAGACAGGGGAAAAACCATTTCAATGCAATGAGTGTGGAAAGTCATTTGGCTTTAAATCAAGCTTTACTGCACACCAGCGAACTCACACAGGGGAGAAACCTTTTAAATGCATGGAATGCGGAAAGCGCTTCAGGGAAGGTAGAGACCTTTCAAGACATCTACAAACACATACAAGGGAGAAACCCTTAAAATGTATGGTATGTGGGAAATGTTTCAGTGTCGAAGGAAAACTTGCAAGACATCAACAAACTCACACGGGGGAGAAGGCATGGCAATGTATGGAGTGTGGAAAGTCGTTCAGCCTGAAATCACACCTTACTACACACCAGCGAACTCACACAGGGGAGAGACCCTTTAAATGCAAGGAGTGTGGAAAGAGCTTTGCTCGGAAAGATGCGCTTAAACAGCACCGACGAACTCACACAGGGGAGAGACCCTTTAAATGCATGGAGTGCGGAAACTGCTTCAATCGAAATGAAAAGCTTAAGATACATCAACGAACTCACACAGGGGAAAAACCATTTCAATGTAATGAGTGTGGAAAGAGCTTTGTTCAGAAATGGACGCTTAAACTGCACCAACAAACTCACATAGCGGAAAAACTATTTCAGTGTAATGAGTGTGGAAAGAGCTTTGGTCGGAAATGTACGCTTAAACAGCACCAACAAACTCACACAAGGGAAAAGCTATTTCAATGCAATGAGTGTGGAAAGTTGTTTAGCTTTAAATCAATCCTTACTGCACACAAGCAAACTCACACAGGGGAGAGACCTTTTAAATGCATGGAGTGTGGGAAGAGCTTTGGCCATAGTGGAAGCCTTAGAAAACATCAACGAACTCACAAAGGGGAGAAACCCTTTAAATGTATGGAGTGTGGGAAGAGCTTCCAAGAAGGCTCGGTATTTCATGTGCATTTACGTACTCACACAGGGGAGAGACCCTTTAAATGCATGGAGTGTGGGAAGAGCTTTGGTCATAGTGGAGTCCTTAGAAAACATCAACGGACTCACACAGGGGAGAAACCCTTTAAATGTATGGATTGAGTTTGCTGCGACAAAATAACAAAGCTATCCGCTTTGGAAATCATTCTTATTAATTTCATTTCTATTCCACTTTATATTTTAAAAGAAAAAAAAATCTCAAATCTGTTTGCAACACATTAAAACATCAAATAAAACAATCCAGAATGAAACACATTTACACTTCAAGGAAAATATTTCAGATCCTTCTCTATGCTACATTTTGCTTTCTCCGTATTTATTTACCTACTTAAATTTATAGAGCTACCCCAACGCAGAAGGACTTCAGGAAGGCAGGGTGGTGTAGTGGTGAGTGTCAGACAAGGACATGGCAAATCCCCACGGTTCTGTAAATTTGCAGCAGAAACAGGCTGTGCACACTACTGATTGGCCAGTTTTATGAGGAATTGACTAGTACCTGTGACATCTCATTTATACATCTTATACAATAACAGCATTTGCTTTTTGCACGAGAGAAGCCACACTCTTTTTTGAAAAAACAAAATAAAATTAAAAATTCCTTCCAGTAGCACCTTAGAGACCAACTAAGTTTGTTCTTGGTATGAGCTTTCGTGTGCATGCACACTTCTTAAGATACCAGTGTGCATGCACACGAAAGCTCATACCAAGA
Source organism: Lacerta agilis (assembly GCF_009819535.1). Classification (NCBI taxonomy): domain Eukaryota; kingdom Metazoa; phylum Chordata; class Lepidosauria; order Squamata; family Lacertidae; genus Lacerta; species Lacerta agilis. The sequence goes on along the minus strand of NC_046313.1, from coordinate 117,294,108 downwards.
ACAATCTTAGTTGGTCTCTAAGGTGCTACTGGAAGGAATTTTTTATTTTATTTTGTTTTGACTATGGCTACCTACCTGTAACTGGATCTATTTTTTGAAGTCACTAAATGAACTTGCACTATAATGTTGAAAGGACTGTAATATACTTAATTACAGGTAGGTAGCCGTGTTGGTCTGCCATAGTCAAAAGAAAATAAAAAATAAATTCCTTCCAGTAGCACCTTAGAGACCAACTAAGTGGTTGAGAGCCAGTGTGTGGTGAACCGGGTTCGTGTCTCTGCTCCTCCACATGCAGCTGCTGGGTGACCTTGGGCTAGTCACACTTCTTTGAAGTCTCTCAGCCCCACTCACCTCACAGAGTGTTTGTTGTGGGGGAGGAAGGGAAAGGAGAATGTTAGCCGCTTTGAGACTCCTTCGGGTAGTGATAAGGCACGATATCAAATCCAAACTCCTCCTCCTCCTCCTCCTCTTCTTCTTCGTTTGTTCTTGGTATTAGCTTTCGTGTGCATGCACACTTCTTCTGATATATAGTGAGAGAGTAGGGAGGGATATTACTCAGAAGGTGGTGGGAATGGGTGATTGGCTGGTAGGTGTGGAAAACCTGTTGACGACTGTTAATGACTGCAATTGGTCTTACAGGAAAAAGCAAGGGGTGAGATGGCTAAAGATAGCTTTGTCATGTATAATGAGATAAGAATCCAATGTTTTTGTTAAGCCTGACATCAATACCAGGAAAGATTCTAGAGCAGATCATTAAGCAAACGGTCTGTGAGCACCTAGAAAGGAACGCTGTGATCACTAAAAGTCAGCATGGGTTTCTGAAAAATAAGTCATGTCAGACTAACCTGATCTCATTTTTTGACAGAATTACAAGCCTGGTAGATAAATGAAATGCTGTGGATATAGCCTATCTTGATTTCAGCAAGGCCTTTGACAAGCTGCCCCATGATATTCTTGTAAAGAAGCTGGTAAAATGTGGGCTAGACAATGCTACCATTCAGTGGATTTGTAACTGGCTGACTGACCGAACCCAAAGGGTGCTCATCAATGGCTCCTCTTCATCCTGGAGAGAAGTGACTAGTGGGGTGCCACAGGGTTGTCTTGGGCCCAGTCTTATTCAACATCTTTATCAATGACTTGGATGATGGGCTTGAGGGCATCCTGATCAAGTTAGCAGATGACACCAAATTGGGAGGGGTGGCTAATACCCCAGAGGACAGGATCACACTTCAAAATGACCTTAACAGATTAGACAACTGGGCCAAAGCAAACAAGATGAATTTTAACAGGGAGAAATGTAAAGTGCTACACATAGGCACAAAAAATGAAAGGCACAAATACAGGATGGGTGACACCTGGCTTGAGAGCAGTACATGTGAAAAGGATCTAGGAGTCTTGGTAGACCATAAACTTGACATGAGTCAACAGTGTGATGCAGCAGCTAAAAAAGCCAATGCAATTCTGGGCTGCATCAATAGGAGTATAGCATCTAGATCAAGGGAAGTAATAGTACCACTATATTCTGCTCTGGTCAGACCTCACCTGGAGTACTGTGTCCAGTTCTGGGCACCACAGTTCAAGAAGGATACTGACAAGCTGGAACGTGTCCAGAGGAGGGCAACCAAAATGGTTCAAGGCCTGGAAATGATGCCTTATGAGGAATGGCTTAGGCAGCTGGGTAAGTTTAGCCTGGAGAAGAGAAGGCTAAGGAGTGAAATGATAGCCATGTTCAAATATATAAAAGGATGTCATATAGCGGAGGGAGAAAGGTTGTTTTCTGCTGCTCCAGAGAAGCGGACACGGAGCAATGGATTCAAACTACAAGAAAGAAGATTCCACCTAAACATTAGGAAGAACTTCCTGACAGTAAGAGCTGTTGGACAGTGGAATTTGCTGCCCAGGAGTGTGGTGGAGTCTCCTTCTGTGGAGGTCTTTAAGCGGAGGCTTGACAGCCATCTGTCAGGAATGCTTTGATGGTGTTTCCTGCTTGGCAGGGGCTTGGACTGGATGGCCCTTGGGGTCTCTTCCAACTCTATGATTCTATGATTCTATGTGTTGGAAATGTAAAGAAAAAGAAGGGACTTTTTATCATATGTAGTGGGAATGTAGAGAAATTAAAAAAAATTGGGAAATGATTTATAATGAATTGAAAAAAAATGTTTAAAAGGACTTTTGTTAAAAAGCCAGAAGCTTTTTATTAGGAATTCTAGAACAAGATATACCCAAAAAAGATAAAGAATTTATTTATGTATGCTACAACTGCGGCAAGAGTTTTGCTAGCACAAGGATGGAAGAAAGAATAAAAGAATTCATAAGAATAAAAGAATAAACGCCAACGAAGGAACAATGGCAAGAAAAATTGATGAACTATGCGGAATTGGCAAAACTAAGATATAAATTGTGTGAAAAGGACAATCAGGACTTCAAGGAAGAATGGGGACTTTTTACAAGCTATTTGAAAAAAACAACAAATGGACTTAGAATCACTGGTAGGATTTGAATGAACATACACAAATTTTATTGGTACAACATGAATTTGAATAATATGAAAATAATATTTACAGGTGCATTACATGCAGAAATAACATATACCAACAAAACAGTTATGGGAGCTGGGAGTAGTCTTGGAGGGGGGAGAGGGCGGGGGGAGGAGGAATGGGGGGGAAATGTATTTGATTGTAATGTTGATAATTTGTATGGATTTAAAACTTTTTTAATAAAAATTTATATTAAAAAAAATGACCAGCGTAAAGTTTTGTAAATAATAAAAGACTCTGAGAAACAGAACCAAATGGTTTTTTATTGCTTTAATGTGAATTTCACTAAGCGATAGCTGGAATGCTGCTGCTGCTGCTGTAAAGAAATAAAAGTATATAAAGAATTTATTGGTTTTTTTCATAACAAAGAAAAATCCAACACCTACACCAACATTAACCCAGACAGTTACCCACCCACAGTTATAACAGAACAAATACAAACATACCAAAGATTCTTTTTCTTGTTTAGATACAAAAAAAAAAAAAATTCTTGTTCGAATCTTTACGGTTGACTTCCCCTGCCTTCTCTCCTTCGGTTTCAATTCCAAAATCTACTTTAATAACTTCACCTCTCTAAAAATTAAATTCATTTAAAAAAAATTCAAAACTAAACTTTTTTCTTAAGTTCTTATTTTTTAGTTTACAGTAATGTCTCACTTCTTATCTTAATTAAAATCATATCTTATTGTAACTTCATAATAATTAATAACAAAACTTCATTTCTTAACAAATTATTCTTAAATCAAATCAGTACAAACATCTTCTTTCCTTTAAACTGCTGCTAATAACAAAAAAAGATCAAAATATCCCTTTTCTAGTTTAAAAAAGACTAAAAATCTTGACACACCGGTTTCAGGGTACCATAACAGACCATTTATGTTTTACCTTTAATACAGTTCACCCAATCCCCCCTCTAACCGTTGTCCTTCTCCGCCTTGCTCCGAAACCACTCCTCAAATTGTCCTCTTTTCTTATAAGTCCACAGATCCAGACACAGTCCACAGCATTCCTTGCATCGAGCATCAGGGTACACAGTTCATCTTCTTCCAGCTTCTCCAGTTCAATAATCCATTCTTCTTTCATTTGTAGATATATTAATTTTTTGCCCATCACTCCCGAGCTCTCACCCCGAGAGTTGGATATAGAAATCTTCGCCGTCCTGGGTCTGCCACCCCCGAAGGACGTTTCTTTTTTCCGGAGTCGCCAAGCCATTTCGCTCTGTTCTTCAATCATCCCCTTCAGCTCTTTGCCAAGGCTCTCTTCCATTGTATCAATAATCCAAAAGGTCTCCTCTGTGGGAAATACTTTTTTCGCCATATCCCGGTTCAATACCACCAATTTCTGATTCAGCAGTACCAGTCTCAAAAAAACAATCCTTTGTTCATCAGTTAATTCAGGGTTCAAAACAAGCTCAAAAACAAAGCCCAACATGGTAAAAGCGGGCATAGGTATCAAATTTCAGTTTCAATTCCAGTGTTTTTCCGTCTTAGTACCAGTAGTTTTCCACTCCAGCTCAGACTTTCGCAGCCATTTTTCCTGAGACCAGGGCGCAACGATCATAACTTTAAAAAGAGATATTCTCTATCATCTTACTCCCCAGAGGGAGATCTGAATAGTCTCACTTGTCAAAAGATCGAAACCTTGTAACCATCATTGTAGCAGCAGTCTGTCAAAACAGTTATTTTCTTACCACCGAAGGGAGGGAGGCAGGCTTCCTTTCCCTGAAACCTCCCGGATCGTTAAATTCCACAAGTTAATCCAATCATGTACTCACAGCCACCGGGCTTCCTTTCCTTTCATCTTTTAAAGGGAGAACGATGTCGCTCGTCGCGAGCGGCGGCCGCCGCTTCTCTGACCCGGTTGGGGCATATCCCCTAATGGCCCAGCTCCGCCATCCCTTCACCCCCACTCCCCCTTTACAGGGGGAACAAGGGAAGGGCACGGAGCCTAGCGGGCCCGCCGGGGAGCCCGAGGCGCGGGATGCTCTTCCCGCGCCTCACCGGAGCCCCGCTTAGCGGTAGCGGGGCTCCAACCGCCGGGCCGGACTGGGTCGCCTCGCTGCCGAGGCAACCCACGACCGCCCGCGATGGCGTCCTCGCCGGAAGTCCTTAAAAAAAAGATGCAGGAAAACCTTTCTGTAAAAGCAACTCTGCTGCAGAAAGAAAATGAAACCTAAAAGTAGATGCTCATGCGCCAACAATGTAATATACTCATTCATTCAGCCTTCATCGGCATGATTTAGACAATAAAATCATGAAATAGAGGGGGGGTAAAGACATCTATAAAACATTGGTAATCCAGACACAGTAAACACATAAAATGTATAAAAGACTCAGCAGCCACCATTAAATAAAAAGTAGTTATCAATTTAATTTATAAAATCTCAGCTAAATATCCTCTAAAACCTCCAAAGAGCTCTTCTTTGGAGGTCTTTAAGCGGAGGCTTGAGAGCCATCTGTCAGGAATGCTTTGATGGTGTTTCCTGCTTGGCAGGGGGCTGGACTGGATGGCCCTTGTGGTCTCTTCCAACTCTAGGATTCTATGATCTCAGTAGTTGAGTATATAATCCCTCAACAGATACTGTACTGGAGTACAAATTCATTGCAAGTAGATACTTTAAGCTTCAAAGAAGACTCCAGTAGATCTCTCCGCAAAGAATGTCGAAGAGAGGGCAGTCCAAAATTATATGGTGTATTGTATCTGGTGTATTCATACCACAAGTGCAAATCTACAAAGAAACTAATTTACGATGATATAATTTCCCCCACTGGACTACAGTTCATTTCAGCATCACGGCATGCATCTGGTGAATCAGACCGGGGTGGTCCAATGTGCAATTCACAAGGCCTTTGTGGGAGAAACCGTACAAAAGAGCCAGTGTGGTGTAGTGGTTAAGAGCAGTAGACTCGTAATCTGGGGAACCGGGTTCGTGTCTCCGCTCCTCCACATGCAGCTGCTGGGTGACCTTGGGCTAGTCACACTTCTCTGAAGTCTCTCAGCCCCACTCACCTCACAGAGTGTTTGTTGTGGGGGAGGAAGGGAAAGGAGAATGTTAGCCACTTTGAGACTCCTTCGGGTAGTGATAAAGCGGGATATCAAATCCAAACTCTTCTCTTCTTCAAGTGCAGAGCACGTCCTAAACACCAAAGAACACGCCCAGGTGAAGAAAGCGGTGTAAAGGTGTTGAAAGAAGTTGGACTGGAGGACATGGAAGTATACAGACACAGCACTAACTATTAAAATGTTTAGGATATCTTCTGAAACACCAGGGAGCTTGCAAGGAGCTTCACCCTATATGGTTAGGATTCTCCAGCTTTTGGAGGCAGAAGGCTTACTTGGGAACATGCAAAATTCTTGTGGATAATGAAAGAACATGTGCACCCCAATTACATGCAATGATTATTGTGGGAGTGAAAATATCGAGCAGTAGTTCTCTTATAGTTATGGTAGCTATAGCTACATTTTTATGCAACTAGTGAGGCAGAATATAGATGCAGTTGCAGACATAGCTTGTATCTGCATGTCTCTCTTTTAATATTTATCCTTTTAGTATTCTACATCTATTTCAGTGGGTCTGTGCACAGGAGGGCTAGCACTGATTTGTCTATCATCCCCGATCATTGACCATGTTGACAGGGCTAACGAGAGAGTCAAAGTACAAAAATAGTTGAGGTGGCTCATTAGTTGTGAGTTGATACTCTAACATACTTGTCTTAATTCTAAATTTGTGGGAAGATGGTTACTTCACCTTGGGAAGAACTAGGCAATCGGACTTGCTGTTCTCTCCCAGTCTACCTGAGAAGCTCATTGTGTAAAAAAAAAAAAGCTCACCTAGCTCTTACACACTATTATTATAGTTACAGGTGGGTAGCCGTGTTGGTCTGCCATAGTCAAAACAAAATCAAAAATTCTTTCCAGTAGCACCTTAGAGACCAACTGAGTTTGTTCTTGGTATGAGCTTGGTATGAGCTTTCGTGTGCATGCATTATAGTTTAGGAACCTTTACCACTGTAGCTAAGCCAAATTTTACTGCCTGTGTTTTCGGACATGTATGGAAAATCACATGAACCTGAACTTTGGAGAGTTTGTAAGTAAACCATTTTTAGCTTACCAAACGTGTTTTTTTCTATGCCAAGGGAAGAGTGAAGCTTTGGAACTCGCAATGGCATATTTTAAAGGTCTTTGTGAGACTTGGAGCTTTCAGGGTTAAATAAGCTCAACAGTTCGCCCCTCCCACAGGGAAGATGTGTCACAACATCTGGGGTATCTGCTGTATGCGAAGCCTATGTGATTTATGTGACGCACTGTTTTTTCAGTCCTGCTTTCGCTTTTGACCGGGCGACATGTCTTCCGTAAGCCCGGGAGAGAAGCTCCGTGATTTATATCCCTGTAAATAAAGCTTGCTTGACTTGAAACAAGCTAGACTTTGTGGGAGTTTAATTGCTGGCAAGAAAGGCACACATAACGTTGCGCGAGAAGAAGTTTGAAGTTTGAGCAACTCTGCAAAAGCACTGGAGAAGCAGGGAAACACAGCAGGAAGGGTTGCTGGACACCACTCCAAGTGCTATACTGGTTTGGAGGCTTTTCCAGTTAAAACCAAAAGCCCCAACAGTGTTAAAGCCTATATTTCCATGCTATATTTAGCTGCATATTTTCCCTCACCAATGAAGAATCACAGGCCCGAAAGAGACCCTTATATTTAATCAAATCTCAACTCCGCCAATTGCATAATACTGTATCAATCCCACAAAAGATGTCAAATACCATAAGGTGCCCTGCTGCCCACACTCAAACCTACTACTAAGACCTGGGAGACTTGGCTATGAAGCCCACTAGGTGCCCTTGGGCAGGTCACCGCTTCTCAGCCTGAACTGCCTCGCAGGGTTGTTGTGAGGGTGAAATGTAGCAGAGGGTGTACACCACCCTGAGCGGATTGGTGGAAAGGCAGGATATTAATGAATAAACAAAAGAGTACATACTGGACTAACAAAAGGGTAGAATGGAATAAACTGGCATGCATAGCTGAGTTGGTAGAGCATGGGACTCTTAATCTCAGGGTCATGGATTCGAGCCCCACATGGGGGGGAATCTGCATTGTAGAGCGTTCACTTCCCATTGTTCCAGGGAAGTGACAAAAATACAGTGAATGTGTTTCCACAGTGCCCCATCCAAAAATCCCTCAAATTTTGTCCAGGGTCAACTCTAGAATTCTACAATTCTATTTTAAAGGAATGAACATCGAGTGAAACATTTACTATACACCACACATTAAAATGGTTTCTCCCCTGTGTGAGTTCTCTGATGTTTACTAAGTATATCACGTCGACTGTAGCTCTTTCCACACTCCAAGCATTTAAAGGGTTTCACCCCTGTGTGAACATGTTTATGTAAAGTAAGGCGTGCACTCTGATGGAAACTCTTTCCACACTGCACACATTTAAATGGTTTCTCCCCTGTGTGAGTTCTCTGATGTTCACGAAGTGTATGATGTCGACTGTAGCTCTTTCCACACTCCAAGCATTTAAAGGGTTTCACCCCTGTGTGAGTTTGCTGGTGTGTTCTAAGTGCTCCACTGTGACTGAAGCTCTTTTCACACTCCATACATTTAAATGGTTTCTCCCCTGTGTGAGTTTGCTGATGTCTCCTAAGGGTTCCACTCTGACTGAAGCTATTTCCACACTCCATACATTTAAATGGTTTCTCCCCCGTGTGAGTTCGCTGATGTGAAGTAAGTGTGCCATTATCACTGAAGCTCTTTCCACACTCTAGACATTCAAATGGTTTCTCCCCTGTGTGAGTCCGATGATGTAATCTAAGTGAACTAGCATGACGGAAGCTCTTTCCACACTCCATACAAGTAAATGGCGTTTCCCCTGTGTGAATTAGCTGATGAATTCTAAGTGTTCCCCTGTCACTAAAGCTCTTTTTACACTCCATACATTTAAATGGTTTCTCCCCTGTGTGGGTTTGATGATGTCTACTAAGTTTATCACATTGACTGTAGCTCTTTCCACACTCCAAGCATTTAAAGGGTTTCACCCCTGTGTGAGTATGTTTATGTAAAGTAAGATGTGAATTTTGACTGAAGCTCTTTCCACACTCCACACATTTAAATGGTTTCTCCCCTGTGTGAGTTCGCTGATGTGAAGTAAGATGTGAATTTTGACTGAAGCTCTTTCCACACTCCATACATTTAAATGGTTTCTCCCCTGTGTGAGTTTGTTGATGTTGTGCATGTGTTTCACTATTAGAGGAAGTCTTTCCACATTCCAAACAGTTAAATGGTTTCTCTCCCGTGTGAGTTCGCTGATGTGAAGTGAGGTGTTCCTTTCGGCTGAACCACTTTCCACACTCTAGACATTCAAATGGTTTCTCCCCTGTGTGAGTCCGATGATGTACTCTAAGTGAATTAGCATGACGGAAGCTTTTTCCACACTCCATACAAGTAAATGGCTTTTCCCCTGTGTGAATCCATTGATGTTTTCTAAGTGTTCCCCTTTCACTGAAGCTCTTTTTACACTCCATACATTTAAATGGTTTCTCCCCTGTGTGGGTTCGATGATGTAAAATAAGGCCTGAACCTTGACTGAAGCTCTTTCCACACTCCATACATTTAAATGGCTTCTCCCCTGTGTGAGTCCGTTGATGTCTTGTAAGCTTTCCACTCTCCCTGAAGCACTTTCCACATTCCACACATTCATATTGTTTTTTTCTTGTATGAATTAGCTGATGTAGTTTAAGAATGTCATTACGACTATAACTCTTTCCACATTCCATACATTTAAATGGTCTTTCCCCCGTGTGAATTTGTTGATGTTTTCTAAGTGTTCCCCTTTCACTGAAGCTCTTTCCACAGTCATTACATTGAAATGGTTTTCCCCCTGTGTCAGTCTGTTGATGGTTTTTACGTTTTCCACCGTCAATAAGGTTCATTCCACATTCTGCAGAATTCTGTTGATATTCTGCACCACCTGCTTTGGAGCAAAGGAGGAAATGCCTTTTAGGGTTTCAAGGAACACCTTTGAATGAAGGGTGATAATATAAATGTAATAAATTATTATGATTGTCTAGAAAAAATAAAAGTGGGAGATATGCTTCAAATAAATAATCTATAATTACTGAAAGAATTCCCAAAACACCCCTTCCCCATATTTCTGTATTAGTTTAGGTCATCCTCATCATTTAATCATGTAGTGGGGAGGAAACATGCAAAATCAAAACCCTGTGAGAGGAAAAAAGTTTCTTGCTTCTCCATGAAAGCAGATTCCAGAAACTAAGAGGAGCATGGGAAAAGGCCTCTCTACTCCCTTCTTCCTGCCTTTTCTCTCCTCTTCATCTTCTCCCCTTGCCAATGTGTTTCCCCACTCCTGGCTCTATCCACCCCTTCCCCCTTCTCTCATCCCCTGCAACTCACCAGATATCTCTGAGGGTCCTGGGAGGGAATGCTCAACTGTCTGGGGGAGAGATGCAGGAGGCAGCCTGACCAAGTCAACCGTCCATCTTCCCCCTTCCATCCTCGCTAGGTTTTACATGGTGAAGGAGGGTTTGCCTTCCTATTCAAACCCTCCATGCAAGAAAACCCAGCCGCCTAGAGTGGCTGGGGGAACCCAGCCAGATGGGTGGGATATACATAACATCATCATCATCTTCATCATGATGACTAGAGTCATGCCTTTTGCGTCAACTTTTATCCCTGTTAGATGGGAGTTTGGCATTGCAGCCTCCCTGGCCACAAGCTCCCAGTGACTTAAACAACAACAACAACAATAACAACAACACAATAATAACAACAATAATAATCATTTCCCCTCCCATCTGGCAGGGTTTCCCCAGCCACTCTGCTGGCTGCTGGGTCCTCCCCCAACTCACTTCCTCCAGCCCGGCTTCCTTTCCACTGTAGCCCCTCCCCCCCACCAAGTCGACATTAAATGTTTGTAAGAAGAAAACGAAAAATAGAATTTATTATAAAATTCCAGAGAGGGGCATCCTCTTTGGCTGCAATAGATCGTAATGGATTGCTTTGAAGTCAATTCGGCGCCAAATAATAATAATAATAATAAAGAATCCGGCGCCCCCCCCCCACCGCCCTGCGCGTACTTTGCCAGAACAAAGGCAGCAACCCTAAGCAATTCTGACCCACGTAGACCGAAGGGCTGAGTCGGTGTAAGGCAGCGTCCCACGTCTGGATCCCCCAGAAGCTCCGGCTTCTGCATCAGGAGGAGGCGGGCACCGATCCAGCTTCCAGGGAAGAAAGGCTTGGGGGGTGTGTGTGGATAGGACGCCCCTCGTCTCGTGTAGGGATGTGACTTAAAGGGGATTCCCGGGCAGGAGCAAGAAGGCTGGGCTTCCCTCCCAGAGATCCTTCCATTCCTCCCTCGACCCCCCAATATCCTCGTATTCAGCTCCCCCACCCACGAAATCTCCCCTCTGGCACGACTCACCCCTCGCCATGCGCGTAGCATCTCTCCCGCGCGCACCTTGCTCTGCATCAGGAGGGACCACCCAAGACGAGGGGGGCGGGGCGTGGAGGTGGGGGGGGGAAACAGAGGGAGGGTCCCTTCCCAGGCCTCTCTAGGCAGGCGGGATCTCTCCCTTTAACCCTTCCGTGGACTCCCTCTCCCCCCCCCCAAATAGCACTACCTGCGCGCCTCGCGACTCCCCCTTGCTTCCATCCTGGCAATCTGTATTTTGGAATCATAGAATTGTAGAGTTGGAAGAGACACTAAGGGTCATCCAGTCCAACCCCCTGCAATGCAGGAATGCTTTGGGCTGTATTAAATCTCCGACACTCCCGAGGGATGTTCCAGTTAGAATCCTAGAATCCTAGAGTTGGAAGAGACCCCAAGGGCCATCCAGTCCGACCCCCTGCCAAGCAGGAAACACCATCAAAGCATTCCTGAAAGATGGCTGTCAAGCCTCCGCTTAAAGACCTCCAAAGAAGGAGACTCCACCACACTCCTTGGCAGCAAATCCCACTGTCAGGAAGTTCTTGGCAGCAAATCCTTACTGTCAGGAAGTTCTTCCTAATGTTTAGGTGGAATCTTCTTTCTTGTAGTTTGAATCCATTGCCCCGTGTCCGCTTCTCTGGAGCAGCAGAAAACAACCTTTCTCCCTCCTCTATATGACATCCTTTTATATATTTGAACATGGCTATCATATCTCCCCCCCCTCATGGATCACTGCCTTGTCGTGGCGAAGGGGCTTGAATTACTCAGGGAAGCTATGGACAGGTCAAGATGGACAGGTCATAGTGGAGAGTTTGGACCAAACGTGATCCACCTGGAGTATGAAAGGAAGATTTCGTACAAAGATTACCACAATTAAGGACAAAAGTGGAAAGGACCTAACAGAAGCAGAAGACATCAAGAAGAGGTGGCAAGAATACACAGAGGAATTATACCAGAAAGATATGGAGGTCTCATACACCCCAGGTAATGTGGTTGCTGACCTTGAGCCAGACATCCTGGAGAGTGAAGTCAAATGGGCCTTAGAAAGCCTTGCTAACAACAAGGCAAGTGGAAGTGATGATATTCCAGCTGAACTATTTAAAATTTTAAAAGATGTTGCTATTAAGGTGCTACACTCAATATGCCAGCAAGTTTGGAAAACTCAGCAGTGGCCAGAGGATTGGAGAAGATCAGTCTACATCCGAATCCCAAAGAAGGGCAGTGCCAAAGAATGCTCCAACTACCGCACAATTGCACTCATTTCACACGCTAGCAAGGTTATGCTTAAAATTCTACAAGGCAGGCTTAAGCAGTATGTGGACCGAGAACTCCCAGAAGTGCAAGCTGGATTTCGAAGGGGCAGAGGAACAAGAGACCAAATTGCAAACATGCGCTGGATTATGTAGAAAGCTAGAGAGTTCCAGAAAAACATCTACTTCTGCTTCATTGACTACGCAAAAGCATTTGACTGTGTCGACCACAGCAAACTATGGCAAGTTCTTAAAGAAATGGGAGTGCTGGATCACCTCATTTGTCTCCTGAGAAATCTCTATGTGTGACAAGAAGCTACAGTTAGCACTGGATATGGAACAACTGATTGGTTCAAAATTGGGAAAGGAGTACGACAAGGCTGTATATTGTCTCCCTGCTTATTTAACTTATATGGACCAGAGCACGCCAAAGCGAAAAAATAAAGTAAGAAAATAAAAAAGAGGAAAAAGGGGGGTTGTTGTTGTTTTTCAGCCGTTCAGTCGTGTCTGACTCTTCGTGACCCCATGGACCAGAGCACGCCAGGCACCCCTATCCTTCACTGCCTCCTGCAGTTTGGCCAAACTCATGTTAGTAGCTTCGAGAACACTGTCCAACCATCTCATCCTCTGTCGTCCCCTTCTCCTTGTGCCCTCCATCTTTCCCAACATCAGGGTCTTTTCTAGGGAGTCTTCTCTTCTCATGAGGTGGCCAAAGTACTGGAGCCTTAACTTCAGGATCTGTACCTCTAGTGAGCACTCAGGGCCGATTTCTTTGAGAATGGATATATGGAGGATCCATGAGCAGAGCCGTCTCATCCATAGAAGCCGGTGGCGCGGTGCGCCAGGGCGCTGGGCGCCCCAGGGGCGCCCCCGCGAGCCCGCCGGAATACCGGGCTCCTCCTCCCCAACCCGCCCCCGCCCCCACGGGCAGGCGGGCACTCGCGCGCCGGCGGGCGGGCTGTAAGCCGCCCGCCCTCGCCTCCCAGAGCCCCAGCTGGAGCGCTGGAGTGGCGCGGGGCTTTGCGCGACCTTCCAGCACTCCAGCTGGGGCTCTGGGAGGCGAGGGCGGCCGGCTCGCGCTCCCGCGCGCAGCCGGCCGCCCGCCCGATGCAGCGCGAGCTGCCCAGCAGCGCCGCGCCGTCCAGCTGCACGCGGAGCGCGAGCTGCGCGGGAGCGCGAGCCGGCCGCCCTCGCCTCCCATCCCGGAAGCGCTGGAAGGGCGCGCAGAGCCCCGCGCCGCTCCAGCGCCACGCCCCTCACCCCCCCGCTCGCCCACCCCCCTCCCAAGGGGCGGCAAGCGCGGGAGGGAGGTGGCGGAGAGGCGGCATGGCGGGGGCGCCGGAGGGATAGCCGCGCCAGGGCGGCAGATCCCCTTAAGACGGCTCTGTCCATGAGGATCCGTCTAGATCCGCCTTTTACCCTTTTCCTTCCTCTTCATAGCCGAGCAAGTCTGTCTTCCATGAACAAGGTCTTAACGGTGTGCCCGTAGCTGACACTGGAGGCCATTTCTGGATCCACACGTCCTTCCACAGTGGAGCATAGTTCGGGGGCAGGGGGCACCGAGAGCCACACGTATCTCCTGGGATACAGCAGGCTCTGCACTGCCCGGAAAAGCAACGCTGGATTGTCTGGTTTTGCCTGAGCTGGTGTCAGACTCCCTTGGGCCCCTAGGAGTTGGCCCCTTTCCCAGCGTGGGAGCCTAGCCGAGCGTTGCCAATCCAGATCCCTCCCGGACCTGCCTTGCCCACTTTCTCCCTGGACAGGAATCCCCGAGTGGCGAGGCCACGTAAGGGTTAAAGGGAGCGAGAGAGCCCAGCTGCCTAGAGCGGCCTGAGAAATGCCCCTCTTCCCTCCCCGTCACCTCCTCTCTTCCCTTTCCGCTTGTCTTGGGAGGCCCCTGGGGCGGTGAGTCCGTTGGGGAAGGGGAACCTGGGGGCGATGCGGGATGCAGAGGGGGCTGTTGGGGGGCTGCCTCTTCCCTGAACCTAGGGGGATCTCACGGCGGGATCCGGATCCCTCCCGGACCTGCCTCGCCCACTTTCTCCCTGGGCAACAATCCCCGAGTGGCGAGGCCATGTAAGGGTTAAAGGGAACGAGAGCGCCCAGCTGCCTAGAGCGGCCTGGGAAATGCCCCTCTTCCCTCCCCGTCACCTCCTCTCTTCCCTTTCCGCTTGTCTTGGGAGGCCCCTGGGGTGGTGAGTCCTTTGGGGGAAGGGGAACCTGGGGGCGTTGCGGGGTGCAGAAGGGGCTGTTGGGGGGGCTGTGGGATGATTGGGAGGGTCCCCTGGGTGGGTGGGGGGGAAGGGAAGCCATGGGACCCAAGGCCTCTGATGTCTAAGTGCCCACCCACCCACGACCCCCCCAGGGGGGGAGAGGGCTGTTTGGGGGGGCTCAGAAGTGGGAGCCCCCTGATAAGTGGTGGCTTCAAGTGGGGAAAGAGGGTGGGCACAGTGACAGTAACATGAAGGTGCTGGAGGTGAAATAGTTAAACCAGGCTACCAATCACTGGTGATGGCCCCTGGTCCCATCACCTCCTGGCAAATAGAAGGGGAAGAAATGGAGGCAGTGAGAGATTTCACTTTCCTGGGTTCCATGATCACTGCAGATGGTGACAGCAGTCACGAAATTAGAAGACGCCTGCTTCTTGGGAGGAAAGCAATGACAAACCTAGACAGCATCTTAAAAAGCAGAGACATCACCTTGCCGACAAAGGTCCGGATAGTTAAAGCTATGGTTTTCCCAGTAGTAATGTACGGAAGTGAGAGCTGGACCATAAAGAAGGCTGATTGCCGAAGAATTGATGCTTTTGAATTATGGTGCTGGAGGAGACTCTTGAGAGTCCCATGGACTGCAAGAAGATCAAACTTATCCATCCTTAAAGAAATCGGCCCTGAGTGCTCACTGGAAGGACAGATCCTGAAGTTGAGGCTCCAGTACTTTGGCCACCTCATGAGAAGAGAAGACTCCCTGGAAAAGACCCTGATGTTGGGAAAGATGGAGGGCACAAGGAGAAGGGGACAACAGAGGATGAGATGCTTGGACAGTGTTCTCGAAGCGACTAGCATGAGTTTGGCCAAACTGCGGGAGGCAGTGAAGGATAGGCGTGCCTGGCGTGCTCTGGTCCATGGGGTCACAAAGAGTCGGACACGACTGAACCACTGAACAACAACAACAATGCGTAGGTGAAGTGAGTGTAACAGGAAAACAGAGTCAAGACCAGTTAGGAGATTAGAAGACAAGTGAATAGCCGAGAGGTGGTTAAGTGAGGGAGAGCTGGTAGAGGGAGTTATAGGTCTGGAAAGACACCCAATTTGACATTGTCCGCAATCGTTTTTCAATTCAAACTTTATTTGCGTAGCCGACTGGCCATAGCAATCCGCAATCGTTTATGAAACCACATGCTTGTTATTCTGTAATAGATAAACCTAAGTTTGATGTTACAATTTAACCCTGGCTGGACTCAATAGATTTACCAGGTAGGGCCTGGTTGGTGGCAGTGTGGTGGCACAGGGATCAATCGACAGTTAAAAGTCCGGGGTCCCTGTGTGTGATCGCCACAGGCACCAATATTTGGCAGATGCTTTCCTTGAGACCCCTGCATTGCAGGGGGGTTGGGCTAGATGACCCCCAAGGTCCCTTCCAGCTCCACAGTTCCATGGGGCAGTGAGAGCTTTGGCCCCCACAAAAAAAACCACTTGAGGGGGCTTGGGTGGGTCTTTGCACTGTATCATGTGATCAGTGATGTGGGTTTGCCTGCTCCCCTCCAATATTTCAAGTTAGCACTCCTGGGGTGGAGAGAGAGAGAGACGTGGCCTTTGGGAGAAAGGGCTCCATCTTCGGCCCTGGCAAGGAAATCTCCAGAGGGGCTGCCTTGGCTTCTCCCTCCTGCCCAGCAGTCTCCTTAAAGTCACATCCGAAAACAGGGGGAAGGGGGAGTCCCCAATTCCTTTCTCCCCCTTCCTACTTGGAAACTGCATCTCCCTATGGGACTGGAGGATCCCAAGGTAGGATGCAGCATGACACCGAGTTAGACCAGTGGTCCACCTGGGTCAGTATTGCTGACACAGACTGGCAGCATTGTTTCTTTGTGGTTTCACAGGCAGGGAGTTCCTCTCAGTCGTACCTGGCTGGGGATTGATCCTGGGAATTTTTTTGCGTGCAAAGAAGCTTCCCACCTAAATCTGGTTGGTCACCCTGAGATCAGGAGGCTGGACTAGGTGGGCCATTTGACCTGATCCAGCAGGACTCTGGTGATGTTCTTAAATGCATCCCCTTCCCCTAAATGGGAGGGGGTGGCGAAGGAAGGAGACTGCAGTGCCAGAGTTCCAAGATGGCAGAGAGAAAAGGTAGTTCGGAAAGGAGTGTTTTTTAATGGTGGAGTGAAGAAGATCCTCTTTAAGGCATAACTCTGCTGGGGTTCAGGCAGAAGTCACCCTTCTTTTCCTGTAGGAGGAGTTGCTGGGGTGCCACTTAGGGAGGGAAATCTCTGCAGGGGTCTGGGGCTGCCTTGGCTTCTCCCTCCCTCCCAGGATGCCACAACTTGTTTAAACTTTGAGCTCTGTAAAATAGTTTAAAAGAAGCTGGATCAGCAATCTGAGAAATCATCATCACTATCCAAGGCTGGGAGTGGTTTGCTGAATTCCAGGGGGTTGTGGGTGGAGAAGGAGAAAATGGATAGATGGGGGCTGGAGGGGAACACTCCCCAAGCAGAAAAGTCATGAAAGCCCAGAAGGAGGGAAGGGAAGGATGGAAGGAAGAAGATGGACAGTTGACCTTTTCAGGCTGTCTCCTGCATCCGTCCCCAAAACTGTTGAGCATTCCCTCCCAGGGACCTCAGAGAGATCTGGTGAGTTCCAGGAGAGTGGTGATAGGGACACAAATGGATGGATCGATAGATGGATGGTAAAGAGGAAAACCACCCAGGCTTTTGAATTTTAGGTGCTATTTCCACTGCAGGGCTGCTGGCTACTTGCTGATCTCCCCTTGGACAAGGTTCTTTTTGGGGGGGGGTGTTTTTTTTTAAAGTAACAAATACATTTATAACTAAATAAATCACAAATCCATAAACAGAGACTACTCTGCATCTTGTGACTTCCCCCATCCCCTCTGTGGGTCATAATATTACCATCTACAACTGCATATCAGTCCGTTGTCCATATTTTTCTGTCCATCTGAGTTATCCATGATCTTTAATACCTTACAAGTGAGGTTAAAATCCTGCTAATGTTTTCATCTGTTTACAATGGTCTCGTAGATCAATTATAATCCCCCCCATTAATTTTTAATGTTCTTGTCCTCTTTGTTTTCTCCAGAAGATCTTCTTTCAGGTCATCATCATCATCACAACAATAACAATAATGTTATTATTTATATCCCAGCCATCTAGGCAACTGGGTTTTCTTGCATGGTGGGTTTCAGGAGGAAGGCACCCCTCTTTCACCACAGAAATAGTGAAAGACTTCCCCTTCAACAGCTAAAGAGGCTAGAAATGCCCCTGCCTAGCAGCCAGCAGAGTGGCTGGGGAAACCCTGCCAGATGGGTGGGGTAATAATAATAATAATAATAATAGTTATTACTCTGGTTTTTTTATTGAAGTCACTGGGAGCTTGTGGCCAGGGAGGCTGCAGTGCCAAAACTCCCATCTAACAGAGATAAAAGTAGACACAAAAGGCATTATAGTCATGATGATGATGATGTTATTTATATCCCACCCACCTGGCTGTGTTTCCCCAGCTACTCTAGGTGGCTGGGTTTTCTTGCATGGTGGGTTTGAAGAGGAAGGCACCCCTCCTTCACCATGTAAACACAGGGAGACTTACCCTTCAACAGCTAAACCTCTGGGGCAGGAAAATGTTTGAAGGGTCTCTGAGGATCCCTTTGCTTCTTCCTCCCGCCCAGGAACCCTGCAGCTTGTTTTGGCTTCTGAGTGCTTCACGGAGGACGGAAGAGGCTGATCCTGCAAACCTAGCGAGGATGGAAGGTGGAAGATGGACTGTTGACTTGGTCAGGCTGCCTCCTGCATCTCTCCCCCAAACAGTTGAGCCTTCCCTCCCAGTGCCCTCAGAGAGATCTGGTGAGTTGCAATGGATAAGAGATTTGGGGCAGGGATGGATAGAGACAGGAGGGGGAAAGCACATTGGCAAGGCGAGAAGATGGAGAGGAGGGAAAAGGCAGGCGGGTTTGGGTCTCCGCTCCTCCACATGCAGCTGCTGGGTGACCTTGGGCTAGTCACACTTCTCTGAAGTCTCTCAGCCCCACTCACCTCACAGAGTGTTTGTTGTGGGGGAGGAAGGGAAAGGAGAATGTTATCCGCTTTGAGATTCCTTCGGGTAGTGATAAAGCGGGATATCAAATCCAAACTTCTTCTTCTTCTCCTCGTTTTTGTTTCTGGAATCTGCTGTCATATAGAAGCCAGAAACCTTTTCCCTATCACAGGGTTTTGGTTTTTGCATGTTTCCTCCCTGACTACACAGGAATATGGGTAAAGGGTGTTATGGGAATGCTTTCAGTAATTATAGATTACTAGCTGACCTGGCCACCGTTGTGGTTTTTATGTTTTTTTTTTTGATGATTGTATTGATTTAGTGAAATTGAAGAAGTTCTCCTCTTCAACTTCCGTCTGCCCCTTCTCTCTCCCCCCCGTTTTCAATTACCCTCTTTTCTGTTCCCCCCTTCAATGATTTTGTGAAACTGAAGAAGTTCCTCTGTTCAACTTCCGTCTGTCCCTTCTCTCTCCCCCCCGTTTTCAATTACCCTATTTTGGCCCCCCTGTTTTCAATTACACTCTTTTCCGTTCCCCCTTTCAATTATCCTCTTATCGGCCCCCCCTTTCAATTACCCTCTTTTCCGTTCCCCCCTCCCTGTTTTCAGTTAACCTCTTTTCGCCCCCCCCTTTCAATTACCGGTTTGCAACATTGCAAATGGCCAACGGAGCTCTGCCAGGGGGAAGCTGTATTAGCTGCAATACCAGTTGTGGCATATAATAGTGGTGCCCATGTTTAGCTTTTGTGGCTGCAGTACCAGTATAGCCATCACTAGAGGGCGCTGTTTAGCTGGTGATTTCTAATGTGTGCGCCACTTTTTTGCGTTTATTCTTTATTTTAGGTATATCAGGTGTGGGTTTTTTGAATTTTTATGATGCCAGATCTTGATGGTCAGGTTACGCTTTGTACTAATTTGATGAGATTTGGTCCAGCGGTTACGGAGCAAGGTAGTGTCCGACGCGCACGCAATGGGAACAATATATATGTGTATATGTGTGTGTGTGTGTGTGTGTGTGTGTGTGTGTGTATTTCTACCACTTTTATTTTTTCTAGACAATTATAATAATTTATGTAATTTATATATCGCCCTTCATACAAAGATGTTCCTTGAAACCCTAAAAGCATTTCCCCCTTTGCTCCAAAGCAGGTGGTGCAGAATATCAACAGAACTCTGCAGAATGTGGAATCAGCTTTATTGACAGTGGAAACCTTACAAGCCCTCAACAAACTCACACAGGGGGAAAACCATTTAATTGTACCAAGTGTGGAAAGAGCTTTGGTCAGAGACATATGCTTAAACAGCACCAACAAACTCACACAGAGGAAAAACCATTTCAGTGTAATGAGTGTCAAAAGTCGTTTGGCTTCAAATCAAACCTTACTAGACACCAACAGACTCACACAGGGGAGAAGGCATGGCAATGTATGGAGTGTGGAAAGTCGTTCAGCCTGAAATCACACCTTACTACACACCAGCGAACTCACACAGGGGAGAGACCCTTTAATTGCAAGGAGTGTGGAAAGAGCTTTGCTCGGAAAGATGCGCTTAAACAGCACCGACGAACTCACACAGGGGAGAGACCCTTTAAATGCATGGAGTGCAGAAACTGCTTCGATCAAAATGCAAAGCTTAAGATACATCAACGAACTCACACAGGGGAAAAACCATTTCAATGTAATGAGTGTGGAAAGAGCTTTGTTCAGAAATGGACGCTTAAACAGCACCAACAAACTCACACAGCGGAAAAACTATTTCAGTGTAATGAGTGTGGAAAGAGCTTTGGTCGGAAATGTACGCTTGAACGGCATGAACAGACTCACACAGGGGAGAAGGCATGGCAATGTATGGAGTGTGGAAAGTCGTTCAGCCTGAAATCACACCTTACTACACACCAGCGAACTCACACAGGGGAGAGACCCTTTAATTGCAAGGAGTGTGGAAAGAGCTTTGCTCGGAAAGATGCGCTTAAACAGCACCGACGAACTCACACAGGGGATAGACCCTTTAAATGCATGGAGTGCGGAAACTGCTTCGATCAAAATGCAAAGCTTAAGATACATCAACGAACTCACACAGGGGAAAAACCATTTCAATGTAATGAGTGTGGAAAGAGCTTTGTTCAGAAATGGACGCTTAAACAGCACCAACAAAGTCACACAGCGGAAAAACTATTTCAGTGTAATGAGTGTGGAAAGAGCTTTGGTCGGAAATGTACGCTTGAACGGCACGAACAAACTCACACAGAGGAAAAACCATTTCAGTGTAATGAGTGTCGAAAGTCGTTTGGCTTCAAATCAAACCTTACTAGACATCAACAGACTCACACAGGGGAGAGACCCTTTAAATGGATGGAGTGCGGAAACGGCTTCGATCAAAATGCAAAGCTTAAGATACATCAACGAACTCAGACAGGGGAAAAACCATTTCAATGCAATGAGTGTGCAAAGTCATTTGGCTTTAAATCAAGCCTTACTGCACACCAGCGAACTCACACAGGGGAGAAACCTTTTAAATGCATGGAATGCGGAAAGTGCTTCAGGGAAGGTAGAGACCTTTCAAGACATCTACAAACACATACAAGGGAGAAACCCTTAAAATGTATGGTATGTGGGAAATGTTTCAGTGTCGAAGGAAAACTTGCAAGACATCAACGAACTCACACGGGGGAGAAGGCATGGCAATGTATGGAGTGTGGAAAGTCGTTCAGCCTGAAATCACACCTTACTACACACCAGCGAACTCACACAGGGGAGAGACCCTTTAAATGCAAGGAGTGTGGAAAGAGCTTTGCTCGGAAAGATGCGCTTAAACAGCACCGACGAATTCACACAGGGGAGAGACCCTTTAAATGCATGGAGTGCGGAAACTGCTTCGATCGAAATGCAAAGCTTAAGATACATCAACGAACTCACACAGGGGAAAAACCATTTCAATGTAATGAGTGTGGAAAGAGCTTTGTTCAGAAATGGACGCTTAAACAGCACCAACAAACTCACATAGCGGAAAAACTATTTCAGTGTAATGAGTGTGGAAAGAGCTTTGGTCGGAAATGTACGCTTGAACGGCACCAACAAACTCACACAGAGGAAAAACCATTTCAGTGTAATGAGTGTGGAAAGAGCTTTGGACAAAAATTTAGGCTTAAACTGCACCAACAAACTCACACAGGGGAAAACCTATTTCAATGCAATGAGTGTGGAAAGTTGTTTGGCTTTAAATCAATCCTTACTGCACACAAGCAAACTCACACAGGGGAGAGACCTTTTAAATGCATGGAGTGTGGGAAGAGCTTTGGCCATAGTGGAAGCCTTAGAAAACATCAACGAACTCACAAAGGGGAGAAACCCTTTAAATGTATGGAGTGTGGGAAGAGCTTCCAAGAAGGCTCCGTATTTCATGGGCATTTACGTACTCACACAGGGGAGAGACCCTTTAAATGCATGGAGTGTGGGAAGAGCTTTGGTCATAGTGGAGTCCTTAGACTACATCAACGAACTCACACAGGGGAGAAACCCTATAAATGTATGGATTGTGGAAAGTGCTTCATTGCTAGTGGAGCACTTCGGAAACATGAGCGAATTCACACAGTGGAAAACCACTTGTAGTAAGGTTAAAGCTAACTGGGAAATGATGCAGTTACAGGTAGGTAGCCGTGTTGGTCTGCCATTTGTTGTTGTTGTTCAGTCGTTCAGTCGTGTCCGACTCTTCGTGACCCCATGGACCAGAGCACGCCAGGCACGCCTATCCTTCACTGCCTCCCGCAGTTTGGCCAAACTCATGCCAGTCGCTTCGAGAACACTGTCCAACCATCTCATCCTCTGTCGTCCCCTTCTCCTTGTGCCCTCCATCTTTCCCAGCTTCAGGGTCTTTTCTAGGGAGTCTTCTCTTCTCATGAGGTGGCCAAAGTACTGGAGCCTCAACTTCAGGATCTGTCCTTCTAGTGAGCACTCAGGGCTGATTTCTTTGAGAATGGATAGGTTTGATCTTCTTGCAGTCCATGGGACTCTCAAGAGTCTCCTCCAGCACCATAATTCAAAAGCATCAATTCTTCGGCGTTCAGCCTTCTTGATGGTCTGCCATAGTCAAAACAAAATAAAAAATAAGAAATTCCTTCAAGTAGCACCTTAGAGACCAACTAAGTTTGTTCTTGGTATGAGCTTTTGTGTGCATGCACCTTATACCGTAAACCAACTGACCGACAAACATATCTACATGCTTCTAGCTACCATCCCAAACATACCAAACAATCCATTGTATATAGCCAGGCCCTACGTTACAGCCGCATCTGTTCCAACTCTACAGACAGAGACTCTCACCTAAGAGATCTACAGCAAACCTTTTTAGAACTAAAATATCCGCCTGATGAAGTTAAACAACAGATCAACAGAGCCAGACTGATACCCAGAGAGAACTTGCTGCAAGACAGACCCAAAAAAGCAAATAACAACACCACTAGTAATCACATACAACTCCCAAGTTAAAACAGTACAACGCATCATCAGAGATCTACAACCGCTCCTAGACCATGGCAGTTCTCTTTCTCAAGCTCTGGGAGGAAGACCTTTCATCGCCCACAGACAGCCACCCAATCTTAAACAACTCCTCACCCACAATAATACAACAACAGGACTCAACACAGACACTGGTACCAGAGCCTGCAATAAACCCAGATGCCAACTTTGCTGCCACATAAACCCGGACAACACCATTGCTGGCCCCAACAACATCAAACGTACCATCTCAGGAATATTTACTTGCTCATCTTCTAACATTGTGTATGCAATCAAATGCCAACAGTGCCCTTCAGCTCTCTATATTGGACAAACAGGCCAAACCCTACGCCAAAGGTTTAATGGACATAAATCTGATATCAGGAATCCCAAGACAGAGAAACCAGTAGGAGAACATTTCAGTCTCCCAGGACATTCTATACAAGATCTCAAAGTAGCTGTCTTAATACAAAGGAGTTTCAGAAATAGACTGGAAAGAGAAGTTGCTGAATTGCAACTCATTACCAAACTCAAAACCACGGAGAGACTGGTCTGAACAAAGACATTGGATTCTTATCTCATTATACATGACAAAGCTATCTTTAGCCATCTCACCCCTTGCCTTTTCCTGCAAGACCAATTGCAGTCGTTAACAGTCGTCAACAGGTTTTCAACACCTATCAGCCAATCATCCATTCCCACCACCCATCTGAGTAATACCCCACCCTCTCACTATATAGAAGGGTCTGGTGACTTCTGTTTCAGTGTATCTGAAGAAGTGTACATGCACATGAAAGCTCATACCTAGAGCAAACTTAGTTGGTCTCTAAGGTGCTACTTGAAGGAATTTCTTATTTTTTATTTTGTTTTGGGAAATGATACATAATTAATTGAAAAGGATGTTTAAAATAACATTTGTAAAAAAAAAATCCAGAATCTTTTTTTTTGGGGGGGGAATTCTAAGAATGGAACTACGTAAACTCTATAGAAATTGTATAGAATTTTACTTGCCCCAAAATGGAAAGAAGTCCCAGCAAAGGAAGAATGGATACAAAAACTTATGGAATATGCAGAAATGGTGAAACTTACCAGAAGAATAAGAAATCAAGATAACAAACTTTTTATAAAAGAATGGAAATAATTTATTGAATATTTACAGATAAACTGTAAACAGATAAGAACATTTGTAGGATTATAGTAATAACCTGCAGTATTATAAGAGTCTATATGTAAAGTGGATGAATAAATGAGCAATTTAATTTGCTTTTGATATGCAAAAGATATTAAAAATAAATTTAAGGAACTTTGGAAAGAGAGAGAAAGAGGTCAAGCTTTGAAATATTAAGATGATTAAGACAGAACAAATATTGACGGTAGAAGAATGGCAGATGAAAGTGATGGACTATATGGAACTTGCTGAGCTGACCGGGAAACTCTGAGACCAAAGGGACGACGTGGTGGAGAAAGATTGGAAGAAATTTAAAGTTTATTTAAGGACTTATGTTAAGATTAGTATTTAAGAAATAAGCTGGAAGATCAGATAGGCAGCAGATATAGAAGAATATAAGATGTAGAAATAGATAGAAGCAATGATAAGAATAATAGATAAGGCAAAAGATTACATTATTAATGATTTTTAAAATGTAAAGAAATTACTAAAGATGAAATATAAGGAACGCAGAAGGAGAGGGTGAGAGGATGTCAACCCACAATGTTATTAAAGAAAGATAGTTAGAGTTAAATAAGTATTTTTTGTTTTTATTTTTATGACTTTGTTGTATTGAATTGTATTGTATTGTATTGTTTGTTTTGTTTGTTATTGTGTGTTGTACTAGCTGACCCGGCCACGCATTGCTGTGGGTTTTTTTTTTAAATGGTATTTTTTATGATTGTATTGATTTAGTTTGCGGCACCCTCCATTTTCTTTCTTTTCTTTTTTAAAATTTTTTATTGCAATTTTATTATTCAGAAAAAAAAGAAAGAACAAAGTTCAAATTAGCAATCAACAGAAGTATCACACGATAACAAATACATATCAAAGATAAATAAGTATCTTATCCCGTTATTTATCAAACCAATTCTTACCCATACATTTTAATAAAATTAAATACCATACTTATGAGTTGTTTGTGTCCTATTTTCTCCTTCTGTATCCACTACTTTTTACCTCATCCTTTTTTTAGTGGGGGGGGGAATATTAAACAAAAAAAAACAAAAACAAAAACAAAAAAGAACAAAAAAGGGGGGGAGAAAAGAAGAGAAAAGAAAAGTGAAAGAAAAAAAAATGGAAAAAATAAAAAATAAAAAAATAAAAAAATAAAAAAATAAAAATAAAAGTGGTATGAAAGAAAAGAGAAGAAGAATAAAAATGAAAAATAAAGAAAAGGAAAAATAGAGGGGGAAAAATTACCCTATTTTGGCCCCCCCGATTTTCAATTACCCTCTTTTCGCCCCCCTCGTTTTCAATTACCCTCTTTTGGCCCCCCGATTTTCAATTACCCTCTTTTTGGCCCCCCCATTTCAATTACCCTCTTTGCGGCACCCCCTTTTTCAATTTTCGGCCCCCCTTTTCAATTACCCTGTTTCCGGCCCCCCCTTTTCAATAACCGGTTTGTGATATTGCAAATGGCTGATGGAGCTCTGCCAGGGGGAAGCTGTATTAGCTGCAGTTCCAGTATTTGCTAGTGACATCAAATTGTGGAGCCAAGGTCTAGCTTTTCAACTGCAGTACCAGTATAGCCGTCGCTAGCGGGTGCTGTTTTGCTGGTGATGTCTAATGCATGTGCCATTTTTTTGGGCCTTTATTCTATATTTTAGGCATTACAGGTGTGTTTTTTTTTAATTTTTATGATGCCAGATCCTTCCTTGATGGTCATGTTACGCTTTGTACTAATTTGATGCGCTTTGGTCCAGCGGTTACGGAGAACATCGGTGTCCGCCGCGCACACAATGGGAACATTTATATATATATAGAATCATAGAGTTGGAAGAGACCACAAGGGCCATCCAGTCCAACCCCCTGCCAATTGTTTAAAAATTTAATAAATTTTTGGGAAAAAATGAAATGTTAAGATGATTGTAAATTTGATGAAATGTATAAATCTGAAAAGCATAATTTTTTTTATAAAAAAAATACAACCTCCATGGTTGGTTCCTCTAACCATGGGAGAGGAGTGTTGGGCTGCGCTGGGGCAATGCCCCTGTCACAGGTTGGTTGTGGGAATAACAGGGGAGAAGAAGTGTATACATTGCCCGCAGCTTGTTGTAGGAAAGGCAGGTTGCCAAAGTAAAAATAATACAACATATTGGGGGCGTCAACGAATAAAATATTGCAGGGGTCCAGGTAATCTCCGTCCCCCATAATGGATCACATGGCGCAGTGCACACACCCCGTGTGAATGGCAATGCCCATCGAATTGAGGGGAAGCACCCATCCCTCTCCAATATTTTATTGGGTGGGAGGGAAGCCCCCATGGCTCCTAGGAGGGGCTCCGTGGGAGCAGGGCTGGGGTGGGAGAGTGCCAGAGCCCTGTCTGGTCAAGTTGCATGGAATCAATTCCAATCTGTTACCTCCGAGGATGTGGACAGGCTGCTTGGACGAGTGAAACCAACCACCTGTCTCCTTGATCCTTGCCCATCCTGGCTTATAAAAGCTAGCCGGGAAGGGCTGGGCGATGGGCTCTGCGGGGTTGGAATGCTTCCCTCCAGGAGGGAGCATTCCCAGACCCGCTGAAAGAGGCGGTCATTAAACCGCTTCTTAAAAAAACATCTTTAGACCCGGCCAATATGGCCAACTATCGCCCAGTCTCAAATCTTCCATTCTTGGGCAAGGTGATTGAGCGGGTGGTTGTTGAACAACTCCAGGCACACCAGGAGGAAGCGGACCATTTGGATCCCTTCCAAGCAGGATTCAGGCCTCATCATGGGACTGAAACTGCCTTGGTTGTGCTGGTTGATGATCTCCGGCGGGCTAGGGACAAAGGTGAGAGCTGTTTCCTAGTTCTGCTGGATCTCTCAGCGGCCTTTGATACAATCGACCATAACATCCTTCTGGACTGTCTAGAGGGGTTGGGAGCTGGGGGCACTGTTATACAGTGGTTCCGCTCCTTCCTCCTGGGCTGTGTCCAGAAAGTGGTGGTGGGGGATGAGTGTTCAGACCCCTGAGCCGTCACTTGTGGGGTGCCTCAGGGTTCCGTCCTCTCCCTCATGCTTTTTAATATCTATATGAAGCCGCTGGGAGAGATCACCAGGGGGTTTGGGCTGGGCGTCCATCAATATGCGGATGATACCCAACTCTACCTCTCTTTTAAATCTGAACCAGTGAAGGCACTGAAGGTCCTGGGTGAGTGCCTGGAGGCGGTTGGAGGATGGGTGGCAGCTAATGGATTGAGGTTGAATCCTGACAAGACAGAAGTACTATTCTTGGGGGACAGGGGGCGGGTTGGTGTGGGGGATTCCCTGGTCCTGAATGGGGTAACTGTGCCCCTGAAGGACCAGGTGTGCAGCCTGGGAGTCATTTTGGACTCACAGCTGTCCACAGAGGGGCAGGTTAATTCTGTATCCAGGGCAGCTGTCTACCAGCTCCATCTGATACGCAGGCTGTGACCCTACCTGCTCATGGACTGTCTCACCAGAGTGGTGCATGCTCTGGTTATCTCCCACTTGGACTACTGCAATGCGCTCTACATGGTGCTACCTTTGAAGGTGACCCAGAAACTACAACTAATCCAGAATGCGGCAGCGAGACTGGTGTCTGGGGTCAGCCGCCGAGACCAGTCCTGAAAGATCTCCATTGGCTCCCAGTACGTTTCCGAGCACAATTCAAAGTGTTGGTCTTGATCTTCAAAGCCCTAAACGGCCGCGGTCCAGTATACCTGAAGGAGCTTCTTCACCCCTATTGTTCTGCCCGAACACTGAGGTCCAGCGCCGAGGACCTTCTGGCAGTTCCCTCAGTGTATTGAGAAGCAAAACTACAGGGAACCAGGAAGAGGGCCATTCTCGGTAGTGGTGCCTGCCCTGTGGAACACCCTCCCTTCAGGTGTCAAAGAGATAGACAACTACCAGACATTTAGAGGACATCTGAAGGCAGCCCTGTTTAGGGAAGCTTTTAATATGTGATTTTTTAATGTATTCTTATTTTTGTTGGAAGCCGCCCAGAGTGGCTGGGGAAATCCAGCCAGATGGGCGGGGTACAAATAATAAATATTATTATTATTATTATTATTATTAAACCCACTAACGCAGAGAGAAGGCAGGTAAGCCTTTATAAGGAAGTACATGCCAAGCCAGGCAGGTAAGCGAGGGGGAAAGGAAAGATGCCATGGTGGGAGGGGAAGGGGGACGCTCTTAGGCAGGGGTCAGCAACCTTTTTCAGCTGTGGGCCGGTCCACTGTCCCTCAGAGCAAGTGGTGGGCCGGACTATATTTTTTTTGGGGGGGAGGGGAAATGAACGAATTCCTATGCCCCATAAATAACTCAGAGATGCATTTTAAATAAATGGACACATTCTACCCATGTAAAAACACGCTGATTCCTGGACCATCCGCGGGCTGGATTGAGAAGGTGATTGGGCCGCATCCGGCCCACGGGTCTTAGGTTGCCTACCCCTGCTCTTAGGTTACAGATCTTGCCATGTTCTTTCAGAGACCCCTTTGCAAAGTGCTTGCATCCTGAGCGTGGTCCATCTTTCCGCAAGAGCATTTGATGCCACGCACACACCCCCAACACGTGTGTGTGTGTGTGTGTGTGTGTTGCCCTTAAAGTGATGCCCACGGGGGCCCCTATCCTCCAGCCAGGCTGCTTTTGCACCGATGCCTCAAGTCCAGCGCCCCTCTCTGCGCGATCGATCCGGATAGCTCCTCCTGCCTTGACACGGAAAACGCAACTGGGGAGGTACTAGCAGGTAGTACTGTTGGGGAGGGAGAGGGAGCCCACGGAAGGGTTAAAGGGAGAGATCCCGCCTGCCTAGAGAGGCCTGGGAAGGGACCCTCCCTCTGTTTCCCCCCCCCACCTCCACGCCCCGCCCCCCTCGTCTTGGGTGGTCCCTCCTGATGCAGAGCAAGGTGCGCGCGGGAGAGATGCTACGCGCATGGCGAGGGGTGAGTCGTGCCAAAGGGGAGATTTCGTGGGTGGGGGACCCGAATACGAGGATATTGGGGGGCCGAGGGAGGAATGGAAGGATCTCTGGGAGGGAAGCCCAGCCTTCTTGCTCCTGCCCGGGAATCTCCTTTAAGTCACATCCCTACACGAGGCGAGGGGCGTCCTATTCCCCCCCCCCCACAAGCCTTTCTTCCCTGGAAGCTGGATCGGTGCCCGCCTCCTCCTGGTGGAGAAGCCGGAGCTTCTGGGGGATCCAGACGTGGGACGCTGCCTTACACCGACTCAGCCCTTCGGTCCACGTGGGTCAGAATTGCTTAGGGTTGCTGCCTTTGTTCTGGCAAAGTATGCGCAGGGCGGTGGGGGGGGCGCCGGATTCTTTATTATTACTATTGGTGCTGAATTGACTTCAAAGCAATCCATTATAATCCATTGCAGCCTAACAGGATGCCCCTCTCTGGAATTTTATAATAAATTCCATTTTTCTTTTTACAAATAACACACTGACATTCACCCAAATATAATATACACATTTAATGTCGACTTTCCTCCCCCACTTTCCAGGGTTCATACTGCTAATTTCCTTTCTTCTACATATTATAAGCACCCCCCCCATCTCTCTTCTCATTTTTATATCCAGATATTTCTTCCTACAGATTTTTTTGTCTTTCTTCCTGTGGTGGCTAGAGTGGCTGGGGAAACCCTGCCAGATGGGTGGGGAAATAAGAATTATTGTGATGATGATGATGATGATGATGATGATGATATGTCTAGGCAGCTGGGTTTTCTTGCATGGTGGATTTGAAGAGGAAGGCACCCCTCCTTCACCATGTAACTGGTGTGTGGTAAGGGGACGACAGAGGATGAGATGGTTGGACAGTGTTCTCGAAGCGACTGGCATGAGTTTGGCCAAACTGCGGGAGGCAGTGGAGGATAGGGGTGCCTGGCGTGCTCTGGTCCATGGGGTCACGAAGAGCCGGACACGACTGAACGACTGAACAACAACAACTCCACACAAAGGGAGACTTACCCTTCAACAGCTAAACCTCTGGGGCAGGAAAATGCCTGCAGGGGCTCTGAGGCTCCCTTTGCTTCTTCCTCCCTCCCAGGAACCTGCAGCTTCTGAGCTCCTCAGGAAGGATGGAAGAGGCTGATCCTGCAAACCTAGCGAGGATGGAAGGAGGAAGATGGACGGTTGACCTAGTCAGGCTCCCTCCTGAATCCCTTGACACGACCTCTGACTGTTCTCTCCCAGGACTGTCAGAGAGATCTGGTGAGTTCCAGGAGAGTGGAGATAGGTACACAGATGGATGGATCGATAGATAGGTGGTGAAGAGGAAAACCATCCAGGCTTTTGAATTTTAGGTGCTATTTCCACTGCAGACTGATCTCCCCTTCTTGGACAAGGTTCTTTAAAATAAATAAATAAATAAATAAAATAGCAAATACATTTATAACCAAATAAATTAAAAATCCATAAACAGAGACTACTCTGCATCTCGTGACTTCCCACCATCCCCTCCCTGGGTCATAATATTACCACCTACAACTGCATATCAGTCCATTGTCCATATTTTTCTATCCATCTGAATTATCCATGATCTTGAATACCTTACAAGTTAGGTTAAAATCCTGCTAATGTTTTCATCTCTTTACAATGGTCTCCTAGATAAATTATAATTTCCACCAATTCTTGTCCTTTAGTTTTCTCAAGGAGATCCTCTTCCAGGCACGACTCTAGTTGTCGTCGTCATCATCACAACAACAATAATAACAGTAACAATAATGTTATTATTTATATCCCAGCCATCTAGGCAGCTGGGTTTTCACCACAGAAACAGTGAAAGACTTCCCCTTCAACAGCTAAATGTCTGGGGCAGGAAAATGCTTGCAGGGTCTCTGAAGCTCCCATTGTTTCTTCCCTCTCAGGAACCTGTGGCTTGTTTTCGCTTCTGAGCTCCCTTGGAAGTTTGAAAGAGTCTGATCCTGCAAACCTAGCGAGGATGGAAGGTGGAAGATGGACAGTTGACTTGGTCAGGCTGCCTCCTGCATCTCTCCCCCAAACAGTTGAGCATTCCCTCCCAGAGCCCTCAAAGAGACCTGGTGAGTTGCAATGAATAAGATATTTGGGGCAGGGATGGATAGAGACAGGAGGGGGAAAGCACATTGGCAAGGGGTTTCCTTGAAACCCTGAAAAGCATTTCCCCCTTTGCTCCAAAGCAGGTGTCGAATGAACTTTATTGATGGTGGAAACATTACAAACCATCAACAGACTTACACGGGGGGGAAACCTTTTAAGTGTACTGTGTGTGGAAAGAGGTTTAGTGAAAGGTTAACACTTAGAAAACATCGATAAATTCACATGGGGGAAAGACCATTTAAATGTATGGAATGTGGAAAGAGTTATAGTCATAATGACATTCTTAAACTACATCAACTAATTCATAAAGACATCTGAAGGCAGCCCTGTTTAGGGAAGTTTTTAATGTGTGATATTTTAATAAATTTTTAATATTTGTTGGAAGCTGCCCAGAGATGTACTCCAGAGATGGGCGGAGTACAAATAAATTATTATTATTATTATTATTATTATTATTATTATTATTATTATTATTATACAGGGAGAAAACAATATAAATGTGTGGAGTGTGGGAAGTGCTTCAGGGAGAGTGGAAAGCTTACAAGACATCAACGGACTCACACCGGAGAGAAACCATTTAAATGTATGGAGTGTGGAAAGAGCTTCACCGAAAGTTGGAGCCTTCATATTCATCATCGAAGTCACTCAGGGGAGAAGCCATTTAAATGTATGGAGTGTGGAAAGAGCTTCAGTCATAGTTCAAGCCTTATTTTACATCATCAAACCCACACAGGGGAGAAACCATTTAAATGTATGGAATGTAAAAAGAGCTTCAGTGACGGGGGAACACTTAGAAAACATCAACTAATTCACACAGGGGAAAAGCCATTTACTTGTAGGGAGTGTGGCAAGAGCTTCCGTCATGCTAGTTCACTTAGAGTACATAATCGGACTCACACAGGGGAGAAACCATTTGAATGTCTAAAGTGTGGAAAGTGGTTCAGCCGAATGACACACCTCACTTTACATCAGCGAACTCACATGGGGGAGAAACCATTTAAATGTATGGAGTGTGGAAAGACTTCCTCTGATAGTCGAACGCATGCACAACATCAACGAACTCACACAGGGGAGAAACCACTTAAATGTATGGAGTGTGGAAAGAGGTTCAGTCTTGGCAGCTCACTTACTTCACATCAGCGAACTCACACAGGGGAGAAACCATTTAAATGTATGGAGTGTGGAAAGAGGTTCAGTCAAAATTCACATCTTACTACTCATCAGCGAACTCACACAGGGGTAAAACCATTTAAATGTATGGAGTGTGGAAAGAGTTTCCGTCAGAGTGCACACCTTTCTTTACATATAGATACTCACACAGGGGTGAAACACTTTAAATGCTTGGAGTGTGGAAAGAGCTTCAATCGACGTGATAAACTTCGTGAACATCAGAGAACTCACACAGGGGAGAAACCATTTAAATGTATGGAGTGTGGAAAGAGCTTCAGTCAAAATTCACATCTATCTTTACATAAACATACGCACACAGGGGTGAAACCCTTTAAATGCTTGGAGTGTGGAAAGAGCTACAGTCGACGTGATAAACTTCGTAAACATCAGAGAACTCACACGGGAGAAACCATTTAAATGTATGGAATGTGGAAAGAGTTTCCATCAGAGTGCACAGCTTACTTTACATAAATATACTCATACGGGTGAAACACTTTAAATGCTTGGAGTGTTCAAGGAGCTTCAGTTGGAAGAATAAAAAAATACTCGCACAGGAGAGAAACAATTTACATGTATGGAGTGTGGAAAGAGCTTCAGTGAAAGTTGCACCCTTAATATTCATCATCGGACGCGCACAGGGGAGAAACCATTTAAATGTATGGTGTATGGAAAGAGTTTCCTTCAGGACACACCTTATTTTGCATAAACATACTCACACAGGGGTGAAACACTTTGAATGCTTGGAGTGTGGAAAGAGGTTCCGTCAACCTGATAAAAGTTTTCACCGGAAAACTCGCACAAGGGAGAAACAATTTTAATGTGTGGAGTATAGTTAATGTTTCCCTCGATGTTCATTATTTTACATAGAATTGTAGAATTCTAGAGTTGACCATGGACATAATTTGAGGGATTTTTGGATGGGGCACTGGAAACATTCGCTATATTTTGTTCACTTCTCTGGAACAAATGAACTTCAAAGGCAGACTAGCATGGAGAATTTGCAAAGCATGATATGCTGACAGGCGAAGTGAGAAACTCTTTTTATCAAGGAAGAATGTATAACCGTGTCCAAAAGAACATTGGTTTTGCCTACAGAAAGCAAAAAACCCCTGATAAAAACAGGACGGAACTGGCAATGAACAACAGTAAGAAATATCCTCTGAAAAGAACAAAGACAATGAGGAACTGGCGGTGGGCCATGGATGGATGATAAAGGCCTGGAACACGTATGCATCTCTTAAGTACAACAGCAAAGGTAACTGGTCCAGCAGGAGAACAGGAAAAGAACCGTGGAGACTCTGTCCTTCTACAAGCCAACCCACAGATGCCAAAGGAGGAAGAAGACTATAAAAAGGACACTCTGTCTGCCCTCAATGTTGCCGGGACCAGCGCTACAACCCGACATGCACAGCTCTTGCGTGAGGCTTGATCAACCCACGTGATGGGCCTTCTGAGTATTTGTATGAATGCGTGAGTGTTTGCACCTCTTGGTACCAATGTATTAAGGTATACTTGACTATACGAAATAAATGTTACATGAAAGGTGTGTAAACCCAGATCTGGACTCCAACGTGTCTTACTGAAAGTCCTATAGCATACAGATATCACTTGTCTCTCTGGATTTCAAAAGAACCAAGTTACCACGGTTTGGTGACAGAATCACGACAGTGGATGTTTTTCACAATATGTGGGCTAATCGGATTCCCAATGCCAACTAGTGATTTTTGTGTGTGAAAACATCTATTAATAAAATAATTATCCTCATCTATCCTTTTCTGCGGGTGGCGCTGTGGGTTAAACCACAGAGCCTAGGTCTTGCCGATCAGAAAGTCGGAGGTTCGAATCCCCGCAACGGGGTGAGTTCCCATTGTTCAGTCCCTGCTCCTGCCAACCTAGCAGTTCAAAAGCATGTCAACGTGCAAGTAGATAAATAGGTACCGCTCCGGCGAGAAGTTAAACGGTGTTTCTGTGCGCTGCTCTGGTTTGCCAGAAGCGGCTTAGTCATGCTGGGCACATGACCTGGAAGCTGTACGCCGGCTCCCTTGGCCAATAAAGCGAGATGAGCACTGCAACCCCAAAGTCGTCCATGACTGGACCTAACAGTCAGGGGTCCCTTTACCCTTTAAACTTTTCTGCATCCTATTTCTTTCTGACTCCAGACACAACCATAAGTATATGTCTACCTGTAACTCAGGATAATACCATGTATCTGATGAAATAGGAGACTATAGTTTTTGTAATGAATTTTTTTGCCTTTAGGGTGCTACAAGACTTCTGTTTGCTGCAACAAACTAACAAAGCTACCCGCTCTGGAAATCATTCTTATTAATTTCATTTCTATTCCACTTTATATTTTAAAAGAAAAAAAATCTCAAATCTGTTTGCAACACATTAAAACATCAAATAAAACAATCCAGAATGAAACACATTTACACTTCAAGGAAAATATTTCAGATCCTTCTCTATGCTACATTTTGCTTTCTCCGTATTTACCTACTTAAATTTATATAGCTACCCCAACGCAGAAGGACTTCAGGAAGGCAGGGTGGTGTAGTGGTGAGTGTCAGACAAGGACATGGCAAATCCCCACGGTTCTGTCAATTTGCAGCAGAAACATGCTGTGCACACTACTGATTGGCCAGTTTTATGAGGAATTGGCTAGTACCTGTGACATCTCATTTATACATCTTATACAATAACAGCATTTGCTTTTTGCACAAGAGAAGCCACACACTTTTTTGAAAAAACAAAATAAAATTAAAAATTCCTTCCAGTAGCACCTTAGAGCAGTGTTTTTCAACCTTTTTTGGGCAAAGGCACACTTGTTTCATGAAAAAAATCACGAGGCACACCACCATTAGAAAATATTTAAAAAAATAACTCTGTGCCTATATATATATATATATATATATATATATATATATATATATAAAGACTGTTACAAATCTGAATCTTTATTGTTCTGAAATGCTAGAAACTTAAGACGAAACCCTCCAATTTTCAGTCTCAGATGAGGTGTGGTTCAATGCCCATTTCACATGTAACAAGGCTTCCTTTAAAAATAAAAGGGGAAAAAATGACTAAAGTTCATAAGGATGTGAACGCAACCCTTGGTTTTGACTCAGTTTTTGCAACATCACAAGATCCAGCACCTTCTTCAAAGCTGCTCTTGCTATGATGCTTGGCGAACCTTTTGCCACTCCACAAATTCATCAAGAAGAACAGGCCATGCCCCATCTTCATCATAGTTGCTAAGATCTGCATGGACAGTTCTGCTGAATTCTAACACATTGTACCACTGATCTTTGTTAATTACTCTGTATTTTGACTGCTCCAAGTATTGGTAAAATATTGAAAACAGAGGCCACGTTCTTCCAAGCAGAAGAGCTAACATAGATTTTGCAGTGTCAATATCCAGACTTCTCTGGTCTTTATCCCTTGCAAAATCAAAGGCATATCTGTAGATATTCTTAAATGTTGAAATATCATTCAGTTGCGAGCGCAAAAAATCAAATTTACTCTGCAGCTTTTCTGTGCAGTCACATTGTAATGAGGTCATCCCCTTTAACCATTCTTCCTTTGTAAAAAATCCCATGCTTTCAGCCTCCAGTTTCCAGGCTAAAACTAGCATAATAATATTTTCAGGTTCAACGCCAATGTCCTCACAGAATTTCTCCATTCCTTCTGGCCCTACCACTTCATCCTCACCTGCATATTCATAAAACCAAGCCAGGCACTTCTTGCTTGAAAAATGCTCCTCACCGCTTATCACTTTACTAGAAGCTTGAGACCTGCAGTAGCTGCTGATTTTGCACTTCTTGAGGCCCGTCTCGTCCCCCGCCTGCCCCGAGGATTTGCGCTTCTTCTTCACGGGCATCTCCCTCGGTTCGCCCCGGACGGGGGCGCGGAGGCGGAGGGCCGCGGGGCCCCTCGGGAGGGGGGAGGGAGCCGCCGCCTCTTCCTTCCCTCGCAGCTGAGGAGGAGGAGGAGGCGGAGGAGGAGGCGGAGAAGCTGCCGGTGCCGTCGCGGCTCTTGCCTTCCTTCCTCTCAGCTCGCCGCCGCCGCCGCCGCGCCTGGTAGATTCAGGCGTGGGAAGGGGGATACTGTGGTGGGGAGCGAAATAAAGAGCTTTCCTGAGGGAGAAGCGGCGGCGGTGGCGGCGGTGGCAACGCTGGTCCTCTGTGCCTATATTGACTACATATAAAGTAATTTTTCCCACGGCACACCAGGCAACATCTCGCGGCACACTAGTGTGCCGCGGAACAGTGGTTGAAAAACACTGCCTTAGAGACCAACTAAGTTTGTTCTTGGTATGAGCTTTCGTGTGCATGCACACTTCTTCAGATACCAGTGTGCATGCACACAAAAGCTCATACCAAGAACAAACTTAGTTGATCTCTAAGGTGCTACTGGAAGGAATTTTTTATTTTATTTTGTTTTGACTATGGCAGACCAACATGGCTACCTACCTGTAACTGGATCTATTTGAACTTGCAGTATAATGTTGAAAGGACTGTAATGTACTTGATTACAGGTAGGTAGCCGTGTTGGTCTGCCATAGTCAAAAGAAAATAAAAAATAAATTCCTTCCAGTAGCACCTTAGAGACCAACTAAGTGGTTGAGAGCCAGTGTGGTGAACCGGGTTCGTTTCTCTGCTCCGCCACATGAAGCTGCTGGGTGACCTTGGGCTAGTCACACTTCTTTGAAGTCTCTCAGCCCCACTTACCTCACAGAGTGTTTGTTGTGGGGGAGGAAGGGAAAGAGAATGTTAGCTGCTTTGAGACTCCTTTGGGTTGTGATAAGGCAGGATATCAAATCCAAACTCCTCCTCCTCCTCCTCCTCCTCTTCTTCGATTGTCCTTGGTATGAGCTTTCATGTGCATGCACACTTCTTCTGGTACACTGAAATAGAAGTCACCAGACCTTTATATATAGTGAGAGAGTAGGGAGGGATATTACTCAGAAGGGTGGTGGGAATGGGTGATTGGCTGATAGGTGTGGAAAACCTGTTGACGGCTGTTAACGACTACAATTGGTCTTACAGAAAAAAGCAAGGGGAGAGATGGCTAAAGATAGCTTTGTCATGTATAATGAGATAAGAATCCAATGTCTTTGTTCAGCCTGACATCAATACCAGGAAAGATTCTAGAGCAGATCATTAACCAAACGGTCTGTGAGCACCTAGAAAGGAACGCCGTGATCACTAAAAGTCAGCATGGGTTTCAGAAAAATAAGTCATGTCAGACCAATCTGATCTCATTTTTTGACAGAATTACAAGCCTAGTAGATGAAGGGAACGCTGTGGATGTAGCCTATCTTGATTTCAGCAAGGCCTTTGACAAGGTGCCCCATGATACTTCTTGTAAAGAAGCTGGTAAAATGCGGGCTAGACAATGCTACCATTCAGTAGTTTTGTATCTGGCTGGCTGACCAAACCCAAAGGGTACTCATGAATGGCTCCTCTTCATCCTGGAGAGAAGTGACTAGTGGGGTGCCACAGGGTTCTGTCTTGGGCCCAGTCTTATTCAACATCTTTATCAATGACTTGGATGATGGGCTTGAGGGCATCCTGATCAAGTTTGCAGATGACACCAAATTGGGAGGGGTGGCTAATACCCCAGAGGACAGGATCACACTTAAAAATGACCTTAACAGATTAGACAACTGCGCCCAAGCAAACAAGATGAATTTTAACAGGGAGAAATGTAAAGTACTACACTTGGGCAAAAAAAATGAAAGGCACAAATACAGGATGGGTGACACCAGGCTTGAGAGCAGTACATGTGAAAAGGATCTAGGAGTCTTGGTAGACCATAAACTTGACATGAGTCAACAGTGTGATGCAGCAGCTAAAAAAGCCAATGCAATTCTGGGCTTCATCAATAGGAGTATAGCATCTAGATCAAGGGAAGTAATAGTACCACTGTATTCCGCTCTGGTCAGACCTCACCTGGAATACTGTGTCCAGTTCTGGGCACCACATTTCAAGAAGGATACTGACAAGCTGGAACGTGTCCAGGGGAGGGCAACCAAAATTGTCAAAGGCCTGGAAATGATGCCTTATGAGGAACAGCTTAGGGAGCTGGGTATGTTTAGCCTGGACAAGAGAAGGTTAAGGGGTGATATGATAGCCATGTTCAAATATATAAAAGGATGTCATATGGAGGAGGGAGAAAGGTTGTTTTCTGCTGCTCCAGAGAAGCGGACACGGGGCAATGGATTCAAACTACAAGAAAGAAGATTCCACCTAAACATTAGGAAGAACTTCCTGACAGTAAGAGCTGTTTGACAGTGGAATTTGCTGCCAAGGAGTGTGGTGGAGTCTCCTTCTTTGGAGGTCTTTAAGCGGAGGCTTGACAGCCATCTGTCAGGAATGCTTTGATAGTGTTTCTTGCTTGGCAGGGGGTTGTACTGGATGGCCCTTGTGGTCTCTTCCAACTCTATGATTCTATGATTCTATGTGTTGGAAATGTAAAGAAAAAGAAGGGACTTTTTATCATATGTGGTGGGAATGTAGAGAAATTTTAAAAAATTGGGAAATGATTTATAATGAATTGAAAAAAAAAATGTTTAAAAGGACTTTTGTTAAAAAGCCAGAAGCTTTTTTATTAGGAATTCTAGAACAAGATATATCCAAAAAAGATCAAGAATTTATTTATGTATGCTACAACTGCGGCAAGAGTTTTGCTAGCACAAGGATGGAAGAAAGAATAAAAGAATAAACACCAACGAAGGAACAATGGCAAGAAAAATTGATGAACTATGCGGAATTGGCAAAAGTAAGATATAAATTGCGTGAAAAGGACAATCAGGACTTCAAGGAAGAATGGGGACTTTTTACAAGCAATTTGAAAAAAACATAAATGGACTTAGAATCACTGGTAGGAATTGAATGAACATACACAAATTTTATTGGTACAACATGAATTTGAATAATATGAAAATAATATTTACAGGTGTATTACATGCAGAAATAACATATACCAACAAAACAGTTATGGGAGCTGGGAGAAGTCTTGGAGGGGGGAGAGGGCGGGGGGAGGAGGAATGGGGGGAAATGTATTTGATTGTAATGTTGATAATTTGTATGGATTTAAAACTTTTTCAATAAAAATTTATATTAAAAAAAATGACCAGTGTAAAGTTTTGTAAATAATAAAAGACTCTGAGAAACAGAACCAAATGGTTTTTTATTGCTGTAATGTGAATTTCACTAAGCGATAGCTGGAATGCTGCTGCTGCTGCTGTTGCTGTAAGGAAATAAAAGATGCAGGAAAACCTTTCTGTAAAAGCAACTCTGCTGCAGAAAGAAAATGAAACCTAAAAGTAGATGCTCATGCGCCAACAATGTAATATACTCATTCATTCAGCCTGATTTAGACAATAAAATCATGAAATAGAGGGGGGATAAAGACATCTATAAAACATTGGTAATCCAGACACAGTAAACACATAAAATGTATAAAAGACTCAGCAGCCACCATTAAATAAAAATTTAAATTTAATTTATAAAATCTCGGCTAAATATCTTCTAAAACCTCCAAAGAGCTCTTCTTTGGAGGTCTTTAAGCGGAGGCTTGAGAGCCATCTGTCAGGAATGCTTTGATGGTGTTTCCTGCTTGGCAGGGGGTTGGACTGGATGGCCCTTGTGGTCTCTTCCAACTCTAGGAATCTACGATCTCAGTAGTTGAGTATATAATCAACAGATACTGTACTGGAGTACAAATTCATTGCAAGTAGATACTTTAAGCTTCAAAGGAGACTCCAGTAGATCTCTCCGCAAAGAATGTCGAAGAGAGGGCAGTCCAAAATTATATGGTGTATTGTATCTGGTGTATTCATACCACAAGTGCAAATCTACAAAGAAGCTAATTTATGATGATATAATTTCCCCCCCTGGACTACAGTTCATTTCAGCATCACGGCATGCATCTGGTGAATTAGACCGGCGTGGTCCAACGTGCAACCCACAAGGCCTTTGTGGGAGAAACTGTACAAGTGCAGAGCACATCCTAAACACCAAAGAACACGCCCAGGTGAAGAAAGCGGTGTAAAGGTGTTGAAAGAAGTTGGACTGGAGGACATGGAAGTATACAGACACAGCACTAACTATTAAAATGTTTAGGATATCTTCTGAAACACCAGGGAGCTTGCAAGGAGCTTCAACCTATATGGTTAGGATTCTCCAGCTTTTGGAGGCAGAAGGCTTACTTGGGAACGTGCAAAACTCTTGTGGATCTTGAAAGCACACGTGCACCCCAATTACATGCAATTATTATTGTGGGAGTGAAAATATAGAGCAGTAGTTCTCTTATAGTTATGGTAGCTATAGCTACATTTTTATGCAACTAGTGAGGCAGAATATAGATGCAGTTGCAGACACAGCTTGTATCTGCATGTCTCTCTTTGAATATTTATCCTTTTAGTATTCTACATCTATTTCAGTGGGTCTGTGCACAGGAGGGCTAGCACTGATTTGTCTATCATCCCTGATCATTGACCATGTTGACAGGGCTAATGAGAGAGTCAAAATACAAGAATAGTTGAGGTGGCTCATTAGTTTAAAGACTGTTGGACCACGTGTGAGTTGATACTCTAACATACCGTATTGTTCGCTCCATAGGGCGCACCAGACCATAGGGCGCACCTCGTTTTTAGAGGAAACAAGATAAAAAATATTTTTTTCTGGTTTTCCTCCTCTAAAAGCCCTGTTTTTTTGAGGATCAGCTAAATGTTTTGCAGCTTTTTTTGCAAAGGGAAAAGCCCTGTTTTTTTGAGGATCAGCTAAGTTTTGCAGCTTTTTTTGCAAAGGGAAAAGCCCTGGGTTTTTTTGAGGATCAGCTAAAAGTTTTGCAGCTTTTTTTGCAAAGGGGGAAAAGCAAAGCTCCTTTTGCAAAGGGGGAAAAGCAAAGAGGAAAAGCCCCGTTTTTATGGAGTTCAACTCACATTTCTGCAGCTTCTAAAGGAAAGGGAGCCTTTTCTACAGTTTCCAGACAGATAATCTAATCAGCCAGTCACATGTTGCTGGGGGGAAAAAACAACCTCCCTCTGCAGCACATTCAACAATGGAGGGCGGGGCTGAAAGGGAGCCAGGACTCTTACCTCTCTCCCGATCTCTTGCTGCTCAGCTGCTGAGCGGGGTCCTTTCAACACCCCCTTTTCTCTTTGTAAAATAAAAAGCATGATCCTCTTTTGGCCCCTGGGAAATTCAGCTCCAGGGACCACCATTTGCTCCATAAGAAGCACAGATATTTCCCCTTACTTTTTAGGAGGAAAAAAGTGCATCTTATGGAGCGAAAAATATGGTACTTGTCCTAATTCTAAATTTGTGGGAAGATGGTTACCTCACCTTGGGAAGAACTAGGCAATCGGCCTTGCTGTTCTCTCCCAGTCTACCTGAGAAGCTCATTGTGTAAAAAAAAAGCTCACCTAGCTCTTACACACTATTATTATAGTTTAGAAACTTTTACCACTGTAGCTAAGCCAAATTTTACTGCCTGTGTTTTCAGACATGTATGGAAAATCACATGAACCTGAACTTTGGAGAGTTTGTAAGTAAACCATTTTTAGCTTACCAAATGTGTTTCTTCCTATGCCAAGGGAAGAGTGAAGCTTTGGCGTATCTTAAAGGTCTTTGTGAGGTTTGGAGCTTTCAGGGTTAAATAAGCTCAACAGTTCACCCCTCCAACAGGGAAGATGTGTCACAACACCCGGGGTATCTGCTGTATGCGAAGCCTATGTGATTTATGTGACGCGCTGTTTTTTCAGTCCTGCTTTCGCTTTTGACCGGGCAACATTTCTTCCTTAAGCCCGGGAGAGAAGCTCCGTGATTTTTGTTGTTGTTGTTCAGTCGTTCAGTCATGTCCGACTCTTCGTGACCCCATGGACCAGAGTACGCCAGGCACGCCTATCCTTCACTGCCTCCCGCAGTTTGGCCAAACTCATGTTAGTAGCTTCGAGAACACTGTCCAACCATCTCATCCTCTGTCGTCCCCTTCTCCTTGTGCCCTCCATCTTTCCCAACATCAGGGTCTTTTATAGGGAGTCTTCTCTTCTCATGAGGTGGCCCAAGTACTGGAGCCTCAACTTCAGGATCTGCCCTTCTAGTGAGCACTCAGGGCTGATTTCTTTAAGAATGGATAGGTTTGATCTTCTTGCAGTCCATGGGACTCTCAAGAGTCTCCTCCAGCACCATAATTCAAAAGCATCAATTCTTCGGCGATCAGCCTTCTTGATGGTCCAGCTCTCACTTCGGTACATTACTACTGGGAAAACCATAGCTTTAACTATACGGACCTTTGTCGGCAAGGTGATGTCTTTCCGTGATTTATATGCCTGTAAATAAAGCTTGCTTGACTTGAAACAAGCTGGACTTTGTGGGAGTTTAATTGATGGCAAGAAAGGCACACATACCGTTGTGCAAGAAGAAGTTTGAAGTTTGAACAACTCTGCAAAAGCACTGGAGAAGCAGGGAAACGCAGCAGGAAGCGTTGCTGGACACCACTCCAAGTGCTATACTGGTTTGGAGGCTTTTCCAGTTAAAACCAAAAGCCCCAACAGTGTTAAAGCCTATATTTCCATGCTATATTTAGCTGCATATTTTTCCTCACCAATGAAGAATCACAGGCCCGAAAGAGACCCTTATATGTCATCAAATCTCAACTCCGCCAATTGTATAATAGTGTATCATTCCCACAAAAGATGTCAAATAGTATAAGGTGCCCTGCTGCCCATACTCATACCTACTGCAGTATGGTACACTGGCTAGAATATTGAACTAAGACCTGGGAGACTTGGCCATGAAGCCCACTAGGTGCCCTTGGGCAGGTCACTGCTTCTCAGCCTGAACTGCCTCACAGGGTTGTTGTGATGGTGAAATGTAGCAGAGGGTATACACCACCCTGAGCGGATTGGTGGAAAGGCAGGTTATTAATGAATAAACAAAAGAGTACATACTGGACTAACAAAAGGGTAGAATGGAATAAACTGGCATGCATAGCTGAGTTGGTAGAGCATAGGACTCCTAATTTCAGGGTCATGGATTTGAGCCCCACATTGGGGGGGGGAATCTGCATTGTAGGGGGTTCACTTCCCATTGTTCCAGGGAAGTGAACAAAATACAGTGAATGTGTTTCCACAGTGCCCCATCCAAAAATCCCTCAAATTTTGTCCAGGGTCAACTCTAGAATTCTACAATTCTATTTTAAAGGAATGAACATCGAGTGAAACATTTACTATACACCACACATTAAAATGGTTTCTCCCCTGTGTGGGTTCTCTGATGTTTACTAAGTGTATCACGTCGACTGTAGCTCTTTCCACACTCCAAGCATTTAAAGGGTTTCACCCCTGTGTGAGCATGTTTATGTAAAGTAAGGCGTGCACTCTGACGGAAACTCTTTCCACACTCCACACATTTAAATGGTTTCTCCCGTGTGAGTTCTCTGATGTTCACGAAGTGTATGATGTCGACTGTAGCTCTTTCCACACTCCAAGCATTTAAAGGGTTTCACCCCTGCGTGAGTTTGCTGGTGTGTTCTAAGTGCTCCACTGTGACTGAAGCTCTTTTCACACTCCATACATTTAAATGGTTTCTCCCCTGTGTGAGTTTGCTGATGTCTCCTAAGGGTTCCACTCTGACTGAAGCTATTTCCACACTCCATACATTTAAATGGTTTCTCCCCCGTGTGAGTTCTCTGATGTTCACGAAGTCTATGATGTCGATTGAAGCTCTTTCCACACTCCAAGCATTTAAATGGTTTCTCCCCCGTGTGAGTTCGCTGATGTGAAGCAAGTGTGCCATTATCACTGAAGCTCTTTCCACACTCTAGACATTCAAATGGTTTCTCCCCTGTGTGAGTCCGATGATGTACTCTAAGTGAACCAGCATGACGGAAGCTCTTTCCACACTCCATACAAGTAAATGGCTTTTCCCCTGTGTGAATTAGTTGATGTTTTCTAAGTGTTCCCCTTTCACTGAAGCTCTTTTTACACTCCATACATTTAAATGGTTTCTCTCCTGTGTGAGTTCTCTGATGATTACTAAGTTTATCACGTCGACTGTAGCTCTTTCCACACTCCAAGCATTTAAAGGGTTTTACCCCTGTGTGAGTATGTTTATGTAAAGTAAGATGTGAATTTTGACTGTAGCTCTTTCCACACTCCAAGCATTTAAAGGGTTTTACCCCTGTGTGAGTATGTTTATGTAAAGTAAGATGTGAATTTTGACTGAAGCTCTTACCACACTCCAAGCATTTAAAGGGTTTTACCCCTGTG
Source organism: Lacerta agilis (assembly GCF_009819535.1). NCBI lineage: Eukaryota > Metazoa > Chordata > Lepidosauria > Squamata > Lacertidae > Lacerta > Lacerta agilis. The sequence goes on along the minus strand of NC_046313.1, from coordinate 117,249,437 downwards.
TGAGTATGTTTATGTAAAGTAAGATGTGAATTTTGACTGAAGCTCTTACCACACTCCACACATTTAAATGGTTTAACCCCTGTGTGAGTTTGCTGATGTCTCAAAAGGGCTCCACTCTGACTGAAGCTCTTTCCACACTCCATACAGTTAAATGGTTTCTCCCCTGTGTGAGTTCGTTGATGTTGTGCATGCATTTCACTATCAGAGGAAGTCTTTCCACATTCCAAACAGTTAAATGGTTTCTCTCCCGTGTGAGTTCGCTGATGTGAAGTGAGGTGTGCCTTTCGGCTGAACCACTTTCCACACACTAGACATTCAAATGGTTTCTCCCCTGTGTGAGTCCGATGATGTACTCTAAGTGAATTAGCATGACGGAAGCTCTTTCCACACTCCATACAAGTAAATGGCTTTTCCCCTGTGTGAGTCCGTTGATGTTTTCTAAGTGTTCCCCTTTCACTGAAGCTCTTTTTACACTCCATACATTTAAATGGTTTCTCCCCTGTGTGGGTTCGATGATGTAAAATAAGGCCTGAACCTTGACTGAAGCTCTTTCCACACTCCATACATTTAAATGGTTTCTCCCCTGTGTGAGTCCGTTGATGTCTTGTAAGCTTTCCACTCTCCCTGAAGCACTTCCCACATTCCACACAGTCATATTGTTTTTTTCTTGTATGAATTAGCTGATGTAGTTTAAGAATGTCGTTACGACTATAACTCTTTCCACATTCCATACATTTAAATGGTCTTTCCCCCGTGTGAATTCGGTGATGTTTTCTAAGTGTTCCCCTTTCACTGAAGCTCTTTCCACACTCATTACATTGAAATGGTTTTCCCCCTGTGTCAGTCTGTTGATGGTTTTTACGTTTTCCACCATCAATAAGGTTCATTCCACATTCTGCAGAGTTCTGTTGATATTCTGCACCACCTGCTTTGGAGCAAAGGGGGAAATGCTTTTTAGGGTTTCAAGGAACACCTTTGAATGAAGGGTAATAATATAAATTTAATAAATTATTATGATTGTCTAGAAAAAATAAAAGTGGGAGAAATGTTTCAAATAAATAAATAATGTATAATTATTGAAAGCATTCCCACAACACCCCTTCCCCATATTTCTGTATTAGTTTAGGTCATCATCATCATTTAAGCATGTAGTGGGGAGGAAACATGCAAAATCAAAACCCCGTGAGAGGAAAAAGGTTTCTTGCTTCTCTATGAAAGCAGATTCCAGAAACTAAGAGGAGCATGGGAAAAGGCCTCTCTACTCCCTTCTTCCTGCCTTTTCTCTCCTCTCCATCTTCTCCCCTTGCCAATGTGCTTTCCCCCTCCTGGCTCTATCCACCCCTTCCCCCTTCTCTTATCCATTGCAACTCACCAGATCTCTCTGAGGGTCCTGGGAGGGAATGCTCAACTGTCTGGGGGAGAGATGCAGGAGGCAGCCTGACCAAGTCAACCGTCCATCTTCCCCCTTCCATCCTTGCTAGGTTTGCAGGATCAGCCTCTTTCATCCTTTGCGAGATGCTCAGAAGCCAAAACAAGCTGCAGGGTCCTGGGAGGGAGGAAAAAGAAATGGGAGCTTCAGAGACCCTGCAAGCATTTTCCTGCCCCAGAGGTTTAGCTGTTGGAGGGTAAGTCTCCCTGTGTGTGGAGTTACCACCCACCATTTACATGGTGAAGGAGGGGTGCCTTCCTGTTCAAACCCACCATGCATGAAAACCCAGCCGCCTAGATATAACATCATCATCATCATCATCACGACTAGAGTCATGCCTTTTGTGTCTACTTTTATCTCTGTTAGATGGGAGTTTTGGCACTGCTGCCTCCCTGGCCACAAGCTCCCAGTGACTTCAATAAAAAAACCCCACAGTAATAACAATTGTTATTGTTATTGTTATTGTTATTATTATTATTGTTGTTGTTGTTGTTGTTGTTGTTGTTGTTATTGTTATTATTACCCCGCCCACCTGGCAGGGTTTCCCCAGCCACTCTGATGCTGGGTCCTTCCCCAATGTGGAATAAATGAATAAAAATGAATTTTATTCTTAAGGAAGGAATAGTAAAAATGACCATGCTTGCCTTAAGGTTCTGTGAGAAAAGAGCAACACAAAGAGCCCAAACGAGGGTCCCCTTTGCAGAACCGTTTATCTACGCACAAGAATGCTTTACAACCCGAGTTTAATTGCTGGAGACACTTAAAATGCGTAAATTGACGCCCTCTGGGTAAAGATTCCTTGGGACAAAATTTGTCCAACGATTTCGGCAGAGCATGCAGGCAGGTAAACCCAGATCGCCAACCTCACCCAGTGAAGCCCGGACGAAACCTTTAGCGCATGACCAGTCCGATGGAGTGCCATCGCCGCTGGGACCTTGGAAGGGCCACCAACTTAAGGGGACACCTTTCAGACTACACCAGGGGTCAGCAAACATTTTCAGCAGGTGGCCAGTCCACTGTCCCTCAGACCTTGTGGAGGGGCGGACTATATATATTTTTTTTGGGGGGGGGAATGAACAAATTCCTGTGCCCCAGAAATAACCCAGAGATGCATTTTAAATAAAAGCACACATTCTACTCATGTAAAAACATGCTGATTCCCAGACCATCCGCAGGCAGGATTTAGAAGGCGATTGGGCCAGATCTGGCCCCCGGGCCCTAGTTAGCCTACACATGCTCTACAATGATCAGGACTGGACTAGGGACTCTGGACGTGGAGGTGTTGCCTGTAAGTACACTCTGGATGCAGAACATTGAATATTTACCTGTGTGGGAGAATACAGGTTAAAACTGCAATAAGGAGACCTAATGGGTACCTGTCTCTCCAAATAGGGTTTGAGAGCCACTGTCCCCAGGGGATAGAAAGGCACGGGTAACGGAGAAACAACGAATTAAAAAGTTCTCATAACAAGACAGGATAGTTCAAAATACCTGACCAATGCTGGGTGTGTGTGTGTGTGTGTGTGTGTGTGGAGATTGACTGAGAAGGGTGAGGTTCAATCTAAGAACCCTGCCAGGGTACATGCCACTGAAGGCAGTAACTGAGTGAGAACTGTCCGTAGCCACCTATCCTGAAGACAATCTGGGGATCCGGATCGAAGGACAGAAATTATGGTATTAAGATGGCCTAGAATTGTTTTGACCTTGCGTTGTGAAGGAGAATGGATTCACAGTTCTGACTTGTGAGACTGGCCATCTCCGGAGTCTGTGATCCAATTTTACTTCACAAGGGAAATAAAAAAGGAGACCCTGAAAGGGAGTCAATTCCCCATGAAGAGATTGTGGCAGGATGTGATGTGGAAAGTGGTGAGAATAGTGAAGGGAAAGTTAGAGGTCAGAACTGGTGTATTGTAGCGAAGTGGTTGTACGAAGGAAGACTAGAATAGGAAGCCTGCAGGAGGTCAGCTTGTATTTTGTTGTGAGTTTAAGGACGGATGTGAGAAGTAGCTGTTTTGAAAAGAGGAAAGTATAAAGGCAGAGAAACGGCAAGCCAAGATGATGGCATCTGTAGTAAAAGAAGCTCAAGGAAGTGAGATGGACAAGACTGGGGGCCAGTGGAGACGGCCGGCATTAGAAAGGGATGTTTGTGCCTATTGAAAACAGACAGGACATTGGAAAAGGGGATATGGTAAAAGGTTAGAGGATGTGGCAGATTGGAGAGGAGCAGGAGAGGAGAGGAGAAGGAGCTATGAGGGCCGATGCCCTCCAGGATTAGGGGAAGGAGGGGTCCAGCACCTCCTGGAAAAATACGAAGGGGACCCCATGGTAAAACTCCACATCAGGGGTTCCACTATAGAAGCATTGATATTGATATGTATGTTTGATTAACATCCCCTGCATTGTAAACGGGGTTGGACAGGATGACCTTTAAGGGTCCCTTCAAGCTTTGCAGCCCCATGATTTCATGATATTAAGAAGTAAGCATGTTGAACCAAGTAGCAAAAATGTGTTAGTTGAAGAACTTGAAGGTTGGGTAGTTTTTTTTCTATCTGTTTCTGTCCTCACAAAAACTGGAAACATAAATTTGGAGCATGGATTTGTGTTAACTGAAACTTTCCCGGTGGCATTGTTGGGGCGAGACAACTGAAGTTAGCTGTAAAGGAAAATAAATGAGATTAATAATATCAAAGGTAGAGGGTTCAAATTATAAAATGGCACTTTGTGCAGCTGAGAACCCTGAATGCCAGAGGGGGAAGGAACTGAGTCACTCCCTGAGGCAATTCTGAGGTATGGTCAGGAGCCAGCTCTGCAAGAGCCAAAATGCAACACCCTTCTGTGTTAGATTAAAATTTGGAGCAAAGACTGTTAATCAGTCACAATATCCACTGTCATTGGAAATAAGGAGAGGACTGAAAGTTACAATGGACAGGATTTCCCCAAGGTTTCATGGCACCGCCTAGAATTTTTGGAGTACAGTTGCAAAGGAACTTAGAGGGATGGAAAGCCCAGCACCCTAAAATCACCTGGAGCAATATGCGGGTGACATGCCAAAGAATACGAACAATGCATAGGTGCCACCATCTCCTTTTTAAATCATTAAGGAGAAGCAGGATATAGAGTGTCTAAGGTAAAAGCCCATCTTGGAAAAGAACGGGTGACTTTTCTTGGCTATGAATTGAGAAAAGGGACCAGGGCCCTTGGAACAGACAGAGTTCAAGTTATTTTGGACACTCCACTCCCTATGAGCCCCAAAGCCCTAAATTCATCTTTGGAACTAACAAGATTCTGTCGAAACTGGAAACCAGTAAATGAGGGCTGGCACAGTCCTTGTATAATTCTCCTATAAAAGAGTACATAAAGAACTGGAAATGGACTAAAGAAATGAAAAGTGCCTTTATTTTATTATATAACATAAGAATTAGTGCCACCTTGATGTTGGAGCCCAGTTTGTGCAGACCACACGGCTGTGTGTGGGGTGGGGGCTCAGTGAATGGATTTTGGTTTGCCTGACCTCTGAAACATACCTCTGGAATCTGCCTGATCGTGGTGTAGACTCCTTTTTTACCCTCTGGGTCAAGATCCCTGGGACATATTTGTCCAACACCTTGCCAGTGTTTCCCTGCTTCTGTCTCTATCCATCCCTGGCCTTATCCCCTGCAACTCACCAGATCTCTCTGAGGGTCCTGGGAGGGAATGCTCAACAGTTTTGGGGATGGATGCAGGAGGCAGCCTGACCAAGTCAACCGTCCATGTTCCCCCTTCCACCTGTGCCAGGTTTGCAGGATCAGCCTCTTCCACCCTTCCTGAGGAGCTCAGAAGTTGCAGGTTCCTGGGAGGGAGGGGGGGAGAAGCAAAGGGAGCTTCAGAGACCCTGCAAGCATTTTCCTGCCCCCTAAAGTTTAGCTGTTGAAGGGTAAGTCTCCCTTTGTGTGGAGTTACCACACACCATTTACATGGTGAAGGAGGGTTGCTTTCCTCTTCAAACCCACCATGCAAGAAAACCCAGCCGCCTAGACATAACATCATCATCATGATGACTAGAGCAGTGTTTTTCAACCACTGTTCCACGGCACACGAGATGGTGCCTGGTGTGCCGTGGGAAAAATTGAAAAATTACTTTATATATAGTCAATATAGGCACAGAGTTAATTTTTTTTAACATTTTCTAATGGTGGTGTGCCTCGTGATTTTTTTCATGAAACAAGTGTGCCTTTGCCCAAAAAAGGTTGAAAAACACTGGACTAGAGTCATGCCTTTTGCATCAACTTTTATCCCTGTTAGATGGGAGTTTGGCATTGCAGCCTCCCTGGCCACAAGCTCCCAGTGACTTAAACAACAACAACAACACAATAATAACAACAACAATAATAATTATTATTATTTCCCCTCCCATCTGGCAGGGTTTCCCCAGCCACTCTGCTGGCTGCTGGGTCCTTCCCCAACTCACTTCCTCCAGCCTGGCTTCCTTTCCACTGTAGCCCCTCCCCCCCCCACCAAGTCGACATTAAATGTTTGTAAGAAGAAAACGAAAAATAGAATTTATTATAAAATTCCAGAGAGGGGCATCCTGTTAGGCTGCAATAGATTGTAATGGATTGCTTTGAAGTCAATTCGGCGCCAAATAATAATAATAATTAAGAATCCGGCGGCCCCCCCCCACCGCCCTGCGCGTACTTTGCCAGAACAAAGGCAGCAACCCTAAGCAATCCTGACCCACGTGGACCGAAGGGCTGAGTCGGTGTAAGGCAGCGTCCCACGTCTGGATCCCCCAGAAGCTCCGGCTTCTCCACCAGGAGGAGGCGGGCACCGATCCAGCTTCCAGGGAAGAAAGGCTTGTGAGGGGGGTGGATAGGACGCCCCTCGCCTCGTGTAGGGATGTGACTTAAAGGGGATTCCCGGGCAGGAGCAAGAAGGCTGGGCTTCCCTCCCAGAGATCCTTCCATTCCTCCCTCGGCCCCCCAATATCCTCGTATTCGGGTCCCCCACCCACGAAATCTCCCCTTTGGCACGACTCACCCCTCGCCATGCGCGTAGCATCTCTCCCGCGCGCACCTTGCTCTGCATCAGGAGGGACCACCCAAGACGAGGGGGCGGGGCGGTGAGGGGGGGGGGACAGAGGGAGGGTCCCTTCCCAGGCCTCTCTAGGCAGGTGGGATCTCTCCTTTTAACCCTTCCGTGGGCTGCCTCTCCCCCCCCCCCCAATAGCATTACCTGCGCGCCTCGCGACTCCCCCTTGCTTCCATCCTGGCAATCTGTATTTTGGAATCATAGAATTGTAGAGTTGGAAGGGATCCTAAGGGTCATCCAGTCCAACCCCCTGCAATGCAGGAATCCTTTGGGCTGTATTAAATCTCCGACACTCCCGAGGGACGCTCCAGTTAGAATCATAGAATCCTAGAATTGGAAGAGACCACAGGGCCATCCAGTCCAACCCCCTGCCAAGCAGGGAACACCATCAAAGCATTCCTGACAGATCTGAAGAAGTGTGCATGCACACGAAAGCTCATACCAAGAACAAACTCAGTTGGTCTCTAAGGTGCTACTGGAAGGAATTTTTTATTTTGTTTCGACTCTGGCAGACCAACACGGCTACCCACCTGTGACTGTCAAGCCTCTGTTTAAAGACCTCCAAAGAAGGAGACTCCACCACACTCCTTGGCAGCAAATTCCACTGTCCAACAGCTCTTACTGTCAGGAAGTTCTTCCTAATGTTTAGGTGGAATCTTCTTTCTTGTAGTTTGAATCCATTGCCCCGTGTCCGATTCTCTGGAGCAGCAGAAAACAACCTTTCTCCCTCCTCTATATGACATCCTTTGATATATTTGAACATGGCTATCATATCACCCCTTCACCTTCTCTTCTCCAGGCTAAACATACCCAGCTCCCTAATCCGTTCCTCATAAGGCATCCTTTCCAGGCCTTTGACCATTTTGGTTGCCCTCCTCTGGACACGTTCCAGCTTGTCAGTATCCTTCTTGAACTGTGGGTAAAAGCGGCATCCTTGTACAGTACTTTAATTGGTCTGAGCCAATGAGGCACCTCGCAAGAGTTTCAGGGAGGAGTTTAGGAGAGAGATAAAATCTAGAAAGACTAGAAAAGCTCAGAGGTTTTCTCTGATTGGCTGTTCTCTCTCGTTCTTGTGCACGACACATTTAAAGCGGTGTTCCCCAAACTTGGGTCGCCATCTGTTTTTAAACTACAACTCCCATCATCCCTAGCTAGCAGGACCAGTGGTCAGGGATGGTGGGAATTGTAGTCTCAAAAAGCAGCTGGCGACCCAAGTTTGGGAAACACCGATTTAAAAAACACGCCATCCCAGAAATAATCCTGGGAACCGTAGTTTTCTAAGGATGATGGGGGCTTGCAGTTCTGTGCGGGTTAAACAACAGTTCACGGGATTCGTTTCGGGGTGGTGATGTGCTTTAAACGTCCTGCTCAGGGGCGTACCCAGGATCAAAACTAGGGGGGGGGGCAAGCCATCGTCGCTCAGGTTGTGACATTTCAGCACGGAAAAGGTGAATGAAACCAAAATTTTAAGAAAATTATATATAATTATAGCAGTGCTTTATTACAATAATTATTACAATGATTTGCTTGAAATCTAGTTACATGTCTTATACTACCGGTAATATCATTTTCTTGGGTTTGAAGAAAACTTGTTCAAAACTTTCGTTTCAATGCAGTCCTGAGGGTAAAATCCCAACTTTACACAGCATTTAAATTGGTTTATTCCTACAGCCTTGACTGTAAGCATGCTTAAATTCAAGTGTGCCAATTTACATGGAATATTTCTCCTTTATATAGCATTGCATTCTTCTATTTATACTGATCCAACCCCAGTGGATCAGCCCCAGAAATCTGATTACAACTGACTTTAAGCCATGTGAAGGGGGGGGGGGGAGAGATGTAAACAACATTAAGGATAGCATTGTGGCGGGTTGGACTAGATGACCCTTGGGGGGTCCCTTTCAACTCTATGATTACATTCCTTCAGTCTCTGCACTTTCTGGTGGGGCTGAGGACTCCCTGCGCCCCCCCAGTGGCAGCTTCAGGAACTGCAGGGCTATTTCCTAGCTCTGTTCAGCTGTCGGCTCTTCCCTGGAGTCCCGGTCCTACTCCAAATGGATACCGATCATTTTGCTTCTGGGGGGGGGTAGCTTGCTTCTAGGGGGGGGGCATTTGCCCCCCCCCCGCCCCCTGGGTACGCCCCATGGTCCTGCTTATTATTTTTATTATATTGCACTCGGCTGCTTCTTTACAAATACACACACACACACACACACGGAAGTCTCAAAGCCACTTAACATCAAGATAAAACACGAGCCAGTAAAATTAACGAGAAGCCTTTAAAAAAGAAGAAGATCGGGCAACGCAATGCAACGAGCAAACTTGCTGCACAGAGCGAGGGGGGGGTGGGGGGTGAGAATCCAGCAGTCTAAAGGTTAACGCGAGAGAGTCGGCCTTCCTAGAGAGGCGCCTCAGAAGAAAGAGGAAGGCCCACTTCCTGCCTGCGCCGCCGCCACCCCCCCCCCCAGCCCTCCTGCTACTATTCCCCTGGCGAAAGAGCGCATCGGGTGAGTGCAAAAGGGCCTCTCCGGGAAGGGGAGATCCCCCAGGGAGGAAAATAGCTTCAAAGGAGAGCAGGGGACGGCATTGCATTGTTGCAATTGCATTGCATTGTTGCAGTGCGGTGAATTGCATTGTTGCAATGCATTGCATTACAGTGTTGCAATACGCTGCATTGTTGCAATGCGCTGCAATAATGTATTGCAGAGGAGTGGGCTTTGGTCGGTCCCGTGGGGAGAGAAGAAGCCCAAAGCAGGCAGCAGGAGGCAGGCAGGGATTCCCCCCCCATCCCTCTTTTTTCAGTCCCTACAAAGGGAGACCGGGGGGGGGGGGACACACTTCCAGGCTGTCACTATTGGGGGGGCGGCGGGGATTCAAACGCATCCCGGATCTATAGGTTTGCACAACTGTCGCCAAAGGCCCACTGTTAATATAAATTAAAAGCCAGACTTTTTGGACCCTCTCCAGACGGTCTCCCTTTGCTGAGCCCTAAGCCTGATTTGCATTGCTTTGCGGAGAGCTTGCACGGCGCTTAAAGCAATTTCCCCACTTCGTTTTGCTTGCAGAGCTCAAACGTCCTCGCGTTATTATTATTATTATTTTTAGTTATTAATTTTGTACACCGCCCCTTTCCTGAAAAATCACAGGGCGGTACACAACGTCAAAATACAAAACGAGAACACAAAATACAAAGAATAACCAATAACCCCTCCTCCCATAAACACAGTTAAAAAACTGCAAAAAAGGAAAAATAAAAATGTAATAGATTCCTCCACCCCCCGAAAGGTGACACAGTGCTTGAATCTGCTTTTAATTGAGTAAACCTCAGTTTCCTGCTGTGGAAACTGGAAAAGAGGAAGCCGTCCTGTACGTTCGCCCAGCGCTCGGATACCACTTTAAGCAGTCATGCCTCCCCTCCCACAAAGCACCATGTGAGCTGTAGTTTGTTAAGGGTGCTGAGAGTTATTAGGAGACACACACACACCCCCTTCCCCTCACAGAGCTACAATTCCCAGAGTGGCTTAGCAATCACCCCCCTTCCCAGGAAACTATGCAATTAGGGGGGTCTCTTAGCAACTCTCAACACCCCTTTAACAAACTATAACTCCCAGGATGTTTTTTGGGGAAGCCATGAATGTTTAACATGGTATCATAGTCAAAACAAAATAAAACAAAAACAAAAAACCTTCCAGTAGCACCTTAGAGACCAACTAAGTTTGTTCTTGGTGTGAGCTTTCGTGTGCATGCACACTTCTTCAGATAGTTGGTCTCTAAGGTGCTACGGGAAGGATTTTTTTATTTTGTTTTGACTATGGCAGACCATAGTGAGAGCTGGACCATAAAGAAGGCTGATCGCCGAAGAATTGATGCTTTTGAATTATGGTGCTGGAGGAGACTATTGAGAGTCCCATGGACTGCAAGAAGATCAAACCTATACATTCTCAAGGAAATCAGCCCTGAGTGCTCACTAGAAGGACAGATCCTGAAGTTGAGGCTCCAGTACTTGGCCACCTCATGAGAAGAGAAGACTCCCTGGAAAAGACCCTGATGTTGGGAAAGATGGAGGGCACAAGGAGAAGGGGACGACAGAGGATGAGATGGTTGGACAGTGTTCTCAAAGCGACTGGCATGAGTTTGGCCAAACTGCGAGAGGCAGTGAAGGATAGGCGTGCCAATATTTTCATTTACTATATCTTCCCAATATTTTCATTTACTATATCTGTTTTCAAATTAACTTAATTATTTTCGTACGTGCAAACATAATATCGTTTCCACCTTTTATTTACAAGAATCACTCTAGTTCTGCCAGGAGATTCTTATTCTTACAATAATTTTTTTATGTATTCCTTAAATATTCTCCCGTCTTTATCTACACTCTGTTTCGATTGATCTCTTATCATCTTGCCAGAGTGGTGCATGCTCTGGTAATCTCCCGCTTGGACTACTGCAATGCGCTCTATGTGGGGCTACCTTTGAAGGTGACCCGGAAACTGCAATTAATCCAGAATGCGGCAGCTAGACTGGTGACTGGGAGTGGCCCCCGGACCACATAACACCGGTCCTGAGAGATCTGCATTGGCTCCCAGTACGTTTCCGAGCACAATTCAAAGTGTTGGTGTTGACCTTTAAAGCCCTAAACGGCCTCGGTCCTGTATCCTGAAGGAGCGTCTCCACCCCCATCATTCAGCCTGGACACTGAAAACCAGCGCGAGGGCCTTCTGGCGGTTCCCTCACTGCGAGAAGCTACAGGGAACCAGACAGAGGGCCTTCTTGGTAGTGGCGCCCCGCCCTGTGGAACGCCCTCCCATCACAGGTCAAGGAGATAAACAACTACCTGTCATTTAGAAAATACATGAAGGCAGCCCTGTTTAGGGAAGTTTTTAATTGTGACTTTGTATTGTATGTTGGTATTTGTTGGAGGCCGCCCAGAGTGGCTGGGGAGACCCGGCCAGATGGGCCGGGGTATAAATAATTTATTATTATTATATATTATTATTATTATTATTATTATTATTATTATTATCATCATCATCTTTGCTATCTGGAGATATTCTATCATTAGGGCTTGCCACTCTGCTATTGTAGGTACTGCTTCATTTTTCGAATTTCTTGCCACTAATATTCGTTGCATGCATGAATAATGTTTCTCAAATTTCTCAATGGAATTTGCCGACTGGCCCATTGCACCTCGGTTGTAGAATGTTGCGGAAATCGAACGGTCTTCCAGAATGGATTCCGTTCGACAATCGAGGTACTACTTCTACTACTAATAATAGATCAGAGGACATTTTCCAGCCTCCAGCTATTGATCTGGCTGCAACCAAGAGGAAATGAATAAGATATTTATGGAGGAGTTTGAGGCCAGAGAAACAAGAGAAGGGGCTACTTTGTGGGTGGCCCATTTATTGATTTAGAAATGCGATCAAAGATTGAGTCTCCAATACTGTAGAGACCTAGAGGCAAAACCACCACAGGTGGGTGCATAACTTACTACCTGCAGGGTGGGTTTAAAGCATTACAAACAGTATTTAAAAACACATTTCCAAACAGCTCTTCAGTCTCTGGTTTCTCACTGAGCCTTAACATTTGCCTGTCTTTCCTTCAGGGAGAAGCCCCAGTGGTTGCCAGCTGGAGTTGTCCGCTCCGGCTTGTGAAAATACCTTTGCTCCCCGCAAAAGAACTCCAGCCCTTTGCAAGCCTCTGATCCGGGCAGCTCTTGGCTTTAACAAGAGAGAATTGGCGGGAGAATACCTTTACGGCGATCTCGGAAGCCGCGTTGGAGTACAGAACGAAGATGGAGGAGCGAACCGCAGCTGGCCATGACGCTGTTGAGATTGGGAGCCGTGGGACATACAGGGAAAGTCTGCCCCAGAGATGCCGGGTGTGACGATGCCAGCTCGATGACCACCGGCAGCGCTTCAGAGGGTTACTCTACCAGGAGGCCAAGGGACCCCGAGAGGTTTGCAGCCGACTCCACAGTCTCTGCCGTCGGTGGCTGAAGCCAGAAAGGCTCACCAAGGCCCAGATGCTGGACCTGGTGATCTTGGAGCAGTTCCTGGCTGTCCTCCCCCCGGAGATGGAGAGCTGGGTCAGGGAGTGCAGAGCGGAAACCAGCTCCCAGGCGGTGGCCCTGGCAGAAGGCTTCCTCCTGAGCCAGGCGGAGGGGAAGAAGCAGGGAGAGGAGAAGCAGGTGAGAGAATATTTTCATCTTCGTGGTTCCAAGGAGGAGAAAGCTATCAATGGCTACTAACCATGGTGGTTCTCTGCCTCTGCAGCGGGAGCCAGCCATGCTTCTGAATACACCCCTTGCTGGAAGCCTCAGGAAGCGAGAGTTCTCATGTGCTCGGTTCCAGCTTAAGGTTTCGCACAGGCATCTGGTTGGTTGTTGTGAGAACAAGTACACATCTAGCAACCAATGTGCCCCTTTGGTTTCAGATAGTATATGGGTAAAGGGACCCCTGACCGTTAGGTCTAGTCGCGGTCGACTCTGGGGTTGTGGCGCTCATCTCGCTTTACTGGCCGAGGGAGCCGGCGTACAGCTTCTGGGTCATGTGGCCAGCATGACTAAGCCGCTTCTGGCGAACCAGAGCAGTGCACGGAAACGCCGTTTACCTTCCCGCTGGAGCGGTCCCTATTTATCTACTTGCACTTTGACGTGCTTTCGAACTGCTAGGTGGGCAGAAAGTATAGGGGTAGCCGAGTCTAAAAAACCCAGGACACAAATTTTCACAGCCCTCCATCGGCTGCGGTGGCACATTGACCAGAAGCGTTAACTCTGGAAGAGTCTACTTGATTCTGACCACACTAAGTGTCCTGATGTATGTTCTGCTCCAGGAGGCTTAGTTGGGTCAGAAACTCAGTGCACGCTGTAAGAGTTAACGCTAAATACATTACTTTCTAATTGAATCGCCCCTTAATTCAGAAACCGATGAGGACGGAGATCTTGTCAATGGTAGAGAAACTCTCTTTTAAAAAAATAAATTAATTTATTTGGTTTTTCGAATTGAAATTTTATATCAAACATAAATTATAAACCAAGAAATCTCCTGGACTTCCATCGTCCCCTTCGTGGGGTCCTTATTTAATAATTTTGCTCCCGCATCTTTTTTTTTGGATGATCCAGATCTTTTACTTTTCCATTGTGTCCAGAATTCACCCTTAAACTACAAGTGATTATTCCAATCCTACTAACAATTTAACTGTTTGCAATGGTCTTTAAGATAAAGTTTCAATTTCCCCCCGTTTCTTATTAAAATTTTGGTCTTCCTGATTTTACGGACTAGTGATTTAAATCATGATATTCCACCTAAACATTAGGAAGATTCCACCTAAACATTAGGAAGAACTTCCTGACAGTGAGAGCTGTTTGACAGTGGGATTTGCTACCAAGGAGTGTGGTGGAGTCTCCTTCTTTGGAGGTCTTTAAGCGGAGGCTTGACAGCCATCTGTCAGGAATGCTTTGATGGTGTTTCCTGCTTGGCAGGGGGTTGGACTGGATGGCCCTTGGGGTCTCTTCCAATTCTATGATTCTATGATTTAAATCGATTTGATTTAAATCAAATCCACCCTTGTGGCCATGGGCCATTCTCTGCTTCCTGTGTTCCTGTTGCAGCCCCACTGAGCGTTTTGCAGAGCTGAAGAAGAAGAAGATGGTGAAAATCCATCCCATTCCCCTAGTTCTCTTCCCTGCTCCCTGAATCAAATCTTGGTTGCTGTTTCAGGTGCCGCAGTCCCTCCTGCAAGCAGTCGCTGATTCCCTCGAGTCAGAAAAAGACGTTCCCAATGGCTGCAAGAAGTCACTCTGGGTGGGAATCGCGCCAGAGATTCGGACTCAAGATGTGTCGCAGGGTAAGGGAGGATTTCCCATTCCTCGAGTTTCTGGGTGCTAGGACGTTCTCCAGGAAAAAAAATCTAGATCTCCCTCTTCCTCTTTGTGGATGCCTGTAATTAACGAGCCGCTGATCTTGCGTGTGGGGTGGGCTGTCCATCTCCGAGTGTGGGTCCCCCCCCACAACTCCCAGAGTTTATTCCTCTCTCAGCCTGAGAGTTAAATTCAGCATTACTCTAAGCGAGGTATGACCACATGGAGCAAGTTCTGTTTGCACGACAAGATTCCATCCCCCCCCCCATTCCCTCCCCCATTGTGCTGCCTGTGCATCTCTCTTTAAAAAAAATTTAATTAAATTTTGTAAGATATTAAAAAGAATAACACCATTTTACATTTCATATTGAAAATACAAAGGAAAAGAGAAAAAGAAAAAAGAACAATAAGTTCTTCTTACATACATAACTTATTCTTTACATTATTGGGTGACTTCCCTCGGTCTCCCCCCCCCCCAATCTGAATTTCATTTCCTTAATATTCTCTAGCAATTTCCATAAACTAACATCCTAACCATTATACTTCTAGAACTTTTAATTAACCTGTTCCCAAAAATATATAGCAAAAAACTATAACTACCTCCTAAGGCAACACTAAATATTACAATATTTATTCAAATAAACTTTAAATTTCTTCCAATCTTCCTCAACTGACTCTTCTCCCTGGTCGCGGAGACTTCCAGACAGTTTGGCAAGCTCCATAAAGTCCATCATCTTCATTTGCCATTCACCTATTGTTGGTATTTCCTGGGTCTTCCGGTTCTTAGCTAGTCGTAGCCCTGCCTGTGCATCTCTTAAATCTGTTTGCAGTTTTCTCTTAACTCTCCAGAAGAGATTTAGCAGTCATTGGGGAGAGGGGAAAATCCCACTGCAATAGTAGATCTTGTTCCGTACGCACAATTGAGTCGAATCCCATCTTGTCTCCTGTTTTAATTAATGTATTGATTCAATGTAATTGTTTTTACCATGCATTTCAGTTCTTCCTCCTCTCTCTTTTCAAAACTGATCTATGGGAATCTTAAAGTGGCAAATTAAATGACTTGGCGATCCTAATGTTTTATTGTTGATGATGATTATTTATGTCCCTCTATATTATATCTTGTTACCAAGTACTGTTTTGTTGTAGTTCTCTCAATTTATATCCCAGAATTGCAGCACACTAGTAAAAAGTAGAATTTAAAACATCCTAAAAACAGTTTAAAGCAGTCGCAATTATCCTCAGGGTTGCCAGGATTTCAGCATCAAATGCCTGGGTTAAGAGAAAGGCTTTTAAATGCATTAATAATGCACAACTACATTATATTATAAGGTGGTATATATATTTAGAAGTGTTTTTGAAAAATATACATTTTATTAAACTTTCACATAATCCTCTTAGCTACATCACAAATAACCATTTTTGTTTTTTTTTTCTTTGACTTTCCATATTGTTCGATAAAGACATTATATTTCAGATCTCTTTACGGCCTTCTTGTTCATAACAGTACGTTCAATATAAACCTAACAAGAAGAAATCCCACTCTTCTAGTCTGGCAGTTACCTTTGCCATTTCAACACAGTCCATTGATTTCATTAACCCATTCATCTTTTGTGGGTGTTGTTTCCTCTTATATTTAGAAGTATTCTTCCTTTTGTTTGTTATCTCATTCATATCCCACCATTCCCTCCCAAAGGAGCGAAGGCTGGGATTCTGATTATGAAGTCATTGCATTATACTTGTAACATTTTAGAGAACTCTTGTGTGCTGATACCTTTTTAGTGCCCTTCAAATTAACCAATGCTGCCAATACTCGTAGTAAACCGGTATACAGTAAGCAGCACATAAACGGCGCACAGAAATCTACCAAACCATTCCACGTTCCGAATCCTACATTAGTAATCAAGAATAGAGAGGGCAATGTGAAAATCTAATAAAGAAGCCACAAACAGAAAACTCATTCAAGTTAATGCAACAGGGAATTTCAGTCTTTAAAGTTCCTTTAGCCAGGCTCCTGTGGATATCGACAAAGGTAAGTCCAATCAGATGAAATATTGAAGATGTTATGCACAAATGTTAGACAGGGTGCCGGCGTTTGTCCCCTGTTTTGCCCCATGGACAGTTTCGGGCTCCTTCAATAAATTCTTTCCCAGTGTTTACTGTATTTTCATACATTCAAATTTACATGTTACATCTCATCTTAACTCAAGCCAAGATAGTACTTAGCATATGAAGTTGAAAGTGTGTAAATATGCCAAAACCTTGAGGAAGAATATTCTGAAGAAGAAGATTAAATGTTGTAGTTAAGATGAGATGTAACATGTAATCTGAATGTATGAAAATACAGTAAACCCTGGGAAAGAATTTACTGGTTTCCTTCAAATTAACCAAGCAATAAAAAAGTGGGCAGCATGGGCATACCAGCAGCAACACTGCTTTTCTAAGAGCAAAAACAACATCTGTTTTCGCCATCTTCTGCAGCAGGCAATGGGGTGTTGTCCCCGACCTTCTCCGAATCGTCCCTCATTTGTGACAGAGCAACAGCAACAGCTTCTGCACCGTCGACTCGGGTAAGGATCGTCAGAAAAAACATGTACACAGGATGGTTGGGGAGCCTCCACGTTCCATAGATTCACAGAAGTGTAGAGATGGAAGGGACCACATGAGGTTATCTAGTGCAGCCCCTTGCAATGCAGGAATCACACCTAAAGAATCCCTGACAGATGGCCACCTGACCTCCTCCAATGAAGCAGAGTCCTTCTAAGAGGGTCTGTTCCACTTGTCGAGCAGCTCTTACCATCAGAAAATTCTTCCTAATGCTTAGTCTAAGTGCGTACAGGCGTACCTCTGGTTACGATTGCTTCAGGTTGCGTTCGTCACGGGAGATGGACGCGCCGAACCCGGAAGTACCGGCATGGGTTACTTCTGGGTTCGGCGGTTCGCGCAAGTGCAGGAGCGCCGAATCGCATCGTGCACATGCGCAGACGTGGCGCTTCAAGATACGAGCTGCTCATGTTGCGGATGGGGCTCCGGAACGGATCCTGTTTGCAACGAGAGGTACCAGTGTACCTGGGTTTTCGAACAGTTTATTTTTGGCCCCTGAACGCCACAACCCCGGAAATGGCTGTTCTGGTTTGCAAACTATTTTTGGAAGCCAAACGTCTGACAGGGCTTCGCCAGCTTCCGATTGGCTGCAGGAGCTTCCTGCAGCCAATCAGAAGCCGTGCTTTGGTTTCTGAATGTTTTGGAGTTGGATTTCTGCAGCCAATCAGAAGCCTTGCTTTGGTTTCTGAATGTTTTGGAGTTGGATTTCTGCAGCCAATCAGAAGCCGTGCTTTGGTTTCTGAACGTTTTGGAGTTGGATTTCTGCAGCCAATCAGAAGCCGTGCTTTGGTTTCTGAACGTTTTGGAAGTCGAACGGACTTCCGGAACAGATTCTGTTCTACTTCCAAGGTACGACTGCATATTGGGTGCCTGTCATATGTTGACAGAGATGTTAAACCCATCAAACAACACACACAGAAGCAAGCTCTGCTTATTTTGCTTAGGCAAAAGTTTGACTCCAAAGGCGTGGTGGAGGTGGTTTGGAAGGGGACGCTCATTTCTTGCAAATCAGAAATCTTTCAGAATCTGTTTGTCAATCTTTTATTTGTATGCCGCCTTTCCAGAGTTAAAACCGTGCTCAAGGCAGCTTACAACATATAAAAAATTAGATAACTACAAGCACAACAAAAGTAGTCATAAACAATTAGCGAAGCATCAAAAGCACACGTCCCAATCGAAAAATTTCCACCTAAATAATAATATCCAAAATAAGGATACAAGAAATTAACATCAACAACAGCAACAACCGCCCTCCGCTAAAAATACCCTAGCCCAAGATATATATGTATAAATTTAAGATGCATATAACTTGAAGGACATGGCATTTTCTTCCTCATTCAGGGTCCCATGGCCTTGAGGAGGTGGCCGTGTGTTTCACCGAGGAGGAGTGGGCTCTGCTGGATCCAGGCCAAAGGGCTCTGCACGGGGAAGTGCAACTGGAGAATTATTGGAACGTGGCCTGTCTGGGTAAGGGCCACACTTTGTTAAGTCCCAACAATTTTGTTATAACACAATGCAGCTTTAAAAATGCAGTCATAAAATATAGAGTGGATCTGAAATATGCATTTTAGGTGTCCGAGGCCAGGTTGAAGAGGTTTGTCTTCAGCATATGATGAAAACTACATACAGTGGTAACTTGGAACTTAATCCGTTCCGGGAGTTTGTTCAACCCTGAAACCTTTCGAAAACCCAAGACGCGGCTTCCGATTGGCTGCAGGAGCTTCCTGC
Organism: Lacerta agilis; assembly: GCF_009819535.1. Classification (NCBI taxonomy): domain Eukaryota; kingdom Metazoa; phylum Chordata; class Lepidosauria; order Squamata; family Lacertidae; genus Lacerta; species Lacerta agilis. The sequence goes on along the minus strand of NC_046313.1, from coordinate 117,230,751 downwards.
ACTCAAGCGGAAGCCGCATCAGACGTTCGGCTTCTGAAAAAACGTTTGCAAACCAGAACACTTACTTCCGGGTTGCGGCGTTTGGGAGCCAATTTGTTTGGCAGCCAAGCCATTCGAGTACCAAGGTACCACTGTAATGAAGTTGCCAGACACACTTCTGTGGGGAGGGAGTTTACAGCTTATCGTCTGCCACCATCACTATCCTGAGCTTGGCGGGGGGGGCGCTTCTTGGTGGTCTGTAGGAAAGGAGGCAGTTTTTCATATATCTGGGGCCTGAATGATTTATGGCTTTAAACACAAGCATGAGTACTGTGGGATGTAAACACAGAGCAGTCAAACACAACACTGCTAGAGTGGACATGAAGGTGTCTCGGTCCTCCAGCCTTAACGTCCTGTTTACCTGGACTGAGACAACTTCCTCTATGTAACTGGAGATGGGTGTGGTTTCACCTGGGGAGGTTTACACAAAGCCACAGGAAGCAGACCCCATCTTCCTCTTTTGCATCGTGTTTTGAACAAGCAACATCTTAGGAGAAGATGCTCTTAGCCAAGAGAGCACAAGAGGCTTTCCTCCCTTATGGAGTTAGCTTCTACATGTAAATACATTTATCTAAGCCTGTCTGCTTTTCTGAGACTGCACTGTATCTCAGGATGCCTGTAAGTAAACTCTTTTATATCTTATAAACAGTGCTGTGTTGTGTCTTTACTTTTAAGAGGGAAGAAGGGGAATATACCAGGAATATATATTTCTTCTAGAGGCTTTAGCGAGCCTATGCAACCGTTTTCTGCTGTGTTTTAAAAGGGAATGTAACTCTGCTAAGTTTGGAGCTTGCTAACACAAGCTGGGATGAGATATATAAAGTAATATATCTTCACCCACACTCCAGAGCATTCCCACAAGTACCTTGAATTGGGCCTGGGAATTAACCCATTGCATGGTACCCAATGCAGCTTGGAACTGTAAGTAAAACTCAGTTAAACTTACTTAGAGGTTTGTGGTCTGTTCATTGCAAAAGGGGTAGGTCAGCTTACATGCAGCTGAGATGGGATAAAGAATGCAGCTGTTTGAAAACGTGTTATATGAGATTTAAATGGAACCCAGACAGTAATTGGCTGCTGTAGTTTGGACCAGTTGAAGTTTCTAAGTCATCTTCAAGTGCAGCCCAAATCAAATCCGGAAGGCACAGTCTAGGAGAGCCAGTGTGGTGTAGTGGTTAAGAGTGGTAGACTCGTAATCTGGGGTACCAGGTTCGTGTCTCGCTCCTCCACATGCAGCTGCTGGGTGACCTTGGGCTAGTCACACTTCTCTGAAGTCTCTCAGCCCCACTCACCTCACAGAGTGTTTGTTGTGGGGGAGGAAGGGAAAGGAGAATGTTAGCCGCTTTGAGACTCCTTCGGGTAGTGAAAAGCGGGATATCAAATCCAAACTCCTCTTCTTCTGTCGGATGTGTAGAGCAGTTCTAAGTCTTTGGAAGGAATGTGGAAGCAGAACCACACCTGTACAACGTCTTCTCTACAGCAGTAAATTTGGCATGATGGGTGATAAAAAATATACTTCCTCCTTGTTCCCCTGCTTTCTCCTCTAACCAAATTTCTCTCTCTGTATTCCAGAAGGTGATGAGTGGGAGCATAAGACTGATGAAGGCACATATGGAGAGTCATTGGAAAGGAACAAGAATCTAGAGATGGAAGATGAGATTGGGGATCAAGTTGAGCCAGAAAAGCAGGAAGGAAATCAAACAGAGATGTGGACGAACGAACCTGTTTCTTGGCAGGGTGACAATTTCCACGAAATCTCAGTTCAGCAGGGAAAACAGAAAGGGCAAAGAAAAAATGTCTGCCCAGTATGTGGGAAAAGCTTCAATCGCAAGTCAGACCTTAACGTTCATTGGAGAATCCACACAGGAGAGAAGCCATACAAATGCCTGGAGTGTGGAAAGAGTTTCCGGCAGCTAGCAAGCTTCTCATCGCATCAAAGAATTCATACGGGAGAAAGACCATATAAGTGTTCCGAGTGTGGAAAGGGATTTTATGACAAATCGAGCCTGGTGATCCACCAAAGAATCCACACCGGGGAGAAACCGTATCAGTGCTTGGTGTGTGGGAAAGGCTTCCATCAAAGCTTCGGCCTGACTTCCCACCAAAGAATCCACACCGGGGAGAAGCCATACGTTTGCTCGGAATGCGGAAAGAGCTTCTACGACAAGCCACACCTGACCAGACACCAAAGAATCACACGGGGAGAAACCGTATACTTGCACGGAATGTGGAAAGAGCTTCAGCCAAATCACGAGCTTCACTTCCCACCAGAGAATCCACACCGGGGAGAGGCCCTTCATGTGCTCGCACTGTGGGAAGAGCTTTTACGACAAGTCCAACCTTCTCACCCACCAAAGAATCCACACGGGAGAGAGACGGTACGAGTGCCTGGAGTGCGGGAAGACCTCAGTCAGAAAAAGAGCCTCACCTCCCATCAAAGCATACACACAGGAGAGAAACCGTATCAGTGCCCGGAGTGTGGGAAGTATTTCAGGCAGCAAACGGACCTTACTTCACACCAGAGAATTCACACCGGGGTGAGGCCTTTCCAGTGCCTGGAATGCGGGAAGAGGTTTTACCGAAAAGCGGATCTAAACAGACACCAAAAAGTTCACACTGGGGTCGGGAGACCCATTATCGCTTGGAGTGTTGAAATGGCTTCAGACGGCGTATCCATCTTATGCCCTCTAGGGGAATTTACAGAGGAAGGCCAATGTGTGGCTTCTGAGATTAAACAAGAACCCTGCTGCTAGCACAGCCACCAGAGAACCCACATAGGAAATCCAACTCCTCTGCCCCAAATGAATCCTTGGTGTGTGGGGACCGTAAAAGAAGCTTTCGGAGAATTGAAAAGCTTGCTGACTATTTTGTGACATTTCAGTTGGCCCAAAGAAAGGTTTTTGCCTTACTGTGGACTTTTCTTATTTTGTACTCGTTATTTTTGCACTTAAGATTTCTGTTAAAAAAAAGTTTTCATACTATTCTGAACAAACGAATGAAAGCTTCAAGTCTTGCAGATGTGAGAGTTAACCATGATACAGATTGTGAAACGGTTTTGGACCATGGTTTCTGTGGACCACCTTCTCATATGAGCATGCTGGGGTATCAAGTTAGGCCCTCTTGTCAATTCCAAACCTATGCATGGGAAGTGGCCTTCCTCTGTCGCCACACCCTACCCATGGGGATTTCACAGAATCGTAGTTGGAAGGGACCGCAGGGTCCCAAACTAAGGCCCGGGGGCTGGATGCGGCCCAATCGCCTTCTAAATGCGGCCCACAGACGGTCCAGGAATCAGCGTGTTTTTACATGAGTAGAATGTGTCCTTTTATTTAAAATGCATCTCTGGGTTATTTGTGGGGCATAGGAATTCGTTCATATTTCCCCCCCCCCAAAAAAAATATAGTCCGGCCCCCCCACAAGGTCTGAGGGACAGTGGACTGGCCCCCTGCCGAAAAAGTTTGCTGACCCCTGACCTAGTCCAAACCCCTGCAATGCAGGAATGCTTTTGCCCAACGTGGGACTTGAACCCATGACCCTTAGTTTAAGAGTCTCATACTGTACCAACTGAGCTTTCTGGGGTGATTTGTCTCCCCCCGACCCCCAATGACCTTTCATTGCAGTGTTAAGACCAGCCTTATGTTTAAGCACTAGCCTGATAGCCTTAGGAGACAAGGAATTGTGGCCAGGCAAATAAGGGGGGCAGTATTCTGTACCCTCTCTCAGTTCAGCACAAAATGCAAGTGGTTGTGAGAGTAGGGATGGAGTTTTCCGGCACTATTTCCAGCCCAGCATGATGGTAAGGGAATAATAATGGCAGGTCAGTAATTTCTGTGAACTTATTTATAAGGCCGATTTATTTTAGGAAGGTCTTCTTCAACATTTGGAGGTTGGATTTGATCGATTGATTTGCCATAATTGATATATAACCTTTGTGGGATATTTTCAATGTTACTTCCTCCTCCTTCTTTTAGATATTGCATGGCCACGATTGCATACATAACATACATATTTGTTTTACGCACCTTGTATTTTCACAAAGCATCTTCACGGCAGCATTTTTTTAAATCTCTCTGATTAGGATGGTGTGGGAGAGGAGGCAAAATGGAAAGCTGTTTGTCTGTGAAGTTTGTTTTTTGTACCTTTCTGCTTTCTGTTTGGTGCTGTCTTCTCCTTTTTTTTGTGTAATCAATTTATATTGAAAGTTTTTCAACATCAATGCAATAAAAGCCTAATAATAATAATAATATAATAATAATAATAATAATAATAATAATAATTTATACTCCGCCCATCTGGCTGGGTTTCCCCACCCACTCTGGGCGGCTCCCAACAGAATCTTACAGGAAAAAGCATGATAAAACATCAATAAAATCTTCCCTAAACAGAAGAAGAAGAAGAAGAGTTTGGATTTGATATCCCGCTTTATCACTACCCAAAGGAGTCTCAAAGCGGCTCACATTCTCCTTTCCCTTCCTCCCTCACAACAAACACTCTGTGAGGTGAGTGGGGCTGAGAGACTTCAGAGAAGTGTGACTAGCCCAAGGTCACCCAGCAGCTGCATGTGGAGGAGCGGAGACGCGAACCCGGTTCACCAGATTATGAGTCTAGCACTCTTAACCACTAACCACACTGGCTCTCCCTGAAGGGCTGCCTCCAGCTCTCTCATAGAATCATTGAGTTTGAAGGGACCCCGAGGATCATCTAGTCCAACCCCCTGCAATGCAGGAATACGCAGCTGTCCCGGACGGGGATCGAACCTGCAACCTTGGTATTATCAGCATCATACTTTAAACCAATTGAGCTATCCAGGCTCCCTCTATAATTGATATGTAACTTTTGTGGGATATTTCACTGTTGCTTCCCCCTCCCTCCCCAATTGCTCTATTTCTGGCTTGTAGATTTTGTTCTCTCCCTTTTGAAATACTTCCTGTTTGTGCTCGCATATGTTGCTGCTTTAATTGCATATTATCATCATCATCTTCATTTCCTTAGCAGCATCAAACTATATATGGAAAGGAAAGGCATAAGCATTGATACCATATGAATAAAGGATAACTTATGGACACGCGAGATCTTTACTGTGTGAGAAGGGATTGTCTCATGCCCTTATGGCTCTTTGGCCTTTCTTGGGACACCTGGAATGGTTCAGAGGATGGCCCGCTCCTGAGGGATGTTGGCTCTGAAAGGTAGCGACTCTGCAACTCCTATTGGCTGCTGAAGCACAGCTGCTCTCTCAAAATGCATTCATCACCAAATGGCTATAGGTGGTCTAGTACGATCGCATCTAACAGAGGGATTCAGGCAGAAGTCTCTCCCAGCTCTCCCTGGAGATGCCAGGATCAAACCTGAGATCTTCTGCTTGCAAGGCAAATCTCTCTCTTCTCTCTTTGGCAATCATTCATAGCGAGTAAGATTGTCTTCCATAAACACGGTTTTAACAAAATAAAAATAAAAAAATCCTTGCAGTAGCACCTTAGAGACCAACTAAGTTGTTCTTGGTATGAGCTTTCGTGTGCATGCACACTTCTTCGATTCACTCAGATACGGTTTTAACAGTGAGTCCGTGACTGTGGAGGCCAATTCTGGATCCACACATCCTGCCACAGTGGGGACATATGTTTATGGGTGGGAGTTGATCACGGTGATGGTTTGCCAAGCATGTCATCCTCTTAGCACGTTTCTCCCTTTCGTCCAGAGTTTGAGTGTCTTCAAAGTCCATTTACAGGTAGGTAGCCGTGTTGGTCTGCCATAGTAAAAAAATAAAAAAAAATCATTCCAGTTGCACCTTAGAGACCAACTAAGTTTGTTCTTGGTATGAGCTTTCGTGTGCATGCACACTTCTTCAGATATCTGAAGAAGGTATCTGAAGAAGTGTGCATGCACACGAAAGCTCATACCAAGAACAAACTTAGTTGGTCTCTAAGGTGCTACTGGAAGATTTTTTTGTTTTGTTTTGTTTCAAAGTCCATGACACCTTTGGTAAGGCTGTTCTCCAGCTGGAGCGCTCACTGGCCAGTGTTTCCCAATTGTTGGTGTTTATACTACATTTTTTTTTTAAGATTTGCCTTGAGAGAGTCTCTGAACCTCTCTTGTTGACCGCCAGCATTACCCTTTCCATTTTTTAAGTTCGGAATAGAGTAATTGCTTTGGAAGACGATCATCAGGCATCCGCACAACATGATAAAGAAGCTACTGTGCTGTGCTGGAAAGAACATTACCAGCATCTCCTTAACCGCAATTCCCCCTGCTGAGGTCCCCTCACAAATGCTCTATCCCTGAGCTACACCCTTTCCTCTTGCGAACCTCTTTTCCTCCAGCTCTGCACCTGCTCCTCGAGCCGCACACAGAATCCCTGACAGGGCGGAGGCGATGCTTCACCTCCTAATTATAGGAATCATAGTGATTTAGTTCTCTTTTTTCCCTGCCCACACTCAAGGGACTGATCCCCCACAAGCATCACCTTATTTGTTATTCTGCAAATAACCGAAATCTCAGGATGGAGAGATGCATGAGGCAACCTAATGCAACAAGAAATGCCTACTTATATACCTCCTTTGAAACCGAACGCTTTGAGGCAGGCGCGGACTCTGCCAGCGTGAAGAAGACACTGTATCATCCCTCTGCTCTTAATGCCACCGGGGGCTTGATCCTGCTTCTTATTAGCTGCTTACTATGCTGAGAGCAGCCACAACAGAGGCAATGAGAGCCGGCAGACCCAGAGTGATGCTGTTGCTTCTGCTGCTGCTACTGCTACTGCTACGCTTTGTAGGCTCTGGGATGCCAAAGGCGAAATGCCCCTTGAACATGGAAAGGGATGTTCCAGATGCATTGAATTATTACATGCCAGGAGACCACCTCGTAAGTGGGGTCATTTCTACAACACATGTTTTCCATGCAGCCGACCGTTTTCGCGAACCACCCCAAATTGTGCTCTTGGGTAAGCACTTCTATGTCAAATGGTTTCATGCTGTTCTCTACTCAACCCACTCCGGGAATCCTTAAATTTGCCAGGGGCAAGCCCTGTTTTCTGGAAGTGTCTTTGGAGACACAAAAAGCCAATGGATGTCGCTTCCATCCTTTGTCTTCCTACCTGCAAGAAACAAAACAGCTACCCATTAAGTTGCTAACACATTGAAGCTGAATCCTGAAAATATGTAGGCTACGTGTTCCCAGTCATTGATTTGGGAGGTGGGCAGGTGGCCTGATGTGGATGGGATTGGGCTCCTTTGCAAGGAGCAGGTCCATAACTTGTTGGTTCTCCTGGATCCAACATTGCTGCTGACCAGGATGGCAATATCCCACCTCCACTGTCAAGGCAGCATTTCGCCAGTTTGGTGTAGTGGTTAAGAGCGGTGGACTCGTAATCTGGGGAACCGGGTTCGTGTCTCCGCTCCTCCACATGCAGCTGCTGGGTGACCTTGGGCTAGTCACACTTCTCTGAAGTCTCTCAGCCCCACTCACCTCACAGAGTGTTTGTACATGAGTAGAATGTGTTCCTTTTATTTAAAACGCAACTCTGGGTTATTTGTGGGGCACAGGAATTCATTATTTTTTTTATCCAAAATATAGTCCGGCCCCCCACAAGGTCTGAGGGAAGTGGACCGGTCCATGGCTGAAAAAGTTTGCTGACCCCTGCTCAAGGGGTTTCACCCAGGACCGAAACCCTGGCTAGACACCCCCCCCCCATTAGCTACAGCCCTGAAGGTGTTCGTGTTCGTGTTGGAAACCGCTAAACCTCTGCTCCCCCAGCTGCAGCACCAGCTTCAAAGCAGAGAACGGGGCAAGGCTGCCAGAATTGTTTTAACTCTTTAATTTGTGTGGATTTTGTTCCTGCTGCTGTTTGTTTCAGAGAGGGGAGATGAGTCTGGGAGGAGAGGAGTTCGGAGAAGTAGGGGGTCTATCACAGTGCTTCAAGGAAGGGGGGGGTAAGGTGTGGGAGGTGGGGCAGGCTGGGAAAAAGGGCATATGGTACCAGCATTATTACCGTGCCCTGTGCCAGCCTCTACTCTAACCTGGGAAATTGTGGTTGTCCTATGAACCAGCCCTCTTCTCGGCTGCTGTTGCTAATTGCCAGGTTGGATCTGGAAAAGACGTCCCTCGTTCATGATTGTGAACTTTTCAGTGTTCAATTATTCTAATGCTTGTCCTTTTGCAGGGTTTGGAGCTGCCATACATCCGGGATTAGTCTGTCAATAATAGCATCCCTGTGGAATTTCCCAAAAATGGGAATGCCCGGGGAAACCCGGGCGTATGCAGAGCCGTCTCATCCATTGGGGCTGGTGGTGCGGCGCGCCAGGGCGCAATGGCCTGGAGGGCGCCTCCGTCCTCCAGCCCCGCTGGCAGCGCCTGCCGGCAGCGCCCTCTGACTCCCGGCAAGGGAGCTGGCCGGCCACGCCACGCCCTCTGGCTGCCCAGCAGAGCACAGGAGCACAGCTCTGCGCGCCCTTCCAGCGCTTCCGGGACGGGAGGCGAGGGCAGCCGGCTCGCGCTCCCGCGCGCAGCCGGGTGGCGCGGCGCAGCTGGCCGCCCACCCGATGGAGCACAAGCTGCCCAGCCGCGCCGCCCGGCTGCGCAGCGCCATCCGGATGCGCGCGGGAGCGCGAGCCGGCCGCCCTCGCCTCCGTCCCGGAAGCGCTGGAAGGGCGCGCAGAGCCCCGCGCCGCTCCAGCGCCATGCCCCTCATCCCCCGCTCACCCACCCCCCTCCCAAGGGGGCGGCAAGCGCAGGAGGGAGGCAGCGGAGAGGCGGCATGGCAGGGGCGCCGGAGGGATAGCCGCGCCAGGGCGGCAGATCCCCTTAAGACGGCTCTGGGCGTATGGCAACCCACGTTGGAAGTGTCGGGATTTTCGCTTTTTGAAATATGGCAACCCGAGGGCAGGGGGCAGGGAGGAGGTGTGCTTACTGGCAAGCAGCAACACAAACCAAAATGTGACGCGGATCTGCTGTGATGCTTCGTGCTAAAGTCTGTGCCAACACTGGTGTCCAGAGACTAAGGATTAAGAAGGCAGGGATTTGACATGTTTTCATTGGCTAGAGAATGACTTATGGTTAAACTAGCAAAGATGTATAAGTCTGATAATAAGTGTTGGAAATGTAAGGAGAGTGTCGGTACTTTTATCATATGTGGTGGGAGTGTAAGAAGGTGAGGGCATATTGGGACATGATATATCATGAGCTGAGAAAATGTTGAAATATAGTTTTGTTAAGAAATCTGAAGCCTTTTTACTAGGTATTATAGGTACAGACACTGAAATCAGGACATTAACTTTTCCAATATGCAGTGACTGCAGCTAGGATTTTGCTAGCACAAAGGTGGAAACAAGAAGAAATACCGACGAAAGAAGATTGGACAGTGAAATTGTTGGAATTTGCAGAACTGGACAAAATGACGGGAAGAATCCAGGAGCAGCGGGACCAGAAATTCATCAAAGACTGGTTTAAGTTTACGAACTATTTGAAAGACAATTTGCAGTTGAATACGCTAATAGGACTTCAAGAAGCTTTGTAGTTAATGTGTAGAAATATTATTGTAAGTATGGCAGTTAGAGTATACATGAGATTTATGATAATGTAAGCAATGGTAGATTAAAGAAGTATAATATTAAGATATAATTCTGAAAGCCATGTGGAAGGTCTGAGGGAAGTCACGGCTATGTTAGCCAAAATTGGAAAATGTATGTGAATGTATTTGTTTGTGGCATAACACAACTTACACTAATATGTGGTTTTATAAATTGTTTCTGGTCCTTGACCGTAATAAAGATTTTACTTTACTTACGTATATTTATTTTTGTAGTAGTATAGTATAAAATAATTTAAAAAATTTTATTAAAAAAGAGAATGACTTTATGATACACACTTTGTTGCAGGCAAGCAAGGCTCATAGCCTACTGGTACCTCTTGTCCTTCCAGATTGTCATTCATGAGATCAACCAGGATCCCAGGATCTTACCCAACATCACCCTGGGCTACAGCATCTATGAGAACTATTTCGATGCAAGGGTGACCTACGGTGCCGTTGTAGATTTGCTCTCTCCTGGGCAGGCAAATGTCCCAAACTACCATTGTGGAAGACAGAGCAAGCAGCTGGTTTTAATTGAAGGGGTTGACTCAGACACTTCCACCCAGATTTCAAGTGTTGGGGGAATCTACAAAATCCCCCAGGTATGAAGGCACAACCACAAGTACTCGATAGAGTAGCACATCTTTTTCAGAAAAGGAAGGGCTGACCTTCCAACTAGAATAGTCAGTAACCAGAGCCCCTTATTCCAATGTGTTGCATATTGATTCAATGGTTTTTATATCTGTATTACTATCGTCTGCATTCGCATTAGGGTAAAGTAACTGCCTTTCTGTTCCAGAAGGAACAGCTACTATTGGTTCATTTAAGCTGCTGTATTTGGATCCTCAGTCTTATTGGTTCCCACCAAAAGGCAGCTTTGTGATTGCTTGAGATTGTTCCCCCCCAAATGTATCCTTTCTAGCCAGTCTTCTGTTCTATAAATGTAGCTTCCCTTTCCTCAGTTCCCCAGTCTTGTTTGCCTGAAGAAAGAGTGTTACATGAAGAAGCTGTCTCCTGCCTGCTATGTCAGAAAGCTGAAATCACTTACTGAAATCACTAACCTCACGCTACAACACAATGAATGGGGATAGAGAGAACCAATGAAATCACCTGCTGAATGCTTTGAAACTCTGCAGAATACGGCTCTCTGTGCCCACAATTTTCAGTTAATAAATAATATCGGAGCTTAGTCCTGAAAATAAATGAAATTATCCATCTCTTCCTGTCCTACCAGGTCAGTTACGCTTCCGTTCATCACGCTCTTGACAAAACACAACCTTCTTTCGTCTACCATATGACCCCAAATGAAGAACCCCCTGGCTCAGGGATTGTCAGACTACTCCTGCATTTCAGGTGGACTTGGATCGGGCTCATAGCTGCTGACACTGACAATGGGAAAAGGTTTCTGAGCACCTTGGCGCCTGTGCTTGCTAAGGGCGATGTCTGTGTTGCCTTCTCACAAACCATTTTACGAGGCTTCTCTTTTATAGTAGACTCGAACATAAAGCTCCGGCAGAAGATTTCACTTTCCATGGACAGGCGAATCAATGTGTTTCTTTACTATGGGGACTCTCAGTCCCCCTCAGAAGCTGCACATACACTAGAAATAGTGAGTGAAACACTGAAACCCGTTACTGGAAAAGTTTGGGTCACGATAGCTTTGTCATACATCAGCTCCAAAACATCGCCTAAGGAACTTCTGAACAAGCACATTCATGGTTATTTGTCTTTATTTATCCAGACGAAAAAAAAGAGTGAAACACAATGATAATCTACCAGTTCCACCTCATAGAGAGGCCAATCCAGTTTGGCGAACAGGATATCATTGCTTGTATTCAAAGCATGTGTTATCTGTGAAAGGCCAGAACCGATGCAAAGTGAGAGACAACCTGGAAGGCTTCCCTCAAGGCGTTCTCGAGAGAAGCCTGTTTCAAGACACCGACAGCATTTACAACACTGTCCGAGCTCTGGCCCATGCCTTAAATGCGGCCTACTCATCGAGATCCACGAAGATGGTGATAACGGGTGGAAACAGGTGGGAAGGTGGAAGACTCCAGCCATCACAGGTACTCTTTTCTTTTCTCTGCTGATATGTTTGACTATGAATCCACTGGAAATGACAGTCAGTTCCACACTGCAATTGCTACTTGGATTAAATATGCCAACAGGGAAAGGGGCTGTTACTCAGAGACCTGAGTCAAGAGTGTGATGCAGCAGCTAAAACAGCCAATGCAATTCTGGGCTGCATCAATAGGAGTATAGCGTCTAGATCAAGGGAAGTAATAGTACCACTATATTCTGCTCTGGTCAGACCTCACCTGGAGTACTGTGTCCAGTTCTGGGCACCACAGTTCAAGAAGGATACTGACAAGCTGGAAGGTGTCCAGAGGAGGGCAACCAAAATGGTCCAAGGCATGGAAACGATGCCTCATGAGGAACGGCTTAGGGAGCTGGGTATGTTTAGCCTGGAGAAGAGAAGGTTAAGGGGTGATATGATAGCCATGTTCAAATATATAAAAGGATGTCATATAGAGGAGGGAGAAAGGTTGTTTTCTGCTGCCCAGAGAAGCGGACACGGGGCAATGGATTCAAACTACAAGAAGGAAGATTTCACCTAAACATTAGGAAGAACTTCCTGACAGTAAGAGCTGTCCGACAGCGGAATTTGCTGCCAAGGAGTGTGGTGGAGTCTCCTTCTTTGGAGGTCTTTAAGCGGAGGCTTGACAGCCATCTGTCAGGAATGCTTTGATGGTGTTTCCTGCTTGGCAGGGGGTTGGACTGGGTGGCCCTTGTGGCCTCTTCCAACTCTAGGATTCTATGAATCTATGATTCTAGGTAGAGGTCACAGTTCCAGTCTCTGGGATCTCTTGGTAAATCTGTGAGAGACCCCTATCTGAAATGCTTTAAAGTTTTTCAAAGCATTTTTTAAAATTACTTTTTCAAATTTTAGAAATTCTTCTAAATAGTCATTTACTCTTATACATTTTTTGCAATTTTATACAGTTAATCAATGTCAACAATATTGATCTTTATGGTCCTGAATCACATTGTGGCCATTTAAAAAAGTGTGGCCACTACTGTATGTGTCTAGAAGACGTGCACCAGGCATGTGTAACAGAGCAGGTTAGAAATAGCCAATTTCTGGATTTCTTTATCATTCTAGCTTCACCCTTTCCTGAGAAATGTCCGGCTTGGGAATACTTCTATGGGTGGGGCTTATTTGGATGAGAACGGGGAGCTGGCAGCTGACTTTGACATTGTGAACTTTGCGGTGCTTCCCAATAACTCTCTTCATGAAAGGAAAGTTGGGCGCATGGAGAGATGCGGATCCCAAGACATAAGAGTCACAATTGATCAGAATGCCATTGTGTGGCCTCTTTCGTTTAACGAGGTGGGTCAAGCCATTCACTTCATTCCATCCTCTGTAACTTATCTCAAGCTCTAATGATTCTGTGTACCTGAAGGAGCGTCTCCACCCCCATTGTTCAGCCCGGACACTGAGATCCAGCGCCGAGGGCCTTCTGGCGGTTCCCTCATTGCGAGAAGTGAGGTTACAGGGAACCAGGCAGAGGGCCTTCTCGGTGGTGGCGCCCACCTTGTGGAACACCATCCCTGTTCTGTGTTAACTTTCAAGTTAACGTCGCAGCTTTGCAGAGCCGTGAGATGCAAAGGTCCTGCATGGCCACCGACATTCGCACTGCAACACAATGTCCAGCGCACTTTCAGCTGCGTGTCCAAAAGTCTCTCCCTTTCTTCTCCAAAGCAGAGTTATTTTTGCAGCGGCAAACTGAAAGCAATAGTTGGCGTCTGTATTTAGTAAACTTCGGCTCATTAAAAAGAAGATTTATTGTTTAAGGAGACGACACCCCCCGTCTCCCTTGGAAGCCTAAGACAGACTGCGTTGCAGACTGATATACATATCACATTACACAGAGAGCCCGGTACACAATACCCGGGATGTTGTGCAGCATCATCTGTGATGCAGGACGCACTGCTGAGCTTTTAACCCTTAAAGCTCACACACTCTCACACCCCCTCTCGTCCTGCACCACAGGGGCGGCGTAAGTAATTCCTTATGCCAGAAACAAACCATTACAAAATTCCCCATGATGATGGGAATGCAAGGGTTTGGTGAACCCATCTGCCAGATTCTCCTGGCTTGGACAATACCTCAGTTTTACCAATCCTGTCTGGACGCTCTGGCATACACTCTGGAACACACTCTCACAGTCCCATCAGATGTCAAGGAAATAAGCAGCTGTCCTGTTTTTAAAAGACATCTGAAGGTAGCTCTGCTTAGGGAAGTTTTTAATATTTAATGCTGTATGGTTTTTAACACTCGATTGGGAGCCTAGAGTGGCTGGGGAAACTCAGTCAGATGGGTGGGGTATAAATAATAAATTGTTGTTGTTGTTGTTGTTGTTGTTGTTGTTGTTGTTGTTGTATCCGTAAGACAGTGTCTGAATCTTTTTGAAAAATAGAAAAGCTTTACTTGGGGTTACAAAGTGACCCTCATAAAATGACCAACCAGCACAGAGGCAATGAAAGAGGGTGGAGTAGGGAAGGGAAGGGATACTGAAAATGCAGAAGTAGTCTCTTCTCATGTTGAATACAGGAGGTCAGGAGACTGAAACCAGCATGCAGCAACACCGAAGAGTTGAACTAACACTTTGCGGAGGTTATCGTGAAATGCAATGTTATACACGTTCAAGCAAAATCAAGATCCAAACTACTTCTGACTTTCAACATTACTGCAGTCTTGTTTCTTTCATTTAAATAGCAGCTCCTGGAGGGTTTGATCATGATTGGGACTGTGGTTTATGGGGAAGGAGTTTAACCTTTTCATTCCATGTCATACCGCCCATGAAAATATTTCCAATCACCACTCCACTAGAGCTGCTACTTGGCTTGTGAGGGAATCCATTGTTATGTCCAATGATTTTCCACAGCTAGAAACCCCCCTAACTCTTGCTGCTCTGTCTTTATGGGTAGACTGTGCCTCATTCCAGATGTACCGAGGTCTGTCACCCTGGGGACTTCAAGGTGATCCGGGAAGGAGAGGCACTTTGCTGCTATGATTGCCTTCCCTGCATGGAAGGAACAATCTCTACCAAGGAAGGCAAGTGACTGCAGGGTAAAGGGAGGGGCATTAAAGAATGGGACAATGTTTCTATAGGCATTGTTGGAACTTGGAAGAAATGACCGTGGTGGGAACTGATTGGGGTGATGGATGATTCAGCAATCCCACCCCACCCCAACATTATTTATTTGTATCATCATGATCACCAATGCTGATCTTTGCCATTTAAACAAGATATAAATTGGTCATACACTTACTGGGGTAAGAATATTCATCTGACTAGTCCTAACATTTGTATTCTATGGTATAGTGGATCTCCCACAATCCAGGAAGGTGGCAACCCAGTTCTCATCTGCTGGAAATTCTATTTATTACTTGTGGGAGACCCCAGGTTCAGGCTGTGCCATACATGACCTCTCCCATTGATGGCCCGGCCTCCCATAATTTCCTTCAATTTTTCATTTGTAGGTGGCATGATAATTTTCACTACAAAGCATGTATTTTGTGGAATGTAATAGAACTCTTGTGGATATATGAATGATGTTAAAGTTACTCATCTTCTTTCCAGATGCAAACCACTGTACCAAATGTCCAGAAGATCAGCATCCAAACGAGGGGCGAGTTCGATGTGTCCCCAAGATTATAACTTTTCTGTCCCATGGAAAACCTTTAGGGATCATCTTGGCTTCTTTCACACTATTATTGTCCTTCATGACTTGCCTTGTGTTAGGAATCTTCATTAAATACAAGGAAACTCCCATAGTCAAAGCCAACAACAGGGACCTTTCCTACATCCTCCTTGTATCCCTCTTGCTCTCCTTTTTGTCCTCCTTGCTCTTCATTGGCCAGCCAAGAAAAGCCACCTGTCTTCTCCAACAAATGACATTTGTCCTCATCTTCTCAGTTGCTATCTCTTCTTTGTTGGCCAAAACCACTACCGTTGTGCTGGCT
Organism: Lacerta agilis; assembly: GCF_009819535.1. Lineage (NCBI taxonomy): Eukaryota > Metazoa > Chordata > Lepidosauria > Squamata > Lacertidae > Lacerta > Lacerta agilis. Next base: position 117,215,119 of record NC_046313.1, on the reverse strand, counting down.
TTCCTGGCCACAAAGCCTGGGAACAGGGTGAAGAAATGGCTGGGGAAGACTCTGGCCAACACTGTTATCTTTTCCTGTTCCAGTGTCCAAGTTGTCATCTGCACCACCTGGCTAGGAATATCTCCTCCTTTCCCTGACATGCACTCCCAGCCCGGGGAGATAATCCTGCAATGCAACGAAGGGTCTGAGGCCATGTTTTATGGTGCCCTGGGCTACATGGGCTTCCTGGCTACCATCTGCTTCATCATTGCTTTCCTAGCGAGGAAGCTGCCTGGGGCCTTCAATGAAGCCAAGCTGATCACCTTCAGCATGCTAGTCTTCTGCAGTGTTTGGGTGTCCTTTGTGCCCACCTACCTGAGCACCAAGGGGAAGTACATGGTAGCCGTGCAGATCTTCTCTATGTTGGCCTCCAGTGCTGGGCTTCTGGGCTGCATCTTCCTCCCCAAGTGCTACATTATTGTACTCAGGCCTGATCTGAACACGAAGGAACACCTGACAACAAAAACAAAAGATGGAATTTGATTCTTAATGCACCTTCCCCACCAAGAGAATCTGCGTGCAGAACAATACTTATGAAAACTGGAAGGGGTTAATTAGCTTACCTGTATATAACAAAGTGCCTTTGTTAAGCTTTTCTTTATGAAACCTCTCTGTAAAGCTGTGAACTTTGATCTGCATTGTACTTCTTTCTGGCAAGCTATGACTAAGAGTCCGGAGATAACAGTAGAACTGTCCTTGCACAGAGAGGAACTGCCTAGGTCACAGATAGGATGGCATTGCTGGAGTGCGCATGAACCAACTCAGGGCTAAATGTCCTTTTGCCTTATATGTACAACAGGAAATGTACAACAGGAAATGTTCCTTATATGGACAAGAGGAAGATTTCTGGGGTGGGAAGAGAGCCAGAGAACTGTCTATAAGAACTGTCCTGAAAATTGACTAGTTTTGTACTTGCTTGGATGTCTGAACACCGCAGTACCTCTGCATGTAGAAAATAAATCTTTCTCTCTCTGAAGCCAGCAGCCTCAGGTGTCTTTTCTGCTTCCATGTTTTCTCACCGGGCGCAACCGTGGGAACCCGTAGAGGCAAATAAGGCTCCAAAAACAAGCTATCTCCCTTTCAGGTGTTTATTATGAGCTGCTCTTGTAACTATTTTTTAAAACATCCAAAACCTAACACGTCATTTCCAAAGTGAATGCACAGTCATCCCAGGACTGTCAGAGGCCCTTTTGATTTAATGTATCACTAAATGGGAACCCTTTTCAGAACTTGATTTAGAAGAAGAAGAAGAAGAAGAAGAAGAAGAAGAAGAAGAAGAAGAAGAAGAAGAAGAAGAAGAAGAAGGTACTTTATTCGGTCACAGACCAGCATAAAACAAGATATTTACATTTATAAAAACAATGTAAAAACAATGTAAAAAATATATGTTTAAATGGGTACTCATTACATGATGAGGGCATATTCAGCATATCCAGCCCAACTTAAACCATGTCCTTAAAATCATTGATTAAACATAGATATAACTAATAAAATTTAGACTCGGGTATCGGTTCTATGAGATAGGCTACTAAAATATAGATCCAACAATATTTTAGGTCACTATTTAAAGTCAATTTACATCACAGACCATCCTTCGACGTATATCTATCAAGGCTGCACAGAATCTGGCGACAGCGTAAGTGATTTCTGGGCTTTCATCCTGTAATAGCAATGAGATATTATGTTGTTCTGAAAGCCCAGGAAACTTATCTAAAATGGGTTGGATAAACCTTGCTCGGACGTCCGTATAATACTTGCAGTAGAAGAAGACATGTTCTAATGTTTCCTGCTGCCCTGCACCACAAGGGCATTTCCTTTCTTCATGGGGTATCTTCTCGTAACGGCCTTCTTGCATTGCTGAAGGTAATGCCCGACATCGGGCCAAAGTGAATGCCCTTCGCTGCTTTGGAATTTCAAGATTAGCTACATATGGCAAAAATGATCGAGGAAGCGGCGCCTGTTTCCCTGCCGCTGCCTCCTTCGCTCCTGGTTCCGCTCGCAGCCTCAGACCGCGCTCTCGCGGGCGCGCGTCTCTCTCCACCCCGGAGCAAGGCCGGGACGTTTTGCAGTTTTTCCTCTGTCCTGAGTGTGTGTTAGGGGAGCCTTGACAAAGCACCTGTTGGCGTGGAAGAGAGGAGTCCTAACTTGGATCTGTGTTCATGTGCAAAATCTATCGCCATTGTCATTAAGGGGGCAGGGAACTCCCCTAAAAAGGTTTGAACACTACGAACTACTACAGCCACCTGTATGCAAGTCAGCACAAACATCACAGGCTTCTCTGGTGCAATTCTGTGCTTTATTTAGCAAGAGAGGAGGTTGGAAGAGGTGAACATAGCCTCTGGTCTGGAATATTAAGGGTAAAAGACACTAAGATTATTGTAAAAGCCAGCAGTCTTCAATAAGACATGGGACAAACATTTAACACAAGTGTGCAGTTGAGGACTCATTTTTTTAAAAAAAAAACAACAACAAATCAAATATTTGTATGCTGTTGCAACCCACCTTGGATCAGGCTGTGACCTGGTAGTGGTCCCCAGGGTGGATAAAAATGAATGATTTTTTTTATTTAAAAAATTGGATTTTAAAAAAATTTAAATCAGATTTTTTTTATTTAAATCGGATTTTTTAAAATTTAAATCGGATTTTAAAAAATAAAATGCAGTGTTATATTTGTTTTAAATGTAGCAATGGTTTTGCAGCTCCCAGTTTTTTTCCCCCTTCGGAAACGGGTCCAAGTGGCTCTTTTGGTCTTAAAGGTTGCAGACCCCTGGTCTAGACCCATTGTTCAAAACTTTACTTGCAGAACTTCCATCAAAACAGACCAAAAACACCAAAGATACATCCAAATAATTCAATGCAGTATATTGTGCAAGTCCAGCATACGTTTATCTTCTTAGAAATGAAAGAAAATTCTGAGCAGACCTATAAGAAAATATCTCCTTTCCTTACAGCCTCCATTTTGCCTGAGGCTGTTCACCTGGAGAACTTCATTCATACATACATACAACATACAAATCCTTTATTTGACCGATAGTCAGAAAGGGAGAACTTCATTTACATCCATATTCTCACAGAACCTGGGGAAAAAGACTAAAGGCAACTCTCTTTCAAAATGGCGATTTGCAATTCAATACCTTTGTCACTTAATCTAAGGTTAAACTCTCACGTGTTAGCTACTAGAAAACCATAAGAGTTCATTATCATCCCATCAAAGCAGTTCATAGGGTTCTTCCTGCTCTTCTTTAGAATCAGTGGAATCTTCCAGTTAAACCCTTCTCAACAACACACACGGGCATTTTCCATTTCCAGTGAGAATTAAACAAATACAGTATACAAAATGAGTAATTCATGTTATCTTATTGCTCATGCATCAAACATAAATGTGAAATCAGCAGCCTGGTGCCAATGGGGGCCCATGTACCCCCAAACCATATCCCTGATGCCAACAGGGATCCCTTCTCCCATCCTTGACATTATTCATGAAAGAAGCATTATGGTGTAGCTAGTAGAATAGGTTGTGGGGTGTGAGCGGTGGGACTGTCTCTTGGGTTTTCAAATGTGCACATAGGCCCAAAAAAATCCTGGAAAAAATAGCTTGATCCTGGCTTATCTGGTGATGTATCTTAAATAAAGATCATTCTAGGATCACCTTTGCCCTCTGACCTTTTTCACAACATGTCGCCACATCAGGGGGACCATTCCACTGTCAAACAGCTCTTAATGTCAGAAATTTTTGCCTGATGTTTAGTTGGAGTCCCTTTTCCTTTAACTTGAAACCACTGGTTCAAGTCCTACCCTCCAGAGCAGGAGAAAACAGATTGGGATGTTTTCTTCCAGCTCTGCAGCTGCTCCTCAAGCTCCACATTGATTCTGGAGATGATTATTCCCCACATAATTATCATAATCATAGTGATTTATTCCTTTTCTTCTTGGCAAAATTCAAGTAATATAGCCACTTTTGACACAGAGAACAGATATTTCGGAAATGAGAGCTTGAATTGTCTTCTGCATATGGCCTGGTGTGCCATCGAGGGCTTTGGCTTATCTACCAGGCAGGCAGGGATTCTGTCAGTGTGAAAGCTCCATATCATCCCTTTCCTCGCAATGTCAGTTGTGCCTTGGTCTTGCAGGAGACTTTGGGCTTCACCTAATTAGTTTCTTGCTAAGTTGAGAGCTGTGAGAACGGACAAAATGGCAGGAGGCAGACCCAGAGTGATGCTCTTATTAATGTTGGTGTTGGTGTTGCTGCTGCTGCTGCTCCTACCCTGTGTAGCTTCTAGAATGCAGAAAGCAAAATGCCCATTGAACTTGGAAAGGGACCATCCAGATGCAATGAATTATTACGAGCCAGGAGACCACCTCATAAGCGGGGTCATATCTACATTACAGACAGTACATCCTGAACACAAATTCCGTGCCCACCCTTACAATTCCATTACAGGGTAAGCTGTACTTTCCCCATGCAATTTCTGCATAGCAGGCAAAATTGTGCTTAATGGGTAGACATATACATAGCACCTTGTTTATTTATTTATTGAAAATAATTTTTATTTGTTTTTACAAAAATAAAGTTATAATAATACCAAATATATATCTACATTTCGAGATTTCTCTGAATATACTTTCCCCCCATCCCCTGCTTGGATCTTGTTGTCAATGTTTTCAACTGCATATTATTTCATAATCCATATTTTAAATTTGTCCATATTATCCATAGTAATTGTTACATTACAAGTGTTATTAAAATCCTGCTAATGTTTTCATCTGCTTACAGAGGTATCCTAATACGGAAGCTTTTGTGGTTTTTTTTAAATTAAAGTTATTTTAAACATTTTTTTTTTCATTTCATTATATATCATTTCCCAGAATGCTTTTCTTACTTTACACGACCACCACATATGGTGAAAGGTACCTTCTTTTTCTTTACATTTCCAGCAGGTATCAGTACATGTCTTATACATTTTTGCTAACTTACTAGGAGTCAAATACCATCCGTACATCATTTCACATAGTTTTCTTTCAGTGTGAAACATGCCAAGAATTTCAAATCAGTTTTTCCACTTGTAATAAGATGAAGAAGGTTTTGAAATTGGATTGTTAAGTACATAAGATTTTATGGATTTGAATGAACAAGTATATTATAATGCGACCAAGAGGGGGAGTGGAAAGAAGTCGACTAAAAACTGTGGTTTAATTTGGTTATTATTATTTTTTTTCTGTGTTTTTTCTCTTTTCTTCCCTTTTCTTTTCTTTTCTTTTCTTTGGGAAATCAATAAAAGCTTTCAAAAATAAAGAAACCAACCAACCAACCAATCAACTGGCAACCAGTACAACTGCTCTGGAACCTTACGCTGAAAGGTAGGTACTACCGGTAAATAGGATAACAACAACAACAACAACAACAATGAGAAGCAGGAATTATATGACTTGTAAAGATCTCTATTTTACATCTCCTCTTCTTTCTTTTTTTAAAAATAAACACATTCCTTACAACCTACCACTCTCCTTGAACTAGTGCTCCATCCTTTTAGAAACTTTTGCTCAGTATATTTGAGGGTGGTATTCATTCCCTGCTTCCAGCACTCAAGTGCTCAAACATGCTTCTATCTCCCTTTAACTGGCAAGCAGCTGTTCACCTTCCAACAAACTCACAGACGACTGATTTTGTGATGTGGATGTTCTGTTTTGTTTCATTCTTGTTTTCTTTTAAAATAATTCTTTATTGGTTAAAATCATAAACACACTTACTAGGCAGGTGTCCCCTTCCTCCCTCACCGCTCCATGTGCGTCCCTCCCGAAGCTGCGCGCTCGGTGGAAGAGGACGACCATCCCAGATAGAAGGAGTGTACCGTTCTTCGGTCAAGGGTATACGATAGCTGCACTCCCCTGCTAGAACCTCCAAACAAGCTCATTCTTGTGTCTGCTATTTCTTACAGGACTTAGAAAACAGGAACTTGACACTTTTCACTGAACGGAGACTCACATTAGGCTTCATGCTTTGTTGCAGGGTAGTATGGCTGATAGCATACTGGTATCTCCTGTCCTTCATGATCACCATCCATGAGATTAATCAGGACCCCAGGATCTTACCCAACATCACCCTGGGCTATGACATCTATGAGAATTATTTCAACGCAAGGATGACCTATGATGCCACGCTAGATCTGCTCTCTCCTGGGAGGGCCAATGTCCCAAACTACCATTGCGGAAGAGAGAAGAAGCCCTTAGTTTTCATTGAAGGGGTCAACTCTGACACCTCACTCCAGATTTCAACTTTGCTGGGAACCTACAAAATCCCCCAGGTATGAATACACTAGATTTCACAACATGCAGAGAACAGCCACCTCTTTCAATAGGAAGCAAATTATGAAACTCATTCCCAGTGGAGGCAGTGAAGTTTCTAAGAGACGATTAAAATAAATTCATGAAGGCTAGGGCTATCGTTGGCTGCTAGGCATGATGACTGTGATCTACCTGCCTAGTTGGAGGCAGCAATGTTTCTGGGTTCCTGTTGCTGGGAATCAGATGCGGGCAGAGTGCATTTGTGCTCATCCTGTGCTTGCTGGTTTCCTACAAGCATCTGGTTGGCCACTGTGAGAACAGGATGCTGGACTAGATGGGCCATTGTCCTGACCCAGGAGGTTCTCCTTATGTTGAAGGATTTGTCCTGGTGGGTGAAGAAGGGTTTCAAAAGAGAGTCACCATCAGAGCAGTCTAAGGGGGGAACAAGCCTTTTGGAAGGAGAGATGCCTCTCAGAAGCTACAACAGGAAGTTCACAAGACGTGTACTGTGAGCTGCTAAGTATACTTTAGAGTTACAAGGGAGAAACAGACTTTTTTTTCCAGCTGGCACCTTATAAGAGAACAAGGGAGGTGTTCATGGTGAGTTTTGGCACCTCTTTCTCTAGGAAAATAGCAATTTACAGGGGGTATGAATTGCAGAAGGCTGATCGCCGTAGAATTGATGCTTTTGAATTATGGTGCTGGAGGAGACTCTTGAGAGTCCCATGGACTGCAAGAAGATCAAACCTATCCATTCTCAAAGAAATCAGCCCTGAGTGCTCACTAGAAGGACAGATCCTGAAATTGAGGCTCCAGTACTTTGGCCACCTCATGAGAAGAGAAGACTCCCTAGAAAAGAAGAGAAGACTCCCTGATGTTGGGAAAGATGGAGGGCACAAGGAGAAGGGGACGACAGAGGATGAGATGGTTGGACAGTGTTCTCGAAGCTACTAACATGAGTTTGGCCAAACTGCGAGAGGCAGTGAAGGATAGGCGTGCCTGGCGTGCTCTGGTCCATGGGGTCACGGAGAGTCAGATACGACTGAACGACTGAACAACAACAAATGAATCGCACATTCGTGGGACAGAAATGTAGTCTCCAGAAGACATCTCGTTGATGGCTTCACAGAAGCCTATTTTAGTAACTTGCCCCAGGAAGTTAAGATGGAGGATAAATAAATATTGGGTGGCGGGGGGGGGGGACTCTAAGGAACAAAACTCATGTGAAACTAACATTCACTTGAGCTAAAAATTGACCCCTTCCTGGAACCAAATGGTAAAAGTAGAAAATGCAACATATCTTTACATAGGCTGAAACATGGGAGGACAGGGGATGGACGACAACATTCAGGGGGGGGGGAATGATGTTGAAGAAATATTAAATTGTTGCCTATAATGAATGAATTGATTTATTTTGGTCACTGACCAGAGTGTATTGTTGCCTATAAATGTCCTACATCTCCTTTACAGAGAAGCACTGCAGAATATGGCTCTCCCTGACCACAATTTTTCAGTTGACAAATAAAACCCTCTATATCTTCCCTTTCTTCCTAGGTCAGTTACGCTTCTGTTCATCATGCTGTTGACAAAACGCAACCTCCTTTGCTCTACAGATTGACCCCAAATGAAGAACCCCCAAGCTCAGGGATTACCAGACTACTCCTGCATTTCAAATGGACTTGGATCGGGCTCATAGCTCCTGACTCTGACAATGGAGAAAGGTTTCTGAACACCTTGAAACTCGCACTTGCTAAGAGCGGTGTTTGTGTTGCCTTCTCACAAGCCATTCCAAGAGACAGTCTGTTTATAGTAGACTCGAACATAAAGCTCCAGCAGAAGATTTCACTTTCCATGGACAGGCGAATCAACGTGTTTCTTTACTATGGGGAATCTCACTCCCCCTTAGAAGCTGCACTTACACTAGAAATAGTGGGTGAAACCCTGAAACCCATTACTGGGAATGTTTGGATCACAATAGCTTTCTCATATGCCAGCGCCAACATGTCTCCCACAATACTTGAGAACAAGCACATTCATGGGTATTTATCTTTATTTATCCAGAACAAAAGAAGATCAAAACATGATGACAATCTTCCAGTTTTCTATGCCTATAGTAATGTCCATCCATTTTGGCCTGAAGGCTATCATTGCTTATATTCAAAGCATGTGTTTTCTGTGAAAGGCCAGAAGCGATGCAAAGTGAAGGAGAACCTTTCGGGTTTCCCTCAGGACGTCCTTGAAAGGAGCCTGTTTCAGGACACCTACAGCATTTACAACACGGTCCGTGCTCTGGCCCATGCCTTAAATGCTGCGTATTCTTCTAGATCCAAGAGGGTGGGGATGGTGGGTCAGAACAGGTTGGAAGATCAAAAAGTCCAACCATCACAGGTATTCCTTTTTCTTCTCTAATTATCTGGATGGATATGGTCCCATTTTAAATACAGATTCGTTCAATGACAGATTTGTAGGTGCATTTCCTTTAATTAACAGAAATTAAGAAAGAATTAAAAAAGGAGATAAATAAGGTTATAAAATACTGTAGGTGAAAATGATTCATACAGAACTGATTGACCCTTCAGTATCACATTCATATTAAGTGTCCATTCATATACATTCCTAGGTATACCATCATAATTATTTTCAGCATAATCATCATATCTCACTTTCCTAATTATGAAAGACAAACAAAGCAATCCAAAGTTATGGCAAGATAGCATTCCACTGCATGTAATAAGTTCAATAACTTTTATTTCCAAAGTTTCTCCACAAATGCTTGCCAAGGTCAAGATTCTCCCTGGTCATGGAGATGGTGTCTGTATAGACAATAGTAACAGCCGTGCCTTGTCATCCCAGTCTAGCCTGGTGCGGTATCACAAATTCAGGTGGGCAGAGCTAGGTAAGGTCAGGCTCCCTCACCAGATTCATAGAATCCGGAATTGTAGAGTTGGAAGGGACCTGGAAAGTCATCTAGTCCAAGCTCCAAGGAAGGAGAGTCCACAACCTCCTGAGGGCGACTGTTTCACTGTCAAATGGCTCTTAATGGAATACTGAATGATTTAGTTTTTGTAAAATATGCCGGGATTTATGATATGCAAAATGAACCATGGAAAGAGAAGAAGGGAATTCATTGATATCTTAAGGATGTTTAAATGGGTATTTTAAATTGTAAAACAGAACATTTAATAAAAATTATATACCTATATAAATGCTGCGATTTTCTCTGTCATTCCAGTTTCACCATTTCCTGAGCCATTTTCAGTTTTACAATTCTTCTATGGAGGGAGTATATTTAGATGAGACTGGGGACCTGAGAGCTGGATTTGACCTGGTGAACATTGTCATGCTTGCCAATAAGTCCCTTCATGCAGGGAAAGTTGGGAGTATGGAAAGAGAGGGATCTGCAGGCGTAAAAGTCACCCTTGATCAGGATGCTATCATGTGGCCCATTTGGTTTAAAAAGGTGGGTTAAACCATTCAGGTTAGTTTGTTGTTGTTTAGTCGTGTCCGACTCTTCGTGACCCCATGGACCAGAGCACGCCAGGCACACCTATCCTCCACTGCCTCCCGCAGTTTGGCCAAACTCATGCTAGTTGCTTCGAGAACACTGTCCAACCATCTCATCCTCTGTCGTCCCCTTCTCCTTGTGCCCTCCATCTTTCCCAACATCAGGGTCTTTTCTAGGGATGAGGTGGCCAAAACTCCATGGACAAAGACAACAGGTTAATTTGACTACCAGCCAAAAAGGAAAAAGAAAACAAGAGTATACGGGATTGAAAGGGATGTTAGTTTTGTAGTCCCCCCCCCCATTTCAATTCCCCTGAGCATATTTATGAAATTAATATTTTTTTGCCTCAACTTCCATCACTTCACACTAGTTGGCTTTGAATTACATTTGCCAATTTACTTCTCAGTCACTCAGGTTTGGAGAGGTTCTGTTGGGGGTTTTCGCAATCTATTTTTGTTTAAAATTCCCTGAACAATTTAGTAAATGTAAAGGTAACTCCAGTTCAATCCAGTCAAATCCAACTATGGTGTGTGGTACTCATCTCTGCTTTCAGGCTGAGGGAGCCGGCATTTGTCTGTAGACAGCTTTTCAGGGTCATGTGGCCAGCATGAGTAAACCGCCTCTGGCGCAACATCACACCGTGAAGAGTTCTGGAGCACACGGAAATGCCATTTACCTTCCCACCGCAGCAGTACCTATTTATCTACTTGCATTGGTATGCAAATCCAATTTCTACTTCCCTGCATTTGGAGAACTGTCCACTCCACCAAAAACCAGACCTACTGCCTGCCACGGGAGAAAGATTCCTCTTGGCTCCAGTATTACCGCATAAATAGACGTACCACTAATTCCTGACCATCTTTCTTTATGGGCAGACTATCCCTCAATCCAGATGTGCTGAGAGCTGTCATACTGGGGATGTCAAGGTCATCCGGGAAGGAGAGCCACTTTGCTGCTATGATTGTGCTCCCTGTGTGAAAGGGACAGTCTCCACTGTGGAAGGCAAGTGAGAGAAGGAAAAAGGCAACTATTGTAATCCTGTTCAACACAGTATTATTTCTTTATTTTGACCCCCACCCACAAAAACCGTTAACCCAAGGTTAGGGCATCTGTAAACATAGTGATGACAGACCCATTGTGGTTTGATGTTGAATTGGGTTTTCTCCTACATTCCTTAGAAACAGGACATCTGGTTCCTCTGAAAGTTCTCTTCTGCTTCCCCATGTGGGACCCATGCTTTTCTCCCAGGAAATTGAATGGGTTTTCACCAGCTTGATGCCCAGCCCTTCCCACCAGCCTTAGCAGAGACTTTCCTGGAAAACTCCAGATGTGTCTGATTCTGCTGGTGAAGGGCTGTAGTTCAGTGGCACAGGATCTGCTTTGCATGCGACAGATTGTCGATTCAAGTATCTCCAGGTCAGGGCTGAGAATGTCCCTTGCTTGAGACCCTGGGTACTGAAATCACTCATCTTCCTTTCAGATGCAGACCACTGCACCAAATGTCCAGAAGATCACCACTCAAACAAGGACCGAGATCAATGTGTTCCCAAGATTATCACTTTCCTGTCCTATGAAGACAATTTGGGGATTCTCTTGTCTTCCTTTACCTTCTTATTCTCCTTAATCACATGTTTTGTGTTAGGAATTTTCATTAAATACTCAGGAACTCCCATAGTCAAAGCCAACAACAGGGACCTTTCCTACATCCTCCTTGTATCCCTCTTGCTCTCCTTTTTGTCCTCCTTGCTCTTCATTGGCCAGCCAAGAAAAGCCACCTGTCTTCTCCAACAAATGGCATTTGTCCTCATCTTCTCTGTTGCTGTCTCCTCTTTGTTGGCCAAAACCGTTACCGTTGTGCTGGCTTTCCTAGCCACAAAGCCTGGGAACAGGGTGAAGAAATGGCTGGGGAAGACTCTGGCTAATGCTGTTGTCATTTCTTGTTCCACCGTCCAAGTTCTCATCTGCAGCACCTGGCTGGGGACCTCTCCCCCATTCCCAGACACTGACATGCACTCCTAGCCTGCAGAGATTATCCTGCAATGTAATGAAGGGTCTGCTTCCATGTTTTATGGTGCCTTGGGCTACATGGGCTTCCTGGCTGCCATCTGCTTCATGGTGGCTTTCCTAGTCAGGAATCTGCCTGGGGCCTTCAACGAAGCCAAGCTGATCACCTTCAGCATGCTGGTCTTCTGCAGTGTTTGGGTGTCCTTTGTGCCCACCTACCTGAGCACCAAGGGGAAGTACATGGAAGCCGTGCAGGTCTTCTCTATCTTGGCCTCCAGTGCTGGGCTTCTGGGCTGCATCTTCCTCCCCAAGTGCTACATTATTTTACTCAGGCCTGGTCTGAATACAAAGGAGCATCTGACGACAAAAAGTAAAGATGCCATCTGATTTTTTGTACATTCTTTTCCATTGTAGGGATCTGAGCAGAATGGCAATGACAAAATTCAACCACTTGGAGGTATAAAAGGAAATATTCAAACTGTGGAGTGACGAGGCCCAACATATGAGTCAGGAGAGGACTTGATGTGATGGGGAGAGATAGAAATACTTTGAAATAAAATATTTGACTAGTTAGGAGACTTCTATGGTTGTTTTTTCATATGCATAACAACAGTCCACCAGGTAACAGCAGTTCATCATATCAGCAGCACCCCTTTGTATTTTCAGGTGATGGAAACTTTTCAGGCCTTTTTATACCATCTTTCCAAAGTTATAATAGCAACATATTTCCAACCTTACATAACTACCAGGAGGGTGGCGGGGGAATAGAGGAAGGGTTACATTGTTGCTGGTAAACAGGGAAATAAGACAGAGTTGGTGGCCAAAGACTATGGGTTGACTGATAATCAGTTGGGCTTCACAGTAAAGCTCTGAGCTTGATGGAATCGCAGCCAATGGAGTTTAGGATTGATGAATTTACTGTATTTTCCCGTGTATAAGATGATGTTTTTTGCTAAAAAAAAAATTAGGGAAAAATGGGTGTCGTCTTATATACGGATAATGAATGCAGAGGGGGGACGACGTGCGATTAATGGCAGCAGCAAGCAGGAGATTGGCAGCGGCGATTGGGCGGGTGATTGGTGGCTGTGGTGAGGCAGGCAGACGATTGGTGGCTGCAGCAAGTGGGCGGGCGGGCTGTTGGTGGCGGCGAGTAGGCAGACAATTAGCCGCTGTGGCGAGGTGTGCGGCCAGCAGTGACTGTAGCAAGTGATCGGCAGTGGCAGGCAGGCAGGTGAACGATTGGCGGAAGTGACCTTCCCACCCGCCAAAAGCTAAACAACTTAGTTTCTTCATTTTGAGCTTAAAAAATAGGGGTTGTCTTATACATGGCGGCGTCTTATACACAAAAAATACGGTCACTTGCAATTGGCCAGGTGTTAGTGAGAAGCCATGGTCACAGAGGTCTCAGACGTGTTTAAAGCTTTATTTTGCAAGGGTTGTGTGAAGAGATACCATTTCTGTGGGCAAAACAAAATAAAAAATAAAAAAATTCCTTCCAGTAGCACCTTAGAGACCAACTAAGTTTGTTCTTGGTATTTGGTCTCTAAGGTGCTACTGGAAGGAATTTATTCTATTCTATTTTATTTGTTTTGACTATGGCAGACCAACACGGCTACCTACCATTTCTGTGGAGCCATAGGAAGGGTGGTAGGAGAAAGGACAGAGAGGGTACGCACAAGGAACAGGTTTATCAAACCATTTGCCTCACAACAGGAGGGTGCTATTGGTAAATGGGGCAGAAGTCTTGCTCACGTGCTGATGAATGGCATTATTAAGTGAGTAACCTGGTGGTTACTCCAGGTTACTCCAGCGGCTCCAGTGGCGCAACTGGTTAGCGCGCGGTACTTATAAAGCAGTACTTGTGAAAGCAATGCCGAGGTTGTGAGTTTGAGCCTCACCTGGAGCATAAATTTAGGGGACCCAGGTGGCGCTGTGGGTTAAACCACAGAGCCTAGGGCTTGCCGATCAGAAGGTCGGCGGTTCGAATCCCTGCCACGGGGTGAGCTCCTGTTGCTCGGTCCCTGCTCCTGCCCACCTAGCAGTTCGAAAGCATGTTAAAGTGCAAGTAGATAAATAGGTACTGCTCCAGCGGGAAGGTAAACGGCATTTCCGTGCACTGCTCTGGTTCACCAGAAGCGGCTTAGTCATGGTGGCCACATGACGCGGAAGCTGTCTGCAGACAAATGCCGGCTCCCTCGGCCTATAGAGCGAGATGAGCGCCGCAACCCCAGAGTTGGACACATCTGTACCTGATGGTCAGGGGTCCCTTTACCTTTACCTTTTAACCTGGTGGTATTCCTCCAATATCCTCCACCATGACTGGGGAGGTCATGGCATCCCATGCCATTATGAGGGAGACGTTTCTGAAGCTGGAAAGCATTGAAATAGGTCTGAAGATGTGGTATTCCCCAGCTACCCAGATGAGATTAAGTGGTACACAAGATAGGGAGAAGAAGAAGAAGAAGAGTTTGGATTTCATATCCCGCTTTATCACTACCCGAAGGAGTCTCAAAGCGGCTAACATTCTCCTTTCCCTTCCTCCCCCACAACAAACACTCTGTGACGTGAGTGGGGCTGAGAGACTTCAGAGAAGTGTGACTAGCCCAAGGTCACCCAGCAGCTGCATGTGGAGGAGTGGAGACGCGAACCCGGTTCCCCAGATAACGAGTCTACCGCTCTTAACCACTACACCACACTGGAGGCGCCAAATAAATAAATAAATAAATAAATAAAGTTATTAAACAATAATTGGTACCTTCTTGTCCAAAATAGTGACAGGAAGAACTTGAAAGAGGGAAAGGAGTCTTGGGGGAATGATCTTCATTGGCTCCCAGTACGTTTCCGAGCACAATTCAAAGTGTTGGTGCTGACCTCAGCCCAGTATACCTGAAGGAGCGTCTCCACCCCCATCATCCAGCCTGGACACTGAGGTCCATCGCCGAGGGCCTTCTGGCGGTTCCCTCGCTGCGAGGTTACAGGGAACCAGGCAGAGGGCCTTCTCGGTAGTGGTGCCCACCCTGTGGAATGCCCTCCCAGCAGATGTCAAGGAAATAAACAACTATTTTACTTTTTAAAAGACAACTGAAGGCGGCCCTGTTTAGGGAAGTTCTTAATGTTTGATGCTGTATTGTTTTTTAATATTCAGTTGAAAGCCACCAAGAGTGGCTGGGGAAACCCAGCCAGATGGGTGTGGTATAATTAATTTATTATTATTATTATTATTATTATTATTATTATTATTATTACTATTACTATTATTATCATCATCATCATGATGTTAACAGATGTAATCCTGCCTAACAGAGACAAATGTAAACCATCCCATGCTTTGATTTGAGATAAGACAGTCAAATAACTGAGAGAGAAAATATCTGACCCTTCAGGATGTGTGCTGCTTGGTATTACAGAGAGAGGGGACAAACTCTAATGTTCATCTTTCACCTAATGAAATAAGCATCATTTGTGGTGCGCCCCGCCCCCCGGGCAGCGCCCCTGCTGGGGGTGACACTTTGGGTGGTGGCCCCGCCCCCTGGGCTTTTAAATTTTTTTTCTTTTTCAGCTATTTTCGCTGTCCGCCCCTGCGGCTCCGCCCCGGCAGCGCCGAAAATAGCCCCCCCCTTCCAGCATCAGAGCTCGGCATGGAGGCAAGGGGCGGGCCAGCGAGGTGGGGTGCAACCCCCTCCTCGCTGGCCCGCCTCTTGCCTCTATGCTGAGCTCCGCTGCTGGCTGGCTTATGGAGCCGGGGCATGGAGAGGGACTCTCCCTCTCCCTGCCTCGACTTGCGCTCCGCCAAGGGAGCCCGGGCGGCGGATTCGGGAGTCTTTGCAGCCCGCAGAGACTCCCAAATCCGCCACCCGGCACCCCTTCATGCGGCGGCTGCTCACGCAGGCAGCCGCGGCACGAAGGGCTGCCGCTGTCGGGTGGCGGCTTCGGGAGTCTCCCAAAGCCGCCGCCCGGCACCCCCGGGGGTGGGGCGTCGTGTCGCGTGGCTTCCCGCCCCGGGCAGCCAAGGGGCTAAAAACACTCCTGGTGGTAGCAAGCTGTGGGGTGGGGGGGTGTTCCACAGGACAGTTTCTTTGGTTTGCAAAGGTGCCTCATTGCGAGAGGAGAGGTTACAGGGAACCAGACAAATCATCATCATCATCATTATTATTATTACTATTACTATGAATTCAAAAGTGGTGGTGACGCTTATCCAAAAAGAACAGCATGATCCCAGCTCATCAGACGTCAGTTCTCAAATAAAGGGTCACTTTCCAGGGCCACTTCCCACTTCCCTGAACTTTCTCAGAAGGTGGAGTGACACCGGTGAGATCCTGCAAACATGTTTTCCTTCTGCACCTGCTCCTCCAGCCCCACCAAGAGGGTCCTTGGCAGGGCAGAGGTGATGCTTCCCCTCACAATTATCAGAATCATAGCGATTTATTCCTCTTCTCCCTGCAAATACCCAAAGGATTAACCAGCCAAACATCACCTTTGAGACCAATAACAGAAACCTGGAGAGTGGAGAGCAGCCTGAGTTAACATCAAGCAGCAAGTTTGTATTTAAATCTCTCATGTGTCACTGAGGGCTTTTGTGGCAGGCAGGGACTCTGCCAGTGTGGAGGTCCCATATCGTCTCTCTGCTTTGAAATGTCACTGGGGACTTTGGGCTTCTTCTCATTAGCTGCTTATTAAGTTAAGAGCGGTGACGGGAGCGGCCACGACAGCTGCCAGACCCAGAGTGATGCTCTTACTGCTGTTGCTCCTCCTTCAGCTGCTACCCAGTGCTGCCTCTGGGATGCTGAAGGCAGAGTGCCCATTGAGCCTGAGGAGGGACTTTCCAGACGCACTGAACTATTACAAGCCAGGAGACCACGTCATAAGTGGG
This sequence comes from Lacerta agilis, assembly GCF_009819535.1. Taxonomy (NCBI): domain Eukaryota; kingdom Metazoa; phylum Chordata; class Lepidosauria; order Squamata; family Lacertidae; genus Lacerta; species Lacerta agilis. The sequence goes on along the minus strand of NC_046313.1, from coordinate 117,198,419 downwards.
CTCATATCTACAGTGCAATCTATGCTGTCAACGTACGATTTTAGCATGCCCCCACAAAACGTGGTTATACGGTAAGCACTTAAAAAGTAATCAGAATAATGCTGTTAAGCTCTGCTATGATTTTGTCCAATGCCCCATCATTCCACAAACATTTCCTTAACACATTTGAATATTGCGTACTCCTTCTTTACAGCGCTCAAGTGCCCAAATGTGTCGGCCATCTGTCATGGATGTTTAGTTTAGATCCCTGCACTTTAGGGGGTTGGACTAGATGACCCTCGGAGTCCCTTCCATCTCTACAACTTGATGATTTTTGTCTGTCTCTGCTTTGGTGGCAAGCAGCTGTTTGCCTTGTTACAAACACATGGCAGATTATGTGATGGCGATTTGCTTCATGCTTGTTGTTGTTGTTCAGTCGTTCAGTCGTGTCTGACTCTTCGTGACCCCATGGACCAGAGCACGCCAGGCACGCCTATCCTCCACTGCCTCCCGCAGTTTGGCCAAACTCATGCCAGTAGCTTCGAGAACACTGTCCAACCATCTCATCCTCTGTCGTCCCCTTCTCCTTGTGCCCTCCATCTTTACCAACATCAGGGTCTTTTCCAGGGAGTCTTCTCTTCTCATGAGGTGGCCAAAGTACTGGAGCCTCAACTTCAGGATCTGGCTTCATGCTTAGATCTGTGCGAAAGCTGCGGTGTCATTCTTTGAGTAAAATCCAGAGGCTGAAGATTAAGAAAGCAGGGATTTGATATGATTTCAGTGTATGGAGAATGACATGACAATAATGCATTGTTTTATGGTAGGGCTGATGTCTCCTACTGGTATCTCCTGTCCTTGCAGATTGCTATTCATGAGATAAACCAGGATCCTGGGATTTTGCCCAATGTCACCCTGGGCTACGACCTCTATGAGAACTATTTCAATTCAAGAATGACTTATGACACGATGATAGATCTGCTCTCTCCTGGGAGGGCAAATGTTCCAAACTACAATTGCGGAAGACAGAGTAAGCCCCTGGTTTTCATTGAAGGGCTTGATTCGGACACCTCTGCCCAAATTTCAAGTTCGCTGGGAATTTACAAAATCCCCCAGGTATGAAAACAAAAGCATAGGCAGTCTGCAGGAAACCACAGCTTTGTTGGAGAAAATGCCAGGAATTGTTCGGGGAAGTAAGGGCTGCCCTTTCAACCAGAGAAATCACACAGCCCCTTGTTCCAGTTAATAGTAGGCATGTGGTTAGAGAAGCTCTCCCACCCTTACTGAAGGGTTTGTCCAGCTGTGAGAAGAAAACTCCCACAAAGAGAGTTCACTGGAGCGCCCTTTTAAGAAGGGAAACAATCCTAGCGGTGCAGCAGTAATATTGCTAGCACATTTGCAAAGCTAAGCAGGGCCCGGTATGGTTTCAAATTGGATGGGGGACCGTGCGTTGAGATTTCTGCATTGCATGGGGGTTGGACTAGATGACCCTCGGAGTCCCTTACAATTCTATGTTTCTATAAACAGAACACTCATGAGAACCGCACTGCTTAGTAGCTTAGTGGGGAAGTACAAGGGGAAATGGGGCATGATAAAAATGCAACCTTTTAGGGGGTCTGTCTGGCACCAATAATTTTGGAGTACATCTTCTGAGAAGAGTTCTTCAGATCCATTAAGGTTATATCTTTACTGCCTTCTTCCAGCTGCATCTATCCCTTCCCTTCCCTTCCCTTCCCTCCCCAGAGCACGATTTCTGTTCTCATCCTTAAGCAAAGTTCTTGTGAGAGTGAGTGCTTTTTTAGGGTTAAAAGCTTTGCTGTGCGTCCTGCAATCACAGAAGACGTTGCACAACTTCCGGGAACTGTGCCTCTGTGCAATGTGATATTTGTAACGGACTACGCAGTTATTTCAGTCCTCTTCCAGCTCCTGCCAGGATGGGGGTGTTTTCTCCAGGCTGGCTGATAGCCTTTAACTTTAAAGTCAATAAATCTTGTTTATTAGCATGGCCTCGCTTTGATTTATTGGGAAGAGATAAACACAGACGCTAATGTTTGGCTTCGTTTCTTCGCTGAAAAAGCTACTCTGCTGATGAGAGGAGAAAAGGACGTTTTGCAGAAACGCAGCTTGAAGAGTACTGGGCTATTGGACTTTCCGACGCAATAGGAAGTCAGTGGCCACGCAGGGACTTTTAAAACATTGCGTGGCTCTGAGAATACTGCTTTGTTAACTTGAGAGTAGACAACGAACTGTTCTTAACCCGAGGTACTATTTCTGGGTTAGTGGAGTCTGTAACCTGAAGCGTCTGTAACCTGAAGCGTCTGTAACCCGAGGTACCACTGTGGAGGGATGGCACACTTACACTTTCCCCTTGCAATATCACCTATCACCTATGAGAGTCAGTGTGGTGTAGTGGTTAAGCGTGGTAGACTCGTAATCTGGGGAACCGGGTTCGTGTCTCCGCTCCTCCACATGCAGCTGCTGGGTGACCTTGGGCTAGTCACACTTCTCTGAAGTCTCTCAGCCCCACTCGCCTCACAGAGTGTTTGTTGTGGGGGAGGAAGGGAAAGGAGAATGTTATCCATTTTGAGACTCCTTCGGGTAGTGATAAAGCAGGATATCAAATCCAAACTCCTCCTCCTCTTCTTCTTCTTCTTCTTCTTCTTATCAGTGTTGCGACCCCTGCTTCAGAGCTGCTCCAAATACGCAGAAAACTGTGGTGCTTTCTCACATTGCCAATGGAGCCCTTTTCCATTGTGAGCACCAACTGCTCTATGAGATATCATCACAGTTCAAAATGGCATATATAAATGTAATGCACCAGGTAGCTTCTCCGCATTGCTCAGGTGAGAAGCAGAAAGTGAAATGAGTCCAGGCAGTAGGACCTTAAGCTGAAGGCTGATAAATATAAGGCAGGAAAAGAAATCTATAGAACTGACCTCAGATGGAAGATGTGAACTGTCTATTAAACAGCTGCTTAGGAGCACCCTATGCACACAGAGAAATGAGCAGGACATGACCCTTCCTGAGCAGAATTCCCAGTTAATTGATCCTATCAGCGCTTTCCCTGAAAGCAACAGAAATCTCTCCTTTCCTTACTAGGTAAGTTACATTTCTGTTCATCATGCTATGGGCAAAGCACAATTCCCTTTCATCTACCGGGTGACCCCAAATGAAGAACCCCCAAGCCAAGGGATTGTTCGTCTACTCCTGCATTTCAGGTGGACGTGGATCGGGCTCATTGCTCCAGACACGGACAATGGAGAAAGGTTTCTGAGCACCTTGACCCCTGCTCTCATAAGGAGCAGTGTCTGTGTTGCCTTCTCACAAAAAATCTCACGAGAGGATTTCATTATGCCCAATTTGCTTCACAAGATCCTGCACAAGATTTTGTTTTCCATGGACAGGAGAATCAATGTATTTCTGTACTATGGGGAGTCTCTGTCTTTGGTAGATGTATTAACGACAGTTGATGTGGTGGGTGCAACCCTGACTCCGATTACAGGGAAAATTTGGATCACAATAGCTTTGTCGTACTTCAACTCCAACCTATCTCCCACGATGCTTAGGAACAAGCACATCTATGGTTATTTATCATTATTTATCCAGACCAAAAAAAAATTGAAGCATGATGATAACCTGCCAGTTATATATCATGGTAATATCGATATGAATACAATCTGGGAAAATGGGTATCATTGCTTATATTCAAAACATGTGTTATCTGTGAAAGGCCAGAACCGATGCATTGCGAAGGAGAACCTGAAGAAGAGCTACCCTCAAAATGTCCTGGAAAGAAGCCTTTTCCAAGACACTTACAGCATTTACAACACTGTCCGAGCTCTGGCCCATGTCTTAAATGCTGCAGACTCACCCAGAGCCAAGTGGATGGTGATGGGCAGAAAGAGATCGGAAAGTGAAAGAATCCAGTCATCACAGGTATTCCTTTTTATTCTAGTGACGTGGCCGTATATGGTTCCACTTGAACTGACAATCAGTTCCACTCTGAAATTGTTATATAACGTCGTCTCCAAGAACAACGTTGTTGTTCAACGTCTTGAGAAACAACTTGCATGAAGGAATTGAGGGGATGCTCATCAAATTTGCTGATGATACCAAACTGGGAGGGGTAGCTAATGCTTTGTTGTTGTTGTTCAGTCATTCAGTCGTGTCCGACTCTTCGTGACCCCATGGACCAGAGCACGCCAGGCACACCTATCCTTCACTGCCTCTCGCAGTTTGGCCAAACTCATGTTAGTAGCTTCGAGAACACCGTCCAACCATCTCATCCTTTGTCATCCCCTTCTCCTTGTGCCCTCCATCTTTCCCAACACCAGGGTCTTTTCTAGGGAGTCTTCTCTTCTCATGAGGTGGCCAAAGTACTGGAGCCTCAACTTCAGGATCTGTCCTTCCAGTGAGCACTCAGGGCTGATTTCTTTGAGAATGGATAGGTTTGATCTTCTTGCAGTCCATGGGACTCTCAAGAGTCTCCTCCAGCACCATAATTCAAAAGCATCAATTCTACGGCGATCAGCCTTCTCACTTCCGTACATTACTACTGGGAAAACCATAGCTTTAACTATACGGACCTTTGTCGGCAAGGTGATGTCTCTGCTTTTTAAGATGCTGTCTAGGTTTGTCATTGCTTTTCTCCCAAGAAGCAGGAGTCTTCTAATTTCGTGACTGCTGTCACCATCTACAGTGATCATGGAACCCAAGAAAGTGAAATCTCTCACTGCCTCCATTTCTTCCCCTTCTATTTGCCAGGAGGTGATGGGACCGAAATCAAAATTACCTTAACAGATTGGAAATGGGCCCAAGCTAACAAACTGAATTTCAATACACTGGTACCTTGGGTTACATGCGCTTCAGGTTACAGACTCCGCTAACCCAGAAATAACGCTTCAGGTTAAGAACTTTGCTTCAGGATAAGAACAGAAATTATGCTCTGGCGGCACAGTGGCAGCAGGAGGTCCCATTAGCTAAAGTGGTGCTTCAGGTTAAGAACAGTTTCAGGTTAAGAACGGATAAGAAAATGAGGAAAAGAATTACCTTTTGGGCTCTTGCCATGGAGACTAACCTTTGGGTTTTTGTTCTTGAGAGGGCTGGTGTGGGTTAATAAAGACATGTTTATATTTTTTCTCTTGTATACATGGCTCAGACTTATGGATTTGGATGTTTATGTAATGAGAAGATGTTAAGAAGAAATAGGTAATATTTTGAGACCGGAGGCAGGGAAGGGTGAGAAAAATGAAGAATTAAACGATTAAAATTAGAATAATAAGTGCAAATTTGATTTGGGCTAAAGAAAGTTTCAGAATTACGTAGGAGCCGAGGTTTGAGTTTTAAAAGTTGAGGAGTTTAGAGTGATTATAAGAATATATGTAATAAGATAATGAGAAAATATAATGAGATTGGGTAAAAATAGATTTGATCATGATTGGAAAACTGTTAAAAAGGATAGACAGTGATATCAACAGGGGGGGATCTGAGGAAGTCAACATACAATGAAAAAGAGGAAAGGAATAATGACTGGCCTATAGGAGGGCCAGACCAAAGCAATGATTATTTGTTTGTTTAAAGGGTTAAATTTGAAATTTATAGTATTTGCTCCTGTGAGAGAGGGGTTGCGAAGATTGCTTCCCTCAGTGGGAGGGGGGGGGAAGGATGAAAAAATTAATCGATTATGTAATGTGCTTATTTGTTAAAAATTAATAAAATTTTAATAATAATAAAAAAGAACGGACCTCCGGAATGAATTAAGTCATGTACAACAGCCATGAGTCTTAGAGCATGAGTCTATTTTTAATCCTTTTTTATATCTACCCTACCTCTTTCTCTTCCTTCCTTCCTTCCTTCCTTCCTTCCTTCCTTCCTTCCTTCCTTCCTTCCTTCCTCTCTCTCTCTCTCTCTCTCTCTCTCTCTCTCTCTGGATCTGTGTTTTTAGCTACATTATTATTATTATTATTATTATTATTATTATTATTATTATTATTATTATTATTTTATTTGTACCCTGCCCATCTGGCTGGGTCCCCCCAGCCACTCTGGGCAGCTTCCGACAAATATTAAATACATCAAAATATCAAAGATTAAAAACTTCCCTAAACAGGGCTGCCTTCAGGTATTTTCTGAATGTAAAGTAGTTGCTTATCTCTTTGACCTCTGATTAACATTTTGGATAAAATGATATTTGGTAATAATCTTTGTATCTCTCTTTTAAATTCTAATAAAGTTTATTCAAACAAAAAAGAAGGAAAATAAAATGAACCAACTTCGATAAATGACAGGATTTTCTCTGTCCTAGCTTCACCCTTTCCTGAGAAACGTCAAATTTTATAATTCTTCTATGGACGGAGTTTATTTGGATGAGAATGGGCAACTGGCAGCTGACTTTGATATTGTGAACTTTGTGATTCTTCCCAATAACTCTCTTCATGAAGGGAAAGTTGGGCGTGTGGAGAAACGGGGATCCCAAGGTGTACAAGTCACCATCGATCAGGATGCCATTGTGTGGCCTCCTTGGTTTAACAAGGTGGGTTAAGGCATTCAATTAATGTTATTCTTTTGATCATCTGTTAAGTTCTAACAATTCTTCTGGAATTGTTGATTAGACCTCAAAAAAGAGAGCTATCACTGCTTTGAAAATACTCTTTGTCAGGAAAGGTTCTACTATATTCACTTATTCTCTAAAAACATGGCAATTCCAAATCAGAGCTCCTGTGTTTTGAGCTACTTGTTAAATCATGGGCAGGCAACCAAAGGTCACATTCCCTCAGAGGTAAATGAAAGGCGAATCTCTTAGGGAGCTGCAGGCAGGGCTGAGGGTGGAATCGGTATTGAAGGTGGGCAGAGCAAAACATGAAAGAATTCTGGATCAACAAATCTGGAATAAAAATTGCTTGATTTCATTTTTTTACCATGGTTACATCAGAGCAGATTTCCCTATGCAGCTCTGTTCAGAAGTAAGCCCACTGGTTTTGACGGCAGCCCTGTACAGTATAGGGAAGTTTTTAATGTTTAGTGTTTTATTATGTTTTTACATATGCTGGAAGCTGCCTAGAGTGGCTGGGGCAATCCAGTCTGATGGGCAGGGTATTATTATTATTATTATTATTATTATTATTATTATTATTATTATTATTATTATTATTATTATTATTAAATAAGTATACAATAGACCAATAAAGGTAATACTCAAGAAGGAACCTGATCATGAATTCTTTGACGGCCAATCTGCTTCAGTTTAGAGCACTGGCTGGATTTCTTTCCTGATTACAGGCTGGATTCCATTTCTGGAGAGAAACCAGGTCTCATGGATACCTCTTTGAAGGTCACCCTTGAGATTTGCAAAAGTGTGGTTTCCATATCAGCAACATGGATTTTTCAGATATCTTCTAATACCTTAAGTTTTACTTAAGGTTCTTAATAGACTTGAAGGAAATAACAAATACAGAGATGAGGCAGGGATCAAGTAAGATCTGCTCTCATAGTGGATCCACGAGGTCAGGAGATTCAGGAGCAGGTTAGGTTGAGAACAGCAAACTGAATGAACCAGTCTCTTGCAGAGAAGTCATTAAACTGCATTTTTGTAAATATAATTAGCCAAAATCAAGACCTAAACTGCTTAGGATACCACAGTCCTGATGAAAATACCTCCCATAATCCCCTTACTTTCCCTTCCTATTACTTCCAGTGACTTTGCATAGATAGAAATAGCCCTCATTATTGATCCTTTGTCTATGAGCAGATGGTGCCTCATTCCAGTTGTAGCAAGAGCTGTCAGCCTGGGTTTGTCAAGGTGATCCGGGAAGGAGAGCAGCTTTGCTGCTATGATTGCGCTCCCTGCAAGGAAGGGACAATCTCTACCCAAGAAGGTAAGTGTCTCCAGAGGAAAGGGCAGCCTTTAAGGAATGGGTAAATTATATTTAAATATTTTTGGACAAATTAGACCTTTTTAGAGTTGAAAGAAATGGCCTTATGTGTGGACTGGTGGGTGTTTAAGGATCCAGAAATTCCAGCCACCGTAATGTCATTTCTTTGTTTCATCTCCATTACCACTACCCCAAGGGTTTTACATGTGATTAGTTGCCATTTTGATGTATCCGCTAGCCCTTTGCAATTCAATTAACATATTAATCTGCCTTACAGTGACTGGAATAGGTTATTAGTCTATTTTTCAAATGTAGTTAGAATGTAAATTTTCGCAGCAAAACATGTCTTTTGTGGAATGTAACAGAGTAATTGTGCACATATGAATGGTGCTGAAGTCATTGTTCTTCTTTTCAGATGCAAAACATTGCACCAAATGTCCAGAAGACCAGCATCCAAACAAGAATCAAGATAAATGTGTTCCCAAAATTATCAACTTCCTGGCCTATGAAAAACCCTTGGGAACAATCCTGACTTCCTCTGCCCTATTCTTGTGCTTAACCACCATCTTTGTGCTAGGAGTTTTCATTAAATACAAGGAAACTCCCATAGTCAAAGCCAACAACCGGGACCTCTCTTACATCCTCCTTGTCTCTCTCCTTCTCTCCTATTTAACCTCCTTCCTCTTCATCGGCCGGCCAAGGAAAGAGACCTGCCTCTTTCAACAAATGGCCTTCAGCATCACCTTCTCTGTTGCCATCTCTTCCGTCTTGGCAAAAACCATCACTGTGGTTCTGGCCTTCCTGGCCACAAAGCCAGGGAACAGGGTGAGGAGATGGCTGGGGAAGAGTTTGGCCAACTCCATTGTCATTTCCTGTTCCTGTGTCCAAGTTGTCATCTGCATGATGTGGCTGGGGATCTCGCCACCATTCCCAGACTCTGACATGCACTCCCAGCCTGGAGAGATCATCCTGCAGTGCAATGAAGGGTCTGCTGCCATGTTTTACATTGCCCTTGGCTATATGGGCTTCCTGGCTGCCATCTGCTTCACGGTGGCTTTCCTAGCCAGGAAACTTCCTGGGGCCTTCAATGAAGCCAAGCTGATCACCTTCAGCATGCTGGTCTTCTGCAATGTTTGGGTGTCCTTTGTGCCTACTTACCTAAGCACCAAGGGGAAATACATGGTAGCCGTGCAGGTCTTCTCTATGTTGGCCTCCAGTGCTGGGCTCCTGGGCTGCATCTTCATTCCTAAGTGCTACATTATTATACTCAGGCCTAACTTGAATATAAAGGATAATCTGACAACAAAACTAAAGATGGCATCTGATTCTTAGTAGATTCCCCCCCCCCCCATCTTACACACCTGTGTTCAGCAAAGAAGTAATAAAAAAAGCTATTTCACTTGTGAGTGGTTATTATGACCTGCTATTTTAAATATTTTCTCTTCCCTTTACTAATGTCCCAAAGACTATAGGTCATGACCAATGCAGACCAACCCTCCCTTTCCTGGTAGAGGCAATGCCATGGCAGATGCTGCGCTCAGAACACTTGCTTTTCCTCTATTTGATGACCCAATTGCCAGCCATGAGACCTTCCATCAATCTGCAAAAGGGCTTCATAAAACCTTTTCAATTCCTATGTCTCAGGCAAGGGACATCATTTCCTGCTGTCCTTCATGCTCAAAATCTCCAATATTTTTACCCTTTGATTCAGTTAATCCAAGAGGTACAGAAGCTAATCAGCTTTGGCAGATGGACGTCACGCACGTTCCAGCACTGTTGCCTATGTCAAAACTTCATGTTTCAGTTGACACATTTTCAGGATTCATTTGGGCTACACCCATGAAGGGAGAAACTTCAAGACATGTAATTCAGCACTGCATTAGAACATTTTCTGTTATGGGGAAGCCTCAGGCCATCAAAACTGACAATGGCCCAGCCTACACTTCTCAAGCATTCAATGACTTCTGTCATCAGTGGAACGTCTCGTTATCCCACGGGATTCCTTTCAACTCCACGGGTCAAGCGCTCATCAAGAGATCACATCTCACATTTAAAAAATTGCTGCAAAAGCAAACTGCGGAACGTCGCATTCCAGTGTCCAAGATCCCCCTCGCAGTTGCTAAAGTTTTGTTTGCTCTGAATTTTCTTCTATTTCCACACAACAAGCCACACTTTCCAGTTGATCTGCACTTAAGGAAGGAGGAACAGCTCCCTCGGCCCTTGGTGTCCTATCGTCTTCTGCCAGACATCGAATGGCGAGGTCTGGTTCCACTCATCACATGGGGTCATGGCTACGCCGCAGTGGCATTAGACGAGAAGGCCGTCTGTGTTCCTGCACGGTGCGTCCGGACCATGGCGGGTCAGAGACCCAGGTTGACTAGCTTTGATTGCTAGCTGCTTGTCGAAGCGACTGACCACGGTCTACGACTGAACATGCAGGAATTTGCTCTCTTTCTCTTCATTCTCTTCTAGGTCTCGTTGTGCATGCCTTGGAATCCTTTGCCCCTTTCCCAAGAAACAAAAACAAAGAAAAAAAATTATTTTGAAAGAGGGGGGGGTAGATGGAAGATTATGTTTGTGTAATTACTGTTAATCGTACTAATTAAGCCTGATAAAGGTTCCTTTTGTTACGGATCTGTTTCTTTATGTATGACTGTTAATCGTGTTCATTAGATTTTGTGTTACCAATCGATTTTGCAAAATACTACAAGGATTAATCGTATTGATTAGATGTTCAGTTACGAATCAGTTTGAGAGATTAACCGTTATCCAGTGATTCCTTTTAATGGGAATTGGTTATCCTCCTTGGCGTAGCGTGACTGTTTGTTATGTTACACTTAAATCTCTTCTAGCCTAGTTGTTTGTTATTTTACGCTTGATTTCCTATAGCGTAAAGGAACGTTACTGTTTATTATTTTACGCTTAGCTTCTTATAGCGTGAAAACAGGTTATTGTTTGTTGTTTTACGCTTAGTCTTTTATAGCGTAAAAAAGGTTATTGTTTGTTGTTTTACGCTTAGTCTCTTATAGCGTGAAAAAGAAAAAGGCTATTGTTGTTATTTTACGCTCAGTCTCCTATTTTGAGAAAGGATGCTTTATACTTAAGGGCTTCTGTTTATGTTTATTTATGTCTAGCCCGGCTAGGGTTCTTGAGTACAGAGTATATTTGCAATGCTAAGAATGCAAAATGTGTATATTTATTTATGCAAGTCATTTATGGCTTTTATTGGTCTTTAAAGTACTCTCAGGTGTAAATTATGTTTATACTGTTGTAAATGAAGAACGTGTATGGTTATTTTGATCAGGACACTTTATATGTGAATTATGAAAGAATATTTATTTTCCTTGTCATACTGTTCTTTTGTTACAAAACAAAACAAAATTTAAAAAACAAAAAAGAAAGTGGATATGTGGGAATATGTTTTGCAGGTGCTTTTGCACCTGTGGTTATTTGTGTTTATTTATGCTTGTTTATATTTATTTGATGATGTCCTTCCGCCTTGGAAGGAAAGTAAGAAAGGGGATCCGACAGGCAGTTCGCTGCGTGGATCCCTCCGCAGGTAAAAAAGGCTCCAACTTTGAACGAAGTAACGGTTGTTAGTCTTCTTCCCGCCAAAATCTAGCCCGGTTACAGAACTGTCATTGGTTGTTGTACTTGTTATGACGTTGATTGTTCTTCTAATAAATAGTAGCCGCTCCCTGTTTGTGGTGTGGAGAAAGCGCGAGGCAAGCCCAGGAAGATCATTGTTGCGTGGCAAGCCCAGGTAGAAAAGCGAAACTGAAACCAGCCACGCAGGGTAGCGGTAGGCTTCTTCCATCAGACTGCAGTCTCAGTTGTTTTATTTCATTTTCGTTCTATAGTCTTTTATTTGGCCCTTAGTTTTTGGCCGCCTTTTAGTTTAGTTTTCCTCTCCGGAACCTTTTTGGATCAGACAGACGCCTGCAGACACTCACGAGGCATCATCACGAACTCACAAGCTCAACCCTCAGATTCCAGCCAGCGGATCCCCTTTTTTCACGGCGCGGTGGGAGCGGGACTCCAGGATTACCGGCCGTCCCGTCCGCAGGCTGGCCCCATAGCTGGTGCCCGCAAGGCATCGGCTATCCCGACATTTAAGGTTGTGATTTCTTAAAATGTCCCCTCTGACTTTATAGAAGACTGACTGCAACAGTGTCTTATTATGTATTCATTTTTTTCTACAATGTGATGAAGGTATCTTTCGTATCTAGTAACGAAGTGTGCCCGGGTTCATCTTTCATGAACCCGTGATAAGGAACATAGTATTTTTATAGTAGGTAGCCAGATGATTGTAGAACACCCGTAGAAGCATATTATTTTATCGAACCCCCAAAATTGTTATTTTCCCTTCCACTATAAACTGTTGTTGTTGTTGTTGTTGTTCAGTCGTGTCCAACTCTTTGTGACCCCATGGACCAGAGCATGCCAGGCAGATGCAATTTTCAGCACCGTGGAAGTGAGTACCTGTGCCGTGCTGCGCCGGTTTAGCACATTGCGCGGAGACTCGCTGAGCAGGCAGCTCAGTTAGGGGATGGCTCATGGGCTGGTTAAACGACCCCCGTGGGCTGCTTGTGGCCCATGGGCCTTAGATTGCCTACCCCTGCTTTACACTCTGCTAGGTCTTGAATGACTGCTCTGCAGTACCAGTGGCACAAGAGAGATGGCCAGTTAGACCCACTGCTGTAGTACCCTAAATTCTGTCATTCTGCAGAGAACGGCCCACACATTTCAACGGACAAAACGATGTGCTACATGCATACGTGTAATAAAAGCAAGCACTGCCTTTTTCTAGGGAATTTCTTGCCAGAGATGGAGAGTGTGGTACCTCTCCGATCATTTAAATTTCAAATATTCTGATTATTTCTTCTTTTAGTTAAAACAAAATAAAAAATAAAGATAACCTTCCAGTAGCACCTTAGAGACCAACAAAGTTTGTTCTTGGTATGAGCTTTCGTGTGATTTCTGTTTCAGTGTATCTGAAGAAGTGTGCATGCACACGAAAGCTCATACCAAGAACAAATTTATTTGGTCTCTAAGGTGCTACTGGAAGGATTTTTTTTATTTTTTATTTTGTTTTGACTATGGCAGACCAACACGGCTACCTACCTGTACTTTTAGTTAAGTATTTTTATTTATTGACTTGATTTTTTTTGGGGGGGAACAGTTGCCCCCCCCAGCTACGCCCATAGAGTAAAGGGTGGATGATATAAAGTCCACTTCCCTATTCTTGAGGGGACGTGGGTGGCGCTGTGGTCTAAACCACTGAGCCTTAGGGCTTGCCGATCAGAAGGTCGGCGGTTTGAATCCCCAAGCTCCCGTTGCTCGGTTCCTGCTCCTGCCCACCTAGCAGTTCGAAAGCATGTCAAAGTGCAAGTAGATAAATAGGTACCACTCCGGAGGGAAGGTAAACCGTGTTTTTGTGCGCTGCTCTGGTTCGCCAGAAGCGGCTCAGTTATGCTGGCCACATGACCCGGAAGCTGTCTGCAGACAAATGCCGGCTCCCTCGTCCAATAAAGCGAGATGAGCAGCGCAACCCAAGAGTCGTCCGCGACTGGACCTAATGGGTCCCTTTACCTTTACCTTCCCTGTTCTCACTGTGACTGAGCATGGTGACTTGTTTGGGACTCAACACCACAGGGCCTTGCAAAGAGAGGGAAGCCAGGCTGGATAAATGATTACACTCTATCCTCATGAGAACCTGAATCAAAATGTGCCCCATTCATATTTGCTTGCCCCTTTGTTCCTTGGGCCGTATCCAGACAGCGGGTGAAGGCTGAGCTACCTCCCGGAGGAAATTGTGCAAACAATTATTTTATTTGCCTGCTAGGTCTATGCCAACTGACTAGTCTTTGAAGGGAGGCTTGCTCCTCAGCCCCTGGAAGTTGGACAGAGGGCATGTTTATCTGTGGGCGTTTTATACATTTTTTTTTTTTTAATCCATGCCACATCAAACTGTTGACGGTGGAGAAAGCTTACCTAGATGGTTCGTTTCTTGCCTTTTGTTTCATTCTTCCATCTCTTCCAACATGGTTGAGAGAAGCAAACAGAATCTAAACCAGGGGTCAGCAACCTTTTCCAGCTGTGGGCCGGTCCACCATCCCTCAGACCATGTGGTGGGCCAGACTATCTATCTATCTATCTATCTATCTATCTATCTATCTATCTATCTATCTATCGGGGGGGGGGGTGAACAAATTCCTAGAGCCAGTGTGGTGCAGTGGTGAAGAGCGGTAGACTTGTAATCTGGGGAACCGGGTTCGCGTCTCCGCTCCTCCACATGCAGCTGCTGGGTGACCTTGGGCTAGTCACACTTCTCTGAAGTCTCTCAGCCCCACTCACCTCACAGAGTGTTTGTTGTGGGGGAGGAAGGGAAAGGAGAATGTTAGCCGCTTTGAGACTCCTTCGGGTAGTGATAAAGTGGGATATCAAATCCAAACTCTCCTTCTTCTTCTTCTTCTTCTTCTTCTTCTTCTTCTTCTTCTTCTTCTTCTTCTTCTTCTATGCCCCACAGATAACCCAGAGATGCATTTTAAATCAAAGCACACATTCTACTCATGTAAAAACATGCTGATTCCCAGACCGTCCGCGGGTTGGATTTAGAAGGCGAATGGGCTGGATCTGGCCCCCAGGCCTTAGTTTGCCTACTCCTGATCTAAACAGAAATAAAAAGAAGAATAAAGGGGGGGTTGCCTTTTGACTTTTTGCAGTTACTAACTTTGGGCCAAGGCACTAACGATCCATTAACATGTTGTTGCAATAGCAAATACTGTACCTCCTTTTCATTGGCAAACATTGCACAGCCCTTTTTGCCTCAGCCTTGATCCCCACCGGCCTCTGTGACCATCGCTGTGGCGTTTCACCCCTAAAGCTTCTCCAAGGGTTAACTTGGCAGGGAGGAGATTGCTCCAGGCAATTGGAGTGTGGAAGGATGATAGTTAGATAGGATAGAAAAGGCAGTTAGAGGTTGGAAGTGAGGCAGTTGAGTTGAGTTGAGTTAGAGAGGGATAGAGAGAGGGAGATAGAGCTAATGAGCAGAGCTAGAGCAGGTTGAATAATTAACAGGAGGCATTCGGGATAGTTATTGGAATACTAGGTAGAGAGTTGAAATATACTTATCTGAATAACCATACAGTTATATTAAACGTTTTACCAAGTCATTTGAAACCATTACGCTTTGTACAAACAATAAAGAAACTTATGTTTATTTTTACCACAATCCGAATCTGAAGTGAGTTATTCATTGCCAGAGTGAATACTGGCTGGTGGCAGCGGATATACCATATGTCGTTGGGGCAGTTACCAATAGACCGTTAAACGTCTGGGGGCGCTGCTCAGGTCTGAGAGAGTGACCGCGACAATCGCCACTGCAATTGCGTGAAGTGCAGGCCCTGCTCGACTGAGCAGGGGCGTAGCAAGGTAAATTGGTACCTGGGGGCAAAAAAAATATTGTCTCTTCCAACTCTATGATTCTATGATTCTAGGTTAGTGGCCATCACCGCCTCCTGTGGGAGTGAGTTCCACAGATTAACTGTGTCCCGTGCGAAGTACTTTATCTGTCCTGAATCTTCCAGCGCAATGCTTTTGCTCTTCCCTCAGAAACCAACTTGGTATATACACTCTAGTAGTGACCTATAGCCCTCCATGGGGTGGGGGAGAGGGAAGAGCAGATCCCAGTGGACTTTCTCAGCTAAACTCTGACGCTTCCACTTCCTTGCTTCAGTGAACAGCCCCCACCTGTCCATCCTGGAAGAGGGCGAAAAGGCCCTCACAAAAGAGTCATTGAACACCTTAAGAGGAGAGCTGTTTCCGTACAACTGGTTTATTGAGCATTCATGTCTTCTTTGTGAGAATGCAATACAACGTTGAGTCAAGCAATGGTGCCCCACATTTCCCGGCATATTTCCTCACCACTTTCCTTACTGCAAGTAGCCTAATTTTAGGGTGAGGTTGATGATGGAGGGAGTTTGGTACTGCATAAATTTCCTCGTTCCACTGTCCCAGATACTTGGAGAAATAGAGTGCTTGAAATGCATTAAAATGGGCTAGATGCACTGGGTTAAAGCTGACCAAAAGTCCAGAGGTAGCATTATTATCAATTTACAATGGAATGGAAGGTTCGCAGGCTAGGAAGGACTTGCTCATAAATTTATTGACAGCTGCACGAGTTATTATAGCTAGGAAGCGGAAAGTGAATATAAAATGGAAGAATAGTATAAAGAGGTGTGGGATTTGGCTAGTCATGAGAAATTAATATGTGCTATTAAGGTAAAATGGGGAATATGCAGGATAAATTATTTTGAGGAAGGTATTTGTAGAATTTGTACTGCTAAAACGGAAAGGGGTCAAACCATCACAAGAGGTGCTGGATTTGTAGGAGGTTAGATAGTTACAATGGAATGGTCTTGGGGGTGGGGTGTACATTTTTATTTATATTTATTTATTACTAGCTGGCCGGGCCACGTGTTGCGGTGGCTTTTTTGTGAAATGGAAAAGGAAGATCTCTATCTCTCTCTCTCTCTCTCTCTCTCTCTCTCTCTCTCTCTCTCTATATATATATATATATATATATATATATATATATACACACACCGTATATTCCGGTGTATTAGACGACTGGGCGTATAAGACGACCCCCAACTTTCCCAGTTAAAATATAGAGTTTGAGGTATACTCGACTGCAGATTCTCCACCCGGCGTATAAGACGACCCCCGACTTTTGAGAAGATTTTCCTGGATTAAAAAGTAGTCTTATACACCAGAATATACGGTATATAAATGTAAACTTTCCATGCCCACAGCTTCTCCCGTTGCATTTCCGCCTGCCTCCTCTCCATATTTTCCCGTTTCTGACTGCCTCCACACAGCTTCTCCCGTTGAATTTCCACCTGCCTCCTCCCCGTCTTTCCCCCCATTTCTTCCTCCTTCCACACAGCTTCTCCCGTTGAATTTCCACCTGCCTCCTCCCCATCTTTCCTCCATCTCTTTCTCCCTCCACACAGCTCCTCCCGTTGAATTTCCACCTGCCTCCTCCCCGTCTTTCCCCCCATTTCTTCCTCCCTCCACACAGCTTCTCCCGTTGAATTTCCACCTGCCTCTTCCCCGTCTTTCCCCCATTTCTTCCTCCCTCCACACAGCTTCTCCCGTTGAATTTCCACCTGCCTCCTCCCCATCTTTCCCCCATCTCTTTCTCCCTCCACACAGCTTCTCCCGTTGCATTTCCGCCTGCCTCCTCTCCATATTTCCCCGTTTCTGACTGCCTCCACACAGCTTCTCCCGTTGAATTTCCACCTGCCTCTTCCCCGTCTTTCCCCCCATTTCTTCCTCCCTCCACACAGCTTCTCCCGTTGAATTTCCACCTGCCTCCTCCCCATCTTTCCCCCATCTCTTTCTCCCTCCACACAGCTTCTCCCGTTGCATTTCCGCCTGCCTCCTCTCCATATTTTCCCGTTTCTGACTGCCTCCACACAGCTTCTCCCGTTGAATTTCCACCTGCCTCTTCCCCGTCTTTCCCCCCATTTCTTCCTCCCTCCACACAGCTTCTCCCGTTGAATTTCCACCTGCCTCCTCCCCATCTTTCCCCCGTTTCTTCCTCCCTCCACACAGCTTCTCCCATTGAATTTCCGCCTGCCTCCTCTCCATATTTCCCCCTGTTTCTGCCCCGAAACTCTGTTGCTTACTGCTGTATAATTGCAAATGGAGCTCGCGTTCTGGAAAGTGGCTGTCGATTGCTCTGGCCTTGGAAGGCGCGCACGCACACGCAGACGGCTTCTTTGGGGGTTGGTGGCCTCCATTTTGGCCCCGCGTTACCATGGCAACCTGGCCTTGCAATTCCACCTGGCCTCAAAGCCCGGCTTCTCTCCTGTCTCTTGAGGTTTGGTCATGTAGTAGCAGCTCTATTGCCCCCCCACCCCGCCCCCCGCCTCTCTGTGAACAGCTGCCTGCTTGTCATGCGTTGTCGGGCCCCTTGAGGCGGCGGCTGAAAGTTAGGCCGCAAATGGCGGACAGCCGTTTGAGGCGGTGGCTGTAAGTTGTCGCCTCAGGAGTTGGGTGGCGCCTTTCTATTGGTTGCTGGTTGTGATGTCAGTGCTGTTGCTGGTGACATCTAAAATAGGTGCGCCAATGTTTTGGGCATTTATTCTTTATTTTAGGTATATCAGGTGTGGGTTTTTTTGAATTTTGATGATGCCAGATCCTTCCTTGATGGTCATGGTACGCTGTGTCCTAATTTGATGCGATTTGGTCCAGCGGTTACGGAGCAAGCTTCTGTCCGGCGCGCACGCAATGAGAATATATATATATACATATACATATATATATATATATATATATATATATATATATATATATATACACATACATATATATATATATATATATATATATACACACACACACATATATATATATGCTTTGTCAAAATTAATAATAATAATAATAGTAATTATTATTATTATACAGTGCAACCTTGGTTGTCGAACATAATCCATTCTAGAAGACCGTTTGACTTCCAAAGTGTTGACCAACCGAGACACAAAGGGCTGTCGGCAATTTTAACTTTCTCCAGATGGACCCAAACCAGTTTAAATGTGAAGAAATATATCCCTCTATTTTTGTGCCAGTGCTCAAGTTAACTCCCAGCTGGTAAAGGGAGTTCTCATGGAGGGAGATGATGCATTGCACTTATAGTAATGAATGCAGATTTGAACTAGTAGTATTATTGTATTGTTTATTAAATCTGGAAGCATCTTCCATCACGGAAATGCTTCTCCTCTCTTGCTCACGGAAAGGTTTTCAACACAAATCTTGGTGACGAGATAAAGGGACCCCAAACAGAGAGCCAGTGTGGTGTAGTGGTGGACTCGTAATCTGGGGAACCGGGTTCGCGTCTCCGCTCCTCCACATGCAGCTGCTGGGTGACCTTGGGCTAGTCACACTTCTCTGAAGTCTCTCAGCCCCACTCACCTCACAGAGTGTTTGTTGTGGGGGAGGAAGGGAAAGGAGAATGTGAGCCGCTTTGAGACTCCTTCGGGTAGTGAAAAGCGGGATATCAAATCCAAACTCTTCTTCTTCTTCTTCTTCTTTAACTGAGAAAATTGAAAAACACGCCTTGGAAGCCGTTTGACTTCCGAGGCGCATTTGAAAATGGAAGCAATTGCTTCCGGGTTTTTGGAGTTCGGTTTCCGAAACGTTCGGCTTCCGAGACGCTTGAAAACCGAGGTTCCACTGTGGTGATAAATGGACCAGATGTGCCTTTTGGTCCCTTTCCAACTCTACAGTTCCATGACTCTGCGGAAAGAACCTGACGCCAAATAGATAATCTTCCTGGCACTTGGCGTTGCTCCCCCCCCCCCGCACCTGGTTGAAATGCAGGCCATTGCCTTGTGTAGGAGACCCTGCCAGTGACCTCTTTACTCTGTTTGCTTGGCAAAGGCACCTTCTGTGGGGTGTTGCAGCTTCCCTTCCCCATTGCTCCAGCACAGTCCCAGCCCCCTGGCCTGTTATCTCCTCTGCCTTACAAAGAGAGCCAGTAGGAAGGTGGAAGTAGGAGCAGCAGCAGCAGCAGCAGCAGCCAAGAGCCAGCCTCCACCATCACCACCTCGCTTGCCCACGGCTGAATGATGGGGAAGGGCCAGATCCTCGCAGGACCCAGCGCTTTTCTCCTCCTGCTGTTCCTTCTTCCAGGGGACAATGTGGAATTGATCACAGATCCGTAAGCTGCTTGCCTGGACATCTTCCCCTTCCCCTTCCCCTTCTTACCCTGCCCTTTCCACAAACTTGTCGAAAGAAAATTCGCTTAATTATATAAATTAGAACCATGGGATTGTAAAGTTGGAAAGGGGCCAAACTGTACCTTTTCTATTTGGCGCTACTCTGCACGGTACAGGGGACGCTCGCGTTGCGAACGTGATCTGTGCGGGAGGCTCATTCGCAACCCGCAGCATCCGTAACCCGCAGAGCCACGTCTGCGCATGCGCGTGATGCAATTCGGCGCTTCTGCGCATGCGCCGAAACCCTGAAGTACCCCGTTCTGGTACTTCCCGGTTTGGCACGTCCGTAACCCGAAAACGCACAATCCGCAGCAATCGAAATCCGAGGTATGACTGTATTGCATTTCTATTATTTTGGAAAGGACATAGAAGTCTCATCTTAAACAAAACAACATGGGTTGTAGTCACCTGTGATGAACCATAGAAGACAATCCTTATGAGGAAGGGTTGAAGGAGCTGGGTAGGAAAAGTAGAGAACTGAGAGGAGATATGATAGCCCTCTTCAGATATCTTAAGCACTGCCACATGGAAGAGGGAGCAGGCTTGTTTTCTCCTGCTCTGGAGGGTAGGACTCGAACCCATGGCTTCCAGTTACAAGAAAGGAGATTCCGACTCAACATTAGGAAGAACTTTCTGACATCAAGAGCTGTCGGGCTGTGGAACGGTTTCCCTCGGGAGGTTGTGAACTGTCCTTCCTTGGAGGTTTTTAAGCAGAGATTGGATGGCCATCTGTCATGGAGGCTTAAATGAGATTCTGTATTGCAGGGGGTTGGACTAGAGGACCCTCGGGGTCCCTTCCAACTCTAAGGTTCTATAGAATCATAGACTCCTAGAGTTGGAAGAGACCACAAGGGCCACCCAGTCCAACCCCCTGCCAAGCAGGAAACACCATCAAAGCATTCCTGGCAGATGGCTGTCAAGCCTCTGCTTAAAGACCTCCAAAGAAGGAGACTCCACCACACTCCTTGGTAGCAAATTCCACTGTCCAACAGCTCTCACTGTCAGGAAGTTCTTCCTAATGTTTAGGTGGAATCTTCTTTCTTGTAGTTTGAATCCATTGCTCCGTGTCCGCTTCTCTGGAGCTGCAGAAAGCAACCTTTCAACCTCCTCTATATGACATCCTTTTATGTATTTGAACATGGCTAACATATCACCCCTTAACCTTCTCTTCTCCAGGCTAAACATACCCAGCTCCCTAAGCCGTTCCTCATAAGGCATTGTTTGCAGGCCTTTGACCATTTTGGTTGCCCTCTTCTGGACACGTTCCAGTTTGTCAGTATCCTTCTTGAACTGTGGTGCCCAGAACTGGACACAGTATTCCAGGTGAGGTCTGGAATACTGTGTCCAGTTTCTATGATTCTATGTCCTCATTCCCTGATTCCCCCAACTGGATCCCCTTTCTCCCCAGGGAGTACTTGGTGCTGGTGCCCTTCGTCATGCAGGCGGAGACCACCGAGAATATTTGTGTCCATTTGAGGAACGTGAATGGGTCAGCAACGGTGCACATCGGCCTGGAAGAGCGACCAGAGACTAAAATCAGCCATGTGGTGTCTGAGGCGAATATGTTCCAGTGCATCCCATTCCGGGTGAGTTTTTCTCGCTTACCATTTTGTTTTCTGTTACTGATCAAGTTGTCCGGGCATTTTTCCAAGGAAAAGCAGGATTGTTGTGTTCACATAGGAAGCTTACTTATCCCAAGTCAGAACACTGGCCTGTCCAGCTCAGAACTGACTTGGCAGCAGCTCTCCAGGATTTTGGACTCCATCCTAAGTAGGACCATGCCCATCCCCACCTACCCCGATCCACCCCATGGCCTTTGATCTGAAGCCTTCCAGCCATAGTTGTCAAGTTTCGGATTTGAAAATAAGGGATCAGCAGTCTCACCTATCCCGGGGACAGTCACATGTCAGTGGTGGGCGGAGCCAGAAGCAAAAGTGGGTGGAGCAGCAATGTAAACTCCAAGCGGGCTCAGGCTCGGAGCGGAGCAGAGAGGAGGTCAGTCATGTGCTCCGCGTGATGGAGCCCCATCGTCTTCTTGTCAAAACAGGACAGGAAGCAGCAGCTGCTCAAAGGCAGCCAGGCTCCACCCACCAGCTAACCCTATTGGCCGGCTGAGGGGCTCTGCGGCAGCGGATAGGGGCAGATGCAGGGGGAGGAATACACCCCCCCTGTAAGCACCGGAAATGGCTCCCACTTTCCTTGAGGGCTGAGGCTTTTCTCTCCAAGTAGGCGAGGTCTTCCCACCCAGTCCCTGGCCAGCAGGGGAGGAGCTGCTTCCATTAAAAACGGGAAATTTAAGGGAAATAAAAAATAAGGGAGAGCAGCGGGAAACTGCTTAAAATAAGGGAGAATCCCGGGAAAAACGGGATACTTGACAGCACTCCTTCCAGCCTGGCTGCCCTGCTCTCAGTCAACTCAGGGATTACCTACCCCTCCCTGAATCCAGTCCCAAACTAGCTGGGTGTCAAGGCTTCAAGAAAGATATTCCTCCCTCAGCTGCACCAAGAGCAGAGAAAAGAAGGCAGAGTCTTTTTTAAAATGAGTTTATTCATAATAGCGAGAGAGAAAAGAACGCAGAAAGCCCTTATAATGGCGTTGCTCCAACTAGGCTCCTCCTCCTTCCTTCCGAGCAACGAGGTGGCCAAAGTATTGGAGCCTCAGCCTCAGGATCTGTCCTTCCATTGAGCACTCAGGGCTGATTTCCTTCAGAATGGATAGGCGTTCTGAAGAATATTCATGAATGGTCTGTGTCACCATTAAGTAAAAAGAGGTCGGGATAGGCCAATATGTAAGTGGACTGTCCCTTGATCTTCTTTGAGTCTCTGTTCTTCTCTAAGGCTGCTGCCTTCCCCCTTCTCCCTCTTCTTCAAGGTCCCCAAATGGAGTAACTATCCCGGTACCTCTGAGGCCTCCCTCGCCGTGACGGTGCAGGCGGGGATGCTGGCACTAGACAACCGGGAAAAGGTGCTGATCAGGACCTCAGACAGCCTGGTCTTCGTCCAGACGGACAAGCCCCTCTACAAACCAGGACAGAAAGGTACTTGAGGGGCTGCAGTGGCGACAGTGACTGTTAAGTTCTGGGTGGACACAGCAGACGACACAGTGATTTCCAAATAGCTCTTGTTTATTCTCAGGCTGGAACAGAAGTGAGTTGAAGGGCTCAGCAACCTGCTTATAGAGAACTCAGCTACAAAGCAACAGTAACAACTTTCTGTAGTTACGCAATCCCTGAACGTCACTTTCAATCCCTCATTTGCATGTGCGGACCTGAGTGAAAACTGCAGCAGAATGAACTATATACACACACCCCTAGTGGCCTAGGGTGAGAACTTCAATACATAACAGTGACAGTGGGAGAATCCCCTGCAGATCACGCATCCCCTTTCCAAATACATTTTATTTAGTAGACCCTTCTTGCTGGGGGAATGTTGAGGAAGGTAGGAGAGGATATATTGATTAAATATAACCCTTCCTCACTCATGCTAGAGAGCAAGCAGCAGAGCCCATTCCCTTGCAGATTGCTGCAAGAAAGCTGATGGATTCGTTAGAATCACTTAAGTTTAGCAATCCAGTCTGGATTGTTCCTGGTAAGTTTCCCCCTTTTTTATTTCCCTCTTAAAAGAATAATAACACGGCAGTCTTGTTTAAAAGTAAGAGCAAAGTTTACAGTCGTACCTTGGAAGTCAAACAGCCTAGTTCTCAAACATTTTGGCTTCCAAGCGATCGAGACCCGGAAGTGACCGTTCTGCTTTTCTAACGTTCTTTTGGAAGCCAAATGTCCGACAGGGCTTCCGATTGGCTGCAGGAGCTTCCTGCAGCCAATCAGAAGCCGCACTTTGGTTTTTGAACATTTTGGAAGTCAAAGGACTTTCGGAATGGATTCCGTTCAACTTCTAGGGTACGACTGTACTTACATTCTGCTCACAGTCGTATTCTGAAGGCAGGCTTTACCTTGTGGTTACAGTTACATTTGTAGAGAAAAGAAGTCCTCAGACTTTCTACCTCGTGGCTTCCATCCTCTGTAAGGATGAGCCATGTGCTGCTGGCTAAGAGCCAAAGAGAGGAAGATGGCTGCGTGGCTGGCCCTTTTATAGGGCCTGGTAGGGTCACGCCCATCTACCTGGTCACACACAGGGGGAGGAGGCTCCAGAAAAGGTATGACAGGAAGTCCTCCCTGTCTGGAGCAACATTCCCCTGTGTGTCCACTCTAGGCAACAGGAAATGTTGTGTTTGACTGCTTCAGTGATGATACATCCCACACTTGCCATGGCATCAGCTGCCAAACATCCCTCCTTTGACCAGAGATTTTTTTTTTGGGGGGGGGAGTGTTGAATCGAGGACTGTCTCCATCTGCTCTGCTCCTGAGCCGTGACACACAGAGTAGCAGAGTCACATGGAAATCCTTCCCCTCCTTCTTCCTTTCATAGTTCAGTTCCGCATCATCTCTGTGGACGAAGGTTTCCGACCCATGAACGAGACGGTGAGTTTCGTCATCACACGCGCCATGCTGGTCTCTGGAACATTTGGTAAACCTCTTTCGATCCACGCAGAATTTTGGGCCTACAAAGAAGCATGGGACTCTTTGCCCTTAAGTTAGTTAAACAAACAAACAAACATGGCATCCCCCCATATCCACCTCTCTGCTTCTGGTGTTCAGGCTGCAAGTGCTGTTCTTCATAAAGCTTGAAACAGCAACATGCATGCGCACGAGGGGGTGGGGACTAGCAGCTTCTGAGAAACTTAGAATCATAGAATCAAAGAATCCTAGAGTTGGAAGGGACCACAAGGGCCATCTAGTCCAACCCCCTGCCAAGCAGGAAACACCATCAAAGCATTCCTGAGAGATGGCTGTCAAGCCTCCGCTTAAAGACCTCCAAAGAAGGAGACTCCACCACACTCCTTGGTAGCAAATTCCACTGCCGAACAGCTCTCACTGTCAGGAAGTTCTTCCTAATGTTTAGGTGGAATCTTCTTTCTTGTAGTTTGAATCCATTGCTCCGTGTCCGCTTCTCTGGAGCAGCAGAAAACAACCTTTCTCCCTCTTCTATATGACATCCTTTGATACATTTGTTGTTGTTTTTTAATAAGAATTTATTGGCATTTTTCATAACACAACATAAACCCCACCCACACCAACATATATAACAGAAATACAAACATAGCCAAGGTTTTTCTTCTTACTTATATCCATAAAAAAAAAAAATTCCTTGTTTCAAATCTTGACACGTGACTTCCCCTGCCTATTCACCTTCGGTTTTAAAACAATATTCCTTTTTTTTATAACAACTTTTCTCTAAAAATTAACTTTAGTTAAAAATAAAACAATCGTCTTAATCATCTTACTTTATCATAAATCTTAACAAAATATTCTCAAAAAATCTAAACTTATTTCTTCTTTCCTTTATCATGCTGCTGTTAACATAAGATCTCAATATCTCCTTACTTATTCACTATAAACTTATAATTGACAACCTTCACCCTCCGATTTCAGATACCATAACAGACCATTTAAATTTACAGTTAATGCTTCACCCCACACCCCCTCTGTCCATTGTCTTTCTCTGTCTTTCGCCGGAACCAATCTTCCATTTATCTTCTTTTCCCAATTGTCCACAGATCCAGACAACATTAAGCTCAAACCTTGCATCAAGCATCAGGATACTCATCACCTCTCTTCTGGGCTCCTCCGTTTCTTTGTAGCATACTTCTTCTTCTTGTAGATATAATTCCATGTCCCTTGCCCCCGAGCTCCCACCTCGGGGACTGGATATTGCAGATTTTACCGTTCCGGGGCTGCCACCCCCCAAAAACGGGTCTTCTTCCCGGAGTCGCCCAACCGTCTCCAACCATCCTTCAAGCATCCCTTCTAGCTCTCTGCCAAGGTATTCTTCAATTGTATAAAACTTTTGAAAAGCCTCCTCTGTGGAAAGTAAGTTCTTTTTATTTATTATCCCACTCGAGACTTTCAATTTCCGATTAAGTAGTTCCAGTTTCAAAACAGTAAGCATTTCTTTGTCCGTTAGTCCAGAGTTCAAAACAAGTTGAAGCACAAAGTGCAGCATGTTGGGGGAAGGGGTGAGTGTCAAATTACAGTTCCTGTCTCTTCCTTCCTTTGTTTCAATTGTTTCCCACGTCAGTCCAAATTTTCCATCGCCATTTTTCTGAAGCCAGAGCGTAAAGACCAAAACTTTTAAACGGAGATATTTTCTACCCAGTTAGTCCCCAAAGGGAAATCTCAGCAGTCTCAATCTTCAAATTTCAAACACTTTATATCCATTATTGTAGCAGCAGTCACTTAAACTGGTTATTTTCTTTCTTTCTCTCGAAGGGAAAGAGGCAGGCTCCCTTTCCTCTTTCCCCGGATCGTTACAAAAATGTAAAAGTCAATCAAATACTCACAACCACCGGGTTCTTTTAGATCGCTAAAGACAGGTAGAACTTAGACGCTCGTCACGGGATTTGTCGCCACATTTACATCCCGGTTGGGGCATGTCCCCTATAGCCCGGCTCCGTTGCCCCTTCACCCCCACTCCCCCTTTACAGGGGGAGCGAGGGAAGGGTTCGGAGCCACAGCGGGCTCAGCCGGGGAGCCCAGGGTGCGGGACGCTCTTCCCGCACCCCACCGGAGCCCCGCTTTGCGGTAGCGGGGCTCCAACCCCCGGGATGGACTGGGCGCTTCGCAGCCGAAGCAGCCCACGACCACCTGCAATGGCGTTGCCGCCGGAAGTCCCGATACATTTGAACATGGCTATCATATCACCCCTTAACCTTCTCTTCTCCAGGCTAAACATACCCAGCTCCCTAAGCTGTTCCTCATAAGGCATCGTTTCCAGGCCTTTGACCATTTTGGTTGCCCTCCTCTTCAAGGTTTGGAGAAGTATATTAAATGTCCAAGAACCGGACACTTCCGGCGGCGACGCCATTGAAGGTGGTCGTGGGTTGCTTCGGTTGCGAAGCACCCAGTACATCCCGGGGGTTAGGAGCCCTGCCCCCGCATATCGGGGCTCCGGTTGGGGTGCGGGAACAGCGTCCCGCACCCTGGGCTCCCCGGCTGTGCCCGTTGTGGCTCCGAACCCTTCCCCCGCTCCCCCTGTAAAGGGGGAGTGGGGGTGAAGGGACGACGGAGCCGGGCTATAGGGGACATGCCCCAACCGGGATGTAAATGCGGCGACAAAGCCTTTGATGAGCGTCTAAGTTCTACCTGTCTTTAATGAGCTGATAAGAACCCAGTGACTGTGAGTATTTGAATGACTCTTTGTATTCTTGGAACGATCTGGGGGAAAGAAGAAAGGCAGCCCGCCTCCCTCCCTTCGGAGACGAAAGAAATTAACTCTTTAAGTGACTGCTGCTACTACAACCGATAGAAAGTATTGGGAATTTTAAAACTGAGACTGCAGAGATCTCCCTTTGGGGGTTAAAATATCTCCTTTTGAAGTTTTGGTCTTTATACCTCGGCTTCGGAGAAATGGCGACCGGGACTGACGTGGGAAAAAATTGAAACAAAGGGAGGAAGAGACAGGAACTGAAACTTGATACTCACTCTCCCTCCGAAAATGCTGGACTTTGCGTTTGCATTGATACTGAACTTTGATTTAGAAGATGAGGAAAGGCTTACTGTCTTGAGGCTGGAACTGATTAATCGGAAACTACAAGCTTTGAGTGGAATTGTAAGTAAAAAGAATTTACTTTCCACAGAGGAGGCTTTTCAAAAGATTGAGGAAATGGAATCAAGCCTTTGCAAAGAGCTGGAAGGGGTGATTGAAGAATTTGAAGTGTTTGGGCAACTCCGGGAAGAGGAACCGGTTTCTGGGGGTGGCAGCCCCAAAACGGGGAAATTTACAATATCCAGACTCCGAGGTGGCAGCTCGGGGTCGAGGGACATGGAATTAAGATTTTTACAAGAACAAGAATGGCAAAAAGAAACGGAGGAGCCCAGAAGGAAAATGCTGAACACCCTGAAGCTCGATGCAAGGTTTGTTGTGAATGCAGCCTGGATTTGTGGACGTCTGGAAGAAGATAATTGGAGATCCAGTCCTGGTGAAAGACAGAAAAAGACAATGGACAGAAGGGGAGTGGGTTGAAGCATTAAATTTACAATTTAAATGGTCTGTCATGGTACCCGAAATCGGAGTGTGAAGTCTGTTAATCATAAGTTTATTTTAAGTCAGAAAGGAGATATTGAACTTTAAGTTAAAAGCAGCATGATAAAGGATAGAAGAAATAAGTTTAGTTATAAGAATATTTGATTATGATTTAGGTTATATTAGTAAGATTAAGATAATTGTGTTATTTTTAAGTAAAACTAAATTTTCTATAGAGTAAAGTTGTTAAGGAAATAAGTATATTGATTTAAAACTGAAGGTGAAAAGGCGGGGGAAGTCAAGCGTCAAGATTCGAAAGTAGAAATTTTTTTTTGTAAGGTATATAATCAAGAAGAAAATCCTGACATTATGTGTATTTGTATTTGTTTTTTTTATATTTGTAGGTGTGGGGTCGGGTTTGTGGTATTTTATGAAAATGCTAATAAATTCTGTTAAAAAAAAAAAATGTCCAAGAACCGAATCCAAAGGTTGGGAGGAGGAGTGGCTGTTGTTATGGAACATTGCATGTTTGCAGAGGAAGGACTTTCGTGATGCAAGGATGCTTGGGCTTATTTCCATCTCTCCTCTCCACCCATCTCACACGCACCCCTTCTGTAGGGTCCTTGCCACAACCAGGCCTGGAGGGTAGAGATTGCTTGACTAGAACAACAACATACACCAGTGGGGCATTTTATCTTAAGATTTAGTGTCAGGAGTATAACGTATTCCTGGACACCGCAGAGTTAGACGCAGACTTTTCTGAAAGCTTTTGGCTGTTGTGTAATTGACTGGACAGCACAATGCAGGAACTCAGCAACTCACTGGATAACTATATACAGTATTTATTGAAACAACTAGTATCCACAAGTTACTATTTACAGACTTTACAAATAAAAGAAACAAAACATAAAATCTTTTCCTCTCTGTCTCTCTCTCTCTATACTGACCACTTTCTCCACACACTAACAACACTAACCAACCTAACCACACTAACACTCACACAGAGCTGACTCTTTAGGAACTCATTGACCAATCACAGGTCGTTGCTAAGGGTCTGAGAGAGAGCAGATCTGGGCTTTCTGCCAACTACTAATTGCTTGAAGATTGCTTGAAGATAGACAGCTGCTTTTCTGCACGTAGGCAACTCTGAAATCTCTAACATTTTACTCCTCCCCAGTTGGGGAGAGCAAGACCTTCTCTACTGGACTTGCCCACCTGACTGGAATGTATATGCTTTGACCTGTGGCCTTGGTTTCTTCTAAGCACCATGCTATTTTTTATTGATGAGTTGTTTTATTTGTTGATGGGCAAGGAAAAATGAATACAAGCAGGAGAATTCCTTGATGCAAAGATCCAAGAGCAAGTACTCTTTGATGAGGGAACCCCTGCAGAGATTTAAAATCACAACACAATTCAAGGCGTGGAAACATAAGCTGTGAGAGCTTTAAAATATGCCCTTCTAAGTTCCTTCCAAAGTTTTCCACTCCCCCTAGTGTAGAAGAAGACAACACTTTTGGTAATTTAAAAATGGTTTACTTACAAACTCTTCAAAGGTCAGGTTCATGTGTTTTTCCATACAGCTTTCAGAAAACATAGGCAGTAGGACTTACCTTTTAATGTGCAATGTTTTATTGTGTTTTTATATATATTGGAAGCTGCTCAGAGTGGCTGGGGCAACCCAGTCAGATGGGCAGGGTACAAATAATAAAATTACTACTACTACTACTACTACTACTACTACTACTACTACTACTACAGGCTAGTTCCAAAGTGATGAAAATTCCTAAATTATTTGTATAGGAACACAAGGATGGCTTTGATTTTTTTTAAAAACCAGCTCAGACTTTTTTACAGGCCGGCATTCACATGGTAGACTGAAGGAAACAATAGGACAGAAAGGCTTCCTCCCAAAGTGAAGTGAAGTGACTTAGCTAGGCCTGGCAGGACAGTTTACTCTATGACATTAACCCAAGGTTACCAAACATCCCCGTTTCCCGGGGGCAGTCCCCGGATTCACAATTCAGTCCCCTGACAAAATCCATCTATTTAGGAGGAAGTTGAAAAGTGTCCCTGGATTCATTGAAAAAAAATCTGGTAACCTTACATTAACCCCTTGGTGCATAAGTTAGACTTCAGCTGGGTATCGTGCATTATTAACTGTTGTGTAAACCGCTCTGGGACCATTCTGGTGAAGGAGCTTAGAGATATTGGAAACGAACAAATCAAGGTGGGAGGAGGTTTGTGTGGTGCTGGGAGGGGTAGCACCATTCATTGCTGTCTCTGAACCCCCCCCTTTTTTTTTACTCCACAGTTTCCTTTGGTTTACATCCAGGTAAGTTTCTAATTCCCCGCCTCTGCTCCACCTCTCATCATCACACCAGAGTGGCTGTTACATTGCCCCACACAGACCACCTTTCCTAATATTCAGAGGCTGCTTCATTCCATAGCTTCCCCATAAGCTGCTCACATCTCCCGAGGGTTTAAATTTTGCCATCCCTAACAAGTGTTATACGCCTAAGTCCACCCCTTCCTGCAACCCCTCTGTGGGGTTCTTCAAAAGAAAAAACCGAGGCAGCAGTTTTGGGGGGACCATTAAGTGTGGCTGAAAAGACTATTTGGCCCATGAGGGAAATGGCTAGGACCTTCTCCAGTGCCTCCCCTGATCATCATCATCATCATCTGCTTTTTTAAAAATATATATTTCACTCATCCAAGCAGCCTGTCAACATCCTCAGAGGTCACAGATTGTAATCGAACCCACGCAACTTGGCTAGGCAGGACTCTAGCACTCTCCTGCCCCGGCCCTGTTCCCACGGTGGAGTCTACCTCTTTCCGAATATGAGCGACTTCGCAAAATCATTGCAGGAGATCTTAGGGTCCTTACCAGGCTTCCAGGGGCATAGCAAGGGGGGTGGAGGGGGTGGGGGCCCCCGGGGCAGCACCCCTACTGGGGGTGACACATCAGGGGCGGCCCCGCCCCCTGGGCTTTTAAAACGTTTTTTAATTTTTTAATTTTTTTTCTTTTTAGGCTATTTTCAGCACTGCAAGGGTGGAGCCGCAGGGGCGGCCAGCGAGAAGGGGACACCCCTCCTTGCTGGCCCGTCCCTCTCCCTGCCCTGACTTGCGCTCCGTCAATGGAGCCCGGGTGGCGGATTCGGGAGTCTTTGCAGCCCGCAGAGACTCCCGAATCCACCGCCCGGCACTCCTTTGTGCAGCGGCTGCTCACGCAGGCACGAGCAGCCGCGGCACTAAGGGGTGCCCCTTGGCTTCCCGCCCCGGGCAGCCAAGAGGCTAAGAACGCCCCTGCAGGCTCCGATGGCAATGGTGGTTCCGTTA
This sequence comes from Lacerta agilis, assembly GCF_009819535.1. Lineage (NCBI taxonomy): Eukaryota > Metazoa > Chordata > Lepidosauria > Squamata > Lacertidae > Lacerta > Lacerta agilis. The sequence goes on along the minus strand of NC_046313.1, from coordinate 117,167,369 downwards.
GATTGCAGACCACCTCAAATAGTTTCCTGCTACTATTTCCTGCAGATGCATTAACACCCCATAACAGATTTGTGAGGCTAAAACATGGAACTATAATCTCTGGGGTGTAACCATGATGGATATTGTTAGTGCTTTCGATGGAACTGTTTTAGCGTGTATTTTAAATTATGTGTGGCTTTTGGAATTGATTTTATACTTGCAAACTGCTTAGAAGTCATGAGAAGAGCATCTTTTCCTGCATACTTTCTCCTCTCTCAGGGAATTAATTTGTTTTCATGGCTCCTCAAATAGACCTCAGTCTGTTGCCATCCTTGGTAAGCAATGCCCCCACCCCATTAAGAGTGTTTAAACATCTGTCTAGATACCAATAGCTCAGGAAGCCTTTGCAGAAGCCACAGGTTTTCTGGACCACTGATGTGGCTCAACATTGTCCCACTTTGGGCCAGCTGCAGCTTAGACCCTGTCCCTGCTTTCAACCTGAGTGGGGTCATGTGTGGAGAGTTCGCCTCCCTCCTCGGTAACTTCAAGAAGAAGAAGAAGAAGAAGAGGAGGAGTAGGAGGAGTAGTAGTTTGGATTTGATGTGGGGGAGCGGAGACGCGAACCCGGTTCGCCAGATTACGAGACTACCACTCTTATGAGCACTTTATATTTTATAGTCCTTTTTATTCAGGCATCAGGTTGTAAGCAAAAATCCACATCCCTCCCCAAGGAGAGCAGTTGGCCACTCTAAATCTTCTCCCTTCTGTCTTCCGCAATAGGCGCTAACAGGAATTTCCTCCTCCTCCTCCTCCTCTCTGCATCCTTTGTTCTCTAATACATTTGGATTTCCTCGTTCATGGGGAGAAAGGGTCCCCCACACTCTCCAATGACGTCTCTGCTATCTGTCCCCTCCCTTCTGTTTCTCTGGTCGTTTTCTCGTAGCTAGGTAATTCCTGCCGAAGCTGCTCTGTATTTCTCCCTGCTTCTGAGCCCGCTGGAAACAAAGGGGGTGGGCGAATCTTCCCCCTCCAGCTCCTCTTCTGAGGAAAGCTGATCTGCCTGCAAATGCAGTCCCCCCCACTCTGCTTCAGACCATTCCCTGACAAGCAGCTTCTTCCGTGACCCCCTCTTCTCTTGTGGCTCCCAGGACCCCAAGAGGTACCGCTTGCAGCAGTGGACCAACGTGGAGCAGAAAATGGGCCTAGTCCAGCTCTCTTTTCCACTTTCCTCTGAGCCCCCGCAAGGCACCTACAAAGTGGTGGTGGAAAAAGCCTCCGGGAACAAGGTGGAACGTTCCTTTGAGGTGAAGGAATACGGTGAGGAAGGAAGGAGAGAAACCGCTTGGTCCGGGACAGATCAGGGCAGTTTTGAAACCAGTGGATGAAATCTTTGGAAAGATTTGGCCTGCCATCTTTATTTAAAATTGCGCCCAGTTGGATTGAAACATAGACAGAAGCCTGCAAAAGGATCAGGCAAAATTGGGTTCTTAGATAACTCGAGAGGCGTACAAATGCATGGTGAACAGCTTCCCAAAATATCTGGCTCTATGGCCAGGTTCAGTGAACTGGTCCCGCTCCTGGAAGCAAGTGCACCAGGGCTTTCCTCCGCCCTGCAAACAGTGGCGTAGCATGAGTTGCCAGTGCCCGGGGCCACACAGGAGGAAATGGAAAGAGTATGCATGCACATTCAACAGCCTAACAGCCAGATCGCAGCTGCAAAATTGAGAAGAGTTGTTGGAGAGGTCACTTCCTGGTTCGCATGGGTGGCTGGGTATGGGAGAGTTGCCTGTGTGAGAAGGGCTGGTGCTGGGGGCTGGAGACAGGAACAGGTCTTGCTCTGTGCTGTACCCAAAACTTAGTTCGGGGCATATGCGCCAGCTCCTAGGGACTGAGGCACTTTTGTCCCCCCTGCAAAAAATGTGTGGGTTTGCTTTTTTAGGGGGGTGAACTCCCTCAATGTTCAGAGGGTGTTTGGCTCTGCCCCCCTGGCTCCTTGTGACATCGCCCGCTTGATGTCAGAATGTCTCATCGGCCCCCCCCCCATCTTGAGAAGATGGCACCTCTGGTTTGGGGGCTTCCCTGGAAACCTAATGGGAAAACAAGTTCTGTTGTGGGGTGTTAATGCTGCACACATTTGCCTCATTTCTATGCTCAGGCTGATTGTGTTGTTTTTATCTCCGTGCTCCTTTCCTTCTTCCAGTGCTGCCCAAGTACGAAGTTTTGGTGAAGGCACCCAAGGAGATAACATTTCAGGCTGAAGAACTAGAAGTGAACGTCTGTGGCCTGTAAGTGAGAGCAGCCTGGGCTTCTCTCCCTCAGATGTGGGACCACGGGAAATGAGAACTTGGGTGATGTTGCTAGCACCAGCTAACCTCTCCTCTCCTCCCCTCCCCTTCACCAGCCTTGGCCACCCCATCCTAGCTCCGATGGAATGATTGCCATAGCTGCACTAAATTCCTCACAATGTTGGGCCACTTATGCAGGGCTTATTTCACCCAGAAATCATTTGAACTCCATTCCGGAACCTCTCAGGTGGGCACCATTGCCACCGTAAGAGAACAAAGGAGGTGTTTATGGAGAGTTCTGGCACCTCTTTTTCTAGAAGAAATAGCACTGCATGCCACACTTTCAGAATAAAAACTTGCTTGCGCCACACCAACTTTTTATTGTTAAGAAATACACGAGAAAACAAAAAGAAACAACTTCTAGCAACGCTTGATTTATAACAGAGAACACAACTATTTTATAATATTATAATCCCAGAAGTATAAAACAATGCAGTTACATAACAACATGAATATTCCCAAAATATAATTATAAACTAACACATGTTCCTTAAGTATGCATACAAACTTGGTGAGAGGTGTGAGCTTGCTTTTGCCAGGTAATCTCATTTGAGACAAACAAAAACTCTCATCTCCTTATCAACACAAATCATCCTTTCTTTTTTCTGATCTTTCATGTTTGTCTGAGTTAAAAATCCTTGCTCACAACAACATGTTGTTGAAGAATAGCCAATGCTCTTGAAGGGAGGTGTGGACTGTTATGCAATTCTACTCAATATTGATCCAGAGCAGAACTCTGATGTATAGTTAGCAGAGTGAAAACTTAAACATGTTGCAGGATTCCCCCAAAATAGACCAGAGGCAATTGTATTTCATCCAGCAGAGCTTTACTGCTACTGAAGTCAAATGAGCATAATGGTCACAAATCCAATACCTTCAGGATTGGCACTGTCCATAAGAAATCTAGTTGCAGCAGACTAAACTTAAACTTATAATAACTTATAATACTTAACACTAAGCATACTTTGTACAGAACACCACACCAGAAGGTAAAGAGATAGAAAGGGAAAGTGAAGCCCAGGCTCCTTCTGGCCTTATTATGATAGTCAGCACAACCTTGACAGAATTTTGTAGTAGCAGATGATGGGGAAGACCTTTCTTTACGGGAGACCCTGGGGAGTAGCTGTTTGTGAAGAAGGAATGGTGGTTTCCAGCTTTTAGAGTTAAGGCTACAAATTGTACTGCTCCGGCATGGACAACACTGGGTTAAATGGATCGATACTTTGACCACCTATAATGCAGTTTCCTTTGTTGCCATGAAATCATCTCCCTTATGAAATGTATGTGTGGCAAAAGCTGCCCTCATATTCCCTATACAGTCGTACCTTGGTTCAGAAGTGAGTGTTCCTGTTTGCGAACGTTCTTTGGAATCCGAATGTCTGACGTGGCTTCTGCAGCTTCCGATTGGCTGCAGGAGTTTCCTGCAGCCAATCGGAAGCCGCACCTTGGTTTCCGAAAATTTTGAAAGTCGAATGGACTTCCAGAACGGATTCCGTTTGACTTCCAAGGTACCACTGTATATTCATGTCATCTTTCAATCGATGCTGTGGCTGTTTCCTGACTACAGGTACACGTATGGGAAGCCTGTCGCTGGGCAGGTGAAGATCCGTGTTTGCCAGAAATATAATGCAGAGTTTACCCGTTTGTATAGAGAGAGGTGTCACGGAGCAGCGTCACAAGGAATATGTGGAGAGTTCAGTGGAGAGGTGAGACCCAAAGTGGAAGCTGAAAATGAAGTATAAAACACTGTTGGGGAGTTGTGGGGGATGACGTGGGCTGCTTGGTAATGGCAGAGAGCTGGGGGGAGAGTGAGTGGTCGTCAACTTTTTTGGCGATCGCCCAAGGAAAGCTCAACAAATGTCCAGACTTTTACCTCTTGAAATATTGCCAGCCTTGTATAAACGGACAGATATAAATGAATGAGTGTGCCTAGATCAGTGGCTATTGTGTGAACCCGACCGGCTTGAGGGCATCCTGATCAAGTTTGCAGATGACACCAAATTGGGAGGGGTGGCTAATACGCCAGAGGACAGGATCACACTTCAAAATGACCTTAACAGATTAGAGAACTGGGACAAAGCAAACAAGATGAATTTTAACAGGGAGAAATGTAAAGTACTACACTTGGGCAAAAAAAATGAAAGGCACAAATACAGGATGGGTGACACCTGGCTTGAGAGCAGTACATGTGAAAAGGATCTAGGAGTCTTGGTAGACCATAAACTTGACATGAGTCAACAGTGTGATGCAGCAGCTAAAAAAGCCAATGCAATTCTGGGCTGCAGCAATAGGAGTATAGCATCTAGATCAAGGGAAGTAATAGTACCACTGTATTCCGCTCTGGTCAGACCTCACCTGGAATACTGTGTCCAGTTCTGGGCACCTCAGTTCAAGAAGGATACTGACAAGCTGGAACATGTCCAGAGGAGGGCAACCAAAATGGTCAAAGGTGTGGAAACGATGCCTTATGAGGAATGGCTTAGGGAACTAGGTATGTTTAGCCTGGAGAAGAGAAGGTTAAGGGGTGATATGATTGTTGTTGTTCAGTCGTTCAGTCGTGTCCGACTCTTCGTGACCCCATGGACCAGAGCACGCTAGGCACGCCTATCCTTCACTGCCTCTCGTAGTTTGGCCAAACTCATGTTAGTAGCTTCGAGAACACTGTCCAACCATCTCATCCTCTGTCGTCCCCTTCTCCTTGTGCCCTCCATCTTTCCCAACATCAGGGTCTTTTCTAGGGAGTCTTCTCTTCTCATGAGGTGGCCAAAGTACTGGAGCCTCAACTTCAGGCTCTGTCCTTCTAGTGAGCACTCAGGGCTGATTTCTTTGAGAATGCATAGGTTTGATCTTCTTGCAGTCCATGGGACTCTCAAGAGTCTCCTCCAGCACCATAATTCAAAAGCATCAATTCTTCGGCGATCAGCCTTCTTGATGGTCCAGCTCTCACCTCCGTACATTACTACTGGGAAAACCATAGCTTTAACTATACGGACCTCTGTCGGCAAGGTGATGTCTTTGCTTTTTAAGATGCTGTCTAGGTTTGTCATTGCTTTTCTCCAAGATGCAGGCGTCTTCTAATTTCGTGACTGCTGTCACCATCTGCAGTGATCATGGAACCCAAGAAAGTGAAATCTCTCACTGCCTCCATCTCTTCCCCTTCTATTTGCCAGCAGGTGATGGGACCAGTGGCCATGATCTTCGTTTTTTTGATGTTGAGCTTCAGACCATATTTTGCGCTCTCCTCTTTCACCCTCATTAAAAGGTTCTTTAATTCCTCCTCACTTTCTGCCATCAATGTAGTATCATCAGCATATCTGAGGTTGTTGATATTTTTTCCGGCAATCTTAATTCCGGTTTGGGATTCATCCAGTGATATGATAGCCATGTTCAAATATATAAAAGGATGTCATCTAGAGGAGGGAGAAAGGTTGTTTTCTGCTGCTCCAGAGAAGTGGACACGGAGCAATGGATTCAAACTACAAGAAAGAAGATTCCACCTAAACATTAGGAAGAACTTCCTGACAGTAAGAGCTTCCAAGGAGTGTGGTGGAGTCTCCTTCTTTGGAGGTCTTAAACGGAGGCTTGACAGCCATCTGTCAGGAATGCTTTGATGGGGTTTCCTGCTTGGCATGGGGTTGGACTGGATGGCCCTTGTGGTCTCTTCCAACACTAGGATTCTATGATTCTATGACCGTGAACACCTTGTTTTCTGTAATGAAGCAATTCTCATTGGTAGCTGCTACAACTCTCTGTCTTCCGGTGCAGGCAAATGGGCAAGGCTGCCTCTCTCAGGTGGTGAAAATGAAGGGTTTTCATCTGAATCCGGATCGATTTGAGATGAGCCTCAAGGTGGAAGGCACGATCGCAGAGGAAGGCACAGGTATTTTATTTATAAAACTAGCTGTACCCGGCCATGCGTTGCTGTGGCTCAGACTGGTTAAGTGGATGCAGCCCTGCTTCCCTGGCGGATTCAGAGTGGGGGGTTCCTGGGAGGGGCCCTTTCCCTCCCCCCTCTCTATCTCTCCCTCCCCATATTGGAAGGAGACCCTGTTTTCGCCTGCCTCCCCACAGCTTCTCCAGTTGAACAGACTCCCCTGTCACATCCCCTTTGCCTTTTTCGTTGTCGCCCGGCGATAGCCTATTGGCAGAGCCCTCCCTCCCTCTCCTAGATCTTCTATAGCGCTTGTTGCTTTTGCGTCCAACAGTATGTCCAGCAGATGGCACTGTTTTTGCAAAAACCACGATTTTACCTGTCTCAGGTGTGACACCTATATAATATTTGTATATAAAAACACTCCAGGATTCCAAGGCAATGTTGTGTCAAAATTTCAAAGCAATCGGTGAAGAACTTTCTGAGATTTAAGATTAGTAACAAACGAACATTTCATTTTTTACCTCCTGCCAGTCCTCCAAAGGAGCCCAGCATGTCAGTTTTAAAATCATTCAGCTGTAATATCTAAGAAAAAAACTAACCTTCTGGAAATATTTCAAAGCTCCTAAAAGCAATCACAAGCTCTCAAAACATAACAATTTCAGGGGCATTTCTTTCAGCCATCAAATGCTTAGGAAAAACAGGGTTGGTTTTGCAATGTCTCCTATAAGTAGTGCTTTTGGGGGGGGTGCAAGGGGGCGCGTGCCCCTAAACATTTTGTGTTGCCCTGACTGACCGACAGACATGCCAGCTGTCTCTGCAGTAGCAGCACAGACTGGAGCTCCGTCATTCTCCCTGCTGGTGCCCGGGGAGGGGAGTCTGGGGCGGCCGCAGTGGAGGCACCTCCTCCTCCTCCTCTTGCCAGGATAGAGCCAACCCTGCCGCTGCCGGGGGGCCTTCCCATCCTCTCAATGGCGCGCCACTGCTGCTGCCTCGAGTCCCTCATCCAGGGGTTGGAGGGAGGGAGGGGGCAAGGGGGAGCAGCCAAAATGAGAGTACCCCTAAACATTAATGTTTTTTTAAGAAAAAAAAGCACTGCCTATAAGTTACTAATGAAGGAGACTGATACACCTCCCTAGGAGGGCATTCCATCATCGGGGAGCCACCACAGAGAGGGCCCCGTCATGGGTCACCAACAAACAGACAACCCTCAGTGTTCGATACCACCAGGAGGGCCTCTCCTGCTAATAAGTAGGGCTCGAGATGGATGATAATGGGGAAGGTGCTCTTTCATGTACTTTTAGGCACAGATGTGTGTGAACCAAGGAAGGACCAAGGTCCAGGGGCTTATTATGGTCCCTGGCCTCTCCCATTGGAAGGGTCAGGCTCCTGCCACTAAGGGTAAACGATGCTGCTGGCCAAAAGGGAGAAATTGTCTAGCCTCACAAAAGTAGGGCAGCATTTTTTTTTAAAAAGAATTTATTGGTTTTTTAAAAAGATAACAAATGTCAAATACAAAATACAAAATAAACAAAAACACTACAACAAAACTACAAAACTACAAAAACACAAAAAACATAACAAATAAACACTTAATCACCTATTCTTATCTTATTCCTAACATTGTTTTGGGACCTCCTCACGTCCTCTCTTCTGCGTACATTTCTAATTAACTATAGTAACTTTATAACATTGTAAATTCTTCTTTCTCAACTAATCTTAATCTTTATATATCATAATCATCATATACCTATAATCTTATTCCTAATAAAAATGAACATAACACCATTCTAACTTCTTATATCCTATTTTAACCTAACTTCTCATTACTGTCGCCTTAAATATCCTCTGATTTCAATTTCAAATGTCTATCTTTTCACGTTGTTTCAAATAGTCTTTAAATTTCTTCCAATCCTCTTGCACCGTTTCTTCCCTCTGGTCTCGGAGTTTCGCGGTCAGTTCTGCGAGTTCCATGTATTCAATCATCTTCATCTGCCAATCTTCCACTGTTGGTAATTCTTCAGTTTTCCAGTTTTTAGCTATTAGAATCCTAGCAGCTGTTGTGGCATACATAAAAAATATTCTAACTTTATTGGGGATGTCATAATTGGAAGAAGGGCAGCATTTTAAGCAAAGCAGAATCAGGCAATGGAGCTTGTGAGGGCAGGAAGGAGGGGCAGAACATTCCCTCGCTTACCCACATCTCCAAAAAGGATAATGGAAGGTCCGTGGGGTGGTTGCTCACGAGTAACCAGGCAAAACTCCGACCTTTGTTTTGAGGCTTTTATTGTGCATGCTATTTACAGTGCAGAGCTACAAGTTCATGTCTGTATCAGTCACTCGCAGAATCTGGGAGTGGCCCCTTCCGGCTGTGACCCCAACATAAGAGTTTCGGTATTCCATATCTCTGCCTCCCCTCCCGGCGTTTCATTCCCCTGCGCACTTGGGGCGCCGGAAGTGGCGTGTCTCCCTGCCCGCCCACTGAGCAAGGGAGGTGCGGGGTCTCTCCAACATCCCCAGAGCCTCTGCTCTCCAGACCCGGTGCTGCCTGCCCCTCCCCACTGGAGACATCGCTGCTGCCTCTGCTGGAAGAGGAGGTCTGCTGGTCAGGTGGGGCCGGGGCTCTCTGTAGCATCCCGAGAGCCCTTCCACCGCCCTGCACTGAGTCGGGGACAGTTCCCTGACAGATAACAAAGTTTAATCTCATATACGGATACCCTTTACAAACAATAAAGATTGATTAAAAAAAAGTATTCTCCACCTGTGAGTTCCATCATTATTGAGAATAAAGGTTCCATATAGACCAGACATTTGCACATGCAAACGCCACTGACCATGTGCCTCAATATTTTGCATTAGAAAATCATGCCACATGTTGAAAAGAAATTCAGAAAGAAATTATTCATTCAAGTTCTGCCATTTGGGTACTTTTTCAAGAAGGGCAATTTGTGAAACCCCTGAATGCCAGCAATCCAAAATATTAAGATTAAGGATATTCTAGGATTGGGCAATACAGCCCTGAGCTGCTCTTAAGAGATGAGAAATAAGTTATTTACTTTTCATTTCCCATTCTGTTTCCATATTGGTTCAAAATTGCCAGGTGGAAAGATAGAGTAACAGTTTTTCTTTCTTTCTTTCTTTCTTTCTTTCTTTCTTTCTTTCTTTCTTTCTTTCTTTCTTTCTTTCTTTGTTTACCAAAGAGAACTCAGCAAATGCATTATTCCACAATTCCGCCACCTTTGAGCAGTCCCATCATGTGTGCTTATATGTACCTACCTCTCTTTGACTATTTGGCAGGGGTGGAATTGACAGGCGAGGCTTCCATCAGGATCATTAGGACTTTCAGCACAATCACCTTTGAGAAGGTGGACTCTCACTACAAGTCTGGGATCCCCTTTACTGGGCAGGTAAGGCAGCAGGCTGAGAGATCCCCACTGTGCACGACCCCACAGCTGAATGTTTGTTTTAAAGACAAATGTTCCCCGTACGCACTGGAACAGGAGGGTGGGCCAGGGTGGTTAGCAATTCAGCCCCCACCCCTCATCTCCAGTCCTGACCCCTGAGATGCCACCTCTGGAATCCTGATGCTATTTGTGTGTCCTCAACCTTCATCTGCATCCGCACCCACCTGGACTTATGGAACTGCCCAGGGGCGTACCCAGGATCAAAAGTGGGGCGGCAGGGGGCAAGCCATGGTCATTCAGGTTGTGACATTTCAGCACGGAAAAGGCGAATGAAACCAACGTTTTAAGAAAATTATATATATTTATAGCAGTGCTTTATTACAGTAGTTATTACAATTATTTGCTTGAATTTTTTTTTTTAATTTTTATTCTAGTTACATGTCTTATACTAATATCATTTTTCTTGGGTTTGAAGAAAACTTGTTCAAACTTCCGTTTCAATCCAGTCCTGCTTTTCCTTGAAGAATTTCCGATGGACGCTCATCAAACACAACCCAGTCAGTCTGTCCTCTCCCATTGTACTTCTGAGCCAGGTCTTTACCCTTCGAAGGGTACCGAAAGATCGTTCAACAGTAGCCGTGGTGGACGGGAAAGCACTTAAAATACTGATGAACTAGCGGCGGGCGCCTCAGTTTATATAGTGATGTGGAACTCACTAGACCCCTCTAGAAGATTCCCTCTTCTCTCTGCTAGAGCCCGCTAGAGGACTCTCCCTCCCTTGAATCCCACTGGCTGGCTGACATTGATTCCTCTACCAGTCGCTAGGTGACCATTTCAGTGTGGTAAACAACTGATTATTCGCCATCGCCCTACCTAATTTTGTTTCGTTTCATCACTTTATAACCATTTGATTTCTTTTTGCTTCGGAGGGGGGCAGCTGCCCCCCCTGCCCCTTGCTGGGTACGCCCATGGAACTGCCCCTACAGATAGTCATCTCCCTCAGAGGCGGAGCAAGGAGGGTGCGGTGGGTGCAGCCCACCCCGGGTGTCATTCCCGAGGGGTGTGTGTGACATTGCTGTGCAGCCCCCCCCCCGGGGTGCTTGCCGTGGGCAGTGCGCCCCCAGGTGGCACACTCCCCGGGACGCTCAGCGCGGGCGGCAGCACAGCACACCTGGGATGCTCGTCGCAGCTGGCGCACCCCTGGGACGCTCACCTCGCCCCCTGGGATGCTTGCCCCACCCCTTGGGACGTTCGCCTCACCCTTGCGGGCAGCTAGCCCCGCCCCCCCAGGTTCACACCATTCTGGGTGCCGGAGCAACTAGCTCCGCCACTGATCTCCCTCCCAATTCATATGGGCTTACTACTAAAATGAGGATTTTCTATTTTTCTATTACGTTTTATTGTAATTCATATTTTGTATTAGCTGCCCTGAGCCCGGCCCTGGCCAGGGAGGGTGGGGTATAAATAAAATTATTATTATTATTATTATTATTATTATTATTATTATTATTATTATACCAAACTGCTATACGTATTGCTTTTGCCCTGCTAGGTGAAGCTTATGGATGCTGCCAAAGTGCCAATTGCCAATGAAACAATTCAGATTAGTGAATATCAAACTGGAACCACCACCGACTACATAACTGATGACCAGGGACGAGCCCAGTTTTCCATAGACACTGATAACTTCACAGGTTCTCAACTCCAGATCGAGGTGAGCGTTCAAGGGGATTGAGAACTTAATAAGGCAGATTTATACTCTGCAAGCACGAAACATGGGAATATCATAGAATCATGTCTTAAAGTTGGAAGGGTCCCAAGGGTCATCTAGTTCAACCCCCTGCAATGCAGGAATCTCAGCTAAAGCATCCATGACAGACGGCCATCTAACCTCTCCAATATCAATTGGAGGTTGGATTTTTTAAAAAATGCTTTGAGTTTCAGTTTCCTGTGGCTATTCCTGCTTTTCTCTTTTCTCTTTCTCCTTCATCACCTTTTCTGGATTTGCCATTTCCCGTTAATTTCATTCTTGCTCTTTCCATTTCTGAACCCAGAATACGCCTCCAGGAAATGTATTGGGACTAGAAAAATACCCCCAAGGGCTGGGACTGTGTAAGTGATAGCAGAAATGGCTGTTGGGTTGATACTTTTGACTCTTATTTTCTCCTAAAGGTGTGTGTTGGTTGCTGGGCATGCAAATAGGTCTGAGATGAGTCTCGAACTGGTGTAATATCACAAAGTTGATATCATACTCACCAAGGCACCGATGATTCCCTAATACAGGAACAACAAGGATTTGTTTTCTCCAGTCCCTGAGCACCTGCCATTTTCCTCTTTCTTTCTGTTTGCCAGGCAACTTGTAAACCAAACTCTGCATGTGAACGGCACTTTATCAATTCCTATCACCGGAGTGCATTTCATTCAGCCTGGCATTTTTATTCACCAAGCCAAAGCTACGTCCACATTGAGCGTGTTCCTGGGCCCTTAAGCTGTGGTCAGACTCAGACGCTCCGGGTCCATTATATTCTGAATTCAACTGTCGTAAAAGAGCCGGAGGTGGTCTTTTACTATTTGGTAAGCCTGGACAGAGTGGCCTTTCTTTGGTAGGGACTTGGGAGTGGGCCTTCTCAGTGGCTGCCCGGTTTAGGGAAATTTTTAATGTTTGATGTTTTATCCTATTTTTAATATTCTATTGGAAGTTGCCCACAGTGGCTGGGGAAATGTATAAACAAACAAACAAACAAATTATTATTATTATTATTATTACAAATTATTACACAGACTGGAGCTCCGTCATTCTCCCTGCTGGTGCCCGGGGAGGGGAGTCTGGGGCGGCCGCAGTGGAGGCACCTCCTCCTCCTCCTCTTGCCAGGATAGAGCCAACCCTGCCGCTGCCGGGGGGCCTTCCCATCCTCTCAATGGCGCGCCACTGCTGCTGCCTCGAGTCCCTCATCCAGGGGTTGGAGGGAGGGAGGGGGCAAGGGGGAGCAGCCAAAATGAGAGTACCCCTAAACATTAATGTTTTTTTAAGAAAAAAAAGCACTGCCTATAAGTTACTAATGAAGGAGACTGATACACCTCCCTAGGAGGGCATTCCATCATCGGGGAGCCACCACAGAGAGGGCCCCGTCATGGGTCACCAACAAACAGACAACCCTCAGTGTTCGATACCACCAGGAGGGCCTCTCCTGCTAATAAGTAGGGCTCGAGATGGATGATAATGGGGAAGGTGCTCTTTCATGTACTTTTAGGCACAGATGTGTGTGAACCAAGGAAGGACCAAGGTCCAGGGGCTTATTATGGTCCCTGGCCTCTCCCATTGGAAGGGTCAGGCTCCTGCCACTAAGGGTAAACGATGCTGCTGGCCAAAAGGGAGAAATTGTCTAGCCTCACAAAAGTAGGGCAGCATTTTTTTTTAAAAAGAATTTATTGGTTTTTTAAAAAGATAACAAATGTCAAATACAAAATACAAAATAAACAAAAACACTACAACAAAACTACAAAACTACAAAAACACAAAAAACATAACAAATAAACACTTAATCACCTATTCTTATCTTATTCCTAACATTGTTTTGGGACCTCCTCACGTCCTCTCTTCTGCGTACATTTCTAATTAACTATAGTAACTTTATAACATTGTAAATTCTTCTTTCTCAACTAATCTTAATCTTTATATATCATAATCATCATATACCTATAATCTTATTCCTAATAAAAATGAACATAACACCATTCTAACTTCTTATATCCTATTTTAACCTAACTTCTCATTACTGTCGCCTTAAATATCCTCTGATTTCAATTTCAAATGTCTATCTTTTCACGTTGTTTCAAATAGTCTTTAAATTTCTTCCAATCCTCTTGCACCGTTTCTTCCCTCTGGTCTCGGAGTTTCGCGGTCAGTTCTGCGAGTTCCATGTATTCAATCATCTTCATCTGCCAATCTTCCACTGTTGGTAATTCTTCAGTTTTCCAGTTTTTAGCTATTAGAATCCTAGCAGCTGTTGTGGCATACATAAAAAATATTCTAACTTTATTGGGGATGTCATAATTGGAAGAAGGGCAGCATTTTAAGCAAAGCAGAATCAGGCAATGGAGCTTGTGAGGGCAGGAAGGAGGGGCAGAACATTCCCTCGCTTACCCACATCTCCAAAAAGGATAATGGAAGGTCCGTGGGGTGGTTGCTCACGAGTAACCAGGCAAAACTCCGACCTTTGTTTTGAGGCTTTTATTGTGCATGCTATTTACAGTGCAGAGCTACAAGTTCATGTCTGTATCAGTCACTCGCAGAATCTGGGAGTGGCCCCTTCCGGCTGTGACCCCAACATAAGAGTTTCGGTATTCCATATCTCTGCCTCCCCTCCCGGCGTTTCATTCCCCTGCGCACTTGGGGCGCCGGAAGTGGCGTGTCTCCCTGCCCGCCCACTGAGCAAGGGAGGTGCGGGGTCTCTCCAACATCCCCAGAGCCTCTGCTCTCCAGACCCGGTGCTGCCTGCCCCTCCCCACTGGAGACATCGCTGCTGCCTCTGCTGGAAGAGGAGGTCTGCTGGTCAGGTGGGGCCGGGGCTCTCTGTAGCATCCCGAGAGCCCTTCCACCGCCCTGCACTGAGTCGGGGACAGTTCCCTGACAGATAACAAAGTTTAATCTCATATACGGATACCCTTTACAAACAATAAAGATTGATTAAAAAAAAGTATTCTCCACCTGTGAGTTCCATCATTATTGAGAATAAAGGTTCCATATAGACCAGACATTTGCACATGCAAACGCCACTGACCATGTGCCTCAATATTTTGCATTAGAAAATCATGCCACATGTTGAAAAGAAATTCAGAAAGAAATTATTCATTCAAGTTCTGCCATTTGGGTACTTTTTCAAGAAGGGCAATTTGTGAAACCCCTGAATGCCAGCAATCCAAAATATTAAGATTAAGGATATTCTAGGATTGGGCAATACAGCCCTGAGCTGCTCTTAAGAGATGAGAAATAAGTTATTTACTTTTCATTTCCCATTCTGTTTCCATATTGGTTCAAAATTGCCAGGTGGAAAGATAGAGTAACAGTTTTTCTTTCTTTCTTTCTTTCTTTCTTTCTTTCTTTCTTTCTTTCTTTGTTTACCAAAGAGAACTCAGCAAATGCATTATTCCACAATTCCGCCACCTTTGAGCAGTCCCATCATGTGTGCTTATATGTACCTACCTCTCTTTGACTATTTGGCAGGGGTGGAATTGACAGGCGAGGCTTCCATCAGGATCATTAGGACTTTCAGCACAATCACCTTTGAGAAGGTGGACTCTCACTACAAGTCTGGGATCCCCTTTACTGGGCAGGTAAGGCAGCAGGCTGAGAGATCCCCACTGTGCACGACCCCACAGCTGAATGTTTGTTTTAAAGACAAATGTTCCCCGTACGCACTGGAACAGGAGGGTGGGCCAGGGTGGTTAGCAATTCAGCCCCCACCCCTCATCTCCAGTCCTGACCCCTGAGATGCCACCTCTGGAATCCTGATGCTATTTGTGTGTCCTCAACCTTCATCTGCATCCGCACCCACCTGGACTTATGGAACTGCCCAGGGGCGTACCCAGGATCAAAAGTGGGGCGGCAGGGGGCAAGCCATGGTCATTCAGGTTGTGACATTTCAGCACGGAAAAGGCGAATGAAACCAACGTTTTAAGAAAATTATATATATTTATAGCAGTGCTTTATTACAGTAGTTATTACAATTATTTGCTTGAATTTTTTTTTTTAATTTTTATTCTAGTTACATGTCTTATACTAATATCATTTTTCTTGGGTTTGAAGAAAACTTGTTCAAACTTCCGTTTCAATCCAGTCCTGCTTTTCCTTGAAGAATTTCCGATGGACGCTCATCAAACACAACCCAGTCAGTCTGTCCTCTCCCATTGTACTTCTGAGCCAGGTCTTTACCCTTCGAAGGGTACCGAAAGATCGTTCAACAGTAGCCGTGGTGGACGGGAAAGCACTTAAAATACTGATGAACTAGCGGCGGGCGCCTCAGTTTATATAGTGATGTGGAACTCACTAGACCCCTCTAGAAGATTCCCTCTTCTCTCTGCTAGAGCCCGCTAGAGGACTCTCCCTCCCTTGAATCCCACTGGCTGGCTGACATTGATTCCTCTACCAGTCGCTAGGTGACCATTTCAGTGTGGTAAACAACTGATTATTCGCCATCGCCCTACCTAATTTTGTTTCGTTTCATCACTTTATAACCATTTGATTTCTTTTTGCTTCGGAGGGGGGCAGCTGCCCCCCCTGCCCCTTGCTGGGTACGCCCATGGAACTGCCCCTACAGATAGTCATCTCCCTCAGAGGCGGAGCAAGGAGGGTGCGGTGGGTGCAGCCCACCCCGGGTGTCATTCCCGAGGGGTGTGTGTGACATTGCTGTGCAGCCCCCCCCCGGGGTGCTTGCCGTGGGCAGTGCGCCCCCAGGTGGCACACTCCCCGGGACGCTCAGCGCGGGCGGCAGCACAGCACACCTGGGATGCTCGTCGCAGCTGGCGCACCCCTGGGACGCTCACCTCGCCCCCTGGGATGCTTGCCCCACCCCTTGGGACGTTCGCCTCACCCTTGCGGGCAGCTAGCCCCGCCCCCCCAGGTTCACACCATTCTGGGTGCCGGAGCAACTAGCTCCGCCACTGATCTCCCTCCCAATTCATATGGGCTTACTACTAAAATGAGGATTTTCTATTTTTCTATTACGTTTTATTGTAATTCATATTTTGTATTAGCTGCCCTGAGCCCGGCCCTGGCCAGGGAGGGTGGGGTATAAATAAAATTATTATTATTATTATTATTATTATTATTATTATTATTATTATACCAAACTGCTATACGTATTGCTTTTGCCCTGCTAGGTGAAGCTTATGGATGCTGCCAAAGTGCCAATTGCCAATGAAACAATTCAGATTAGTGAATATCAAACTGGAACCACCACCGACTACATAACTGATGACCAGGGACGAGCCCAGTTTTCCATAGACACTGATAACTTCACAGGTTCTCAACTCCAGATCGAGGTGAGCGTTCAAGGGGATTGAGAACTTAATAAGGCAGATTTATACTCTGCAAGCACGAAACATGGGAATATCATAGAATCATGTCTTAAAGTTGGAAGGGTCCCAAGGGTCATCTAGTTCAACCCCCTGCAATGCAGGAATCTCAGCTAAAGCATCCATGACAGACGGCCATCTAACCTCTCCAATATCAATTGGAGGTTGGATTTTTTAAAAAATGCTTTGAGTTTCAGTTTCCTGTGGCTATTCCTGCTTTTCTCTTTTCTCTTTCTCCTTCATCACCTTTTCTGGATTTGCCATTTCCCGTTAATTTCATTCTTGCTCTTTCCATTTCTGAACCCAGAATACGCCTCCAGGAAATGTATTGGGACTAGAAAAATACCCCCAAGGGCTGGGACTGTGTAAGTGATAGCAGAAATGGCTGTTGGGTTGATACTTTTGACTCTTATTTTCTCCTAAAGGTGTGTGTTGGTTGCTGGGCATGCAAATAGGTCTGAGATGAGTCTCGAACTGGTGTAATATCACAAAGTTGATATCATACTCACCAAGGCACCGATGATTCCCTAATACAGGAACAACAAGGATTTGTTTTCTCCAGTCCCTGAGCACCTGCCATTTTCCTCTTTCTTTCTGTTTGCCAGGCAACTTGTAAACCAAACTCTGCATGTGAACGGCACTTTATCAATTCCTATCACCGGAGTGCATTTCATTCAGCCTGGCATTTTTATTCACCAAGCCAAAGCTACGTCCACATTGAGCGTGTTCCTGGGCCCTTAAGCTGTGGTCAGACTCAGACGCTCCGGGTCCATTATATTCTGAATTCAACTGTCGTAAAAGAGCCGGAGGTGGTCTTTTACTATTTGGTAAGCCTGGACAGAGTGGCCTTTCTTTGGTAGGGACTTGGGAGTGGGCCTTCTCAGTGGCTGCCCGGTTTAGGGAAATTTTTAATGTTTGATGTTTTATCCTATTTTTAATATTCTATTGGAAGTTGCCCACAGTGGCTGGGGAAATGTATAAACAAACAAACAAACAAATTATTATTATTATTATTATTACTCCTTTCATAGAGAAGTTAGACTGGCTCCCTCGTTGTCAAATCCATTTTCAGCTGCCGACTATGTTTGATTTCTAATTGCAAAGATAGGCTCAAGCATGCAGTGGTACCTCGGGTTACAAACACCTCGGGTTACAAACACTTCGGGTTACAAACTCGGCTAACCTGGAAGTAGTACCTCGGGTTAAGAACTTTGCCTCAGGATGAGAACAGAAATCGCGCGGCGGCAGCAGCAGCTTGAGGCCCCATTAGCTAAAGTGGTACCTCAGGTTAAGAATGGTTTCAGGTTAAGAACGGACCTCCGGAACGAATTAAGATCGTAACCCGAGGTACCGCTGTAATGGCAATTCATGTTGTACTACCAGGAGAGAGATTGTTTCTGGAAGTCACTGGCTTCCTGTGTATAAGAACTGCTGGCATATCATTGTAAACAGATGTTTGCCTCCGTCCTCCATCCTCATCCAGCTTGTAGGTAACTGGGTGGCCATGGTGAGAGCAGAATGCTGAGCTAGATGGGCCATTGGCCTGACCCAGCAGGCTGTTGTGATCTTATGCTTTTATCAGGAGTTTTCTGCCTTCCATGCAGGTGATGTCTAAGGGGAACACTGTCCGATCAGGGACCCATATTCTGCCTGTGGAGCACAGAGAAGGTACCGGTAAGTGGCACCCCATTCCAATTTCCTCCCTTCATTCTTAGTGACCTTTCCAAAAAAAAATTATAAACCCAGGTGATAACGAAAACCCACACCTTAGTACAATGCCACCACATATGCTGCCATGTGCCCTTGTGGTTCTTGCATGACATGCTTCAGAGTTTCCTGAATTTTATATTCATGGACAATATCATTTTATACTCATGAATTGTAATCTTTCTCCTCCTCCCTCTCTTCCCCCTTGGAAATTTTGTGTCAGTGCGCTATGCCAATCGTTTGGGGTTCCCTTTTCAGTCAGCAGCGTCACCCAGAAAGTCTCCCAGTTCAGCTCATCTGTGGGAATAAACACCTCACCCATTCCAGTTCTGCTTAAAGTATCGATGGAAGAATTAACATTTGCAACTTATACAACTGCTGGCCTAAGGAAAATAAAGTACTACTTATCAAACCTTTAGTAGGCATTTACATGTAAAATCACGAGAGAAAGAATCACATACAGGAACTTTAAAATATATATACACAAAGAAACAACAATTAAACTCATAGGCTGATCGTATGTGTGTATTAGTAAAATCTAGAATTTTGTCCTGTTAAGGTACTCCTTGAAGCACTGCTGCCAAAAACTCGGCTACCCCCGCAGTCACCCCTTGGTCAATGTCAGAGAGACAGAATCCAACACTTCCACCATGCTGAGGTTCCAAACCGTCCAAAAGGGGGGACAACACGCGTTCACGCAGCGTACTGTGTAGTGGACAATAAAAGAGAATATGCTCCACAGTGTCCGGGACATTCAGGGAACATCTGCAGTATCTCTTGTTTCTGGGAATATTCTGATATCTATCCCTGACAAATGCCGAGGGAAAGATATTCAGTCGGGCCAACATAAATGCCCTACGTTGGGCTGGTATTATTAGTTTAGTAACATAGTTGACCCTGCTATCTAGGATATTTAAATCGTAGAATATGGGAGAGCAAATTTTATTTACTGCTGCCACAATATTTTGCTCAAAGAAATCTTCAACTATAAGCCTTTGTTGTTGGTCCTCCCCTTCTGTTTCTTTTAGCGTTTTTACCCTTCTAAATCAAAGGTGAAGCTGTTGTATTTTTGAATACTTTGACTGCCCTGGTGCCGTGATTTAATCTTAATGAAGTTAAGTAACCTACCTGGCATTCCCGCCCGGGCTTCCTGTTGACTCCTCGCATCAACTCATTCCAAGAACTTTTAAGGACTTTAACCTTAATTTCTTTTAACTCTAACTTTTAAAAACTTAAGGCTTTTAACTCTCAAAGCTGTCAACCCACAAACTCCTTCACCACTTCTAAGTCCTTCGATCCCCCAACCTCCAAATTATTTTCAACAAACTGAGTGAGAAGGAGAGGAAGAATCACTTCAAAGGAGTGCCCTAATTGGACTCAGCCTTAAATTCCTCCTGACTTTCATGTATCTCTTATTATCTCACAACTTAAAACCTTTGCTGCAGACCACTTAAGACCGAATGAGATTGTGACTTGGAACCCTAGTATTCTACCCAGAAGTTTGGCCTCACTGTTCTAAGAAGAATCCAGTAATGAGAGGAACTAAAAGACCCAGATGTCCTGATACGGAAACTGACATAGGGTCTCCAGGTCTCAAACAGAGTAATTTAGACAATTATCTGCTGCCTCAAAAACAGCCCATATCTCCTCCAAAAAAACTCTTCAATTCTTTGCATGAAGAAACAGTTGAAGAGATATTTCCAGCAATAAATGAGAAGGATAAAGCTTATTGTTGTTCAGTCGTTCAGTCATGTCCGACTCTTCGTGACCCCATGGACCAGAGCACGCCAGGCACGCCTATCCTTCACTGCCTCTCGCAGTTTGGCCAAACTCATGTTAGTAGCTTCGAGAACACTGTCCAACCATCTCATCCTCTGTCGTCCCCTTCTCCTTGTGCCCTCCATCTTTCCCAACATCAGGGTCTTTTCTAGGGAGTCTTCTCTTCTCATGAGGTGGCCAAAGTACTGGACCCTCAAATTCAGGATCTGTCCTTCTACTGAGCACTCTGGGCTGATTTCTTTGAGAATGGATAGGTTTGATCTTCTTGCAGTCCATGGGACTCTCAAGAGTCTCCTCCAGCACCATAATTCAAAAGCATCAATTCTTCGGCGATCAGCCTTCTTGATGGTCCAGCTCTCACTTCCGTACATTACTACTGGGAAAACCATAGCTTTAACTATACGGACCTTTGTCGGCAAGGTGATGTCTTTGCTTTTTAAGATGCTGTCTAGGTTTGTCATTGCTTTTCTCCCAAGAAGCAGGCGTCTTCTAATTTCGTGACTGCTGTCACCATCTGCAGTGATCATGGAACCCAAGAAAGTGAAATCTCTCACTGCCTCCATTTCATTTTTTAGAAGAATTTATTGGCATTTTCATAACAAAACATAAACCCAACCCACACCTACATATATAAAACAAATACAAACATAGCCAGGATTCTTCTTCTTGTTTACATACATGGAAAAAAAAAATTCTAGTTCCGAATCTTGACGATTGACTTCCCCTGCCTTCTCTCCTTCGGTTTTAAATCCAGATTCTACTTTAATAACATCATCTCTCCCAAAAAATTAAATTCATTTAAAGAAAGTTCAAATCTAAACAATCATCTTAATCCATAATGGTTAATAACAAATCTTTAAACCTTAACAAATTATTCTTAAATCAGATCTATACTAACTTCTTCTATCCCTTATACTGCTGCTAATAACATAAAATTCAGAATATCCCTTTTCTTATTAAAATAAAATAAAATAAAACTTAATGTCTTAACCCTCCGATTTCAGATTACCAAGACAGACCATTTAAATTTTACACTTAATACTTCACCCTATTCCCCCTCTGTCCATTGTCCATTTCCATCTTTCACCGGATCCAAACCTCCAATTGTCCTCTTTTTTTGTACATCCACAGATCCAGACATAGTCCCCAACAGTCCTTGCATCGAGCATCAGGGTACGCAGTTCTTCTTCTTTCAGCTTCTCCGATTCAACGTTGCATTCTTCTTTTATTTGTAGAAATCTTAATTCTTTGTCCCTCACTCCCGAGCTCTCACCTCGGGGGCTGGATATAACAAACCTCACCGTCCCGGGGCTGCCACCCCCAAAGGACGTTTCTTTTTCCCGGAGTCGCCAAACCATCTCTCTCCATTCTTCCAACATCCCCTTCAGCTCTTTGCAAAGGCTCTCTTCCATGGTATCGAAAACTTGAAAGGTCTCCTCTGTGGGAAGTAGATTTTTTCTCATGTCCCCACTCAAAACCTTCAATTTCTGATTAAGCAGTTCCAGTTTCAAAATGATAAGCCTTTGTTCATCCGTTAGTCCAGAGTTCAAAACAAGTTCAAAAACAAAGTCCAACATGATGAGAAGGGGGATAGGTATCAAATTTCAGTTTCTATTTCTATGTTCTCCATTTTATGCCAGTAGTTTTCCGCTTCAACTCAAACTTTTCGTAGCCATTTTCCCTGAAACCAGGGCGCAAAGACGAAAACTTTAAAGAGGGATATTTTCCATCCTTTTCACCCCCAAGGGGAGATCTAAGTAGACTCACTCGTGAAAAAATCGAAACATTTTAACTGTCTTAGTAGCAACAGTATCATAAACCGTTATTTTCTTGCCGCCGAAGGGAGGGAGGCAGGCTTCCTTTCCAAATGTCTCCCGGATCGTTAAAAAGGCACAGAAATTAGTCCAATCGAGTACTCATGATCACCGGGTTTCTTTCGTTCCAAACTTGACAGGTAGAACTTAGACGCTCGTCGCGGGGGTGACCGCCGCTCCACGTCCCGGTTGGGGCATATCCCCTATAGCCCGGCTCCGTTGTCCCTTCACCCCCACTCCCCCTTTACAGGGGGAGCGAGGGAAGGGTTCAGAGCCATAGTGGGCACAGCCGGGGAGCCCGGGGTGCGGGACGCTCTTCCCGCACCCCACCGGAGCCCCGCTTTGCGGTAGCGGGGCTCCAACCCCCGGGACGGACTGGGTCGCCTCGCAGCCGAGGCAACCCACGACCGCTCCGCGATGGCGTCGCCGCCGGAAGTGCCCATTTCTTCCCCTTCTATTTGCCAGGAGGTGATGGGACCAGTGGCCATGATCTTAGTTTTTTTGATGTTGAGCTTCAGACCATATTTTGCGCTCTCCTCTTTCACCCTCATTAAAAGGTTCTTTAATTCCTCCTCACTTTCTGCCATCAAGGTAGTATCATCAGCATATCTGAGGTTGTTGATATTTTTTCCCGCAATCTTAATTCCGGTTTGGGATTCATCCAGTCCAGCCTTTCGCATGATGAATTCTGCATATAAGTTAAATAAGCAGGGAGACAATATACAGCCTTGTCGTACTCCTTTCCCAATTTTGAACCAATCAGTTGTTCCATATCCAGTTCTAACTGTAGCTTCTTGTCCCACATAGAGATTTCTCAGGAGACAAATGAGGTGATCCGGCACTCCCATTTCTTTAAGAACTTGCCATAGTTTGCTGTGGTCGACACAGTCAAATGCTTTTGCGTAGTCAATGAAGCAGAAGTAGATGTTTTTCTGGAACTCTCTAGCTTTCTCCATAATCCAGTGCATGTTAAAGCTATTAACCCCTTAATCGAGGCACAAAGATTGATTGATAGAAAGGTGGACCTGCCGGAGGAATGCTGTTTATTGACCGCTCAAACAGTTCAAAAAATCTTTGAACAATTACAAAACATCTCCAAGAAGTTGGATAACTTAGACGATAAGAGGCAATCTATCCCCTTTTTGCCTCCCTTAACAAGCCCTAGAGATAAGCAGAACAAACACAAACGTACATCTGTAAACCTGCCAAAAACCAGAGGAAATCTCCTTCACCCAGTCAACCTGGTACTGAGACCATGTGTGATAGTTCTGCATATTTTTCCATATAGAGGGCCTCTACCTTACTGGGAATCAACTACCTGGGCCAGGCATCATCTGAATCTGCTTCTAGGCCTTGACAGTGGAAGCATTGATTTAAAAGCAATCAAGAGGCTCGTCAACGATGGATATTCTAAAAAAATACTTCTAAGATTTGGCAGTCATAGAATTCCAACCAAAATTCTAGAGGGGAAAGCTTATTTAGCCCAGAAAGGAATTATCCCACATCGACATTTCAAAGACATTTCACTCAGACCATTGACTGCATTTAAAAGACTGAACAGGATCAACAAAGCCACGAAAATAAAGTAAAACTATGTACAGAGAATTCCTTCCAGTAGCACCTTAGAGACCAACTAAGTTTGTTCTTGGTATGACCTTCCTTTTTCATGCACACTCCCTCAGATATACACGAAAGCTCATACCAAGAACAAACAGTTGGTCTCTAAGGTGCTACTGGAAGGAATTTTTTTCATTTTATTTTGTTTTGACTATGGCAGACCAACACGGCTACCTACCTGTCTATGTACAGAGAATCATTCCTCCTCCCTGCTCTGCAGCCAGGGCCTGCACATCAATTAAGGCGAACTACGCAATTACCTAGGGCGCCAAAATGGAGGGGGTGCTGGCCAGCCTGCCCCGCTGCCCCCCGCCGCTGCTCTGCAAGCGGCGGAGTGACGGGGGAGGGGGGAGCAGCCTAAAATCGGGCTTCTCCGCCCCCTCCCCCAGCGGCAGAGTGGCAGTGGAGGGGGGAGCAGCCCGAAATCGGGCTTCTCCACCCCCTCCGCCAGCGGCAGATTGGCGGGGGAGGGGGGCGCCAGAAGGTGATCTTGCCTAAGGTGCATAAAACCCTAGCACCGGTCCTGTCTGCAGCCATCTGAGCAGAGTAGCAACCACACCTCCTCCTTCAGAGCCTGTCTAATAAAGAAGTCTGTTGCTACGGAAACCCTGCTTGTTGCTGGGGAAGACCTGTTGCTAGCAGAAAACTTGTTGCTAGGGGCAAATTTGTTGTTAGGGGCAAAACTATGCACGGATCATTTCAGGTAAATTTTTAGACTTACACTAACATTTCGTTATCTACCAGCCAAAGGGGTGTTTTCTCTGGACCTCTCTGTTAACATGGACTTTGCTCCGTTGGCTCGTTTGCTTCTCTACACGGTTTTGCCCAGTGAAGAAGTAGTGGCTCATTCGGCAGATTTCACCGTGGAGAACTGCTTTGCAAACAAGGTATGGTTGTGGGGACCAGGGGCGTAGCAAGGGGGGTGGGGGGCGGGCCGCCCCGGGTTCCATAATGGAGAGGGTGACAAATTATCAAGGAACAATTTTTTTAAAAAACATTTTTTTTTAAATGCCTGCTCCGAAGGTCTTATCTTACTATACTAGGGATTATGCAGCTATATATGAAATGTCATACATAACGGTTAATATCTTGACCCTCCTCCTCCTATGTCATGAAGGCTGAAATTTCAGTTCAGAGAACACTTACTGTTCCCAACCCTAACCCTGTGGAAAGCCATCTAATTAGACTTAAATTTGATTTTAAGATGTTTTTAGAAGGTAATTTAATTCTTGTTTGATTTTATACCAATGTTATGTATCTGATGTTAGCCACCCTGAGCCTGACTTTGGCCGGGGAATAAATAAAAGTTTTTTTTTTAAATATTACTTGTTATTATTCCTTTGTAAGAAAATATGAAACCATTTTTTGCGGGGGGGGGGGTCAATGGGGGGGTTGACAAGAAATTTTCCGCACCAGGTACCACCTGACCTTCTCATGCCTGGGGGGGGGTTGACAAATTTTTTTTGCCCCCGGGTACCAATTTACCTTGCTACGCCCCTGGTGGGGAATCTCTGAGGCCCGGGGCAGACGTGGCCATGAGGTTGTCTGTTCCCTCTCCGGCATAAACCTTTGCACTTGGTAGTCCATAGAGCACCATTTTTTTCCATCTGGACCAGCAGAATATTAACTTGTTGGCAGCTGAGGAGGGCAACCCAAGCTGAGAAAACAAATCCCAGGAGGGATTATCTCTGTGCTGTCATGTAATAGAATGAACTCTTCAAATTCCCTTTCTAATAATAATTTTTATTAATTCAATTACAATCCAATAATAACCTCATTATAGCAATACCAAATTGTAATACAATTACTAATTTATTATTATTATTATTATTATTATTAGTAGTAGTAGTAGTAGTAGTACCCTGTCCATCTGGCTGGGTTTTCCCAGCCAATCATTCAAATACCAAATTATATAATTTAGGTGGCCCCCCCACATGCAAGACTTGATGGTTTGATGATTTTCCATATTTCTGCGTTCCAAAATCTTATTACCGGTAATTTCAATTACATTCTGTTCAAAATAATAATCCCTTATCCATCAACTGCAATATTAATAACTTCCATTTGTGTTGACACATTAAATGATTTATAGATCTACAAGTCAGGCACCCCAACTATATCCTTGTTGTTCCTGTGTGTGGCAATTATTCTGCAGTGTTCCTTCCTGTCCTTGTAAAATGTAAGGCTATCTTTTCCGAGTTGTTGCTGTTCTCCATCGTGCCTTGGGCGGGGTTGATATCCCTTTGTTGTTTCAGAAATTATCCATTGCTCCGCCCCGTGCTTTGTTGTTTTGCAACTTTAACAACAGCTTCAAAAATCACTCCGCCCCAATAAATAACCTGTTTTCACAATTTTTGTTCAAATGTCCTTTATGCCTCCAGGTGAATCTGCGGTTCTCTGATGCTGAAGGCCTCCCTGCCAGCAAAACTCACGTCCATCTTGCGGCCTCCAAAGGCTCCCTTTGTGCTGTCCATGCTGTGGATAAGAGTGTCTTTCTCTTGAAGCCTGAAGCTCAGATATCCCCTAAGACTGTGAGTCAAATCTGCTTCTGAAGCTGTCTTCAGGTGTCACATTCCTAGAGCCACTTTTGCGCTCCCCTGCCGTGGGGTGTGCTGATGTCATGTACACGAGCCAGGTGGCATGTATGCCCAGAGCAGAGCTGTCAACTTTCCCCTTTTCTTGCAAGGAATCCTATTCGGAATAAGGGTATTTCCCTCTTAAAAAGGGAAAAGTTGACAGCTATGGCCCAGTGTGCTGATGTCGCATGGCCCTGGCCCCCTCAATTGTAGGGGCAAGGCCATATATCTCCAAAAACACTTCCTTTCCCAAGGGAGCCAAACTCTGGATAATCACTAGAACCTCTGGAGTCTCTCGTTTTTCAGAGACTGGGGTGCATGCAACAATTTTAAAAAACTAAGTTTCATCCCAGTTATATGCCGGACTGATAAACTGAGGACCGGGGATGCATAGGACTTCTGTATCCACTTTTGAAAAAGTTTGGCAAAGTGTTGAATGGACCCGTTCCTTTCTGTCCAAACTGTGTCCCGGAAACCAAGTCTCACGAGGCATAGTTGAGTACCAGTATGTTTAGCCTGGGGAAAGGGAAGACTGAGGGGTGAGGCTGAAGATAGGGCAAGCTTGTTTTCTGCTGCTGCGGAGGGCGGGACCCGAGTCAATGGCTCCAAATTACAAGAAAGGATATTCCAACCAAATATTGGGAATAACTTTCTGGTGGTCAGAGCTGTTCTAGAGTAGGACAGACTAACTTGGAAGGTGGTGGGCTCCCTTTCGTTGGAGGTTTTTAAGCAGAGGTTGGATGTATTGTATGATGTAGTTGAGATTTGCACATTGCAGGGAGTCTGACCAGATGATCCATTGGGCTCCCTTCCAGGCGTGGAGCAGGCGGGCTGCCCTGGGTAGCACCCTGGGGGGGGGACACTTGGGGCGGGGCTCCGCCCCCCGCCTATAGCCAGCAGTGAAAAAAAGCTGCTGAAAGAGGGGGCTTTCCCCCTTTCAGTGGCTTTTTTCGCCACTGCGGCTTTTTTCGCCACTGCGCTCCCTGAGGTGGCGGGAAATGGAGAGGGGCGGGCCAGCGAGGAAGGGTGTCATCCCGCTCACTGGCCCGCCCCTCTCCATGCCCCGGGGCCGGCTCCACTCAGGGAGCGCAGTGGCAAAAAACCCCCCACTGCGTTACCTGAGCCACCCGGGTGGAAGCGTCGCTCTGTGCGCATGCTGTTGTAACATGGGGATCGTGATTCAGCAAGTGATTTCATCTCTGACAGAGCAGGCAGGAGACAGCTTCTTCATGTAACACTCTTTATTCAGACAAACAAGACTGGGGAACTGAGGAGAGGGAGATACATTTATAGGGACAGTAGACGATACATTTTGGAGGGAACAATCTCAAGCAATCACAAAGCTGCCTTTTGGTGGGAACCAATAAGACTGAGGATCCAAATGCAGCAACTTGAATGAACCAATAGTAGCTGTTCCTTCTGGAACAGGAAAGCAGTTACTTTCCCCTAATGTGAATACAGACAATAGTAATCAGATATGATAACCCTTGAATCAATACACAACAAATGGAATTATATAATAGAAATGACTTGATATGCAATTGCACTATACAGAGTACCTAAATTTCCGTCCCTACGCCCCTGGTCCCTTCCTAAGAAGGTGATTCTATGAATGTGTGGCCTCTGTAATGGAGTCTGCAATCCCCTGGAAGCAATAGCAGAGAGGTCTGCTGATGACTTCACCCCTAGAAGAAGAGGAGGAGGAGTTTGGATTTGATATCCCGCTTTATCACTACCCGAAGGAGTCTCAAAGCGGCTAACATTCTCCTTTCCCTTCCTCCCCCGCAACAAACACTCTGTGAGGTGAGTGGGGCTGAGAGACTTCAGAGAAGTGTGACTAGCCCAAGGTCACCCAGCAGCTGCATGTGGAGGAGCGGAGACGCGAACCCGGTTCCCCAGATTACGAGTCTACCGCTCTTAACCACTACACCACACAGGTGTTGGATTGGTGTTGTTAACAGTTGTCAACAGGTTTACTGTTATGTACTGAGTTGAATAGGATCCAAAATGCAGTAGTCTGACTGGTCCTAGAACAATAGGATTGAGATTGCAGCAGTCTGACTGGTCCCAGAACAATACGATTGAGATTGCAGCAGTCTGATTGGTCCCAGAACAATAGGATTGAGATTGCAGCAGTCTGATTGGTCTGCAGGAGCCACCCAATCCATCTCCAGGTGGAAGTGAATCCGCACTCCGATTGGCATACAGGAGTATCCTGGAATTAGCCAATCACGTGGGGCCCATTGTGTAAATAGTGTATATAAAGCAAACGTTTTGGGGGAACTGCATTCCTCACTACTATGAGCTGAATAAAGAGCATGAAATTCACACTTGACTCCGAGTATATTTCATTTACCATACCCATTGAGCCAGTAACCCATCTCCTACTACCCTTCTGAGAAATACCCCACCCTGCCCTCCTACTATATATAAGGGTATGGTTACTTCTGCTTCAGTGTATCTGAAGAAGTGTGTATGCATACGAAAGCTTATACCAGAACAAACTTAGTTGGTCTCTAAGGTGCTACTGGACAATTTATTTATTTTTATTTCAACTTTGCAAGAGGTGTTGAAACTGTGGTTGGTTGGATAGTAACAATGGCCTCATTTTAGGACATGCTGAATTGTGGCTACTTTTGTGGTCAGGTTTATGATCTGCTCCCCGTGAAGAACCTCCGAGATTACGTCTACAGGCAGGACGATCTGGCTGAAACGAGAGTTGGTCCATGTATGGATGGGAAAAATATGGTTGTGGGAGACATCAGCGACAGACCTTTTAACTGGAATGAAGCTGACGTCTATGACATTCTCAAGGTGAGTGCCAAAGGACCCACTGCATTGGCATGAGACTCTTAATCACAGGGCCATGGGTTTGAGCCCCATGTGGGCGAAAGAGTCTTGCATTGCAGGAGTTTGGGCTAGGTGATCCTTGTGGTCCCCTCCTACTCTATGATTTTGGGGGGAGTGAAATGTCTGCCAGGAAAAGGAGGGCACATTGTAGGGACCCACCATGTGACAGTGGCAGCTCAGCCACCCAAAATCTAGGGCTGTAAGGAAGCATCATGTTGCATTCCACCCCGCATATGTCGCATGCAGCAGTGATTCCATGGACACTGGTACCAGAGCCTGCAATAAACCCAGATGCCAACTTTGCTGCCACATACACCCGGACAACACCATTACTGGCCCCAACAACATCAAACATACCATCTCGGGACTATTTAGTTGCTCATCTTCTAACATTGTGTATGCCATCAAATGCCAACAGTGCCCTTCAGCTCTCTATATTGGACAAACAGGCCAAACCCTATGCCAAAGGATAAATGGGCATAAATCTGACATCAGGAATCACAAGACAGAGAAACCAGTAGGAGAACACTTCAATCTACCTGGACATTCTGTACAAGATCTCAAAGTAGCTGTCTTATTACAAAGGAATTTCAGAAAGAGACTGGAAAGAGAAGTTGCTGAATTGCAACTTATTACCAAACTTGACAGTGTTCTCGAAGCTACTAACATGAGTTTGGCCAAACTGCGAGAGGCAGTGAAGGATAGGCGTGCCTGGCGTGCTCTGGTCCATGGGGTCACGAAGAGTCGGACACGACTGAACGACTGAACAACAACAACCAAACTTAAAACCATGGTGGGACTTGGTCTGAATAGAGACATTGGATTCTTATCTCATTGTACATGAAAAAGCTATTTTAACCATCTCCACCCTTGCTTTTTCCTATAAGACCAACTGCAGTTGTTTACAGTCGTCAACAGGTTTACCACACCTATCAGCCAATCACCCATTCCCACCACCATTCTGAGTAATACCCCTCCCCATCCTCTCACTATATATAAGGGTCTGGTGACTTCTGTTTCAGTGTATCTGAAGAAGTGTGCATGCACACGAAAGCTCATACCAAGAACCAACTCAGTTGGTCTCTAAGGTGCTACTGGAAGGAATTTTTGTTTGTTTGTTTGTTTGTTTTGACTACGGCAGACCAACACTGCTACCTACCTGTAACTAGATCCATTCTCCTGCAGTTTATTTTCCACCAAAAACTATTGTCCTCTGCGGAAAGATTATGTAACCTAATGTAAGCACATAAAGAAGAGTCTGCTGGATCAGGCCAGTGCATTTAGTCCAGTGTTGTGTTCTCACATTGCTCAGCCAAATGCCTGTGGGAAGCCTGCAAGCAGGATCTGAGCAAAAGAGCCCTCCCCCCCTCCTGTGGTTTCCAGTAACTGGTATTCAGAAGCATCACTGCCTCCAACTGTGGAGGCAAAGCATCACCATCATGGCTCATAGGCACCGATAGCCTTTCCCCCTAATTTGTCTGATCCTCTGAGCCATCCACGTTGGCGGCCATCGTTCCCTCCTGTGGAAGCGAGTTTCAAAGTTGAACTAGGTAAAAGGTAAAGATAAAGGACCCCTAGATGGTTGTTGTTGTTGTTCAGTCGTTCAGTCGTGTCCGACTCTTCGTTACCCCATGGACCAGAGCATGCCAGGCACTCCCGTCTTCCACTGCCTCCCGCAGTTTGGCTAAACTCATGCTAGTCGCTTCGAGAACACTGCCCAACCATCTCATCCTGTCATCCCCTTCTCCTTGTGCCCTCCATCTTTCCCAACATCAGGGTCTTTTCCAGGGAGTCTTCTCTTCTCATGAGGTGGCCAAAGTACTGGAGCCTCAACTTCAGGATCTGTCCTTCCAGTGAGCACTCAGGGCTGATTTCTTTGAGAATTGATAGGTTTGATCTTCCCGCAGTCCATGGGACTCTCAAGAGTCTCCTCCAGCACCATAATTCAAAAGCATCAATTCCTCGGTGATCAGCCTTCTTTATGGTCCAGCTCTCACTTCCATACATTACTACTGGGAAAACCATAGCTTCAACTATACGGACCTTTGTCGGCAAGGTGATGTCTCTGCTTTTTAAGATGCTGTCTAGGTTTGTCATTGCTTTCCTCCCAAGAAGCAGGCGTCTTTTAATTTCGTGACTGCTGTCACCATCTGCAGTGATCATGGAGCCCAAGAAAGTAAAATCTCTCACTGCCTCCATTTCTTCCCCTTCTATTTGCCAGGAGGTGTTGGGACCAGTGTCCATGACCTTAGTTTTTTTGATGTTGAGCTCCAGACCATATTTTGCTCTCTCCTCTTTACCCTCATTAAAAGGTTTCTTTAATTCCTCCTCACTGGACGGTTAAGTCCAGTCAAGGGTGACTATGGGCTTGCGGCGCTCATCTCGCTTTCAGGACAAGGGAGATGATGTTTGTCCACAGACAGCTTTCCAGGTCATGTGGCCAGCATGACTGAACCACTTCTCGTACAATGAGATGGAGGCCAGAGCACACGGAAACAACATTTACCTTCCTACTGCAGCGGTACCTATTTATCTGCTTGCACTGGCGTGCTTTCGAACTGCTACGTTGGCAGGAGCTGGGACAGAGCAACAGGAGCACAATCCGTCGGAGGGATTCAAATCGTCAACCTTCTGATCGGCAAGCCCAAGAGGCTCAGTGGTTTAGACCACAGCAGCACCTGCATCCCTACCATTGAACTAGGCACCATGTGAATAACTACTTTTTGAATCCGTCCTGAATATTTCAACATTCAGTTTCACTGGATGCCCATGAGTTCTAATGTCATGAGAGTACTGTGTCCAGTTCTGGACACCACAATTTAAGATGTCAAAAAGCTGGAACGTGTACAGAGGAGAGCAACCACGATGATCAAGGGTCTGGAAACAGGTAGGTAGCTGTGTTGGTCTGACGCTGTATTAATATATATATATATATTATATATATAATATATTATTATATATATATATATATATTATATATATATATATATATATATATATATATATATATATATATATTATAATATTATATTATATTATATATATATATATATATATATATATATAATATATATATATATATATATATATATATATATATATATATATATATATATATATATATATATATATATATAATAAACAACAGGTTTCCCATACCCATTGAGTCAATCACCCATCTCCTCCTACCCTCCTGAGAAAAACCCACCCCATTCCTCCTACTATATATAAGGGTCTGGTGACTTCTGTTTCAGTGTACCTGAAGGAAGTGTGCATGCACACGAAAGCTCATACCAAGAACAAACTTAGTTGGTTTTCTAAGGTCTCTAAGGTGCTACTGAACTATTTTTTATTTTATATATTTCAAGGGTCTGGAAACCAAGCCTTATGAGGAACGGTTGAAGGAGCTGGGCATGTTTAGCCTGGAAAAGAGGCTGAGGAGCCCTCCAAATATTTCAAGGGCTGTCACATGAAAGAGGGAGCAAGCTTATCTTCTCCTGCTCTGGAGGGTAGGGGCTGGACCAATGGCTCCAAGTTACAAGAATGGAGATTCCGACTAATCATTAGGAAGAACTTTCTGACAGTAAGAGTTGTTTGGCAGTGGAACCGACTCCCATGAGAGGTGGTGGACTCTTCTTCCTTGGAGGTTTTAAAGCAAAGTTTGGATGGCCACCTGTCCTGGATGCTTTAGCTGAGATTCATGTGTTGCAGGCGGTTGGATGGCCACTTGATGACCCTTCGGATCCCTTACAAATCTACAATTCTTTGATTCTATGAGAGAGGGAGAAGAATGTTTCTCTATCCCCCTGTATCCTTCCAGACCACCCGGCAGTGGGAAGACTTAGGAGGATGTTCAGCTCCTGAAGGGTTAATCCAGACTAGATAGAGGTTCTCCTGGTCAGGTATTTGGGAACAGAGACACAAATGCTGATCAGACATCCTGATCAAGTCTGCAGATGACACCAAATTGGGAGGTGTGGCTAATACCCCAGAGGACAGGATCACACTTCAAAATGACCTTAACAGATTAGAGAACTGGGCCAAAGCAAACAAGATGAATTTTAACAGGGAAAAATGTAAAGTACTACACTTGGGCAAAAAAATGAAAGGCACAAATACAGGATGGGTGACACCTGGCTTGAGAGCAGTACATGCGAAAAGGATCTAGGAGTCTTGGTAGACCACAAACTTGACATGAGTCAACAGTGTGATGCAGCAGCTAAAAAAGCTAATGCAATTCTGGGCTGCGTCAATAGGAGTATAGCATCTAGATCAAGGGAAATAATAGTACCACTGTATTCCACTCTGGTCAGACCTCACCTGGAATACTGTGTCCAGTTCTGGGCACCACAGTTCAAGAAGGATACTGACAAGCCTGGAACGTGTCCAGAGGAGGGCAACCAAAATGGTCAAAGGCCTGGAAACGATGCCTTATGAGGAACGGCTTAGGGAGCTGGGTATGTTTAGCCTGGAGAAGAGAAGG
Source organism: Lacerta agilis (assembly GCF_009819535.1). Classification (NCBI taxonomy): domain Eukaryota; kingdom Metazoa; phylum Chordata; class Lepidosauria; order Squamata; family Lacertidae; genus Lacerta; species Lacerta agilis. The sequence continues at coordinate 117,133,870 of NC_046313.1, read as the reverse complement.
TTAAGGGGTGATATGATTTGTTGTTGTTCAGTCGTTCAGTCGTGCTTTTCTCCCAAGAAGCAGGCGTCTTCTAATTTCGTGACTGCTGTCACCATCTGCAGTGATCATGGAACCCAAGAAAGTGAAATCTCTCACTGCCTCCATTTCTTCCCCTTCTATTTGCCAGGAGGTGATGGGACCAGTGGCCATGATCTTAGTTTTTTTGATGTTGAGCTTCAGACCATATTCTGCGCTCTCTTCTTTCACCCTCATTAAAAGTTTCTTTAATTCTTCCTCACTTTCTGCCATCAAGGTTGTATCATCAGCATATCTGAGGTTGTTGATATTTTTTCCGGCAATCTTAATTCCGGTTTGGGATTCATCCAGTCCAGCCTTTCGCATGATGAATTCTGCATATAAGTTAAATAAGCAGGGAGACAATATACAGCCTTGTTGTACTCCTTTCCCAATTTTGAACCAATCAGTTGTTCCATATCCAGTTCTAACTGTAGCTTCTTGTCCCACATAGAGATTTCTCAGGAGACAAATGAGGTGATCCGGCACTCCCATTTCTTTAAGAACTTGCCATAGTTTGCTGTGGTCAACACAGTCAACACAGTCAAATGCTTTTGCAGGTGATATGATAGCCATGTTCAAATATATAAAAGGATGTCATATAGAGGAGGGAGAAAGGTTGTTTTCTGCTGCTCCAGAGAAGCGGACACAGGGCAATGGATTCAAACTACAAGAAAGAAGATTCCACCTAAACATTAGGAAGAACTTCCTGACAGTAAGAGCTGTTGGACAGTGGAATTTGCTGCCAAGGAGTGTGGTGGAGTCTCCTTCTTTGGAGGTCTTTAAGCGGAGGCTTGACAGCCATCTGTCAGGAATGCTTTGATGGTGTTTCCTGCTTGGCAGGGGGTTGGACTGGATGGCCCTTGTGGTCTCTTCCAACTCGATGATTGTATGATTCTATGCTGTTTGGGAATGCATAACACTCTAGAGAAGGGTTCATACTGGCTCATTTTCTCATTTTGCAGGACTTTGGCGTGACAATTATTAGCCGCACCCTGCGACGGAAGCCTTTCCTTTGCAGAGGACCGTTAATTGATAGTAAGAACCTGGTGTTGGCAATGTTGGTGGAAATTGTGGGAGTGGGGATGGGATTTCTTCCAGTTAGCCTTCGTTCCATCTTCATAATGCCCTCAAAATCACAAGATTTATGAGCCCTGCAAATTTAAGAGGAAAGATAAGAACTTAAGAAGAACCAATTCCAAATCTTGTCTAGCATCCTGTTCTCTGAACGGTTGCTTGTGGGAAACCAACAAATGAACACCCAACTACCCTCTACATCCCTAAGGGGCTTGATGCAATTGACTAAAACTTTTGCTGAGTGACTAGTTTTGCAGCCCTACATTTTTTTAAAAAAATATTAAGATACTTGGCAGAAGGGTTTTCAGGAAGAGTTTTAATTCCTCATCCCTGCCGGCATTTGCATGCTTTAAATAGAAAGTTTACAGTGGAACCTCGGTTCCCGAATGAAATCTGTTCCCGAACCCCGTTCAGCTTGCAAAATGTTCGAAAACCGAGGCATGGCTTCCCATTGGTTGCAAGAGCTTCTTGCACTCCGCAGAAGTTGCGTCGCACGTTCAAGTTCCGAAAAACATTCGAAAACGGAAACATTTGCTTCCGGGATTTCAGCATTCGGGAACCGAAACATGTGAGAACAGAGGCGTTCGGGAACCGAGGTTCCAATGTACCAGTATTTGCCCAAAGATAGATTCAGAGTGTATTTTGTTCTATTGTGCTCTTATGAATTTGCCAGCGTTATCGTTATGGTAAAATATTGTACTATTTAAATGGCATAGATTTATTTAGTCACTCAGTATCAACAGAACATGGTTATAGGCCTCGGAGGACACACGGTGATTTGCAGAATTCTACCTTTGGTTTTAAAAAGTGAAATGTAGTTAAATGGAACCAAATAGAAATTGGGTGCTTCTGTGCAGGTTGGGGGGTTGGATTGTAAACACACACACTGTCACGGAGCCAAGCATGGCTTGGGAAGGGAGCGTGGGAGAAGGAAAAGGGGGAGAAAGCTGGAAAGCAGACAGTCAGGGGGAGGAGGCTGGCTATAGAGAACCGGCACAATTAATCTCAACAGATACGTCATCCTCTGACAGCCCCCTCTTGTAGACATCACCGGAGGAAAGAGAAAGTACTCGAGCCAGTGATAGACAGGGGGAGGGGAGCCAGAGGGGGAAGAAGAAATTTACACGTCATTTCAGAGCGACCAGGAAATTCTTATGTTGGAAAAGGCGCGAAAATGAAAGCAGTTAGGATATTTGCCGTAGAAGGGAGTAGACATGATTTATTGCACTGTAATTACCGAGCACTAAATAAATGCTTTTGAAGTTTGAAATCGGAGCCGGCTTTAGCTCGCAGCAACAGCAAAAAGGCAAGGGTTGCCGTGACACACACATACACACAAGACAGCTGTGTATGAAACACAATTTATGACACACACGCACATACACAAAGAGAGAGAGAGAATACAAAGAAAAAGAAAATGAAATCAAATAAATAAATTAGTTGGCATCTGTTTTTCTCAAGAGATAATATAAGAGTGCGGCCTTAGGGGTGAAGTCAAACCGTTGGACAGTTAGAGCACTTGCTGTGGCTGTATGGGAGAGACATGTTTAATTGCAGCTGGAGCAGATGAAGGTCTCAGTTTTGCTGTTACAGGTGCTCTGTGGTGTTACTTATGTCCCAGTCAGGGGCGTAGCAAGGTAAATTGGTACCCAGGGGTAAAAAAATTTTTTGTCACCCCCCCCTCCAGGCATGGGAAGGTCAGGTGGTACCCGGGGCAGAAAATTTCTTGTCAACCCCCCCATTGATCCCCCCCCCGCAAAAAATGGTTTTACGTTATTTCATATTTTCTTACAAAGGAATAATAACAAGTAATATTAAAAAAACACTTTTATTTATATCCCACCCCGGCCAAAGTCGGGCTCAGGGTGGTTAACATCAGATACATAACATTGGTATAAAATCAAACAATCATTAAATTATCTCCTAAAAACATCTCAAAATCAATTGAAAGTCTAATTAGATGGCTTTCCACAGGGTTAGGGTTGGGAACAGTAAGTGTTCTCTGAACTGAAATTTCAGCCTTTATGACGTAGGAAAACAGCCAAGTAAACAGCTATTTTGGTAGAGGAGGGTCAAGATATTAACCAATATGCATGAAATTTCATATATAGCTATATGATCCTTCGGAGCAGGCATTTAAAAAAAATAATAATTCAAAAAAAAAATTCAAAAAATAGTAATTGATAATTTGTCACTCCCTCCATTATGGAACCCGGGGTGGCTCCCCCTGCCCCCCCCTTGTTATGGCCCTGCTCCCAGTGGTCATTTCTCCTCTGGTCACCACTGTGGAAATAAAGTAGACTCAGAGTATATCTACTGAAAGCAAGAGGGCTTTCTGTTCATTGAGTCCAAATAACAATGGCTATCATCTATGCTCCTCTTCCTTCAAGCTATCGACATCAGGAGAATGTCAGGAGCTCCAGACACTTTTGCACCACAAGCAGAAAGAACAGCCGAAAGAACAGGAAGACAGCAGGAGACTGTCAGGAGCTACTTTCCCGAGACGTGGCTGTGGAACACATATGTAGTGAAGTAAGTGATGGTTTTCAGACTTTGTGGGGTGCGCATATTGCAGATATTCATATTATGCAGTTTGAAGCGACTGGATGCATAAAAACAGGCTCCTTTGGAAATGAAGCACTGTCAAGGCCCATAAGTTTAACGAAAGCTTTGCTTGCAGAACTTTCTTCAAAACGAAACAAAAACATCCGATGACACATCCAAACAACTCCATAAGACATATGCCGCCAGTCCAAGGCATAGGCTCAGCATCTTACAAAATGTGAAACAAGTTTTTAATGTTTGATGCTGTATTGTTTTTAATATTCGGTTGGAAGCTGCCCAGAGTGGCTGGGGAAACCCAGCCAGATGGGCGGGATAGAAATAATATATTATTTTATTTATTTATTATATAGCAGACCTAGAAACAGAGGTCTGTCTCTCCCCACAACCTGCATCCTGCCTGGGGCTGTTTATCTGGAGAGCTTCATCTACACTCTCACTCTCATAGAGCCCAGGAACAAAGGACTACAGCCATCACCCTTCCAAGATGGCGAAGTTGCAATTTGATTCAATACCTCTAAGGTTAAACACTCACATATTAGCTAGCAGAAAACAACATTCCATTATCAACTCAGTTAAGGTTCAGAGTCCCTTAGAGTACGGCAGTGGAATTTTCCAACATTAAACCCTTTCACCATTACACATAAGCATTCCCATTTTGGTGTCAATTAAAACAAGTATAAACAACAGGGCAGTGGTGGTGCTGGGGGATTCCATAGCGAAAATCCCTTGAAAGAAATGCCGAGAACCTGTGGCCCTCCAGGTGTTACTGCCATGCAACTTTCCATCATGCCTGCTCAAAGGCCATCCAGCCTGGGGCTGATCGGAGTTGGAGCCCAACAACAACGGGAAGGCCACACAGCCCCCACCCCGCAAAATCTCTGCCCTATTACAAGCCATTACCCTAGGGAGAATTAGGCAAATTGGTGAAGGACAAGGCTCTTGATAGCACCTCGAATACTTGGAAGTGATGTGCATTTTACAGGATTTCCCTGGTGATGGGAAATGAAGATATGGCTTGCAGAAGGGAGCTGTGAAAATGTTCCCCACCCTGCACGGCCATCTTTAGAAATCTAAAGGCCTGTCACATTGAAGATGGATCAAACATTGCCGGGGCTTCTACTAGATGACCCTTGGGGTCCCTTCCAACTCTATGATTCTATGAAACTTGTTTTCTGCTGCTCCAGAGTGCAGGGCACAAATCAATGGAATCAAGTTATAATAAAGGAGATTCTGGCTAAACATTATGGTGGCCACAGCTGTTTGGCAGTGGAACGGACTCCCTCAGAAGGTGGTGGACTCTCCTTCCCTGGAGGCTTTTAAGCAGAGCTTGGATGGCCATCTGTCAGTGATTTGTTAGCTGGGATTTGTGCAGTGGACTAGATGGTGCTTGGGGTCCTATCGATGGCATCAAACACCGAGTAAATTGGCAAAAATGTACAAAACTAAATCAAATAAATGTGGGAAATGTAAAGAGAAAGAAGGTTCTTTTTATCATATGTGTGGTGCCAGTGTGGTGTAGTGGTTAAGAGTGGTAGACTCGTAATCTGGTGAACTGGGTTTGCGTCCCCGCTCCTCCACATGCTGCTGCTGGGTGACCTTGGGCTAGTCACACTTCTCTGAAGTCTTTCAGCCCCACTCGCCTCACAGAGTGTTTGTTGTGGGGGAGGTAGGGAAAGGAGAATGTTAGCCGCTTTGAGACTCCTTCGGGTAGTTATAAAGCAGGATATCAAATACAAACTCATGTGGTGGTCTTGTAGTAAGGTTAAGGCTTACTGGGAAATGATATACAATGAAATGAAAAGGATGTTTAAAATAACATTTGTAAAAAAAAACACCAGAAGCCTTTCTCTTGGGAATTATAGGGATAGAACAATAAATAGTAATAATAATAATAATAATAATAATAATAATAATAATAATAATAATAATAATAATAATTTGTTTGTACCCCCCCATCTGGCTGAGTCTCCCCAGCCATTCTGGGTGGCTTCCATCAAATATTAAAATACATTTAAAATATCACAGATTAAAAACTTCCCTAAACAGGGCTGCCTTTAGAACTTTAGAAATTTAGAACTACCTAAATTGTATAGAAATTTATTCATGTATACGACTACAGTGGCAAGAGTGGTTGTTGTTGTTCAGTCGTTCAGTCGTGTCCGACTCTTCGTGACCCCATGGACCAGAGCACGCCAGGCACGCCTATCCTTCACTGCCTCTCGCAGTTTGGCCAAACTCATGTTAGTAGCTTCGAGAACACTGTCCAACCATCTCATCCTCTGTTGTCCCCTTCTCCTTGTGCCCTCCATCTTTCCCAACATCAGGGTCTTTTCTAGGGAGTCTTCTCTTCTCATGAGGTGCCCAAAGTACTGGAGCCTCAACTTCAGGATCTGTCCTTCTAGTGAGCACTCAGGGCTGATTTCTTTGAGAATGGATAGGTTTGATCTTCTTGCAGTCCATGGGACTCTCAAGAGTCTCCTCCAGCACCATAATTCAAAAGCATCAATTCTTTGGCGATCAGCCTTCTTCTTGCCCCAAAAAGGAAAGAAGCAGAAGTCCCAGCAAAGGAAGAATGGATATGAAAACGTATGGAATATGCAAAAATGGCAAAACTTACTGGAAGAATAAGAAATGAAGATAACAAACTTTTAATAAAAGAATGGAAATGGTTAATTGAATATTTACAGACAAATTGTAAACAGATAAAAACACTGGCAGGATTATTGTAATAACCTGCAGTTATATAAGAGTATGTATTCAAAGAAGATAAATAAATGAGCAAGTTAATTTGGATATGCAGAATATATTAAAAACAAATTTAAGGAACTGCAGAAAGAGGGGGAAGGGAGTCAAGTTTTAAAATGTCAAAATGACTGTAAAATCAATCGAATGTATATATCTGAAAAGATACCCCCCCACACACACACACACCACACACACACAAATAGATGACCCTTGGGACCCCCTCCAACTCTATGATTCTTGTTCTTCTCTGTCCCTCAGCGACGAGTCCCAAGGCGAGATTGACATCCCCGTGACCATTCCGGACACCATCACCGAGTGGAAGGCGGGAGCTTTCTGCTTGTCCCCGGATGTGGGATTTGGCCTGGCCCAGACTGCCTCCCTCACGGCCTTCCAGCCATTCTTCCTTGATCTGACCTTGCCCTACTCTGTGGTGCGGGGCGAAGCGTTCACCCTGAAGGCCACTGTCTTCACTTACATGCAGCGCTGCATCAGGGTGAGAAATGCCCTAGCTTGGCTCCCGATTCCCGAAAACTCCTCGCCCTCTTTTCCTTGGCATAGAATTTGGATCGCCTAGGCACAGAATCATATTGCTGCAGGCACCCTGTCTCTTGAGTGGTGAGAGACTTTTATTTCCACCCCGGTAACGCCTTTCTGTTCATGGACAGGTCAGTATATCGCTGGCTCCCTCTGCTGAGTTCGTGGCTACCCCTCTGGAGAAGGAGGAGGAGTCTTACTGCCTGTGTGCCGATGAAAGGAAAACGGTCTCTTGGACAGTAACTCCCAAATCTCTGGGTAAGCAGCAACTCTAAAGGTAAAGGTAAAGGGGCCCCTGACCATTAGGTCCAGTCGTGTCCGACTCGGGTTGCGGCGCTCATCTCGCTCTATAGGCCAAGGGAGCCGGCGTTTGTCCGCAGACAGCTTCCGGGTCATGTGGCCAGCATGACAAAGCCGTTTCTGGCGAACCAGAGCAGCACACGGAAACGCCGTTTACCTTCCCAGCAGAGAGGTCCCTATTTATCTACTTGCACTTTGATGGTGCTTTCGAACTGCTAGGTTGGCAGGAGCAGGGACCAAGCAATGGGAGCTCACCCCATTGCGGGGATTCGAACCGCCGACCTTCTGATCGGCAAGCCCTAGGCTCTGTGGTTTAACCCACAGCGTCACCCGCGTCCCTACTGTATTTTTAGTCCGTGGCAAATTTGGCTACTGCCTACATTTTGGGTATGCATTGATTTCTCTCCCAACTTTAAATAGCCTGATAAGAATGAAAAGGATTGCAAGCGAACCATGCTATTGACAAAATAGAACGAGGGCGGTCCTTTTTCTCTCTTCTAGGGGAAATAAACTTCACAGCAAGTGCTGAAGCCGTGAACTCTGAACAGCTCTGTGGAAACGAAATAGTGGAGATGCCTAGCGAAGGGCAGAAGAAGACTATGATCAAATCTCTTTTGGTCGAGGTACAAGGGCTGCTTTAATCTTGATTGGAGGTTGCATAAGTGTGATGAGAGAGAGAGAGAGAATGAATGAATGAATGTTTATTTGCATCAGCCACATAAGTGTGATTTTGTGTGGAATAAAGCAGACCTTCCAAGTGTCCCTATTTTCTAGAGACAGTCCCGGATTTACAGAAGCTGCCCCTGTTTCTGATTTGATCTTGGAATGTCCTGCTTTTCCTCCCCATTGTCACTTGAGAAATGTTGGAGGGCATGGTAAAACAGCAATGTTTGCAATAAGATGCCTGGATCATTGGCGGATGATAGAGAGAAAGGGAACTTGCTCTTCCCACTGACTCCTTCTCAATTACTGTATGTGGGAATGTTTAGGAGTGTGGATGATGATATATTATTTTATATATCTCATCCCAGCTTGAGTTAACAAGCTCCAAACTCAGCAGAGTTACATTCCCCTTTAAAACACACACAGCAGACGCGCTTGCACAGGCTTGCTAAAGCCTCTATAAGAAATATATATTCCTGGTATATTCCCCTTCTTCCCTCTTAAAAGTAAAGACACAACACAGTACTGTTTGTAAGATATAAAAGAGTTTACTTACAGGCATCCTGATTTAGAATACAGTCTCAGAAAGGCAGGCAGGCTTAGATAAATGTATTTACATGTAGAAGCTAACTCCATAAGGGAGGAAAGCCTCTTTGTGTTCTCTTGGCTGGAAGCCAAGAAAGCATCTTGTCCTAAGATGTAGCTTGTTCAGAAGACGATGCAAAAGAGAGAAATGGCGTCTGCTTCCTGTGGTTTTGTGTAAACCTCCCCAGGTAAAACCACACCCATCTCAAGTTACACAGAAGAAGTGGTCTCAGTCCAGGTAAACAGGAAGTTAAGGCTGGAAGGCTGGAGGACTGAGACACCTTCATGTCCACTCTAGGAATGTTGTGTTTGGCTGCTCTGTGTTTACATCCCACACTGTATTCTTTTGTGTATAAGACAATGGTGGTTTGTTTGTTTTTCTTTTTTGCTAAACTTGGGGTCATTTTAAATCCACATTGCACGGGGGTTCGGACTTGGGCTCTTGAAATATGGTAACCCCAAAAAGCTCAACAACATTGGCCAACTTCCCCCCAAAAAAGCTTAACAGTTTTATGCGATTTCCTGTCAAAAGCTCAGAGTTGTTCTGTTTGATGTCTAAAATATTGACTTCTTAATTTTGGATTTAAAAAGTATGGGTTGTCTTACACATGGAGGTATCTTATACATGGAAAAATGCGGTACTTTTTGGTAAGGTAGGCTATTTCAGGTTTTACTTCCTGCTTGTTCTCCAAGTTTCAGTCAATGTGAGCTAGCATGTGCCAGTGTTAACTTATCGGCTCTATCTTGGCTGCATGTAAAATTGATATACAGGGACTTCAGGGTGAAGGGTTTGTAATAACTAAATAATATTTAGAATGGCTTTGTTTGCCATGAGGAATTCACCTTAAGTTTTCTTAATCTTTCCAACCAGACTATTTCTTTCTGTACACTGCTGGAATGCAGAACTTTTTTCGTTCTCAGCCTAGGTGTTACTTCTGCAGAGTTTCTCATTCTCATTCTCGCCTCCCCCTTTCTTTTCTTTTCTTTTCTCTCCTCTCCTCATGAAGCAAGAAGGTGTTGAGAGGGACGTGGTCTTCAGCAACCTGCTATGTGCAGCTGGTAAGTGTCTGCTACCTGAAGGAGCATCTCCACCCCCATCATTCTGCCAGGACACCAAGATCCAGCTCCAAGGGCCTTCTGGCGGTTCCCTCCCTGCAAGAAGTGAGGTTACAGGGAACCAGGCAGACAGGGCCTTCTCAGTAGTGGCACCTGCCCTATCGAATGCCCTCCCATTAGATGTCAAGGAAATAAACAACTGTCTTACAGAATACACCAGAAGGCAATCCTGTTTAAGGAAGTTTTTAATGTTTGATGTTTTATCGTGTTTTTAATATTCTGTGGAAACCCAGCCAAATGGGTGAGGTATTATTATAGGCCTCCCTACCCATTTCTCTGCATAAATCTCACATAACTGGTAAGGCCACATCTGCAACATACAGAAAACATCATTATCATCATCATCATCATCATCATCAGTTGCTTTTCTCACAGAATGAACCAAAGTGACAATTGTTAATACTAGTTGCAGGTAGGTAGCCGTGTTGGTCTGCCATAGTCAAAACAAAATAAAAAATAAAAAATTGCTACTGGAAGGAATTTTTTTTTATTTTGTTTTAATTGTTAATACTATTATTACTATTTGTAGTAGTAGTCGTAGTAGTAATTACACACCCTTTGTTAGCTGTTTTTCTGAGTCATGCTGTGCTGGCCCCGGGGGTTTATTCGTGAAGCGAGGTCCAAGTCCAGTCCTGGGTCTAGGGGTCCAAAGGAGGTCAGTCCGGTGGGGAGCAAGGCAGGGAGCAGGTCAAGGTCCAAGGCAGGTGCAGGCACGAGGTTGCGGGTCAAGTATACGTTTGCAGCTAAGTTGCTCACGCACCTTGGGCTGGGTCTGGCTGGCTTTTATCTGGCCCTATGCTTAGGGTGGCCCCGATCCTCTGGAGACTCGCCTCTCCTCCGGAACTGGAGGCAAGCACTCCTCCTGTAAGCAAAATCGAAAATTCTTTCTAGTAGCACCTTAGAGACCAACTGAGTTTGTTCCTGGTATGAGCTTTCGTGTGCATGCACACTTCTTCAGATACACTGAAACAGAAGTCACCAGATCCTTAAATATAGTGGGGGAGTGGGGAGGGGTATTACTCAGAAGGGTGGTGGGAATGGGTGATAGGCTGATAAGTGTGGAAAACCTGTTGACGACTCTAAACGGCTGCAGTTAGTCTTGCAGGGAAATGCAAGGGGTGAGATGGCTAAAGATGGCTTAGTTATGTATAATGAGATAAGAATCCAATGTCTTTGTTCAAACCAGGTTTCTCCATGGTTTTAAGTTTGGTGATTAGTTGCAATTCAGCCACTTCTCTTTCCAGTCTATTTCTGAAATTTCTTTGTATTAAGACAGCTACTTTGAGATCTTTTATAGAATGTCCTGGGAGATTGAAGTGTTCTCCTACTGGTTTCTCTGTCTTGTGATTCCTGATATCAGATTTATGTCCATTTATCCTTTGGCGTAGGGTTTGGCCTGTTTGTCCAATATAGAGAGCTGAAGGGCACTGTTGGCATTTGATTGCATACACAATGTTGGAAGATGAGCAATTAAATAGTCCTGAGATGGTGTGTTTGATGTTGTTGGGACCAGTAATGGTGTTATCCGGGTTTATGTGGCAGCAAAGTTGGCATCTGGGTTTATTGCAGGCTCTGGTACCAGTGTCCATGTTGAGTCCTGTTTTTGTATTATTGTGGGTGAGGAGCTGTTTGAGATTGGGTGGCTGTTTGTATGCGATGAAGGGTCTTCCTCCCAGAGCTTGAGAAAGAGAACTGTCATTGTCTAGGAGAGGTTGTAGATCTCTGATTATGCGTTGTACTGTTTTAACTTGGGAGCTGTATGTGATGACTAGTGGTGTTCTGTTATTTTCTTTTTTGGGTCTGTCTTGCAGCAAGTAAGCACTTAGCTCTCTTCGCCTCTCTGCCCTGAGCCTCTGCAGCTCAGGAGAGGCTGGTGATTTACTAGACCCAGGGGCCGCCTCAGCTTCCTCTGATGAGGCCGGGAGTGGAGCACCTGCAGGCAATGGGTCCTCCCTCCCATCAGGAGCCGGAGCAGACTCAGCAGATGCCCGCACCTGGGGATCCAGCACAGGTGGGGATCCTTCAGGCTCAAGCCCTAGCCCTGGCTCTGCTGGTTCTGGAGGCGGGGAATCCTGTGCAGGCTGGGATCCCTTAGGTTCAGCATCTGAGTCTGACTCCCAGGCCACCACACATGCAGAGCGATGCAGTGCTTTCACCCTCAAAGCTCTACTGATGAAGCAGACTCCACACACAAGACTTTGAAGATGACTCTTTACTTGCAGGATGGCAACTTTTACGAGCAATATTATTTATGCATATCAAGTCCAATACATTGCATTTCTCTCCCTTGAGCCCAAGAGAGGGTCTTCTTGCTTCTTCCAAAACTCCTTCGAAGCCCTCCATAAATGATCAGTCCATAGCTCCTCAGGAGAGCAGGCTTGCAAATGCTCCCACTAACTGGAAGAGAGGCTGTAATAACCAGGCAACAGGAACAATCAAAACTCTCTGTTCTGCTTGCAGAGAAGTCAAAGTCATCAGGACCTCTTTCTTTAAAGCTGCCAGACAATGTGGTGGAGGGCTCAGCCAGGGCCTCCTTCTGTGTGCTGGGTAAGTCATGAAAACTTGCCAGGACTCGGGCTTCACAGAGACACTGTGTAAACGCTCTGAATTCCACGCCATCTGGCCCAGTCTTCACCCTTCCACACATGTTAATGGCTCTCTGCAGTTCCAACGTCCTGGGTTGAGTGTAGTTGCTTATGCAGTCAAGACAGCACCGTCCACTTAGAAGATGTCAGCAGGCTTGGAGGAAGCCCAAGATTTGCAGAAGTAGCAAACCAAGTTGTGGAAGGAGAGCTAAGGGCTGGGTCTGGGGCGGAATGGAACAGCTCAGTGAGGATTGAGCATGCCCCATGGACATGGGGTGCTAACTTTTGGGAAGGGAATTCAAGTGGGAGGGGTAATGGAATGGAGTATCCTGGAAAGGAATGTGTCCAGGGGCGTCGTAGGGTGGGGGCGGTGGGGGCGGGCCGCCCCTCGTGCCGCCCCTAGGCGGGTGTGTGCAGTGCTGCTGCTCCCGGGGTGACGGAGGGAGCGGCGGCGCGTCCCACCACTCCCATGCGCCGCCGCTCCCTCCGTCACCCCGGGAGCAGCAGCGCTGCACGGACGAGGCTCCCGAAGTGGCGGCCCGGCATACCCCAGGGGCGGGGGCGTAGCTGCGCGCGCGTGCGTCATGACGCACACGCAGCGATGCGCCGCCCCCGGGGATGCTGGGCCGCCGCCGCGCGTGCATGCGTCATGACGTCATGACGCACGCACGCGCCGCGATGCCCCGCCCCCAGGGGTGCCCCTTGGCTTCCCGCCCCGGGCAGCCAAGGGGCTAGGAACGCCCCTGAATGTGTCTATCTGGAACTCAGTGCTACATGCTGTAAATATTTCCCACTTATTTTCTGCTTGTCTTTCCACTTATTCTAGCACATGCTTTCTTGGCCTGGCCTCCCCCTGCCTCCTTAATTATGCCTCCATCTGAGCCTACCCATTTCTCCGGCAATCTGGCATTAATAATCTGTTGGAATTGGACTCTAGTTCCCATTTACAGAACTATGCGAAAGGAAGAGACCGGGTTGTTTAACCCTTTAGCTAGTTCCCTTTCCCGTCCTATAAAAGTCCATACCTGTCAGCTTTTCCCTTTTCTTGCGAGGAATCCTATTTGGAATAAGGGAACTTCCCGTAAAAAGGGGGAAAGTTGACAGCTATGAAAGTCACACAAGGCACTCTCTTTTTAAAGTTTAAATAACAAATAACTTTTACTCAGTGTACTTGCACTTTCTAGATTAATCATACAAGGCAGGTAGGTGTTACTCATGTGGCTAACTAGGGACGTAGGTGGTGCTGTGGTCTAAAGCACTGAGCCCCTTGGGCTTGCCAATCAGAAGGTCAGTGGTTTGAATCCCTGCGACGGGGTGAGCTACCGTTGCTCTGTCCCAGCTCCTGCAGTTCGAAAGCATGCCAGTGCAAGTAGATAAATAGGTACCGCTGATAGTCGGTAATCGGCATTTGTGTGTGTTCCATTGCACCCGAAACGGTTGAGCCTGTTGAATTACGCTGGGTGTATCTTCCACGTCTTCTGTCCACAGGCAGGACGACTGGAACGCCTTCACAGCATAATCCAGAAAACCTGGACTCATAACTTCTATCTATGAGCCCCAACGACAGTGACCAATAAACAGATGCAGTTCTGCTCCAGCGGTTTTAGAAGTAATCCTTTATTTCTACAAGCTAAATCATGTTTACAGAATATACAGTGTGAGTTTGCAGCTTCTCACTCAGCCATCTAATCTACAGCAGAGATAACAGCACACTTCATTCAGAGCTCAGAGTTAGGAACACAAGATCAAAGGACAGTTCCTCCCCCTTCTCTCCCCACTGAATCATCCGATTCTCAGAATGGTAGGGGTGAAAATGCTAACATAGTCATGCTGGCCACATAACCCGGAAAAGCTGTCTGTGGACAGCCTGAAAGCGAGATGAGCGCTGCAACCCCATAGTCGCATTTGACTGGACTTAACCGTCCAGGGGTCATTTGCCGTATTTTTCGCTCCATAAGATGCACTTTTTTCCTCCTGAAAAGTAAGGAGAAATATCTGTGCGTCTTATGGAGAGAATGGTGGTCCCTGGAGCTGAATTGCCCAGGGGCCAAAAGAGGATCGTGCTTTTTATTTTACAAAGAGAAAAGGGGGTGTTGAAAGGACCCTGTTCAGCAGCTGATCAGCAAGAGATCGGGAGAGAGATAAGCGTCCCTGGCTCCCTTTCAGTCCCGCCCTCTTGCCCCACCCTCCATTGTTGAATGTGCTGCAGAGGGAGGTTGTTTGTTTCCCCAGCGACATGGGACTGGCTGATTAGATTATCTGTCTGGAAACTGTAGGAAAGGCTCCCTTTCCTTTAGAAGCGGCAGAAATGTGAGTTGAACGCCATAAAAATGGGGCTTTTCCTCTTTGCTTTTCCCCCTTTGCAAAAGGAGCTTTGCTTTTCCCCCCTTTGCAAAAAAGCTGCAAAACTTTTAGCTGATCCTCAAAAAAACAGGGCTTTTCCCTCTGCAAAAAAGCTGCAAAACTTTTAGCTGATCCTCAAAAAAACAGGGCTTTTCCCTTTGCAAAAAAAGCTGCAAAACCTTTAGCTGATCCGCAAAAAAACAGGGCTTTTAGAGGAGGAAAACCAGAAAAATGTTTTTTTTTTCTTGTTTCCTCCTCTAAAAACGAGGTGCTCCCTATGGTCCGGTGCGCCATATGGAGCGAAAAATATGGTGCCTTTTATGCTGTATCTCATTAGCACTTAATATTTCTCTGATTCCATCTGGCAATTCTGTCCTCCCACAGCATTTTCATTACAATTCCACCTGAAGCTGTTTTTTTTCTCCCGCTCCCTGATCTGTGATTTCCTTACAGAATTTTGCAATGCTTTGTTGTTTTCTTTTGTCATGCATTTAACTTGGTGGCTCTGCAGCACCCCCTCATCTTCCAACCAGCCCCTTGAGTCCATCGTTCCCCTCCCCTCCTCTTCCCACATCCCAGGGGACCTCCTTGGAATAGCTATACAGAACCTCCACAAACTTCTTCGGATGCCCTACGGCACTGGGGAGCAGAACTTGGCCCTCTTTGTCCCCAACATCTACATCCTGGAGTACCTGAATAAGACTGAGCAGCTGACGGAAGAGGTCAAGACCAAGGCCATCGGATACTTAGTGGCTGGTAAGAAAAACTTGTGAAGAGGGGGCGTATGGGGAAAATTCTACATTTGTTGTTTCCTGCAGGGCGGGAGGAACAATGTAGATTCACTCAGTCCATAGCTGTCAACTTTTCCCTTTTCTTGTGAGGAATCCTATTCAGAATAAGGGAAATTCATTTTTAAAAAGGGGAAAGTTGACAGCTATGACTCAGTCCATATTTACAAGCATGGACTGAAATCAATCCATTAATTAACTACCACACTAGTTGCTGGATTGCTAGTAGGGACCAATTTTAATCACTGGGACTTTGAACTCAGGACACACTTTGAACCTATTGAGAACCTGAGGGTGGAGTGTCTAATAATAATAATAATAATAATAATAATAATAATAATAATAATAATTTATTATTTGTACCCCGCCCATCTGGCCGGGTCTCCCCAGCCACTCTGTGCGGCTTCCAACAAATATTCAAATACATTAGAATATCACAGATTAAAAACTTCCCTAAACAGGGCAGCCTTCAGATGTCTTCTGAATGTAAGGTAGTTGTTTATCTCTCTGACCCCTGATGGAAGGGTGTTCCACAGGGTGGGTGCCACTACTGAGAAGGCCCTCTGCCTGGTTCCCTGTAACTTCACTTCTCGTAGTGAGGGAACCACCAGAAGGCCCTTGGCGCTGGATCTCAGTGTCCGGGCTGAACGATGGGGGTGGAGACGCTCCTTCCGGTATACAGGACCGAGGCCATTTAGGGCTTTAAAGGTCAGCACCAACACTTTGAATTGTGCTTGGAAATAGAAATAATAATAATAATAATAATAATAATAATAATAATAATAATTTATTTGTACCCTGCCCATCTGGCTGGGTCTCCCCAGCCACTCTGGGCGGCTTCCATCAAACATTAAAATACATTTAAAATATCACAGTTTAAAAACTTCCCTAAACAGGGCTGCCTTCAGGTTTTTTCTGAATGTCAGGTAGTTGTTTATTCCCTTGACTTCTGATGGGAGGGCGTTCCACAGGGCGGGCGCCACTACCGAGAAGGCCCTCTGCCTGGTTCCCTGTAGTTTTGCTTCTCGCAGTGAGGGAACCGACAGAAGGCCCTCGGCGCTGGATCTCAGTGTCCGGGCTGAATGATGGGGATGGAGACGCTCCTTCAGGTATACGGGACCGAGGCCGTTTAGGGCTTTAAAGGTCAGCACCAACACTTTGAATTGTGCTCGGAAACGTACTGGGAGCCAATGTTGATCTCTCAGGTCCGGTGTTATGTGGTCCCGGCGGCCACTCCCAGTCACCAGTCTAGCTGCCGCATTCTGGATTAATTGCAGTTTCCGGGTCACCTTCAAAGGTAGCCCCACATAGAGCGCATTGCAGTAGTCCAAGCGGGAGATAACCAGAGCATGTACCACTCTGGCGAGACAGTCTGCGGGCAGGTAGGGTCTCAGCCTGCGTACCAGATGGAGCTGGTAGACAGCCGCCCTGGACACAGAATTAACCTGTGCCTCCATGGACAGCTGTGAGTCCAAAATGACTCCCAGGCTGCGCACCTGGTCCTTCAGGGGCACAGTTACCCCATTCAGGACCAGGGAGTCCCCCACACCCACCCGCCCCCTATCCCCCCAAAACAGTACTTCTGTCTTGTCAGGATTCAACCTCAATCCGTTAACCGCCATCCATCCTCCAACCGCCTCCAGGCACTCACACAGGACCTTCACTGCCTTCACTGGTTCTGATTTGAAAGAGAGGTAGAGCTGGGTATCATCCGCATACTGATGAACACCCAGCCCAAACCCCCTGATGATCTCTCCCAGCGGCTTCATATAGATACTAAAAAGCATGGGGGAGAGGACGGAACCCTGAGGCACCCCACTAGTGAGAGCCCAGGGGTCTGAACACTCATCCCCCATCACCACTTTCTGAACACGGCCCAGGAGGAAGGAGCGGAACCACTGTATAACAGTGCCCCCAGCTCCCAACACCTCTAGCCGGTCCAGAAGGATGTTATGGTCAATGGTGTCAAAGGCCGCTGAGAGATCCAGCAGAACTAGGAAACAGCTCTCACCTTTGTCCCTAGCCCGCCGGAGATCATCGACCAGCGCGACCAAGGCGGTTTCAGTCCCATGATGGGGCCTGAATCCCAATTGGAAGGGATCCAAATGGTCCGCATCCTCCAGGCGTGCCTGGAGTTGTTCTGCAACCACCCGCTCAATCACCTTGCCCAAGTATGGTAGATTTGAGACTGGGCGATAGTTGGCCATATTGGCCGGGTCTAAAGATGTTTTTTTAAGAAGCGGTTTAATGACCGCCTCTTTCAGCGAGTATGGGAAGACTCCCTCACAGAGGGAAGCGTTCACCACCCCGCGGAGCCCATCGCCCAGTCCTTCCTGGCTTGCTTTTATTAGCCAGGATGGGCAAAGATCAAGGAGACAGGTGGTCGGTTTCACTCGTCCAAGCAGCCTGTCCACATCCTCGGAGGTATCAGATTGAAATTGATCCCATGAAACATGACTAGACAGAGCTCTAGCACTCTCCCGCCCCGGCCCTGCTCCCACGGTGGAATCTACCTCCTTCCGAATCTGAGCGACTTTATCTGCAAAAAACTTTGCAAAAGCATTGCAGGAGATCTTGGGGTCCCCACCAGGCCCCGATGACGGAGGTGGTTCTGCTAGATTGCGAACCACCTGGAAGTGTCTCCTGCTGCTGTTTTCTGCAGATGCAATAGAAACGGTGAAGAAGGTCCTCTTCGCCGTTGCCATTGCCACTTGGTAGGCTCGAAGTTGAGCTCTAGCCTGTGTCCGGTCTGATTCGGAATGAGTTTTCCGCCACTGGCGTTCCAGCCATCTCAGCGACTGTTTCATCACCCTCAACTCCGGGGAAAACCACGGGGCTGTCCGGGCTCCATGCAATCGGAGAGGGCGCTTCGGAGCCAGACAGTCAATAGCCCTGGTTAATTCCGCGTTCCAGCGGGTCACCAGGGAATCAGCTGAAAGGCCATCAACATGGGATAAAACATCCCCCACCACTCTCTGGAAGCCAATTGGATCCATTAAGTAGTGGGGGCGGACCATCCTAATTGGTCCTACCTCCCGGCAGAGGGGAAGGGGCGCGGAGAAGTCCAGCTGCACCAGGAAGTGATCTGACCATGGCACTTCTTTTGTTTCGCTTTTACTTAATGTCAGATCACCAACATCCATAGAGGTGAATACCAGGTCTAAGGCATGTCCGCGGCTATGAGTTGGGCCAAATTTATTCAGGGACAGCCCCATGGAGGCCATGCTTTCCATGAAGTCCCGAGCGGCCCCTTGTAAGGTCGTGTCGGCATGGATGTTAAAGTCCCCTAAGACAACCAAGCTAGGTGTCTCCAGGAGCACATCCGCCACGAGCTGAAGCAGCTCGGTCAGGGAATCCTTGGTGCAGCGGGGAGGTCGGTACACCAAAAGGAATCCTGTACTGCCCCTATTGCCCAACTTCCAGAACATGCACTCAGAAAACTCGGTCTTCCCAATAGGACGCCTGGTGCAAACTAATGACTTCCTAAAAATCACTGCAACCCCCCCTCCCCGCCCAGATGGCCTGGGTTGCTGTGCGTAAGAGAAACCTGGTGGGCAAGCAGTGGCAAGGACAGGCCCATCTGCTTCATCCAACCAAGTCTCTGTTACACATGCCAGGTCAAATCCTCCATCCACAATCAAGTCGTGGATGGCAGTAGTTTTGGTCATCATTGACCTGGCATTACACAGCAGCACTTTCAGGTCATGTGGGTATCCCTTGTTGATTCCAGTATCCGTCCGGTCAGGACCAGACCCGGAGGCAGGGATAGTCCTCAAACAACGACTAAGCCTGCCTCCTCGGTAATGACATGGTCTGGTCTTAGCGTGACTCCTCCTCCTGCCCATGATCACTGAGATCGGGTGTCCCAGTGCATCCCCCCCCTGTGGAACATGCCCCAGCCATTCTGTTGGCTGGGGCCCACTCCCAGGCAGCCCTGATCCCACCCCTTAAAACAAAACAAAACTATACAACAACCAATAAAACAAAAACAGAATTATACTAAAATTAATCCATAACAAAATATCCACCCCACCCAGCCACCCCCCCCCAACAAACCAAAAGGAAAAAAAAGGAGGGGAAAAATTGAAATGCCATCAACAGTTTAAGGACATTTTCTAGCCCCACTCTCTAAGCACTAGAGTGTCATTTTTATGGCTGGGAGTGTGAGGTTTGGGCCCTGCCCCCTAGGCCAGCTGGAAAAGGCCTTGGAAAGGAGCAGGCCCTGCAGTCCTCTCCACAGCTGACGATGATCCCAGGTCTCACTGCAGCAGGAGTCCTTTTTATAGCTGGAGTGTGAGGTGTGGAGCCAATGCAGATCTCTCAGGACCGGTGTTATGTGGTCCCGGCGGCCACTCCCAGTCACCAGTCCAGCTGCTGCATTCTGGATTAATTACAGTTTCCGGGTCTTCTTTTGATGCCCACATAGCCTCTAAGCATCCATCACCGCCCCGTTGGCTGTATGGCTGAGTAGCCTTTCCTCCCCAAAAAGTACATAGAGCCAAAGGAGGAAGTTGGAAGAGTGATGCTCTTTCTCACTTCCTCCTTCAAATCTATGTGCTTTACAAGGCTCGGCTTAATTCTGCTGGATCTACTCAGATCCCTTGAATCAACTAGGTGTGTGTTTGTGTACCCACTTTATTTCTGTCTCTGTGAGTGGACAGCAGCATTTATCAATGAGGTTATGAGTTTGTTTTGTTCTTGTTTTTTATCATGTATTTTGCGTCTTTATTTTGTATGTTTCTTAGTGTGAACTGCCCTGAGATCTTTGGGTGAAGGGCGGTGTACAAGTTTAATTTTTAAAAAATGGATTAAAAAAAAAGTTAAATGATATCTTACTGCTTCCTTTTCCCAAAATGGCATATTTGACAAGTTTTGGGTAGCATTTAGGAAAACACTGAATATAGCATTGCCATAAATCAAGAAGGATACTGACAAGCTGGAACGTGTCCAGAGGAGGGCAACCAAAATGGTCCAAGGCCTGGAAACGATGCCTTATGAGGAACCTGCAGAAGAGAAGGTTAAGGGGTGATATGATAGCCATGTTCAAATATATCAAAGGATGTCATCTAGAGGAGGGAGAAAGGTTGTTTTCTGCTGCTCCAGAGAAGCGGACACGGAGCAATGGATTCAAACTACAAGAAAGAAGATTCGACCTAAACATTAGGAAGAACTTCCTGACAGTAAGAGCTGTTGGACAGTAGAATTTGCTGCCAAGGAGTGTGGTGGAGTTTTGATGGTGTTTCCTGCTTGGCAGGGGATTGGACTGGATGGCCCTTGTGGTCTCTTCCAACTCTATGATTCTATAAAGAGCACACTCCTCTCCTATTATTGCAGAAGTAGACATAATTCACAAAATGATCTGCGCAAAATGGAAAAGTAGTCCTTGTTTATCAGGTTTCAGAACTGTAAGTCTCAAGAAAATATTCAACCTTGCGCTTTTTTGTTGCATTACAGTTCTTACCACTTCTTTCCTTAGAAGATGCCTCTGTTGAGTTTTGGGTAAGTTGCAAATTTAATCAAGAAGATTAAAAAAGGACAAAAAAACCCTGATTATCCTTCCATTTCAGGCTACCAGAGGCAACTGAAATTCAAGGGCACTGATGGCTCCTATAGCACCTTTGGACAATATAACCCGGGCCCAGGAAACACCTGGTGAGATTGACAGAGGCCGCCTCATTTACGCAAGGCATATATACATGTTGAGCAGGGGGAGCTTACCTGGTTGAGTTACCTTGAAAGTCCAAATACACCATGTCAGCTGGCTCACCCTTATCTATATGCTTGTTGACACTCTCATGGGGCTCTATAGGTTTGTGGGACAGGACTTGTCCTTGCAGAAGCCATGCTGGTTCTACTTCAGAGGCTTGTTCTTCTATATGCTTGGTAATTTTATCATTGACAGATGTTAAGCTAACCAGCCTGTAATTTCCACAATCCCTACCCCAGGATATATTCTATCTTAATACAATTCTGTATTCCTTTGCTTGGGACGCGGGTGGCGCTGTGGGTTAAAAGCTAGGGATTGCCGATCAGAAGGTTGGTGGTTCAAATCCCCACAACAGGGTGAGCTCCTGTTGTTTAGTCCCTGCTCCTGCCAACCTAGCAGTTCGAAAGCATGTCAAAGTGTAAGTAGATAAATAGGTACCGCTCCGGCGGGAATGTAAATGGTGTTTCCATGCGCTGCTCTGGTTCGCCAGAAGCGGCTTAGTCATGCTGGCCACATGACCTGGAAGCTGTACGCCGGCTCCCTCGGCCAATAAAGCGAGATGAGCGCCGCAACCCCAGAGTCGTCCACGATGGCACCTAATGGTCAGGGGTCCCTTTACCTTTACCTTTATTCCTTAGCTTAAGCTATCAATTTTTTGTTTCATACGTGAAAATGCTTTCCTGGTGTTGCAACCCATATTATTCATTCTGAGGTCCTATCAAAGGGCACATTTCTGGGCTTCTACCTTTCCAATTTCCTCAAATGCATTTGTGACTGGTGACTGACTCTGCTGTGCTCTGCGGCTTTCTTGCAGGCTGACGGCGTTTACGCTCAAGTCCTTTTCCCGAGCCAGACCCTACATCTTTGTGGATGAAAAACACATCCAGGATGCTCAGGCCGCTTTGGCTTACAGCCAGAAAGAGAATGGCTGCTTCCATGGCGTTGGGACCCTGGGGAACAACCGTATGAAGGTACAGAGAGAAGGAGAGAATGCAGTCAGAACCAACCTCAGAAACAAAAATTCACCAATGTGGTTTGTGTTGGCCTTTTGGGCTTAATTAAGTTGGAAAGTGTCATGGTGTGGTTATCTTATGTTGTTCTATTGAGCTCTTTCTGAGGCCTCTGTACTGTCGAAGTTGTAGTGTGGAAGATACCACGAAAAGAGAAGATAGGTGGGAACATAGATCCCATCTCTGGGGTGCCATAATAATAATAATAATAATAATAATAATAATAATAATAATAATAATAATTTATTATCTACTAGTGGTTTCAGCCCGTTACAATAACGGGCGCTAGAACAGATGCGGGCAGCGCGGGAGTGCTCAGGGCCCGGCCGCCGCGGGTCGTTGCAGCCTCCCGCTGGGCCTGGCGGGCCGCGGGAGGCCGGGAGCAGGCCGCTTGACGGCCAAAATGGATGCGGGCGGCGCGCGGCCCTGCCGCCGCCGCCGCTTGTTGGGGCCTCCCGCTGTGCCGTGGGAGCCCGGGAGCAGGCCGCATGCCGGCCCAAAGGGACGCGGGCGGCGCGGGAGGGCTCAGGGCCCGGCCACCGCGGGTCGTTGGGGCCTCCCACTGGGCCTGGCGGACCGCGGGAGCCCGGGATCAGGCCGCTCGGCGGCCAAAATGGATGCGGGCGGCGCGGGAGGGCTCGCGGCCCTGCCGTCGCCGCCACTTGTTTTGGGGGCCTCCAGCTGGGCCTAGAGCGCCGGGATCGGGCCGCTCGGCGGCCGTTCGATCGGCAGCGATACCTTCCTGCACCTCCTCTCCGGGCCCCTGAGGAAGAGGGAGGCGTCTTCTGCCTTCTTCGCCCGCTGTCCCGCCCAGGCGCCGCCTCCGCCTCACCGGGCAAAGAGGCTATGTGAGGCCGGGGCGCCCTGCGCAGGAAGGCAGGCCTCGCCGGAGGAGGGAGAAGAGACGGAGCCCCGCGTCGCCACGGAGACCGGGGGAAGGGAGGGAGGAAGGAAGGAGGAGCAGCCGCCGGGGACAGAGAGTTACCGGAGCAGGATGAGGCCTGCTTGAAGCTGGTTGCAGTGATGGCGGGCGTGCGGGACGGGCAAGGAAGGGGTCGGTTCCGCTGCTCCTCTGCTCCTGCTGCATTGCAGCCTCCCTCCTCCTGCTGTCCGTCCCCTTCTCCCTCCTTCCCTCCGCGTTTGGCGCGCTGCACAATGGGGGGGCGCAGCCGCGACTCCCAGGCTCCGGCAGAGGAGAGGCCGTGGCCTGCAAGGGCGGAGCAAGGAGGGAAGCCGGGGATGGTGGTGAAAGCGGAGGTTGCGAGCGAGTGGGGGCCTCCGGAGCATCGGCGCTCCACGGGACGGGCTGCTCTGGGCCGCTCCCGGGCCGCTAGGTCTCGGGGCTCTGTTTGTAGTGGCGAGAGCAGCAGCGTAACCTGCCTTCTCGGCCTCCCCTCGTCCTCTGGGGCGCCAACGTTCGGATTCAACTGCCCTGCTTGAACTGCCGACGCCGCTCGCGCCTGATCTCTCTCCATCCAATCCCTATGTCCCTGGGGCACATGCGCAGTAGTGCAAACCCAGAGACACACGGACTGGACGCAGAGACACTTGCATTTTATATATATAGATACCCCGCCCATCTGGTTGGGTTTCCCCAGCCACTCTGGGCGGCTCCCAACAGAATATTAAAAACAGGACAAAACATCAAGCATTAAAAACTTCCCTAAACAGGGCTGCCGTCAGATGTCTTCTAAAAGTCAGATAGTTCTTTATTTCCTTGACATCTGGTGGGAGGGTGTTCCACAGGGCGGGTGCCACTACTGAGAAGGCCCTCTGCCTGGTTCCCTGTAACCACACTTCCTTCAGTGAGGGAACTGCCAGAAGCCCCTCTGCGCTGGACCTCAGTGTCCGGGCTGAACGATGGGGTGGAGACACTCCTTCAGGTGTACTGGGCCAAGGCCATTTAGGGCTTTAAAGGTAGCCCCACGTAGAGCGCATTACAGTTTGGGTGCCCGGCTGGGTGACCCAATGCATTGCACGTGTGACATCACATGGTGCGACGAGGCCCAATGGGGTTCATCACAGCTGTGGGAGGACCAAATGGGGCCCATCACACCCTCTGGAAGGCCCAGCAATACATGCGCAATAGGCACCCCCAATGTGGGGCGGAACCTGGTGCACCTGGGCGGGAAGCAGTGCAGAACTGGAGTGGGGAGTAGGAATGGGACCATTTGCTTGGAAACCATCCATGAAAGGAGACCAATGTGGACCGGAGCTCTCAGTATGGTGGACAGCCAGAAGAAGTGCATCCTAGCATCAGGTGGGTTTTGGAGAAGGTGGATCTTGGGAGGAGCTGTCGGGGGATGGAGAAGGGCCTTCACATACCCCATGGAGCTGAGGCCTCTTCCGCTTTCTTTCCTACAGGGTGGGGTGGATGACGAGACCACTCTCACTGCCTACATCACTGCTGCTTTCCTGGAGAGCGGCCTGCCTCTCAATGTAAGTATCTGTCTTGTCCTTCCCGAAGCCCATTGCGGAACAAACAGTCACGCAGGGCAGGCAGGCAGGTTCCCCTCACAATGGCAGCTGACTGTCTCTTGGCAAATTCCCAATCAAAGAACAAGTGGGGTCCATGTTTCCTTCTCAAGCATAGCAACCAGCCTTCTTTCTCTTGCAGAGGGCAGGAGAACCCATGACCCTCCAGATCTTGTTGGACTACCGCTTCCATCTGCCCCAGCCAACGTGGCTAATGCTCAGGGATGATGGGTTCTGTAGTCAACCACAGATGTTCTCTAACTCAAGTCCAGCAAGTGGCCTTCATGCGTTCTGTGGCGGGAATTTGTTTCACTATCCTGGCAGAGCTGAGAATTTTCCTGGTTTGCTTAAGATAGGTTTTCTTCATTCCGGTGGGGGAGATGCAGGACACATTCATCAGATGAAGGGTGGTATAGTGTCAGGGCTGAGCCAGTACGTTCGAGTTGCCCGGATGTGGGAGAGAACTTCAGGGTAGAAGAAGAGGACACTGTGCCTGAGGGGGAGGGAGCTGGAGGAGCTAGTGAAGGAAGGGCAGTGTCTTCAGGCGTAGAGAGACAGGAAGCGGCTGCAAGCGAGCCAACAGCTCCACAGGGACAGCAGGGGTTAACGGCTCCTCTTCATCCTGAAGAGAAGTGACTAGTGGGGTGCCACAGGGTTCTGTCTTGGGCCCAGTCTTATTCAACATCTTTATCAATGACTTGGATGATGGGCTTGAGGGCATCCTGATCAGGTTTGCAGATGACACCAAATTGGGAGGGGTGGCTAATACCCCAGAGGACAGGATCACACTTCAAAATGACCTTAACAGATTAGAGAACTGGGCCAAAGCAAACAAGATGAATTTTAACAGGGAGAAATGTAAAGTACTACACTTGGGCAAAAAAAATGAAAGGCACAAATACAGGATGGGTGACACCTGGCTTGAGAGCAGTACATGTGAAAAGGATCTAGGAGTCTTGGTAGACCATAAACTTGACATGAGTCAACAGTGTGGTGCAGCAGCTAAAAAAGCCAATGCAATTCTGGGCTGCATCATTAGGAGTATAGCGTCTAGATCAAGGGAAGTCATAATACCACTGTATTCCGCTCTGGTCAGACCTCACCTGGAATACTGTGTCCAGTTCTGGGCACCACAGTTCAAGAAGGATACTGACAAGCTGGAACGTGTCCAGAGGAGGGCAACCAAAATGGTCAAAGGCCTGGAAATGATGCCTTATGAGGAACAGCTTAGAGAACTGGGTATGTTTCGCCTGGAGAAGAGAAGGTTAAGTGGTGATATGATAGCCATGTTCAAATATATCAAAGGATGTCATCTAGAGGAGGGAGAAAGGTTGTTTTCTGCTGCTCCAGAGAAGCGGACACGGGGCAATGGATTCAAACTACAAGGAAGAAGATTCCACCTAAACATTAGGAAGAACTTCCTGACAGTGAGAGCTGTTTGACAGTGGAATTTGCTGCCAAGGAGTGTGGTGGAGTCTCCTTCTTTGGAGCTCTTTAAGCGGAGGCTTGACAGCCATCTGTCAGGAATGCTTTGATGGTGTTTCCTGCTTGGCAGGGGGTTGGACTTGATGGCCTTTGTGGTCCCTTCCAACTCTATGATTCTATGATTCTAAGTTCTAGATCAGAGACTGCCGAGAGATTTATGACTGGGAGGCATGTGGACAAGAGGAGACTTGAAAGGCTGGACAATAAATTCCCGCATTTTATTGTGGGAACGTTTATATATAATATAGCAGGGTTAAACGTTTCCTTATTTGAATTTACACAGCAGCAAGTGGATTGCTGACTCGTGTGAGTCCTTTTTAATAATTATGTCTTCTACCTTCCTGCCTTCTTGGTTGTTAATCCCTTTTGTCCCTCTTAAAAGAAAAACACACATGAATCTGAATGATAACAATATAAACTAGTTTACTGTCAGATTCGTTGAGTACATGCTTAGGTTACAAAAGATATAAACTACCGATATATATTAGATATTGGTGAGTCATAAAAAGACTCCATTTACTACTTAACACTTCTATCAGCAGCAGCCTAACCGACCAACGGACTAGACTTCTCTGATTCTCTGATTCTAGACTGATTGTCACATAGAGGCAGTTAGTTCTCTCTTAGAATGTTGGATTTGACTGGCATATCCCACATTTATGAGGTGTTGACACCGTAAGGAGAGGCCTCTACCGGCATCTGAACTGAGTGACTCTGATGAATGATAATGAACTCTTGATGACCATTGTAAATATTGTAAATAAAGACCATTATAATGCCAGAAGTCTCCGGAGAGGGTTGTTTCTGAAGAGAGGAACGCGCTGCCCTGACATACAGAAATTTAATAAATGAATAAAAATAAAAGGGGTTTTCTAGAGGCATCTGGTTGTGATAACAGGGTTCCATACTAGATGGGCCGTTTCTGTGATCTAAGGTGCTGTTTCGGTGTTCTTATGTCTTTGCTCTGCCCAGCTTCCTGCAGCGGGTGGGCCTTACTCTGCTATTCCAGCCACCACCTATGGGTTCCCCCCAGGCCTTCTGAAACAACTACAGTGGCTTGGGATAAGCCTCTCCTCCCTCCCTTCTCTCCACAGCATCCCACCGTGCATAATGCTCTGTTCTGCCTGGAGAAGGCGGCTCAGGTGAAAGAGATCCACGTTTACACCCTGGCCTTGCTGGCTTATTCCTTTGCCCTGGCAGAGAAGGAGGAGCTGAGGCAGAAAATGCTGCTGTTACTCCACCAGGAAGCTGTGCAAGAAGGTGAGAATGAATCTCTGGGTGGAAGGGAAGGGTGTGGTACTCAACCCTTCTTCTCCCCTCAAAAATCTGGCTCCTCATTCCCTAGCGGGAATGAATAGTTGGCAATGCAGACAAAAGCACCAGTCCAAAGATCCGCCTTCTTCTCAGTATCCAAACACAGATTGCTGGGCCTCTTCCCATATTCCCACAGCACCTACATTGTTAGTGGTGCCTGGGTTGCTCGACCCAAATATTAACGACTCCCTCATTCCCTGAAGAGGATGGCTCCCTTCACTGGAAGCGGCCTGGAATGGAAGATGTGAACCCATACCATCCATACTTTCATCGTCGGGCTCCGTCTGCGGAGGTGGAGATGGCAGCCTACGTCCTTCTGAGTTACCTGACCAACCAGCCAGCGCCATCCCAGGAAGTACTGGGGACAGCCACCCGCATTGTCAAGTGGCTCAGCCGGCAACAGAACCCCACTGGGGGCTTCTCCTCCACTCAGGTAAGCCTCCTTCCTCCCTTCCTTCCTTCCTTCCTTCCTTCCTTCCTTCCTTCCTTCCTGGAGTGTTGGGGAGGCACAGCAAGCTGTCAGGGCTGCTGCAAACCCTTGAACTCTCAATCATAGGAAATTGGGGTATGGTACTGGGAAGTCCAGGGCCCGGTGAGGATGTCTCCAAAGTTTAGATACCTTGGCTAAGAATGCAAACCCCAGGGACGCCAAATTCTCACAATAACTTGGAGGTGACTATTGATACCCCCCTCGGTCAGCTTCTTCCCTGGCAGATTCGGGTATACCATATGGGGTATACCATATGATGATACCATATGGGGTATACCATATGATATGCTATGGTTTTCCCAGTAGTAATGTACGGAAGTGAGAGCTGGACCATAAAGAAGGCTGATCGCCGAAGAATTGATGCTTTTGAATTATGATGCTGGAGGAGACTCTTGAGAGTCCCATGGACTGCAAGAAGATCAAACCTATCCATTCTGAAGGAAATCAGCCCTGAGTGCTCACTGGAAGGACAGATCCTGAAGTTGAGGCTCCAGTACTTTGGCCACCTCATGAGAAGAGAAGACTCCCTGGAAAAGACCCTGATGTTGGGAAAGATGGAGGGCACAAGGAGAGGGGGATGACAGAGGATGAGATGGTTGGACAGTGTTCTCGAAGCTACTAACATGAGTTTGGCGTGCCTAGTGTGCTCTGGTCCATGGGGTCACGAAGAGTCGGACACGACTGAACGACTGAACAACAACATACGATGTCCACATCCCTAGAGAAAACTCCCTTGCTCACTAGGGCCACTTATACACCCTCCACAAATGCATTCCCAACAAAAGAGACAACAGACTTGTGCAGAGAAAGAGATGGGAATGTGGAAATGATTAATGTATAGAAATGCAAGACTAGAGCAAGGAGGACTGTGAGTGACCTCTGTGCCTGCCTAGTCTGCTGTCCGGGTGGGCAACGCTTGCGTGCCAAGGCCCAGTGACCCACAGTTCCCTAGTGGATAATAACTTCCCCTCTATCCAAACAAAGGCTTACCCAATGCCAAACCTCACAAAGTTGTGACGATTGCTACAAGATAGTTGTATACCAAATGGCTGGTGTCAAGGGCGCGAGAGGAGGGATCTCTTCCTGCACCACGATTTAAATTACCCACGGCCACACCTCCTGCTGGTGCTAATTGGTCGGTCGTGGATCTACCCCTGGGCGGGGCCCTGGCCAGCAACGCAGCCTAGATGGCAAAAGTGGCAGCATCAATCACTGCAGGGGTCCCAATGCCTGGGCCACAATGCCGCCCACCAGGATAGGTGAGGGGACTTGTTAGGCAATCTCAAGAACCCCCCCCCCCTTCCTCTCTTTTCTTGGGGGTTCTGTTTTTTTAAAAATAATAATAATAATAATTGTTATATTTTTCCAAGTAAAGACAATACACAAACATACAAACAAAACATTTCCCCTATCATTACATCAGTCTTATCCATTATATGGGGACTTCCTCATCCCCTTTCTTCAAGCTACATTGTCCATTTATTTCTTCTAGCAGGTTCCTCTTATAAAATCTTAAAATATAACATAACAATAAAACTAATACTATTCAAAACATTATATTCTACTTACTGCCGACAACCTATTTATGCTTCCATATGGGTATTCTATATCTTACAATACTTCTTCAAATACTCTTTAAATTTCTTCCAATCTTCTTCTACCTTCTCTTCTTTCTGGTCGCGAATCCTTTCAGTCATCTCAGCAAGTTCCATATATTCAAACATATTTTTTTTTAATAAGAACTTTATTGGCTTTTTCCAGACAAAGAACAACAAAACAACATACACCACACAGACAAACAATCAAACAACATAATAAAACAAATATAACCCAACTAAAACTAAAACACCAATAATTCTTTTTCTTGTTCAACACACACACAAAAAAATTTCTTGTTTCAAATCAATACTGGGTGACTTCCCCCATTTTCTCTCCTTTGGTTCCAATTCCCATTTACTGTAATAACTTCTTATATCTAAAATCCAAATCATCTAAGGAAAAACTGAACACATTTCTCAATAATTAAACTGAACATAATTAAACTGAACATTTTTCTCAATAATTAAATCTTGCACAAATTAATCCATCACTTCTTAACTAACATTATACTTCTTATTTCACTTAAACTGCTGCTAATAAAAAAAGATTCAAATATCTCTTCTCTAGTTCTAAGGCTTAAAATCTTAACACATCGGCTTTAGGGTACCATAATAAACCATCCTAATTATATTTTAGATAGTTCGCCCTATCCCTTTTCTGACCATTTTCTTACTCCATCTCGGGGTCTCCCCCCATACATTTCTCCATCTTACACAAAAACCATTTTCCAGAATGTCCTCTTTTCTTCTAAGTCCACAATTCCAGACACCATCTAAGACAGTCTTTGCAGGGAGCATCAGGGTACACAAATCTTCGTCTTCCAGCATCTCCGCTTCAAAATTCCGTTCGTCTTCTGATTGTAGATATAAAAGTCTTTTCCCCATCATTCCTGGGCTCTCACCCCCGAAATTGGATATAAATTGTCCAATCCTGGGCCTCTCACCCCAGCAGGATTGTCCTTCTTCCCGGAGTTGCATAAACATTGTACTTTGTACTTCAATAATTCCCTTAAGCTCCCTGCCAAGGTTTTCTTCAATTTTGGCAGAAATCTCCAAAGTCTTTCTTGTGGGATATAAATTTTCATCCTGAATCAGCAAAGTTAATTTCTGGTTTAACACTTCTAAATACAGCAAAGTAATCCTTTGTTCATGAGTCAGTCCAGAGTCTAAAGCCAGCTTAAAAGCGAAACCCAACATGGTAGAAGTGGGCATAGGGTATCAAGTTTCAGTGTTTTTCCATCTTAGTCACAGTACTTTTCCATCTTTATCATAAATCTCCGCAGCCATTTTCCCTGGAGCCAGGGTGAAAAGACTACAAAATATCCACTTCAAGAAGAAATATTTCCAATAACTTCAGTCCCCTGAAAGGGGGTTTAGTCCATCTCTCTTGTCAAAATCAAAACATTGTATCCATAATGCAGCAGCAGTCGCCATCCAAAGCAGTTACTTTCTCTACACACAAAGGGAGATAAACGGGCTTCCTTTTCATCATAACTCCCGGAGCGCCAAATGTCAAAATTAAGCCCAATTGTTCAGGTACTCACGGCCAACGGGTTTCTTTTGCTTTCCTTCTGTTAGGTAGAACGATCTCGCTCATCGCGAGCGGCGGCCGCCGCTTCGCCGACCCGGTTGGGGCATGCCTCCACAGCCCGGCTCCGTGGTCCCTTCACCCCCACCCCCCCTTTACAGGGGGAACGGGGGAAGGGTTCAGAGCCATAGCGGGCCCGCTGGAGAGCCCATGCCACGGGACGCTCGACCCGCGGTTTAACGGAGCCCCACTTTGCGGTAGCGGGGCTCCTACCCCCGGGACGGCCTGAGTTGCTTCGCTGCCGAAGCGACCCACGACCGCCCGCAATGGCGTTCTCACCGGAAGTCCTTATATATTCAAACATTTTTATCTGCCAATCATTTATCGTGGGGATTTCTTGCGCTTTCCAATGTCTGGCTATTAGTAGTCTAGCTGCTGTTGTGGCATACAAAAAGAATGTACAGTCATTCTTTGGGATCTCGTCTCCTACAATTCCAAGTAAAAAGGCTCCTGTTTTTTTTTAAATAAAGGTATTTTTAAATTCCTTTTTCAATTCATTATAATTTTTCCCCCAGAAGTCTTTTACCTTGGGGCATTTCTTGGGGGTTCTGAGAGGTGATACGATAGCCATCTTGAGATATCTATAGGGCTGTCCCATGGAAGGCGGAGCAAACATGCTTTCTGCTGCTCCAGTTGGTAGGACCTGAACCAGTGGGTTCAAGTTAGAAGTAAGGGGATTCCAAGTGAAAATTAGGAAGAACTTTCTGAAAGTAGGAGTTGTTTGACAGTAGAACAGACTTCCTCGGGAGATGGCGGGCCTCTTGGTGCAGAAAGTATTGATCTGATGTGCAGAGATCTTTCCTATCCTAATTAATTCAAGAGGGTTCTGGAAGCTTCTCTGTGTGAAAGAAACAAGCAGAAGGTTCCTGATGTTTGGGCTATTCCTTCAGAGGAGCTGAGTACAGCTGTCTTAAACTGGTCCTGTTATCTCTTGAGAGCCAGTGTGGTGTAGTGGTTAAGAACGGTGGACTCGTAATCTGGGGAACCGGGTTTGTGTCTCCGCTCCTCCACATGCAGCTGCTGGGTGACCTTGGGCTTGTCACACTTCTTTGAGGTCTCTCAGCCCCACTCACCTCACAGAGTGTTTGTTGTGGGGGAGGAAGGGAAAGGAGAATGTTAGCCGCTTTGAGACTCCTTCGGGTAGTGATAAAGCGGGATATCAAATCCAAATCCAAACTCTTCTTCTTTCTATCAAGGTCATGCTGACCATAATAATAAGGCCAGAAGGAACCTAGGTTTCATTTTCTGTCTTTCTTTCCTTCTGGTGTGGTGTTCAGTATGCTTAGTGTTAAGGTTTAGTCTTATTATAAGCTATTGTAAGTTTAAGTTAAGTCTGCTACAACCGTATTTCTTGTGGACAGTGCCAATCCTGAATGTATTGGATTTGTGACCATTATGGTCATTTGACTTCAGTAGCAGTAAAGCTCTGCTACTTGAAATACAATTGCCTCTGGTCTACTTTTTGGGAACCCTGCAACATGTTTAAGTTTTTACTCTGCTAACTGTATGTCGGAGTTCTGCTCTGGATCAATATTGAGTAGAATTGCATGACAGTTCACACTTCCTTTCAAGAGCATTTGCTATTCTTTAACACCATATTGTTGTGAGCAAGGATTTTTAACTCAGACAAATATGAAAGATCAGAAAAGGGAAAGGATGATTTGTTTTGATAAGGAGATGAGAGTTTTTGTTTGT
This sequence comes from Lacerta agilis, assembly GCF_009819535.1. Taxonomy (NCBI): domain Eukaryota; kingdom Metazoa; phylum Chordata; class Lepidosauria; order Squamata; family Lacertidae; genus Lacerta; species Lacerta agilis. The sequence goes on along the minus strand of NC_046313.1, from coordinate 117,101,153 downwards.
CTCAAACTAGACCTACCATAAATGAGGTTACCCAGCAAAAGCAAGCTCATACCTCTCACTAACTTTGCATACATACTTAAGGTACATGTGTAAGAGGCTAGTTTATAATTATATTTTGGGAATGATTCATGTTGTTATGTTGTTGTTGTTTAGTTGTTTAGTCATGTCCGACTCTTTGTGACCCCATGGATTAGAGCACGCCAGGCATTCCTGTCTTCCACTGCCTCGTGGAGTTTCATCAAATTCATGTTGGTAGCTTCTTTGACCAGGCATAGGCAAACTCCAAACCTCCAGATGTTTGGGACTACAATTCCCATCATCCCTGACCACTGGTCCTGTTAGCTATGGATGATGGGAATTGTTGTCCCAAACATCTGGAGGGCTGGAGTTTGCCTATGCCTGTTCTATGAAACTGTCCAACCATCTCATCCTCTGTCGTCCCCTTCTCCTTGTGCGCTCAATCTTTCCCAGCATCAGGGTATTTTCCAGGGAGTCTTCTCTTCTCTTTTTTTTTGCCCTCTTTTGCTTTATTTCCCCCCATCATTTTTATTGGTTTTACAAACATACAATATATTATACAATTTATTATTATTCAATCTAATATCTTCGCTTTTATAGCCCTGACTTCCCTCAATCCTTCCTTAGGGTTTCGAAATTATTTCTCTTTTTATTTTTATACCTCTCAAATCTATCATTGCTTTAATATTCATATTTAACATCATCACTACTTATTTCATTTTACAACAATATTTTTATGATGATGATGATGATGATGATTATTATTATTATTGGGAGTCTTCTCTTCTCATGAGGTGGCCAAAGTATTGGAACCTCAGCTTCAGGATCTGCCCTTCCAGTGAGCACTCAGGGCTGATTTCTTTAAGAATAGATAGGTTTGATCTTTTTGCAGTCCGTGGGACTCTCTCCTCCAGCACCATAATTCAGAAGCATCAATTCTTCAGCGATTAGCCTTCTTTATGGTCCAGCTCTCACTTCCATACATCACTGTTGGGAAAACCATAGATTTAACTATACAGACCTTTGTCGGCAACGTGATGTCTTTGCTTTTTTAGATGCTGTCTAGGTTTGTCATTGCTTTTCTCCCAAGAAGCAGGCGTCTTCTGATTTCGTGACTGGCTATCACCATCTGCAGTGATCATGGAACCCAAGAAAGTGAAATCTCTCACTGCCTCCATTTCTTCCCCTTCTATTTGCCAGGAGGTGATGGGAACAGTGGCCATGATCTTAGTTTTTTTGATGTTGAGCTTCAGACCATATTTTGCGCTCTCCTCTTTCACACTCATTAAGAGGTTCTTTAATTCCTCCTCATGGACAATAACAACTGGCCTGTTGTTATGTAACTGCATTGTTTTATACTTTCTGGATGTCCCATGATCATATTATAAAATAGTTGTGTTCTCCCATGCATTTTTTATCAACCGAAAGTTAGCTTGGCGGAAGCAAATTTTTATTCTGAAGGTGTGGCATGCAATGCTAAATTTTCTAGAAAAAGAGCTGCCAGAACTCTCCATTAATGCCTCATCTGTTCTCTTATAATGGCAATGGGAATCCTGCAACATGTTTAAATTGCTATCTATACATTGGAATCTGCTCAGGATCAATAGGAGTAGAATTCATGACAGGATGGGTGACAATAAGGGGGCCCTTCCAACTCTGGAGTTCTACTAGTCTATGATAACTGGACTTCAACCAGGGGACAACTTCAAATTGAGGACAGTCCTCTCTACAAGAAGGTCCATGCCCACCTTTCCCTTGGTCTGTGTTGCAGGACACTGTGGTTGCCCTCCAGGCCCTCACCCTCTATGGTTCCGTTACCTACTCCAAGAGCAGCACAGGCACAGAAGTGACCCTGAGCTCCACAGAGGGCACCCTGAGGCAGTTCCAGGTGGACAGCACCAACCGCCTGCTTCTCCAGTGCCAGGCTCTGCCCAGAGTGCCAGGGGACTACGACAGCATGGCCACGGGGGAAGGCTGTGTCCACGTCCAGGTGAGTGAGTGTCCCACCCGGGATGGGTGTCTGGGAAAGAGAAAGTGTGAATGTGTGGGCCAAACTGGGCCAAAGCAAACAAGATGAATTTTAACAGGGAGAAATGTAAAGTACTAAACTTGGGCAAAACAAACGAAAGGCACAAATACAGGATGGGTGACACCTGGCTTGAGAGCAGTACATGTGAAAAGGATCTAGGAGTCTTGGTAGACCATAAACTTGACACGATTCAACAGTGTGATGCAACAACTAAAAAAGCCAATGCAATTCTGGGCTGCATCAATAGGAGAATAGCATCTAGATCAAGGGAAATAATAGTACCACTGTATTCCGCTCTGGTCAGACCTCACCTGGAATACTGTGTCCAGTTCTGGGCACCACAGTTCAAGAAGGATACTGACAAGCTGGAACGTGTCCAGAGAAGGGCAACCAAAATGGTCAAAGGCCTGGAAATGATGCCTTATGAGGAACGGCTTAGGGAGCTGGGTATGTTAAGCCTGGAGAAGAGAAGGTTAAGGGGTGATATGATAGCCATGTTCAAATATAGAAAAGGATGTCATATAGAGGAGGGAGAAAGGTTGTTTTCTGCTGCTCCAGAGAAGCGGACACGGGGTAATGGATTCAAACTACAAGAAACAAGATTCCACCTAAACATTAGGAAGAACTTCCTGACAGTAAGAGCTGTTGGACAGTGGAATTTGCTGCCAAGGAGTGTGGTGGAGTCTCCTTCTTTGGAGGTCTTTAAGCAGAGGCTTGACAGCCACCTGTCAGGAATGCTTTGATGGTGATTCTATGATTCTATGTGATGTTCTGGATCCCAGCAGAACAACTGCCTGGGCCAGTACTGCCTGGCGCAAAGATCGGGTGGCCCACAAGACTGTTGGGGTTGCACAAGGTGGTGGCAGGTTTGCTTTGGAAGACATTGCCCTGCCCTAGAAATGATAAGCTTCTTCCGGTGGAGTATGGAGAAACCAAGTTGGGGCAGTGGCCCTGAGCAGGTAGCAAGAACAAAAGAATAGGGGGACACCTATCTTGGCAGAAGTACGTTTGGAAATGATCTAGGGGTCAACCCTGTGTTAGCAAAGAAGCTGATGCAGTTCTAGGCTGCATCAATGGAAGTATTGTGTCCAGGTCAAGGGAAGTATTAGTACCACAGCCTGGAGTATTGTGTCCAATTGTGGGCACCAAAGTTTAAGAAAGATATTGAAAAGCTGGAATGTGTGCAGAGGAGGGCAACCAAGATGCTCAAGCGTCTGGAAACCAAGCCTTATGAGGAACAATTGGGGGAGTTGGGTATGTTTGGTGTGGAGAAGAGAAGACTGAGAGGTGACATGATAGTCAACTTCAAACATCTGAAGGGCTGTCACATGGAGGATGGAGCAAGCTTGTTTTCTGCTGCTCCAGTGGGTAGGGCCCAAACCAATGGGTTCAAAATACAATAAAAGAGATTCCAACTAATCATTGGGAAGAACTTTCTGACAGCAAGAGTTTTTTTGGGAGGGTAGTGGGCTCTCTTTCATTGGAGGTTTTAAACGGAGGTGGGGTGGCCATCTGTTAGGGATTCCTTAGCAAGGATTCCTGCATTTCATGGGGTTGGACAAATGACCCTTGGGATCCCTTCCAACTCTACTATGATTCTATGACCAGTAAGCAAGGGCTGTATGGCAACTTAGCAAGGAATCCTAGAAATGTGCCAATGATTCTAACTGAACCATTATATTGTCTCTAAGACCCTCCACCCTTAAAGGGGCAGACCTCCAACCGGAAGCTGGGCCCTGTATCCTCTCTCTGCTAACTCTCATAAAGCCCCCAGGTGTCAAGACTCTGGCCCCTCTGGGGGTATTGGCTAGAGTGCTGCATTGGTTGATGGGCTCGCTGATGTCAAGATCCAGATTAGCTCCTTGGTTGGCTGTGCTACTGCCCTCCTGGTTCCAGAGGCCTCTTACCCTCTGAATTGGTGTCCAAGTCACTGCTGGAAACCTAGGACATGCCTGATGGAGAGAGAGAGAGATAAAGACCCTCCCATCAGATGTCAAGGAGATAAAGAACTACACAACTTTCAGAAGACATCTGAAGGCAGCCCTGTACCGGGATTTTTTAAAAAATGTTTGATGTTTTACTATGTTTTTATGTGTGCTGGAAGCCCCCCAGAGTGGATGGGAAAGCCCAGCCTGATGGGTGGGGTATAAATAATAAAATTATTAATTATTATTAGAGCCCTGTTTCCTTTGCAGACCACTTTGAAATACAACGTGCAGCCACACCAGGAAGAGGCACTATTCATGCTGGAGGTGAACACAGTTCCAGAGACCTGCACTGGACCCAAAGCCAACAGAACATTTGATGTTGCCATCAATGTCAGGTAGTCCCCTTCATTGGCCAGGGCTATTTAGGAATCTGGACCACCCCACAATCAGGATGTATTAGAAGATGGATAGGTGGTTGCAGGGTGGGCTCTCGGGGGCGAAGAGTGGTGCGATTCTTTCCCCTCTCTCTTTGGCTTCTCAGTTACACCGGCAGCCGACCTGCCTCCAATATGGCCATCGTTGATGTTAAGATGCTCTCTGGATTCGTCCCGGTGAAATCATCCGTAAAGCAGGTAAGAGCTTTGTTTGTGTGTGAAAGCCTCGCCAGAAACAACAGCCTACTTCCTTGGCTGTAGGAGACTTGAGAAGAAAAGAGCTGCTTTTGCATATTGCCTACCTACCCCAGGCATCCTCTCTCCGAAAACAGCCACGAGGATCCCTCTGGGTGTCTCACAAGCAGGACTCCTCCTTGTGTTTGTTAGTGTGTCTCCAAATTTTGCTACTCTGAGGCCTGCAACCTTTGTTCACAGAGGAGCCAGTGAGCTTTCGCAGCTGATGGATGTTGATACAGTAATTGGCCATGGGATTGTCCAATCCCGTCTTGGTTTTAAAGTCAGCTGACCTAACGGGCATAATCATATCCTAATGGGCTAAGAATGTTGTATTAGCTTGCAATGTCCACTAGCCACTAGGTAAGTCACCTGGAGACCTTCGGGTGACAAGTTACTAATAAATCTAATAAATGAATGTAATGATTGATTGATTGATTGATTGAATAAAAAGCCAAGGACACCACTCAGCTCAATCTCCTCTGCCAGGACTACAGAGAAGGCCCTCCTTGCCCTCACCTTAAAGTAGACTATGCTGCACTCCCCGAGGCTTCAGAGGTCGCCTTTCCCCATATATGCCCACTCGACCCATTCTATTGGCGGAACTGGCACTGTTACATTTGCCACATAATACGCGTCCCGCATTTGTAAGAACTCAATCTTCTGGTGTGCCAGCGCCTGCACTGTGGAACTCCCTGCCTCTTGACACCAGGCAACTGTTAAAAAACATTCTTGTTTAGACAAGCAAGCCCAGGTGCTTAGGAAGCTAATGCGAGTTTTAATCTGTTTTCAGTCTATTGCTATATTAACTTTTCGAAAGTTTCAAATTATTGTTTTGGGTGTTTCTTATTCAGAGTTTTAGAATTTTATCTTTTTCATGAGCCGCTTTCAGGTTGCTTTTTTTTTACAGTTAATAAGTGTATGAATTTTATGAAATAAAGAAACAACAACAACAATCTGTATTTTGCCCCCACCAGCTGGAAAGCCACAATCTGGTCCGGCGCACAGAAGTGAGCACCAGTCATGTCCTGCTTTATTTGGAGAAGGTGAGCAAAGATGTCCGCCTTGGGCAATTCTCTCTTCCCCTGGTAGCATCAAGGAAGAAACAAGAAAGTTCGTATTTATGGTTTTATTCAGTCATTGTGTTGCAAGACAAGGAATCCAGTCCTTAACTCCACACTGACGTTGCTCACTTTGATCTCCTCCCCTTCTTTCCCCAGCAACAGTACCGGTACTTGGCTCCTTTGCTCTTGAATTCTAATTGAGCGGAGAGTCCATGGGGATGGTGGTGATTCTATGCTCTCCAAGGATGTCTCTGTTGCCAGTTCTCCCCCTCCCCCTCCCCCTCCTTCTCCTTAGAGGTGTACTGGTCCAGTAAACGCTTCTGCTGCGCAGACCAGCAACACTTCTCTTTGCAGAGCATTAAAACAAGTCCAGCAGCGGGGTTCTTTGTGCAGCAACGAAGTAATGACACACGGGAGCTCAGCTTCCTAAAGACAGGTTTATTGTAGGCTGATAACAGAAACACCTCCGGAGCTTTCACTGCGCCACGCCCAAGAGGCAAAACAAAACAAACGCTCTGTATTTACTGAGCAGCTTAACAACTTACGACCTAAATCATGTGACCCTGCTAATCTGCCAGCGTTTCAGGTTTCAAACCCTAACACCCCCTCTCGCTGGCAAACAACAACAGGATTGCTTCAGACCCATTTCTTCACAAAAATTTTCATGACGCTGAAACCCAAGTGGTTTTGTAAAACCATCAGCTTGATTTTCATGACTAGGACAGTAATTTAATTTAACAATTCCTGCTCTCACTGTTTGACACACATTTTGAAAACGTATATCCAAATGTTTTGTACGACCTTTAAACTGTCCATTTTGTGCTAACTTAAGACACGGTTGATTATCGCCACATACAGTGATTGGTGTAATTACTTTTTCATACATCTCTTGTGCCAAGCATTTGTAAAATTCTAAGTCTCTACATAATTCGGATAAAGCACAGAACTCAGCTTCTGTCGATGACAAAGCAATCACGTTTTGTTTTTTAGATCTCCATCCAATCAGAGAGTTACCAAATTTTATTACACAGCCAGATACTGATTTTCTATCTTTTAAGTTTGCCCAATCACTATCTGCCCAGCAAGTAACCTGTGCTTGTCCTTCAGAAGATAATTCATGACAGATATCTTTGCTGTATTGTAAGTATCTTAAGACTCTTTGAATTCCTTTCCATGCATTTACGCTAGGTTTTGATGCTTCCTTACTCAGCACATTAACAGCATACGCAATGTCTGGTCTACTCCATTGCGAAATGTGAAGTAAGCTTCCCAGTGCTGACTGAAAAATTTCAGGACGCTTGCATTCAGCACTCTCCTTGAACTCATTGTCTTTTATGAAACCCATTTCCATTAAAGTTTTAACACCTGCACATTCTGTCATGCCAAACTTTTTCAACATTTGCAATATCTTGCCTTTTTGATTCAGTAGGAAACTGCCATTTTTGGTCCTATCTATCTGAACACCAAGATAGACATTTACATCACCAAGATTCTTAATTTTGAAGTGTTTATTTAACTCTTTGGCCAATTTTTTTTACTTGTTCTTGCGTTTTTGAAGTATAAATCAGGTCATCTACGTAAACAAGCAAAGATTCTCGAGCGTCTCCTGAACCTCTGAAATATAAGCAATTGTCAGCCTTGCTTCTGCTAAAATCAATGCCTACCAAAACGTCATTCAGACACTCATTCCAATTATGAGCAGATTGCCTGAGTCCATAAATGGATTTATGTAGTCTCCATACCTGATTTAATTTATTGTCTTTCAAACCTGGCGGTAGCTCCATGTAAAGCTCTTCAGCCAGGTCTGAATGAAGATAAGCAGTTGAGACATCAAATTGACTCACTTTTAATCCTTTCTGAGCGGCAACCACTAATAGTGCTCTCAGGGTTTCACTCCTTGAAGTGGGTGCATAAACTTTGGTGTAATGTAACCCCTTTCTTTGGGTAAAACCTCGAGCTACAAGCCTTGCTTTGTACTCTGGTTTCCCCATTGCTGTTGTCTTTATTCTATACACCCATCGGCAACTTACTGCCTTGGTACCTTCTGGCAGTTTGGCAATGGAAAACACACCAAGTTCCTTCATAGAATTTAATTCTTTTTTCGGGCTTCCAGCGAGGACGCCATGCTGGGCGGTCGTGGGTTGCTTCGGTAGCGAGGCGACCCAGGCCAGCCCGGGGGTTGGAGCCCTGCTACCGCACAGCGGGGCTCCGATAAGCCGTGGGAAGAGCGTCTCACGGCTTGGGCTCTCCAGCAAGCCCACTATGGCGCTGAACTCTTCTCCCGATCCCCTTGTAAAAGGGGAAAAGGAGTGAAGAGTCCACAGCGTCGGGCTGTGGAGGCATTGCCCCAACCGGGCGGCGATGCGGCGGCTGCCGCCTGCATGAGCGCGTCGTTCTACCTGTTTTGCATTTAAAAGAAGGAAACTGGAGGCCGTGAGTACGAAGTTAATTGGCTTTAAAATTTATGGCATTTGGCACTCCAGGAGGATCGTAAAAAAGGAGCCCGTTCCTCCTCCCTTTGCTGATCGGAGAAGATAACATTGTTGTGAGCTGCTGCTGCAGTAGTGGATACAAAGTTTCTATGGAACTTTTAACAAGTGAGACTGGTTGAATCCCCGTTGGGGGAATTAAGAGTTCGGAAATATCTCTTTTTGGAAAATGATGGACTGCATTCTTTTTACCCTGACCCGGGGGAAAATGGCGGCTGAAAATTATAGTTGAAGATGGAAAAGTACTGAAACTTGATACCCTATGCCTACTTCTACCATGCTTGGTTTCGTTTTTAAACTGGCGTTAGACTCTGAATTGACTCATGAACAAAGGATTATTCTTTTGAAATTAGAACTGTTAAGCCAGAAATTAATTTTGCTGAACCAGGATCTTGAGGAAAAGTTATATATTACAGGAAAGACCTTTGCTAAATTGGAAAAAAATCTTGCTGGGGAACTTGAGGAAATTTTTGAGAAACAAAGTACAGTGACTGCGCAACTCCAAGAAGCTGAAAGACCCTATTGGTGTGAGAGACCTAGGGTTGGAATACAATTTATATCCAATTTCTGGGGTGGGAGCCCGGAAATGATGGGCAAAAGACTTGTGAAACTACAATTTCAAGATGAATGCAACTGTGAAATGGAGATGCTGGAAGATGAAGATATGAGTTTCCTGGAGCCCCCTGCAAGGATATTTATGGACTGTGTCTGGTCTGTTGGTTTCAAAGGAAAAGAGGACATTCTGGGTAATGTTGTGGTAAAAAGATGGAGAAATGTCGGGGAAGCGACCCCGAGATTGCGAAGGAAAATGGTTAGAAGAGGGATAGGGTGAGATTATTTAAAATATAAACAGGACGGCTCACCATGGTACCCTGAAGTCAGTGTGTTAAGAGTTTAAGATTTTGAACTAGTGAAGAGATATTGGACATGTTTATTAGCAGCAGTTTAAGAAAATAAGATGTAAGATTGGAGCTAAGAAGTAATAGGTTATATCATGAAGTTAAAAATAAAAATTAAGAAGTTTGTTTGTTATTATGAACATTATATGTAATAATTGAACATTAAGAAGTTTGTTTAGATAATTTTGATGATTTTAAATTTATATATGAGAAGTTAGATGTAAGATTGGAGCTAAGAAGTAATAGGTTATATCATGAAGTTAAAAATAAATATTAAGAAGTTTGTTTGTTATTGTGAACATTATATGTAATAATTGAATATTAAGAAGTTTGTTTAGATAATTTTGATGATTCTAAATTTAAAGATGAGAAGTTATCAAAGTGGATTGGAATTGGAAACAAAGGAGAGAGGACGGGGGAAGTCATTTAGTAAGATTTGAAACAAGAAATTTTTTTTTAAGATGAATAAGAAATATTGGTGTTTGTTTTGTTGTATTTGTTGTTGTATTGTTGTTTTGTTTTGTTTGTATTATGTGGAAAACTAATAAATTCTTTGTAAAAAAAAAAAAGAATTTAATTCTTTTTTCATGGCCTCATGCCACCTACTGGCCTCCTCCTGGGGTAATTGCTCAACCTCCTCAAAACTTTCGGGTTCGGAATTCGCCAACCCTGCACAAACACTAATAGCTTGATACCTCTCAGGAGGTTTTCCTTTGGTGGTACGCTTGGAGCGTCTTAACAGCTCCTGTGATGTTCCTTCAGTTGCCCCCTCTGACTCAGAATCACCTGTCGTCACTTGTTTGTCACTAGTAGTTGAGGAACTTTCTGATTCTGATTTTACACGTCTCCCTTGCTGTACAGGTGAACTTTCTGAGCTAGATGATTCTGACTTTACAGACTTGTGTGAACTAGACGGTTTTTCACCCTCGTCCTCAGACTCAAATTCCTCAGCCTGTTCTGGAACTAATAACTGCCCTGGAGCCTGTGTTTGATCGTTACTGTTCACCACATCAAATAATATGTCAGGATTTCCATGTATTCTATTCCAACCATCCTGTTCACAAAATTCAGCACTTCTGCTGATTGTGACTTTCGTTTGATTGCCTTCCACGTTCACAAATCTCCAACCTTTTGTGTTTGTTTGATAACCACAGAAAAACATTTCTTTAGATCTGGGATCACGTTTCTTACGTTGTGCCCTAGGCACCAGTACATAAGCACAACATCCAAAAACTCTTAGATGATCAATTTTTGTTTTTTTCCCAAATAACATGAAGTAAGGAGTGTTGCCTACTGTGACGTTGTACACTCTGTTAAAAGTATAATTTGCATACAGTGCAGCCTCAGCCCAAAAACGCTGTGGAAGTCCAGAATCAAACAATAAAGCAGCAATGGCTTCTTGTAATGTTTGGAATTTTCTTTCTGCAACTGCGTTCTCTTGGGGTGAATAAGGATTGGTAAGCCTATGAACTATACCTTTCCTTTTTAACCATGTCTCTAGCTTGTGGTTTACAAACTCCCCACCACGATCTGATTGTATTTTACGTACCCTAGTGTCAAATTTACACTCGACTTCTTCAATCCAATCCACTAGAATTGAAGCTGCTTGTGATTTTTCTTTCAGAAAGGAAACCCAACTAGCCCTCGAAAAATCATCCACCAGAATTTGCATAAATCTCGCACCTCCAAGCGATTTGATTGGCATTGTTCCACACACATCTGTGTGTACAAGTTCAAAGGGTTTCTTGCTTACTCTATCAGATCTAGGGTAGTTACATGTCTTAACCTTAGCCTGCTTACAAGCGCAACAATCCAAAAAATTCGAACAGGGTTTAATGTTACACCCCTCAGCTAAATCTGGCATCTTTCTTACATACTTAAAGCATATATGAGCTAACCTTCTGTGTAGTAGATGTGCACAACCTGTATGAGGAGCCTTATTTACACACTTAGCTTGTGCTTCATCTGTTGAACACCTGCCTGCTGCTAACTGCTCTTCATCCAAAACAAAAAGCCCATCTTCACAGGGAATTTTAACCAGCTCCCTCCCCTGTTCTGAAATGGTGCACACATCATTTTCAAACTCAACCTTAAAACCACTTTTTACCAGGCATGACACACTCAAAAGTCCATTCTTCATTCCTGGAAGAACAAAAACAGGAAGGTTAGTTTGCAAACAATTAACATAAATTGTGCCTTTAAGGTTCATTTCTCATTTACTATTGTCTGCTATAGTCACAGTTTTTGCAACTGGTAAGGTCTTGCAGTTCATCAGGCTGCCACAAGATGTCGCCGGAATTAAACTGTGACTTGCTCCACTATCAATAATCCATTTCAAGGTTTGTAGATTTCTTTTAGGGCTTTGTTGCACTGCCATTGCAGATAGTCCCTTATCAGTACCTCCTCCCCCTCTGGGTCATTGGTTCTTGTAGTTCTCACGTCGTCTTCCCCGGTAGCTCCTGAAATTGGCTTTTGGCTGTTGAAATTCCTGTTGCTTTTCTGGACACTTTGCTATTAGATGAAACCTGCTGCCACATTGAAAACATGACTTGCTGGTCATAGCAGACACTTGTGAAGCTTCCTTACAGCTCTGCTTGCCAGTTCCCCCACGTTGGGAATTATCTGAACACCCAACACTTGGATTATCAGTATGCTTTCGATGATATTGATACTCTTGCTCACACAATCTACCAGTCACATAATTCACATTCAGCTGGTCCTCTGGCAAAACTTGTAAAGTTAGTACTAAGTTTTCAAACCCTGCATGCAGGCTGCTAAGCAGAGTATAAACTTTAATATTTTCAGGAAAATTCACGCCTAAAGATGACAACCGGTTAAAGTATTCAGTCATTTGTGACGTGTGCTCAACCACACTGTCCCCCGGCTTCAATTTTAACCCATACAAAGCATGTATAATATTCACCTTCTATCCGGGCGTGGTTCTATGGTGAATACGCCTAAGGGCATCCCAAATTTCAAATGCAGACCGTAGGTCTTCAACATGGGGTAATTGAGAGTCCTCTATCGATACCATCAACATACATCTAGCTTTGGTATCCATTTTATCATGTTCTCTATTCTGAACATGTGCAGCAGCCTGTTGCTCTGGTGTGGCATCTGCTGCAACAGCCACAAATGGCTTTCGCCTCTGGACGTAGTCTGTCCACACTTCTTTAGCTTCTAACCAAACTTGTGCCCTCTTAGACCACTGCACGTAATTAGTGGAGTTCAACTTTGGAAAAGGAACCTGAAAATTTTCTGTTGCCATTCTTGAGGTCTGCTGCTACTCCCTCCGTGTGCCCTTGCTTCTCTTCCCCTTTGAGATTTAAATTACTCACTTTTCAGATGCTAGGAGTCTTCTCTGAAGCCTTTAAACTTCCCTCTGTTTCTTCACTTTGTCCATCGAGTTTTCTTGGCAGGGATACTGGAGTGGCTTGCCAGTTCCTACTCCAGGTGGATCATGTTTGGTCCAAACTCTCCACTATGAGAGACCAAATTGCAAACATGCGCTGGATTATGGAGAAAGCTAGAGAGTTCCAGAAAAACATCTACTTCTGCTTCATTGACTACGCAAAAGCATTTGACTGTGTCGACCACAGCAAACTATGGCAAGTTCTTAAAGAAATGGGAGTGCCGGATCACCTCATTTGTCTCCTGAGAAATCTCTATGTGGGACAAGAAGCTACAGTTAGAACTGGATATGGAACAACTGATTGGTTCAAAATTGGGAAAGGAGTACGACAAGGCTGTATATTGTCTCCCTGCTTATTTAACTTATATGCAGAATTCATCATGCGAAAGGCTGGACTGGATGAATCCCAAACCGGAATTAAGATTGCCGGAAAAAATATCAACAACCTCAGATATGCTGATGATACTACCTTGATGGCAGAAAGTGAGGATGAATTAAAGAACCTTTTAATGAGGGTGAAAGAGGAGAGCGCAAAATATGGTCTGAAGCTCAACATCAAAAAAACTAAGATCATGGCCACTGGTCCCATCACCTCCTGGCAAATAGAAGGGGAAGAAATGGAGGCAGTGAGAGATTTCACTTTCTTGGGTTCCATGATCACTGCAGATGGTGACAGCAGTCATGAAATTAGAAGACGCCTGCTTCTTGGGAGAAAAGCAATGACAAACCTAGACAGCATCTTAAAAAGCAAAGACATCACCTTGCTGACAAAGGTCCGTATAGTTAAAGCTATGGTTTTCCCAGTAGTAATGTACGGAAGTGAGAGCTGGACCATCAAGAAGGCTGATCGCCAAAGAATTGATGCTTTTGAATTATGGTGCTGGAGGAGACTCTTGAGAGTCCCATGGACTGCAAGAAGATCAAACCTATCTGTAGAGGTTTGGAGCTTTTAGAGTTAACAAGCTCAACCAGGTTGTCCCACCCACAGGAGGAAGAGCGTCACCGGATGCTCTGTGTACTGTTGTACTTTGTAATGTGATACTTTCTGTTTCTGTTTTCCGGAGAACGGAGAGAAGGGAGAAGCCACCGACATGGCTTGCGACTCTCCCGGAATGTAATGATTTATGCCTTGTAAAATAAAACTTCTAGATTAGAAAGAAGCTGGACTCTGTTGTCTGTAATATGCTGGCATGCACACACCCCGCTGCGTGAGAGAAGATAAGAAGATAACTGCTGAATAGCACAGGAGACGGCAGCAAGGAAAAACGCTTCAGCAGAGTCGCGCAGAGGAAGCGTGCCGGGCTCCGTTAGTGTGCAGAAATTGGTTTGAAGCGTTTCCAACAATCAAAAAACACTTCAGGTTATGGATCCAGGTTTTCCCCGATTCTGGACTGATTCTGGAGCAGTTCCAAGGATCCAGAACGTGTGTGCCAAGCTGAGAAGTGCCTCCCTGGCTTGGACTGTGATGGAGCATCCAGGGAAGTTTGCTTTGCCAGCAGGAGCATTCAGCAATCTGCTGAATGGCTCAGGAGCCTAAAACCTGCTGCCAGAGGTTGGAAGGCAGCAGGGAAGCCCAGATTGAGGTGTGCCCAAGCAGTGTACCCTCTCTGGTGAAACCCCCATCTGTGGAGCCGGGTGAGAAGCTACAGATTCGTAAGTACGCTACCCCTGGGCAAGATGGAGGGAGCTGTAGCATTCCCAGCAAGGAGGAGGGAAGTTTTTGTTTGCAAGCACCTCCAGCCTCACAGCTTCAATGCAGAGGGCTGTTCCCTGAGAGTGTTGATGTTTTGGCCAACGCCTGTGAGGAGGAAGGTCTGGCCAGTGCTTGTGAAGCCTGGAAGAAGACTCTAGCCCAGTTTCACGGGGCTGAGGGACTGGCTGAAGTGGCTTTGGAAAGCTCGCCCCCAGCTCGGCTTATGGCTGTTGAGAAGCAACAGTGCCATGGAAAGCAGGAGGGGGGCCAGATCGCCGTGGGCTTTGCTCCCAGAAAGGGAGGGGCTGTTTCCAAGTCTGAAGCCAGTGTAAAAGGCATTGACTGTGGATCTGTGTTTTGGCACGTAGCCTGCACCTGGTCTTTTGTTGACGTGCATGGCTGAAGATAAGGGCAAGGCCGTTTCTCACAGCCATCAGGTCACGTGCCCAGCTGAGTGTGAGAAGCCTGATGCCACTGAAGGACGGAGCCCTACTGTTGTCGTGCAGTTGCCGTAGCAACGAAGGCCAACCCGTGTGATGGTTGCCGTCGTCATCGTCATCGTTCCTCCTGGTGGACTTGTGAGGAACTGCGAGTCTCCTATAGAGCAGTTTGGAGAACTGACTGTTGGAGGCAAGAAAAGGCTTGACTTTTTGCTAACAGTCAAGGGACAGATCCAAGGGACAGAACTGGCGTTTTCTGTGGCTGTTGACATAACTGTGTATTGTTTGTTTATATCAAACCTTCTGTCCAATGTTTTTGCTGTTTGCTTTGTGCTTATCACCTGTTCTGCTTGCAGGGGCCAGAAGATGCTTCTACGCATGGAATGCAGCCAGGACGGGCTGTTTGCTGTCGAGGGGCCTCAAGCAAGAACAGCGGAAGGTGGCACTGATGCAGTGTTTGCTCAATGCGCCAATGTGCCCTTGCACCACTTATGTTTGTGTCAGTGGTACCAAAGGCTGGCAAGTCGCCACTGGGACAGTGTGCTGAAGCAGCCTGAGTTCTCTGAAGGGTGCAAGTTAAGGGCATGTAACAGCTTTCTTGATTGCAGGGTTTGCAAGGTCGAGGAGTCGACATCCTGCTACCCCACGTCTGAAAGGGAAACCACGCGTCCCTTTTCCCTGGTTCATGTGGCTGTTTCTGAAGGGAAGCCAGAAGCTAACCTGGGGGGAGCGTGTTGTTCTGAGTGTTTGGCTGATGCTTTCTCTCACCACATGTGGTCTGCGTTGCTCAAGGAGGCAACTGAGGCAGCACCACTGGTTGCAGTGGAACAGCAGGTTTCTACTGGAGTAGGCTGTTCCCAGGTCCTCAGTGAGAGGGGGAGTAAGCACAGTGTGACTAACCTGTTTTCTTCACAGGTATGTGGTCTTGCAGAGAGGCAGCAAAGGATGCTGCATGCTGCCACTGAAGACATGCTCTTGGATGCAGAGCTTCCACAAGGGTTCCGGGTGGAACTGGGTGGTACCAAGGTTCTGAATGTGTCTTTCTGTGGGTACGAACCCAGCTTGCGTAGCTGGAGGTTAGTTAACCCAGATAGTGACCAGACCCAGGTTCTAGTCAGCAGGAGTGCTGAATTCTTTGTGCAGAATGGATTGGAACACATCCCTAGAAGCCCTGATGTTCTGGATGGTCCTGTCAGTGATGGACAGGCAGATACGCCACCTGCTGGTGGCGGTGGTGGTCCAGGTGGATCAGCCCCAAGAGGGGGTATTGCTGTGGCTTTAGCACCTGCTGGTGGCTCGGGCCGAGTTCCCGGCCATCACCAGGGTGCAGCGCAGCTAGGGGCAACTCCAAGGCAGCAGCCTGGGAGTGCACCCGCAACTCCTATGTCACAGACTAGGAGGCAGGCCACGCTTGGCGACTCTTTGTGTGGCAACTCTTCTCCAGGAGAGCCTGGCGCAGGTCTCGTCCTGGTGCAAGAGGGGGGTTCTTTGGCAGTGAAGCAGGAGCCCAAAGGCGCGCCAACGTCATCCTTAGGTGGTTCAGTTAGGATGCACAGGCGCAGCAAGTCTGTAGGTGAGATGCCTGACGTCAAGGACGTGCAGGTGGAATCCAGTGCAACTGGAGCAGAGGGAGAATCTGAAGTGGTATCACAGCAGTCTGCACGATCCACTGAAGGGATTCTGCCCGAAAGGTTCACGGCCACTAGCGTGAGTGCTTGTTTGGTTCAGTGTGAACTGGAGAGCCTCGTGGAGGTTCAATGGGTATCTCAAGGTGAGGCCCAGAAATGGCAGGATGCCATGGTAGAGCAGGTAAGCTCAGTGAGGTCTTTGGGTGTGTGCACAACCACGACGCTGTCAGAAGGTCGTTGGGTGTACAGACTCAAGACGGCAGCAACTGGCGAGTTGCAGTGCGAGGCTAGGTCAGTAGTCAGAGGTTTCACTCAGGAGGAGGGGGTCCATTGTTCCGAGGTACTGGACGCGCCCTCTCTCAGAAGCGGAACCACGCGCATGCTGTTAGCGGTCGCGACTCAAAGCAGTCACTTTGGTTTGGATGCCTGTTTGGATTCCGACCTGGATGAGGAGAGGTACGAGGTACCTCCGCCAGGGTTCGAGGACAACGGGCCAAATCAGGTGTGAAGTTTGCACGAGGCAATCACTGGCTTGAAGGAGTCAGCCAGAGATTGGTCCTCAGGCGTGCAAGAAGCTTTGAGAAAGCTAGGTGTCAGCCAGAGTTGTGCTGATAGCTGCCTGTTTCTGGCAGGAGTAAGTCCAGAGCAGGAGCTAGTTCTGCAGTCCGGTGCGGACATGCTTTACCTGGTGGAGACCAGGGGACAGGTGCAACGGTTCGCAGAGGAGCTTGGTCAGTCTTTCCAGCTCAGGAACCTAAACCCTGTTGGTGTTTACCTAGGTGTGCAGGTAGACAGAGCCGAAGACGGTAGTGTCTTGCTCAATCAGACTGGCAAGGTAGTGCAGTCGTTGAAGAAGTTCAGAGTGTCTGAATGTGCTAGTGTCAGAACACCCATGGAGACGTGTCTAGGTGAGGACAGTCAGACCGGGGAACGCTCTGAGTTCGAGAGCCCCGAGGTGTTTAGGTCAGCTCCTGGGAGGCTGTTGTTTCCTTCACGGTTGAGCAAACCTGACATAGCAGTTGCTGTGGATCTGTTCAGCAAGGTGGCTGCAAATCCCAGCATGCATGCCTGGAATGGCATGGTGAGAGTGCTCCAGAGTTTGCAGGAGACTAAGGAGTTTTGCCCGGAGTTGTCAGCTACCGGTGAGCCCCAGCTCATGCGCTGGTGCGACGGCGGTTGGGCAAATTCCGAGGACAGGAAATCTGTGTCTGAAATGGTTGTACAGTGTGGAGGAGCTCTAGGCGGGCTGAAGTCCCGGTGCCAGAGCCTCATTGCTCGTTCTCGTGCAGAAGCCAGGTACAGTGCATTGTCAGTGCTTTGCAGGGAACTGGAGTTCTATAGGTGTTTGGTCCAAGAGATCTGCGTTCAGAGTTGCCTGCCCGTGATGGTTTGGGAGGACAACCAACTCTGTTTGTTGGTGGCAGAGTCTGGACAAGTCAAGGCCAGACCCAAACACCTAGACGTTCTATTTCGAGACGTGTGCGTTCAGACCGGCTTGGAGAAGCTGAAGTACTGTCCTGGTCAGGTGAACCAGAGGGTTGGGTTCACGAAGCCCATGAACTTCCAACGTCATGGGGAGTTCTGTGAGGGTTTGTGTGAGGTAAGCTGCAAGCTTACAACGCCCCTGTGTGCGGGACAAGAGGGGGTGTAGAGGTTTGGAGCTTTTAGAGTTAACAAGCTCAACCAGGTTGTCCCACCCACAGGAGGAAGAGCGTCACCGGATGCTCTGTGTACTGTTGTACTTTGTAATGTGATACTTTCTGTTTCTGTTTTCCGGAGAACGGAGAGAAGGGAGAAGCCACCGACATGGCTTGCGACTCTCCCGGAATGTAATGATTTATGCCTTGTAAAATAAAACTTCTAGATTAGAAAGAAGCTGGACTCTGTTGTCTGTAATATGCTGGCATGCACACACCCCGCTGCGTGAGAGAAGATAAGAAGATAACTGCTGAATAGCACAGGAGACGGCAGCAAGGAAAAACGCTTCAGCAGAGTCGCGCAGAGGAAGCGTGCCGGGCTCCGTTAGTGTGCAGAAATTGGTTTGAAGCGTTTCCAACAATCAAAAAACACTTCACTATCCATTCTCAAAGAAATCAGCCCTGAGTGCTCACTAGAAGGACAGATCCTGAAGTTGAGGCTCCAGTACTTTGGCCACCTCATGAGAAGAGAAGACTCCCTGGAAAAGACCCTGATGTTGGGAAAGATGGAGGGCACAAGGAGAAGGGGACGACAGAGGATGAGATGGTTGGACAGTGTTCTCGAAGCTACTAACATGAGTTTGGCCAAACTGCGAGAGGCAGTGAAGGATAGGCGTGCCTGGCGTGCTCTGGTCCATGGGGTCACAAAGAGTCGGACACGACTAACGACTGAACAACACAACTGTTTCTTCACTAGCAACCTTTCACCGTCTGCTGTTTTTAGTCGCAAAAAAAAATACACACAACTGGAGGTTAAGCTAGCCTTTTGCAGCTAATTAAGCTGTTAATCTTCACTTAAGCAGCTTCTTCAACTTTCACAGCCTCTCGGTTCCTGGATTTACGACCCAGCCAGTCTTCTTTCACAGGAAGGCTGCTTTCACTGTCTCTGCACACAACATGTCAGGAGAGGACTTGATAGTTGCTCATGAGAAAACAGTCCGGACCCAAACAGCTCCTAAACCAAGCTATTTATTGTGCAAGCTATTTACAGCAGAGCAAAAGCTAGAAACGTCCTTCCATTACAAGTCAGATCCACGCAATGAACTCCTCCTATTCCCTTTCCAGCAAAGCATCCTGGGAAATTTCCAGCCCCTCCTTCTCCCTCTCTGAGTTCTGTCACCCAGCGTGAGACCCTGACCTGTGCCCCAATTCTCAGTGCTGTACTGCGGCTGTGAGACTGTGCCGCTCTCTGCTTTCCCTCCCCCTGCTTCCCCCTCGCTGGAATGTGAGGAGGAATGCGAAAGGCTTTCCAAGGAAGATACGATCGGGCGAACATCCCTATACTTCTCAAACCTTTCCTGCCGTGTCGGGGGGGGGGGACCTCTCTGACACAACACAGCCACAAAAAAGTTCTGGTGTCCATAACCTTAGAGGTGTACTGGTCCAGTAAACGCTTCTGCTGCGCAGACCAGCAACACTTCTCTTTGCAGAGCATTAAAACAAGTCCAGCAGCGGGGTTCTTTGTGCAGCAACGAAGTAATGACACACGGGAGCTCAGCTTCCTAAAGACAGGTTTATTGTAGGCTGATAACAGAAACACCTCCGGAGCTTTCACTGCGCCATGCCCAAGAGGCAAAACAAAACAAAAGCTCTGTATTTACTGAGCAGCTTAACAACTTAACGACCTAAATCATGTGACCTTGCTAATCTGCCAGCGTTTCAGGTTTCAAACCCTAACATCTCCTTCTCCTAACAACTTGGCAGCTCTGCGTTCTGCTGTAATTCAATCCTGTTTCTCTCTTCTCCTGAAACTGCTGGAGAAAGGGGGGGCAATCCCCCACCCCCTACTCCTCCTCTGATGGATGGATGGATGCAGAGGAGAAAGAGGCGGCGATCCCCAGCCCTCCTCTTCTGTCCAGTCCCTGACAAAAGTGGGCAGAGACAGGAGGCAGGAGAATCTCTCCTTTGGGTGCACCGGTGGGCAGAGTGAGAGGAAGGTGGGGTTTGCCCCTCACACTCATTCTTTTGGAAACATGGATAAGCTACCAGGGCAGCAGTTCAGCTTCTCTCTCTCTCTCTCTCTCTCTCTCTCTCTCTCTCTCTCATTGCAAACCAGACCTTGCACCTCCATATTGCAAAATGGGAGTACTGCAATATTGACTCTGTGATTCCACGATCACTTGGCTTTGTGAGAGGAGGGGAACAGAGGATGATACTGTTCAAACCCTTCCTCTTCTTCCCCTCAAGGAAGGACGGAGGGATAGAGGGAGCCTGTGGAGGAGATTTCCTTCCTGCATAGAAGGTTGGAGTCCTTTGGGAGAGAAGGTTTGGCATTCAGGGTACCACTCTGAATGCTGCTCATTGTAGCCACTTGAGATGTGCAGGGCAATCGGGTGGGGAAGATTGTAACTGTGTGTGAGAGAGACACTGACAAACCAGAAGCCCTAAACAATCCTATAGGCAGGTCACCGGTGCTCCTTGCACACCCATTGCAGAAGGGGGCAGCTCAGACGCGGGGAAATGAACATTCTGGAGAAGCCCTCCTGGAGAAAAGACAAACTTTTGTTCATGCCCTCCACCATTGCTTTGCTGGGTGTGTGAAGGTCTGTCTTACAGTAACTGCTGGTTGACTCATATCTGGAACTAATTATTATTATTATTATTATTATTATTATTATTATTATTATTATTATTATTAATTCCCCAGCCACTCTGGGCGGCTCCCAACAGAATATTAAAAACACAATAGAATATCAAACATTAAACAGGGCTGCCTTGTTCCCTGTAACCTCGCTTTTCACAGTGAGAGAACTGCCAGAAGCCAGTGTGGTGTAGTGGTTAAGAGCGGTAGACTCGTAATCTGGGGAACCGGGTTCGTGTCTCCCGCTCCTCCACATGCAGCTCCTGGGTGACCTTGGGCTAGTCACACTTCTCTGAAGTCTCTCAGCCCCACTCACCTCACAGAGTGTTTATTGTGGGGGAGGAAGGGAAAGGAGAATGTTAGGAAGAACTTCCTGACAGTAAGAGCTGTTCGACAGTGGAATTTGCTGCCAAGGAGTGTGGTGGAGTCTCCTTCTTTGGAGGTCTTTAAGCAGAGCCTTGAAAGCCATCTGTCAGGAATGCTTGGATGGTGTTTCCTGCTTGGCAGGGGGTTGGACTAGATGGCCCTTGTGGTCTCTTCCAACTCTATGATTTTATGAAGCTCTACCAGGACTGTTATTATATGGTCTCTGCGGCCACTCCCAGTCACCAGTCTAGCTGCCACATTTTGGATTAGTTGTAGTTTCTGGATCACCTTCAAAGGTAGTCCCACGTAGCACGCATTGCAGTAGTCCAAGTGGGAGATAACCAGAGCATGTACCACTCTGCCAAGACAGTCTGTGGGCAGGGAGGGTCTCAGCCTGCGCACCAGATGGAGTGAGTAGACAGCTGCCCTGGACACAGAATCTCAGCAGTCTTGTGATTCTGTATCTCAAGTGATGATCCTACCTGCTTGTCCACAGGTGACCAACATGACCCAGAGCTACACCTTCACTGTGGAGCAGGACGTGCCTGTCCAGAACTTAAAGCCGGCTGTGATAAGAGTCTATGACTACTATGAAACAGGTGAGAAAGGCCCCCCACATTGCAGACCATTAAGGTTCACATATCCCACTTCTTAGTTAACTCTCAAAGCAAAATTTAGAACCACCAGGCAATAGGTGCATTTATGAGCATTCTGCAACCAACCCCTTAAAAGCCACCTGCTAGTCTAAAAGTGGTGATGGAGAAAGCTCTGGGAGGCAGAGGCTGGCCTGACCATCATTCTCTGTTGCTTCCCTCTCTTTCCAGATGAAGGTGCAGATGCAAAGTACATCGCCCCCTGCAATACAGGTAGAGTATGAACAGAGATTGCCTTGTGCAAATCTGAACGGGCTTGAAACTACCAAAGGTCATCCCAGGCCATAATTCAGCTTTCTTCAGGGGACAGGACATGCTATAGGGGAGTGGTTCCCAAACCTTTTAGGGCCTCTGCCCCCTTGGTTCCCAAAAAATCATCCTACCCTACCCTATAACAAGCATTATTCAAAACAGCAGTTTTCACGACCCACTAATGAAGGCAATAGCACAGCAAAATTCAAAACACTGACAATTTATTGCATGTTTATTCAAAACCCAATTAAACTCTTTCATTGATTCAACAAAACGGATGAGTTTGATGCAGTGCTGCCAGATTTTCAAAGCCTGATAGTCATTTACACTTCCAGCACCGCTCCCCCCCCCGCTGCCCACTTGCCTCTTAGCACCAACCCCAAGTAATCGCACTGCCCCCCCCCCAGGGCATGGTACTGCCCATTTTGGGAACCACTGATTTAGCATCCTGGATTAAAGTGACTTGAATGGAGGCCAGGCCTCCTGTTGGGCAGGTTGAGGGGGGCCACCTGGGCTGCCAGGTTTGGGGAAGGGCATGAAACGGCAGCAGTTGGGGATATGGGGGCGGGGCGGTTGGAGGGGGGTTGCCATCTGGATCTCCTGCCTCTGTTCCCCCAGAGCATATTGGGACACTTATGGGTGAATGCTTGACCTAAAGGAGATTCTTATGCTCTTCCCTCCACTGCAACTGCAACTAAACAGGGAGATGCTTGAAGATTGCTGGCCATCGCTCCCCAGGTTTACTCTGCTGGCATCTTTAACCACCAGTTCAGGGGGCAGGCAGAGAAGCTGGGCAGCAACACAAGGTCTGAACCGCAGCCTGCTCTGGCAAAACCTGGAATAACAAGAGGAAGAAGAGGGGGTCGCTACACACTTCAAAACCAGCACCCACCTCTGTTGTTGTTTTTTGTTTTCATTTTGAGATCCTTCTGTATGGCTTCAATTTCCCTCTACGGGATAAAATAAAAGAGAACTATTTTATTCCAGTCATGTTTCAATCATATCTCTGCGGGCATTTCTGAGGTGGGATGTGGTGCGAATACAACTATTTATTTTTGGTGTTTTATATTCTCTCTGCTGGATTGTGAAATGGAGTGTTCCACAATCTATAGCGTATACCAGGGTCCGGCACGCTATCACTGCGTTGCTTTGCTTTTAATGCCTGGCAACCCCTGGCTATTAGCAGAGTTCAAAGCCACAGCGAAGCTTGTGTGTAACTGCCAAGGCAGCCCAGTAATAACTCACTGAAGCGTTGTCTTCTTAACGAGCTAACTTTATTTACAAAAACAATAAATCTTCTCCCGGAGTGCTCAGTTCCATGACTGCTCCGGTCGGTGAAAACAAAACCAAAAAAGTACAGCAGCACACAGACAAAGACAAAAGCCCGTATGTGAACTGCCCACACAGTGACCAGTGCGTCACAGCAGAGCACTTAACTCTTCAGGCTCTGATACTCTCCACACCCCCTCTCGCGCTGGTTCACTGTGGAAAACAACAGTACATCAACTTATACAAGAGATAACCCTTTACAGAACTCCTCATGTCTTTGAAAGGTTAACGGTTTTGTGAAACCATCAGCTAAATTTTCAGTACTCGGACAATAGCTGAGTTTCACCAATCCTAATTGAACACTTTGGCACACATTTTTAAACCTGATATCCAGATGCTTTGTTCTGGCCTTAAATTGCGCTGACTCCGCCAATTTTAGACAAGGTTGATTATCTTCCCAGATGACAATGGGTAAATCACAAACACCGTAGATTTCTTGTACTTAACATTTGTAGAACTCTACCTCTCTGCACAAATCGGATAGAGCACTAAACTCAGCTTCGGTGGAGGAGAGTGCGATCAGACTCTGTTTTTTCGACCTCCAACCAATCAGAGAATTTCCAAATTTTACTACTGAACCAGATACAGATTTCCGATCTTCTAGATTGGCCCAATCGCTGTCTGTGTAGCACGTAAGTTTTGGCTCACCCTGTGCTGACAGCTTGAGGCGGAAATCTTTAGTGTTGTGCAGGTATCTTAACACTCTTTTTATACCGTTCCAGGCATGGACACTAGGTTCTGAAGCTTCTCTGCTCAGCAAATTGACTGCAAAAGCTATGTCTGGTCGAGTCCACTGGGACAAGTATAACAAACTTCCCAAAGCAGACTGAAAGACTTCGGGGCTTTCAAAAACGGCTTTATCCCCGACTTGGGAATCTTTTATGAAACTTGCTTCCATGGGTGTTCTAGTACCCTTGCAGTCAGACATCCTAAATTTTTCTAGTATCTGCTCAATTTTGCCTTCCTGGCTGAGCATGAAACTACCATCTTCAATACTTTCAACCTGTACTCCTAGGTAATTTTTCACAGGTCCTAGGTTCTTGTGTTTAAAGTATTTGCCCAACTCTTTAGCAAATTTTTGCACCTGTTTCTGGCTCCTTGCCAGAAATATGATGTCATCTACAAAAACTAACAGTAGCTCCTGTTGCTCCCGAGAGCCCTTCAGATACAGGCAGCTATCCGCTAAGCTTTTCTGGAAACCCATTTTTTCCAAGACATCATTAAGATACAAATTCCAATTTCTGGCCGATTGTCGCAGACCATAAATTGACTTGTGGAGTTTCCACACTAGATTTGTACCTTCCTCTTCGAAACCTGGTGGTGGCAACATATACAACTCTTCTTCCAAATTTGCATTTAGATAGGCCACATCTATATCAAAATGCTGCACAGTGAAACCTCTTTGAGCAGCTGATGCTAGAAGCATGCGAAGAGATTCACTGCGAGAAGTGGGAGCATAAACTTCTGTAAAATGGAACCCCTTCTGCTGTGTGAAACCCCTTGCGACTAGCCTTGCCTTATATTGTGGTTCACCAGATATTGTGGGTTTGAGTCTATATACCCACCGGCTGCCAACAGCTCGCTTGCCCTCTGGCAGTGGTGTGGTGCTATAGACTCCTAGCGATCTCATGGAGTTCAATTCCTTCTCCATCGCTTCCTGCCATTTGCTAGCTTCCTCTGGAGGTAACCTCTGAACCTCCTCAAAGCTTTCTGGCTCACATTGAGCCATGCAAGCCCATACACTGGTTGCTGTGAACCGTTCGGGTGGTTTACCTTTTGTTGTGCGTGCTGACCGTCTTAGCACAACGTCAGGTACCCCCTCTGACTTCCCTACATCAGAGTCAGACTTCGTGTCAGAGAGCTCACTCAGTGACTTACTGCGTCTCCGTGTCACCTCGGGACTAGATGTGGGTGACGTAGGCTCACTCTTTACTTCGTGTCTCACTGCTCTTGGAGTTACCGGACTAGGTACTCTTTCAGGTTCCTGTACTTCTCCTTCCTCATCATCAGACACATCTAGACTGTCTAGGAGAATATCAGGATTCCCATGAACACGCCTCCACCCATCTTGTTCGCAGAACTCAGCACTTCTGCTAATGTGGATACGTGATTGGTCACCTTCTGCATTCACAAACCTCCAGCCCTTACAATTTGGCTCATAGCCACAGAAAATCATCTTCCTTGATTTGGGGCTTCCCTTCCTTCTCTTAGATTTGGGGAAAAGAACATAGGCTTCACAACCAAAGGTTCGGAAGAAATGCACTTTTGGCTTCTTGCCATACAGTACGAAATAGGGTGTGTCCCTCACAACAGAATTGTAGGCCCTATTCAAACAAAAATTGGCAGTCCGCCAGGCTTCCGCCCAGAAGCGTTGCGGCAAATTAGCGTCAAAAAGCATGGCGTCCGCAGCTTCCCCTAACGTGCGGTTGCGGCGTTCTGCAACACCATTCTCCTGTGGACTGTCAGGACAGGTTAATCTGTGCTTAATGCCCTTTTTCCGAAAGAAATTTCTCAGATCTGACCCTAGGAACTCCCCGCCTCGGTCACTCTGAAAGCTTTTCACCTTTAGGGAAAATTGAAGCTCAATTTCAATGACCCAGTCCTTTATCACTGAGGCCGCCTCCCTCTTGTCTTTCAAAGGGAACAACCACGACATTCTAGAATGGTCGTCAACAAGGACTAGAGCATAATGGGATCCGCCAAGACTGGCAGTAGCCATAGGACCGGTCAGATCCATATGAATCAGCTCAAAACACCGTGTGCTTACCCGTTCTGACCTTGGGTAGCTACACTTCTTGACTTTAGCACGTTTACATGCTCTGCAGTCGAGAAATTTAGAGCATGACTTGAACTTGCACCCGTGAGCACATTCTGGTACTTTGCTCACATATTTCCAGCATACATGCCCCATTCTTCGATGCCAGAGATGTTGACACCTATCATGCACAGGAACATTGACACACTGTGCTTGCGCTGTACCTGGATTACTCCTGTCTGTTTGCCCCCTCCCATCTAGGACAAACAGCCCATCCTTGCTTCGGCTTTTCACACTAACTAGCACTACCCCCTCTTTGGAGATAGAGCATGTGTCACCTTCAAAACAGACCTTAAAGCCATCTCTTAGCAATGCAGGTACTGATAACAAACCACTTTTCATGCCAGGTAACACATAAACATTTAGCTGTGCATGCAAGCACTGCATAAAATAAGAACCAGTAGAAGAAAGTGTCCTGGTGCTTCCATCTGCCAAGTTGACTTGCTTCTTTTCAGCAACTTCTTTGCAGTTCTGCAACTGGCCATCAGGGGGGCATAAATTGTCTGAAGCTCCCGAGTCGATGATCCAAGATAAACTGCTTTTCTGTCCTCCTCGGACTGTTGCCATGGCAGCAGACAAGTTCTGAAAAACTTTGCCTCCTTCAAAGCCTTTGCCACGGCCTCTGGCACGTCTCTGGTTTCCTCCTCTCCCCCTTCTGGGTTGGTTGCCATGGGAACTTAATTGGCTGGTCTTTGAAGTTTCTTGCCAGGTGCAGTTTCGAGCTACGTGGGAGGGAGAGTTGCAGCGATAACATCTCCTTCCAGCATAAGCTTGTACAGTGGAGGAATCCTCCCTGCTTCTCTGCAAACTGCATTCTTTGTGAGCACAGCCACTCTTAGAAACAGAAACGGCTGCTTCTTTCTGGCGTCTTTGCTCTTCATCTGAAAGTCTCCCCGAAACATAGTGCAGGGTCAGGTCAGCGGTAGGCATAGCCTCAAATGAGAGACATAAATTTTCAAAGCTTTTATCAAGGCTGGATAACAGAATATACACCATAACGTCCTCTGCAAACTCAATTTTGTGTTGCCTCAGCCTATGAAATGCTGCCAAAACGCTAGCTATGTGGGTTTTCACGCTTTCCCCAGGCTTTAGTTTCAGCTCAAACAGATGCCTCATAGCATGCAGTTTTGCTCCAGCTGTTTCTCTTTGGTGCACACGTACTAAATTTTGCCAAGCCTCATGTGCACATGCAGCTTGCTGGACGTGGGGTAACACAGAGGCATCACAGCTCATGACTATGGCACAAAGCGCTCTCTGATCTTTGCGTTTTGCTGCTGCAGCTGTGTTTAGCTCTGCCTGCGTGGCTCCATCAGGGGCAGACACCGGGGGGGCTGATACACAATCCCAAAGGTCCTTCCCCAATAGCCAAAACCTTGCCCTTTGTTGCCACTCCTCCCAGTTATGGCCATTCAAGGGTGCAAAAGGTGGAGCAAAGCTGTCCTTATTGCCATCCATCTCCCAGCTCCTTTGGGGCTCTTAGCGTACTCACTCAGTAGCTCTCCTGGCTCCCTTCCTGGGCTGGAACGATGGCTGCTTTCACTTCTGTGTCCGTCTTCTGCCAGCGAGTTCCACTGCCCTATGCCGACTGCATCAAGACAGGCTTCTCCAGCTGGCTGCGTGGGCGCCTTGCAGCTAACACTGTGCTATTAATTACATCCATAACCTGCTGGATTGTGAAATGGAGTGTTCCACAATCTATAGCGTATACCAGGGTCCGGCACGCTATCACTGCGTTGCTTTGCTTTTAATGCCTGGCAACCCCTGGCTATTAGCAGAGTTCAAAGCCACAGCGAAGCTTGTGTGTAACTGCCAAGGCAGCCCAGTAATAACTCACTGAAGCGTTGTCTTCTTAACGAGCTAACTTTATTTACAAAAACAATAAATCTTCTCCCGGAGTGCTCAGTTCCATGACTGCTCCGGTCGGTGAAAACAAAACCAAAAAAGTACAGCAGCACACAGACAAAGACAAAAGCCCGTATGTGAACTGCCCACACAGTGACCAGTGCGTCACAGCAGAGCACTTAACTCTTCAGGCTCTGATACTCTCCACACTCTCATGCATTTTAGTTTTCCAACTGGCCAAATTCAAACAGCATGAGGGTTGTGCGGCCAGTTTAGCAGCAAACTCATAAAGCAGGTTGCTGCTGAAGGGTGCATGCAGTGTGTGTGTGTGTGTGTGTGTGTGTAGCTTCAGATGGAGCAAATGAAAAAACATAAGAGGAGCCCTGGTGGATCAGGCCCATGGCCCTTATAGTCCAGCATCTTGCTCTCACAGTGGCCAACCAGATGCCTCTAGGAAACCCACAAGCAGGACCTGAGCATTATAGATTTTCTTCTCCTGGTCCACCCCCTCCAGAAGGTGATGGGAAGAACAATGAGGATTATATGGAGCATCTGATGACATCGTCCGAAACAGGCAAGAAGGAAGCAGGAAGAAAGATGTCTGGAATGTTAGAGATTTCAGAGTTGCCTACGTGCAGAAATGCAGCTGTTATCTCCAAGCAATTAAGCAATTAACTAGTTGGCAGAAAGCCCAGATTGCTTTCTCTCTGACCCTTAGCAACCACCTGTGATTGGTCAGTGGAGTACTTAAAGAACTCAGCTCTGTCTGAGAGCTTGTGGTTGGTGTTAGTGTGTGGTCAGGTGTCAGTGTAAAGAGAGAGAGAGAGGAAAGATTTTATGTTTTGTTTCTTTTATTTTGAAAAGTCTGTAAATAGTAACTTATGGATGCTAGTTGCTTCAATCAATAAATACTGTATATAGTTATCCAGTGAGTTGCTGAGTTCCTGCATTGAGCTGTGTAGTCAATTTCACAACAGCCAGAAGCTTCCAGAAAAGTCTGCGTCTAACTCTGCGGTGTCCAGGAATATGTTATACTCCTGACACTAAATCTTCAAAGGTTATGATTGTCTTAAGAGGTTATGGGAGTTCCAGATTGTGGCTGGTGATTGGCTGAAGCTGGTGAAGCTGTGGACGCGTGGAACTGCACAAGACAGACAACAGCTGCAGCGTGTCATTGCTGGATGCTGTGGATTCCTGTGTTCTCTCTCGGAAGCTGTGAGTAGCTGGTTCCTGGGTTGTTAGGAAACATTGCTCTCAGATGGCTTCTCAACCGTTTCAGATGGCGTTTGAGCGTCTGAATGACCACAACTACTTGCTTTGGTCTGAGCGTATGCAGGCTGTGCTACAGAGGGAGAAACTCTGGCAGGCAGTAAATAAGCCACCTGCAAAGCCTGATGAAGAAGAACAGGACAGAGACCAAAGAGCAAGGGCCACCATAGTCTTGGGGCTGGAAGACTCTCAGTTACCGCATGTGAGAGGGATTAAGTCGGCAAAAGGCGTGTGGAAGGCGTTGAAAGACCTTCATGTGTGTGAGACAGCATGTTCCAAACTGTTTCTTCGCAAGGCGTTGTATAAAGCAATGTTGCAGCCTGGAGTTACAATGCAAGATCATTTGCACAGTTTGCAGATGAAATTTGTAGCGCTTCAATAAAGAGACTGTGTATTAGATCTGCAGGAGAAAGTGTCTATAATTTTGAGCTCTCTTCCTGAAAGCTGGGACAATCTAGTCATGACATTTGAAGCGATGAAAGAAGATGATTTGACTGTTAATTACGTAACTGGGCGTTTGCTGGAAGAATGGCAGAAGCGGGAGGACAGGTCGTTAGTTTCAGAGGCTTCGGCAAGCGGTCAGCTTATAAAGAATGCAAGCAGCGTTCCAGAAGGGAAGCAACAACAACGTCCGTGTCCGGCGTCTGGTGAAGAGTCTGCTTATGCTGTGTGTCGGTGCTATCGCTGTGGGTCAACGCGGCATCTGAGAAAAGGGTGTCCAGAGGCGGTCAAGAAGCAGCAGCGACAGGAGCAGCAGCAGCGTCAGGAGCAGCAGCAAAGACAGAAGAAATTCTTCAAACGCACCAAGTCAGCGCAACTTGTGACTGCCGTGGTTAAGTGTGCTGATGAGAAACAGACTGTCTGGGTGGTAGATTCAGGAGCGTCTCGACACATAGTAAATTCAGAGAAAGTTTTTGTTTCTAAAGGCCAAACACAAAGCAGTCAGGTAGCTTTAGCTGATGGGAGAACTTCTGAGGTACATTCAGGGGGTTCTATATATGTTCCTTGTCTGCGTGAGTGCCTGGAGAATGTGCTGTATGTACCATCACTAAGAAGCAATTTAATGTCAGTTGATTGTTTGCTTAAAGCTGGGTTTAAAGTTCATTTTGAAAACAACAGCTGTATTATCAAAAAGAATGGTGAGATTCTTGGCACTGCTAAGCCAGAAGATGGTTTATTTAAACTTAAAGCTGGTTCTTCAGTTGCAGCAGTGGTCAGTAATTCTCAACCTGTGTTAAGCAACAAAGCTATGCATAACAACTGTTTACATTTACTGCATAGGAAGCTAGGCCATGCTGGATGGAAAAGTGTTTTGAAAATGCCTGAGTTAGCTGATGGATGCAAGCTAGAGAGTTGCAATAAGTATTTGGACTGCAATATATGTAAGAAAGTCAAAATTTGCAGAGTTCCATTTCCCAGGAGTGATAGAGTGAGTGACGAACCACTACAGCTTGTCCATTTGGATGTAATTGGTCCATTTGCTGTAAGCAGGGGTGGAGCGCGTTTTTCTCTAACAATTGTGGACGATGCAACACATTTTTCTTGGGCCTATCCCATGAAACACAAGGGAGATGTATTTACCAAATTCAAAAGCTGGGTAGCATCAGTGGAGAGGTTTTTTTCTGTTAAAGTGAAAAGAATTCAGAGCGATCGAGGTGGTGAATTCATGTCTAATGCTTTCAGAGATTGGTTGCAGAAACGTGGTATTGGGCATCGGAAAAGTAATGTTTTTAGTCCACAAGAAAATGGTGTGGCGGAACGCAAGAATAGATCGTTACAGGACATGATGCATTCAATGTTGGAGGATGCTGGGTTACCTATGTCTTATTGGGCTGAAAGTATGTTAACTCCGTGTTATATTCAGAATAGGCTGTTCCATCAGACTATTAGTACTACTCCTTATTTCAAATTGTTTGGAAAGAAACCTAAGATAGATCATCTGCATGTTTTTGGTTCTAAAGCGTGGGTATGGATTCCAAAGCAAATGAGAAAGAAAGGGGAGCCTAAATCTAAGCAGTTAATTTTTGTAGGCTACCAGGAGTTTTCAAAGGGTTACAGATTTGCTGAAGGTACTAATGGAATTGTGATATCTAGAAATGCCAAGTTTTGTGAGCACGCTGGCTGGGAGAAATTGCATGCAAACACAGAGGTTTGGTTTGATTCCCAGAGGTTTGACAGCAAAAAAAGATTCTCAGAGTTCAGAAACTGTGGGGGAGAAAAGTGCTGAGTTGTTATCTCCAAAGCAAGAGGCAGATCAGTCGTCGCCTGTTCCTAAGCAACAGCAAGGGGGGCGAACATCTGAGGGGGAAGATGAAACAGAGGAAACTTTTACTCCTAGGAGGTCACAGCGAGAAAACAAAGGAGTACCTCCGGATCGTTATTGTTCTAGCACAGACAATGTATGTAATGTAACAACAGAGCCTCAAAGTTTCCAGGAAGTTTTAGCATTGCCACAACAACAGGCAGATTTGTGGAGACAAGCCATGAATGAAGAAATGGCATCTCTTAATGAGCATGAGGTGTTTACACCTGTGGCAACACCTAAGGGAGTGAAGGTGATTGGGTGCAAATGGGTGTACAAACTTAAACCTTTGGTTACAGGAGGACACAAATACAAGGCTCGCTTAGTAGCGCAAGGTTTTTCTCAAAAACCTGGTTTAGACTTTGATGAAACCTTTGCACCTACAGCTAAAAGTGAGAGTGTCAGGTTACTGCTAGCCATAGCAGCGAAGCGAAAGCTTAAGGTCAACCACTTTGACATACAGACCGCATATTTACATGCACCTTTGAGTGAAGACATTTATCTTGCTGAGCCACCCGGGTATGAGACTGGTAACAGAGTGTTAAAACTCAATAAAGCTCTTTATGGTCTTCTGCAGGCCGCGAGATCTTGGAATAAATGTTTACATGAAGCTTTAATTTCATTCCAATTTCGACAAAGTGTGGCAGATAACTGTGTCTACATGCGTGGGACTGGTGACAAACAAGAGTATTGCCTTGTGTATGTTGATGACTTGTTACACATGAGTAAGTCAGACAAACAAACTAAAGCATTTGCTGCACAACTATCCAAAAAGTTTAAAGTGAAAGATCTTGGTTCAATTAAGTCTTATCTAGGTCTGGAAGTGTGCTGGGCAAAGGATGGGAGTTGCTTAATCAGTCAGCAGAGCAAAATTAAACAGCTTCTGGCAACATATAACATGCAAGACTGTAAAGGATCTGCTATTCCTATGGAACTAGGATTCATTAAATCACTTCACACAGATGAAAGTCCTATGTTCGAACAGCCAGAGTTATATCAGTCAGCAATTGGAAGTTTAATGTTTCTAAGTCAATGGTCAAGACCTGATATAAGTTACGCAGTAGGAATACTTAGCAGGCAGGTATCTAAGCCATCGCTTAATGCCTGGAAAGCAGTGAAATTTTTGCTAAGGTATTTGAAAGAAACAATTGGCCATGTGTTAAAACTTAGTTCTGCAGGAGATGAACTGTTACATTGTTATTCAGATAGTGACTGGGGAAATTTACCGGATAGAAAATCTGTTACAGGTTTGGTCATTATGTTTGGAGGAGCTTTAATTAGCTGGAAGTCAAGAAAACAGAGTATAGTGAGTGTTTCTTCGACAGAATCCGAATTTGTGTCGTTAAGTGAGTTATGTTCTGAACTGACATATTTCAAGCAATTGTTAACAGATCTGAATGTAAACTGTGAAAAGCCAATACAAGTTTGCATTGATAATCAAGCGTGCATTGCCTTGAGTAATACTGAAAGTTTTAAGTCACGTTCAAAGCATGTGTCAGTGAAATATCAGAATGTAAGATGCAGTGTACAGAACAATTTAATTTCATGTATCTATATACCAAGTGATCAGAATGTTGCAGATGTGTTAACAAAGCCATTGAACAAAGTGAAGAACAAACAAATGTGTAAAAGTTTGGGTTTGCTTGATGAAGTGTGTTAAAAGAACTCTGTATATGCACAGGAGTTAATTGCTACGATAAACAGCTGTGAGGGGGTGTTAGAGATTTCAGAGTTGCCTACGTGCAGAAATGCAGCTGTTATCTCCAAGCAATTAAGCAATTAACTAGTTGGCAGAAAGCCCAGATTGCTTTCTCTCTGACCCTTAGCAACCACCTGTGATTGGTCAGTGGAGTACTTAAAGAACTCAGCTCTGTCTGAGAGCTTGTGGTTGGTGTTAGTGTGTGGTCAGGTGTCAGTGTAAAGAGAGAGAGAGAGAGAGGAAAGATTTTATGTTTTGTTTCTTTTATTTTGAAAAGTCTGTAAATAGTAACTTATGGATGCTAGTTGCTTCAATCAATAAATACTGTATATAGTTATCCAGTGAGTTGCTGAGTTCCTGCGTTGAGCTGTGTAGTCAATTTCACAACAGCCAGAAGCTTCCAGAAAAGTCTGCGTCTAACTCTGCGGTGTCCAGGAATACGTTATACTCCTGACACTAAATCTTCAAAGGTTATGATTGTCTTAAGATGGAAATCAAAGGAAACCAGATAGCCATGAGAGGAAACAGTCAAAGAATGGGAAGAAGAAATCCTCTACTTCTCGAGGTGCGGATGACAGAAACGGAACGAAAACGCGTCCAGTGTATATGAAAACATTAAGACACAAATCAGAATTAAATACTCATTGAAGAATCCACACAGGGGAGAAACCATATAAATGCATGGGGTGTGGAAGGAGCTTCAGTGTGAGTGAGGCAGGTTTTAAAAGATTCACTGGAAAATTGAGTTCTAGTGCAGAGGAAATTCCATAACACTGGAGCCACTGCAGAGGAGACCCTGCACCATAGCCTTGTTAATTTCACAAAAGGAATCGCGTCCTGGAACCATTATAGATAAAGATTTGGCCTTATCAGAAGCTATGGTTCTGGTCTAGATATCAGTGGGGACAGTACTTGTCTCCATTTCTAGTTTCTATTGTCAGATGTTTGCATCATTAAATGCTCTTTTGTATTCAGATCAGGCCTCAGAACAATAATGTAACACTTGGGGATGAAGATGCAGCCCAGGAGCCCGGCACTGGAAGCGAAGATAGAGAAGATCTGCACAGCCACCATGTATTTCCCCTTGGTGCTCAGGTAGGTGGGCACAAAGAACACCCAAACACTGCAGAAGACCAGCATGCTGAAGGTGATCAGTTTGGCTTCATTGAAGGCCCCAGGAAGCTTCCTGGCTAGGAAAGCCACTGTGAAGCAGATGGCAGCCAGGAAGCCCATGTAGCCAAGGACAGTGTAAAACATGACAACAGATCCTTCATTGCATAGAAGGATGATCTCTCCAGCTTGGGAGTGCATGTCGGAGTCTGGGAAGGGTGGAGAGATCCCAAGGCAGATGGTGCAGATGAGAACTTGGACAGTGGAACAGGAAATGACAATGGAGTTGGCCAAACTCTTCCCCAGCCATCTCCTCACCCTGTTCCCTGGCTTTGTGGCTAGGAAAGCCAAGACCACTGTGATGGTTTTGGCCAACACGGAAGAGACAGCAACTGAGAAGATGACACTGAAGGCAGATTGTCGGCGAAGGCAGGTCATCTTCCTTGGCCGCCCAATGAACAGGAAAGAGGACAAAAAGGAAAACAGGAGGGAGACAAGAAGGATATAGGAGAGGTCCCGGTTGTTTGCTTTGACTATGGGAGTGTCTAGGAATTTAATGAAGATTCCTAACACAATCCCTGTGGTTAAGTTACAGGTGGGTAGCCGTGCTGGTCTGCCATAGTCGAAACAAAATAGAAAATTCTTTCCAGTAGCACCTTAGAGACCAACTGAGTTTGTTCTTGGTATGAGCTTTCGTGCGCATGCACACTTCTTCAGATACACAGAAACAGAAGTCACCAGATCCTTAAATATAGTGAGGGAGTGGGGAGGAGTATTACTCAGAGGGTGGTGGGAATGGGTGATCAGCTGATAGGTGTGGAAAACCTGTTGACGACTCTTAACGGCTGCAATTAGTCTTGCAGGGAAGGGCAAGGGGTGAGATGGCTAAAGATAGCTTTGTTAAGTATAATGAGATAAGAATCCAATGTCTTTGTTCAGACCAGGTTTCTCCATGGTTCTAAGTTTGGTGATTAGTTGCAATTCAGCCACTTCTCTTTCCAAGTCTATTTCTGAAATTTCTTTGTATTAAGACAGCTACTTTGAGATCTTTTATAGAATGTCCTGGGAGATTGAAGTGTTCTCCTACTGGTTTCTCTGTCTTGTGATTCCTGATATCAGATTTATGTCCATTTATCCTTTGGCTTAGGGTTTGGCCTGTTTGTCCAATATAGAGAGCTGAAGGGCACTGTTGGCATTTGATTGCATACACAATGTTGGAAGATGAGCAATTAAATAGTCCTGAGATGGTATGTTTGATGTTGTTGGGACCAGTAATGGTGTTGTCCGGGTTTATGTGGCAGCAAAGTTGGCATCTGGGTTTATTGCAGGCTCTGGTACCAGTGTCCATGTTGAGTCCTGTTGTTGTATTATTGTGGGTGAGGAGCTGTTTGAGATTGGGTGGCTGCCTGTAGGCGATGAAGGGTCTTCCTCCCAGAGCTTGAGGCACAGCCTCCCAGAGCCTGTGGTTAAGGACAAGAATAGTGTGAATCTGCATTCTGTGCCCCTGCACAGCTCAAGGTGACTGTGACTGTACAGTTAATGAAAGAATGGGGTGCCCAGACAAATTTCAACAAATGGATGCAAATGGCAGAAATGGTGGCTCATTCCGCAAACCGGACCAACTGCTCGGTCTGCACTTTAGGGCCTGAGGATGCATTAAGTGGAATGCCTTTCCTCCCGGTGCCCTGGAATGAGACCACTTTACGTAGCCCAATTAATTCCCAGAATCCCCATTTGTGGAAATCCACCATTCCCTTGCGAGTCTATCGACTCATGGGTTGGTATTGTATTTATCAGAAGAAAGGTGGCTTCAACAACCTAACATATGTGGGACAGTCACAATGTAACCAAACCTATCCTGCAACTAATATATCATTGCAGACAGCATAGATCCTGCTATCTACCGGAGGACAGATCCTGCTGAATCCCAGAAACAGGATATGGTCCATCTCCTTAATTTATTAATTTGGAGAGCGGAAGAAGGGAGCGCCCATATCACTAGTACTACGGTATGGGATGCAATGGCATATTGGATTTGCAGTGCCAAAGCCTATCATACCTTACCGAGAGGATGGTATGGCACCTGCTATCCAGCCTGGCTAGTACCTCCCATGTGGATTCCAGAATCCCAACCCGGTACACCCTGTAGATTAAAATGTTTAGCCGATATAGCGACAATCGCAGGTGGAAGCTCCCAATCATGGGGAAAGGATGAGTGGCCCCCGGAACGTATAGTGGCTCATTATGATCCAGCATCCTGGAATCCTCATGAGCCAATCTCAGGAGCCAGAGAGCCAATATACAATCTAAATCGCACCATTCGTTTGTAGGCGGTTGTAGAGATTGTTGCCAACGTAACAGCTACGGCTCTTAGGTTGATTGCCACCCAATTAGATGAGACACACACTGCAGTTTTCCAACTCAGATTAGGAATGGATTACCTTTTGGCCCGACAAGGAGGGTTTTGTGCTGCCTTAAACCTGACAGGTGGTGCTTGTTGTTTCAACATTTCTGATCATGGAGAAGCCATCCGAAATTTAGTGTCAGAGATAGAGAAAGTGGCGCATGTTCAGGTACAAACTTGGAACGGGTGGGACATGTCTTGGTGAAACAATTGGCTCCCACAATTGGGGTGGCTACGAGGCATTTTAATGATGTTCTTGGGACCATTATTAATCCTACTGCTGGTTTGCTTTTGTACTCCCTGCTTGCTTCAATGCTTACAAAATATGATGTATAAGATGGTGTCACGCATGGTACGACCTCAGATTATATCTCTGGTACGAGAATGTCAGCCAATTCCGTGGGACGCGCTGGGAGGATCCAGCGGTCCAATATAGAAGAGGAGGGAATGGAGAATGAGGTGACCAAATTATAGTTTTTATATTTGCAAAAACTACATGCAGTTAAGTGAGAGGCTTGGCATTCCACTTTCACCTAAAAACCTGAAGACCCATTAGTGCTCTAAATGCCTGCTAGAAAGGAGGACGAGAATCCCTTATCACAGAATGACGTATTACCCAGCTAAAATCCAGCTAAAAGCATAGACAAAATATAGGGGTTGGAGAGGCCTCTCAAGGATTCTAAAACATTGTATTAGGGTAGGAGGTTACCCGTGTCAGCAAGGTATAGACAATGCGTGTAATGATGGGCTGCAGACCAAGGTCTCTAGACAGCGTGACTCTGATGAACATCAGACCAAGGTCCCCCTCTATTCCTGTATACAATAACCCCTGACCCCACTTGCGTGCACCCACTTTTAGGTTGAGATTCCGAAGGTGGGGGGGAGGGATGAGTTGGAAAACTGTATAAGAACTGCTGGTAAACTGACTAACTTTTGTACTTGCTTTGGGTGTCTGAACACCGCAAGTGCCTTCTGCATGCAGAATAAATCTTTCTCCCTTCGAAGCCAGAAGCCTCGTGTCTTTTGACTGCTTCCTTCATTTCTCACCGGGCGCAACTCAAGGTACCCAGGGGGAGCAAATAAGGCTCCAGTAGCAAGAAGAAAGACTCATCTGTAGTGCTAAACTACTTTATTTACAGTCTATGTACAGAGTCTCCATTTCTACGTTTGTGTTCTCCGAACAAGAGTACAGAACTGCGACACGGCAGATGTGAAACTAAATTACAATAACAACCCTTAGATGGATGAGATAAAGCAGACTTCCATTCCCACACTCTCTCTCAGATTCATGTGATTTATACCAAACGTAACAGTCCTGCTGAAGCAGCAGAGGATAAATAAAAAATCCAACAGGAGTTAGAATAATAGATTCATATAAATGTAGAGTTGGAAGGGACGCAGGTATCACCTGAGTCACACCCCTGCAATGCAGGAACCACAGCTAAAGAACCTCTGGCAGATAGCTATCCAACCTCACTTCAAGGGGCAAAAGGAGGCATCCCAACCCCATCAGTGTGTACACAATCAGAAACGCTGGCGCTGACATATAAATCCCTTCTGTTTGCCTTCTCCAAGGGCTGCCCTCTTGCCTTCCAGAGCAGAGATTGTCCCTTCCATGCACCGTGAGCAACTGTAGCAGCAAAAGGGTTGGCCTTCATGAATTACCTTGGTGTATCCCTGGCGACAGCTTTCGCTGCACCTTGAGTGAGGCGGGGTCTGTTCATAAAAGGAAGGATGTGGGTGGAGAAAGGGAACAGATAAAAGTTTTATTATTTCTCTTATAACAATAGAACTTGGGCACTTTTAATTTTAATTTTCCCATTTATAAATTTATACCAGTACAAATTTACACATCCAATTTAAATAACGAAATATTAATATTGACCCCCTCCACACCCTTTCTGCGATTTCTTATGTCATATCATTTCTCACTGCATATCCAATAAAAATACATTCGTTAGTTATCCTTTATTGTTGTTGTTGTTCAGTCGTTCAGTCGTGTCCGACTCTTCGTGACCCCATGGACCAGAGCACGCCAGGCACCCTTATCCTTCACTGCCTCCCGCAGTTTGGCCAATCTCATGCTAGTTGCTTCAAGAACACTGTTCCACCATCTCATCCTCTGTCGTCCCCTTCTCCTTGTGCCCTCCATCTTTCCCAACATCAGGGTCTTTTCCAGGGAGTCATCTCTTCTCATGAGGTGGCCAAAGTACTGGAGCCTCAACTTCAGGATCTGTCCTTCCAGTGAGCACTCAGGGCTGATTTCTTTAAGGATGGATAAGTTTGATCTTTTTGCAGTCCATTTATCCTTTATACTCAAGTTAAATTGTTTCACTGCTCATTTTTAATTCAAGCCTGCTAGTCCTTTAAGTGGTTTGCAATAGTTCTTCAAATAGTCCTGAAATGTTCCCCATTCTAAATTAAGAATTCTCTCTTCGACGCCCAGAACTGTTCAAAAACCAAGGCGCGGCTTCCGATTGGCCGCAGGAGCTTCCTGCACTAAAGTGGATGTCGCGGAAGCCGTGTTGGATGTTCGGCTTCCGAAAAATGTTCGCAAACCGGAACACTCACTTCTGGGTTTGCGGTGTTCAGGAGCTGACTTGTTCGGGAGCCAAGCCGTTCAACAACCAAGGTACCAAGGTATGGCTAAGATTATAGGAATGCCTAGGTTGGCCAGTCAGTCTCTCTGTACATGAGTCAAGAGGCTGAATGGAGATCCAATTGTTTGTTTGTACTGCTATTACTTGTCAGGAACATCCTACACGTGAGTAGGAATCCAATAGAGACACATGCCCGGCTGGCATGTTTTCTCTCTCCTGGTGGGTCATTCTGGAGCTTCAAAAGCTTTCTCCAGCCTGAACATCACAGCGACTGATACCAAGAGGCATCAGCACACTTTAGGATCAGCAGAGTGTTAGCAGTTCCCATGACAGACTCAGCAGCACAGCAATATTTGCTAAACTGCTTTATTTATACATAATACTCTGGGAGCATTCTGACTCAGCTCCTTCCTCTTTCTCATCAGACAGCAAAGAGAAAGAACAAAGGACTATAGTCCCACATCACGGAACACAGTAATATAAACATCCTGTCTCCGTCACTTCCCACAATGTGGAATGAAAACATATGCCATCATGTGATAGAAACGATCCCATGACTGCAACACGGGGCAAGAATCCTAACATTACTATGCTACTATATATTTGTTTATACCCTGCCTTTTGCCCCGATGGGAACTCTAGGTGGCTTATAAAAAGATAAAATTGGATAACACAAGGCAAGGATGTTCATTGCATGCCCTCCAACATTTCTCTGATGAAAACTGGGATGTCCTATTCCATGATGATGATAATAATGCTGGTGGTAGTATTAACAATACTATTTATACCCCACCCATCTGACTGGGTGGCACAACATATATAAAAACATATTAAGACATCAAACATTAAAGATCTTCCCTATACAGGGCTACCTTCAGATGCCTTCTAAAGGTTGTCTAGTTATCTCACTGGCTTGGGGGTTGGATAACTCCATACCCTCCAAAAATTTCCCTGTGGAAAATAGGGACATCCTAAGGAAAAGTGGGACATTCCAGGATCAAATCAGATCCTGGGAAATAGGGACACTTGGAGGGTCTGTCATCGTCCCCTTCACTTGGTGGCTTTGAGTTTCTAGTGAAAAAAGAAAGAAAATTAAGTAGGTCTCACCTGGTTACACCACCTAGGCCACACAATGGCATCTGGATCTATAGCAAACATTATTGTTGAGGGGTTGTGTCTCTCTGCACTCCCAACCTTCACTTTCTCAATTGATTTATTGGGGAGCACTAACACATTCACAACATCAAAGGCGGCTGCCAGGTGTCCATTCTCATCCAAGTGCAGCCTGTCTACAGAAGTATTGTCGAAGTGGAAGTTTCTCAGGAAAGGGTGGAGCTAGAATGGCAAACAAAACAGCAGCATTTAGAAATGGAAGTCGGATATTGCAAACCTGCTTTGTTGGACCTCCAAAATTCTGAGCATAGATAAGCAAGCATGACTTGGAACAAACTTGGGTCTCCAGCAGCTTTTGGACTACAACACCCATCACCCATGACCACTGGTGCTGCTAGCTAGGGATGATGGGTGTTGTAGTCCAACAACAGCTGGAGACCCAAGTTTGGGAAACACTGTCATAGAATATAAACACAATAAGAGCCTGTTCGAGCAGGCCAACGGCCCATCGAGTCCAGCATCCTGTTCTCACATTGGCCAAACCAATGCCTGTCGGAAACCCACAAACAGGACCTGAGCACACCTGCAATGCTCTCCGCAGCAGTTCGTATTGTTGGTATTTAGAAGCAGAACAGGGTCACCATGGCTAGTAGCCATTGATAGACTTCTCTGTGGATTTGTCTATTTTTCTTTTCTTTTTCTTTTTTTTAATAGGAATTTATTAGTTTTTTAAAAAAATACAAAAAAGATAAACATACAAAATACAAGACAAAACACTACCACAATACACTACAATACAACCAATAATACAAAAACAAAACCTAACAAACATTTATTTAACTATACTTATCTTATTTATAACCCTATTTTGGGACTTCCTCACGTCCTCTCTTCAGCATTCATTTCAAATATACTATAGTAACTTTATAACATTTTTAAATTCTTCTTTCTCGACTATTCTTAATCCTTATCTATCATCCTATATCTATAATCTTATTCCTAACAAAGATAAACATAACACAATTCTAACTTCTTGTATCCTATTTAACCTAACATTTTATTACTGTCGCCTAAAATGTCCTCTGTTTTCACGTCGTTTCAAATATTCTTTGAATTTCTTCCAATCTTTTTGCACCTTCTCCTCCCTCTGGTCTCGGAGTTTTGCGGTCAGTTCTGCGAGTTCCATATATTCAATCAACTTCATCTGCCATTCTTCAACTGTTGGTAACTCTTCAGTTTTCCATCTTTTAGCAATTAAAATCCTAGCGACTGTTGTGTCATACATAAAAAATATTCTGTCTTTATTGGGAATTTCATGGTTGGTCATGCCCAGCAGAAAGGCCTCTGGTTTCTTAGTAAATGTGTTTTTCAACACTTTTTAAAGTTCATTATAGATTTTCTCCCAGAAGTCCTTTACCTTTGGGCACGTCCACCACATATGATAGAAGGTACCTTCTACTTGTTTGCACTTCCAACATTCATTACTCATGCCATGATACATCTTAGCTAACTTTACTGGAGTTAAGTACCATCTATAAATCATTTTCATCATGTTTTCCTTCAACACATTACATGCAGTAAACTTGGTACCCTCCCTCCACAGTCTCTCCCAATCCTCCATCATTATGTTATGTCCCACATCCTTAGCCCAATCAATCATTACTGATTTAACCATTTCATCTTTTGTATGCCACTCTAGCAACAGATTATACATTCTGGAAAGATTCTTAGTATTCGGTTCTATTAACTCGGTTTCCAACTTGGATTTCTCTGACTGAAAGCCTTGTTTCTTATCCAACTTAAAAACTTCATTTATCTGATAATATTGCAACTAGTCAGATACTTTCTCTTTCAATTGTTCATAACTTTTCAGTTTAAAATTCTGACCTTCTTGTTCTAAAATATCAGCATATTTCGGCCACTTTGCAGGCATGTTAGGTTTCTTGTAGGCCTTAGCTTCAACTGGTGAGATCCATCTGGGGGTCTTCCTCTCTAACAAATCTTTATTTCGAATCCAAACCTGATACAAGGCATTCCTAATAATGTGATTTTTAAAAGCTTTGTGGGCCTTAACTTTGTCATACCAAGATAAGCGTGCCAACCAAATACATTATCATGTCCTTCCAAGTCCAACACGTCCGTATTTTCTAACTTAAACCATTCTTTCAACCAGCAAAAGTCTGCGGCTTCAAAGTAAATTCTTAAATCTGGCAGTGAGAATCCACCTCTTTCTTTAGAGTCTGCCAAAATCTTATATTTTATCCTAGGTTTCTTCCCCTGCCAGATAAATTTAGATAAATCCTTTTGCCACCTTCTGAAACAGTCCAACTTATCAATAATCGGTAGTACTTGCAATAAAAACAGCATCTTTGGCAGTACATTCATCTTGATAACTGCTATTCGGCCCATCAAAGACAATTTCAATCTGGTCCATATAACCAAGTCTCTTTTTATCTCACTCCACAATTTCTCATAATTATCCTTGAACAGGTTCAGATTCTTAGGTGTCAAATTCACCCCCAGATATTTTACCTTGTTGACAAGGCTAAGTCCTGCTTGAACTTGTAATTTCTGTACCTGCTGTCTATTTTTCTTTTAAAGCCATTCCGATTGGTGGCCATCGCTGCCTTCTGTGGGAGTGAGTTCCATAGATTAACTATTTGTTGCATGAAGGAGTACTTTCTTTTGCCTGTCCTGACTTTCCCAGCTGGGTTATGGGCCCAGCACACTTCCACTCTAGAGGAAACTCACGTTATTTTCTAGTCCTGATTGATTCATTTTCTAGATATGTCTGGGTTTATGTGCTACAAAAGAAATCAGAGGCTTTTCAGAGATTTCAGCAATTCTGTGCATGGCTTAAGAATGTGCACAATGAACATGTACGCTGTTTTTTCACTGACAGGGGTGGTGAGTTCTGTTCAGAAGAATTTTAAAGTTTTCTCTCTGAACAGGGAATTGAACACTTGACCGCCACACCCAGGTCACCATGGCAGAATGGCCTGTGTGAAAGAATGAACCAAACACTGCAACAAGGGATTAGAACTCTGTTGCATGATTCTGGCCTCTCTAACTCCTTTTGGGGGGAGGCTCTGTCGTGCTTTACTTATGTCTATAACAGGAGATTTCATTCAAGCATTAAGAGTACTCCGTATGAGATGTTGTTTCAGAAGAAACCATTTGTAAAGCATCTGAAAATTTTTGGTTCAGAAGTCTGGGTACACACTGTGAAAAATGACAAACTGAGTAAGTGTGGTCAACATGGTATCTTTCTAGGATATGAGAAAGGTTCTTATCGTGTTCTGATGACAGACACAAAAGCAATAAGGTTGACCAGGAGCATAGACTGTAATCCTAAATGGGACACAGTTGGTATTTTCCAATGTTACCCACTGTCTGATGATGGAAATGTAAAACCAAAACCAGAAAAGAAAAAGGTTAAATCTGATGGTGCTGATTCTAGTGATGGTGGAGAGTCTGATCCTGAAACAGACTTTCACAGTGCCCAAGCCTCAGTTAAAGATGAGCCAGAGGCTGGTGCAGATGAACAACCTTTGTTCACAATAGATCATCATTCTCCTAAGGAGAAAATGGATCCAGATGATCAGGAGACTGTAAGATGGTCCCAAAGAACCACC
This sequence comes from Lacerta agilis, assembly GCF_009819535.1. NCBI lineage: Eukaryota > Metazoa > Chordata > Lepidosauria > Squamata > Lacertidae > Lacerta > Lacerta agilis. The sequence continues at coordinate 117,057,218 of NC_046313.1, read as the reverse complement.
AAGGGAAAACCACCAAAGCGTTTTTCCATAGAGTTTGCCAAAACTGCTGTTACTGCCAGTAATTCAGATTCTGTGTTTGAACCAACCAGTTACAAAGAGGTTCAAAACATGTCAGCCAAAGACGCAGAACCTTGGCTTAATTCTGTGAAATCTGAATTGAATTCCCTCAAGCAAAATGAAACGTGGGAATTGGTTCCACAAGAACCAGGCATGAAATTGGTAGATAGCAGGTGGATTTTCAAAGCCAAAACTGACAAACATGGTAAAGTGCTCAGACACAAAGCTAGGCTAGTAGCTCGTGGTTTTTCTCAAATTCCTGATCAAGACTATCACGAGACATATTCACCAACAGTTAGGCTTGAAAGTGTCAGACTGTTGATGAAACTTGCTGCTGAGGAAGGCATGACAATTTCACACCATGATGTGAATACCGCATTTTTATACGGTGTTCTAGATGAAAACATTTATATGCTGCCACCAGATGGTGTACAAGTAAAGCAAGGAATGGTGTGCAAGTTTTAAAAGTCTTTGTACGGCCTCAAGCAGAGTTCTCGCTGTTGGCATACTAAACTTACAGAAATACTGTTTTCCTTAGGTTTTGAACAAGGAAAGGCCGATTCCTGTGTTTTTGTAAAAGAGCACAAGCAACAGAAGTTTTATTGCATCTGTTACGTTGACGATCTCTTATTTTTTTGGAAAGATGTAAATATTTACAAAGACACGCTCACAAAATTGCAGAAACATTTTGATATGAAAGATCTGGGAGATGTGACTAATTACTTGTCATTAGAAGTTGAAAGGAATGGCAAAGGTGATGTTCTGTTACACCAGACATGCAAAATTAAGGATTTGGTCCAGAAATTGAGACTCACTGAGTCAAATGCAGTGGACATTCCCATGGTCACAGGGTACCAACATGACACGACTGCTACAATGTTTCCTGATGTCACATTGTTTCGGAGCATATTGGGCAAGCTAAGTTTCATAGCTAGATGCACCAGGCCTGATATTGCCATTAGTGTAAATCTGCTCAGCAGATATTCAAATAATCCCACAGTGCAAGACTTTAAAGCGCTCAAACATGTTGTCAACTACCTTAAAGGTACTATGCACTATCGCTTGCGTCTTTCTAGCCAGAAGTCAGGTGGTTTAGAAATTTATACGAATGCCAGTTTTGGAAGTGACGCAATTGATGGGAAAAGCACTTCAGGTATCTGTTATATGTACAACCAATGTGTTTTTGATTGGGCATGTAAAAAGCAAGCGACTGTAAGTTTGAGTTCATGCGAAGCAGAGCTCAATGCATTAACTCACTCACTTATGGACATTGAGTGGTTATTGCAGCTATGCCAAGACATTAGACTGAAAGTTACTTGTCCAGTTAATGTATACCAGGACAGTAAATCTTGCATAGCACTGATACATTCTGAAGGTTGCAAGCAAAGAACAAAGCATTTGCAGATTAAATTACAACGTGCCAGAGAATGTATTCAGAAAAATGTTGTAAAGGTTTCATATGTACCTGGAAAGGAAATTCCTGCTGATGTGTTGACTAAGGCTGTGAGCAAGGAAAAACTTGGTATATATGTTAAACAGTTACAGTTATGTTAGATTCTCCCAAACCTGGGGATGAAATGGGGGAGTATGTTAGTATTTCACCCCCTCCCTTTGTGAGAATCGTATGACTTGTGGTCTGAGAGAAGGAGGAGGGAACTGAGTCTTTGATCTCCTATTTAGCTTCTCTGTGTCAGACTGGATGTGTGTGTGTTAGAGACAGGGTTTGTTCTGTAGATAAGATGTGTCGAAGAAACTTAGCCACACAGGCTGTGTATTTATGTATATAATGTAGCTTGTAGAAAATAAAGAAGAACTGTTTCAAGTTAACATAGCCAGCGCTTTATTTGACCTCTGAGGTAGTGAAGGTGCTCATGAGAGACAGTCCTGAGTCCAGTTATCCTGATTAAGCTGTAGGTGTTCCAGTCTTCTCGCCTGGCCCAGTCAGGGCACAAAGAGGGGCACAAGACGTGGATAGATCCTGGCTTAAATCAACAGGCTTGTGGCTCTTCCCATCATGCAGAGAAGGGCAGAGTGAACTGGCGAGAACTCTTTGGTCCAGCCAAGCTTCCAAGGGGCAGCCATTGGAATGCACTGCTGCAGACAGCAACAGTGGCTGGTCAGGGCAAATGGAGCTCCAGCCCACCAACCTTCGGCCAGGCTCCCTGCCCGCCTTCTTACTTTTGAGCAGTCCAATGGGTGGCATTGCCTGTTGGCTTCGTCCTCTTTGGAATGTTGCATTCGTAGAACTCATCGAGGAAGAGGATGGGGACGAAACATTCATTTGACTATGCCTGTCATCTACCTCCCTGCCTCCTACCCTCTGAGGTCCAATGACCACAGCTAATGTCAGGGTTGAGCCAGACGAGGAGGAGTGGTGGCAAGCCCCCCCCGGTGAGGCTGCACCCACGGAAGAATCTGGGGAAATGGAGGAGTTCATACCTGGAGAAGAGTGGTGGCGGCACTCCTCAGAAGAGGAAGAATCAGATGGAGAAGGGGAAAGACCAGAACAGGAGGAGGAAGTTGAGCCAGAATCAGGCCCTTGTGAGGAGAGACACCGGCGGGGCCCCTCCACTCCTCCCTTCTTAGCTGTAGAGCGTAGAGCTGAGAGACGCAGGGAACAATTAGAGGCAGCTGCAGCTCATAAGAGACATGATTATGGGACAGCTACTTAAGGAAGGCCGGCTGCTTTGCTGAGTGCGTGGTTGTTCTTGCTTGTCCTGTTCCTGATTCCTGGCTTGTTTCTAACTTGACTTGTTCCTGACTTGGCTGGTTCCTGACTTGGACTGTTCCTGACTTTGGCTTCTCTTGACCCCGGTGCTGATACCTGACTTCGGCTGGCTTCTGACCCGGACTGTTTGACCTTGGCTTACCTTACTCTGACTGCTGCTTTTCAGCACGCCAACTTGTTGGCGCCCTAACAGCTAAGGATGAAATGATGCTCATTGGAAGAACTTTGGACACTCACTAACTCTCAGCCTATTGGGGATGGAGGAGAAATTCAATTTCCGTTTGTGATCAAAGCTGAATTTATCAAATTTGCACGTTCCAAAACAGTAAGAGAATCGGAGCAGAGCCAGCCTCCCAAATCTACACTAAGCCCAATTTTGCAATGCGGTTCCTCCAACCAAACAACGTTCATGAGCATTTGTATGTTAGGGGGGAATGTGCATGAAAATGGCCATATCCATGAAAATAGCATACAACATGTTATTTTGGGAGTGCTTGCTTCCAAATATGTGTACATTAATCAAAACTGCATACAAAAAATGTGTTAATTAGAAGAAATTCACACTAAATTTCTGAAAAAATTTCATGAGGGTTTAAAATATAACAACAACAACAACAACTGTAGCCCAGTCTCTTCTGGGAAGGAAGAAAACTTAAACACGTAGCAGAACTCCAAAAAAATAGACCAGATGCAGTTGTACTCCAGACGCAGTTGGAATTTGCTGCCAAGGAGTGTGGTGGAGTCTCCTTCTTTGGAGGTCTTTAAGGGAAGGCTTGACAGCCATCTGTCAGGAATGCTTTGATGGTGTTTCCTGCTTGGCAGGGGGTTGGACTGGATGGCCCTTGGGGTCTCTTCCAACTCTATGATTCTATGATTCTATGATTCATTCAGCAGAGCTTTTACTTGGTACTGAAGTACCTACACCAGATACAAACCTACACCAGATACAAACCATCACAGAATTCCCAATGACGTTGGAACCCCAAAGGTTTGGTGAACCCATCCGCTAGGTTCTCTTGGCTTGGACAGTACTTCAGCTTCACCAAGCCTGTCTGGACACTCTGACAAACATTTCGAAACCGGATGTCCAAATGCTTGGTTCTGACTTGAACTGCCCAGTTTCTGCCAGTTTCATACAGGGCTGGTTGTCCTCCCAAACTGTGATGGGTAGGCAACACTCCCCATTGACCTCCTGGACCAAACACTTGTAAAACTCCATCTCCTTACAGACTTTAGATAACACACTGAATTCAGCTTCTGTAGAGGAGAGAGCAAGGAGACTCTGCTTTCTGGACCTCCACCCAACAAGAGCCTCCCCGTACTTGACGATGAGTCCAGACACTGACTTCCTGTCTTCCAGATTGGCCCAGCTACTGTCAGACCAGCAAGAGAGCTGTGCTCCACCTTCTGCTGACAGTTTGAGACACCAATGCCTGGAACCTTGCAGGTACCTAAGCACCCTCTTGATGCCATTCCAGGCATGCACACTGGGGTGTGCAGCCTCCCTGCTGAGCAGATTTACAGCAAAGGCTATATGTGGTCTGCTCCACTGGGAGAGATACAACAGACTTCCTAGAGCTGACTGGAACACCTCGGGGCTCTGGAACACAGAGTGTTCCCCGGACTGACTGTCCTTCATGAAACAAGTCTCCATGGGTGTTCTGACACTAGTACAATCAGACATTCTGAACTTCTCAAGCAACTGCTCAATCTTGCTTTCCTGACTCAGCAAGAAACTGCTGTCTTCTGTCCTGTCAATCTTGACTCCTAGGTAGACATTCACTGGACCTAGTTCTTTCAGCTTGAAATGCTTACTAAGCTCCTCTGCAAACTCTTGCACTTGACTCTCTGACTTAGCAAGACAGATGATGTCATCAACGTAACAAAGCACCAGAGTCTGCTCCTGGCCGGAACCCGCCAGGTAAAGACAACTGTCAGCAAGACTCCGCTGGAAACCCATGCTTTCCAAAGCTTCGTGGAGACACAAATTCCAGTTTCTGGCAGACTGTTGTAGGCCATAGATGGATTTGTGTAGCCTCCACACAACATTCGGCTTATTGCCCTCGAACCCTGGTGGAGGTAGCATGTACAGAACCTCCTCCAAAGATGAGTTCAGATAAGCGACGTCAACATTGAAGTGATGCACTACAAAGCCTCTCTGAGCAGCTACAGCTAACAAAAAGCGAAGAGTTTCACTCCTAGAAGTCGGCGCATACACCTCCGTGTAATGCAAGCCCTTCCTCTGTGTGAGTCCTCTGGCTACTAGCCTAGCCTTGTACTGAGGCTCTCCAGTTGCTGTGGGTTTAAGCCTAAACACCCAGCGACTGCTCACTGCATGCTTGCCCTCGGGCAGCGTCACTGTGGAGAACACATTCAGTGCCTTCATGGAGTCCATCTCCTTCTGCATTGCCTCGTGCCACTTTGTGGCTTCTGACTCTGGCAACTGCTGCACTTCCTCGAAGCTCTCTGGCTCACACTGAGCCCTACAAGCCCACACGCTAGTGGCTGTGAACCTGTCAGGAGGGATTCCTTTTGTGGTCCTCTGGGACCTCCTCAGCATTACCTCGGATTCCCCCTCTGACCCAGATGAGCTGCACTCTGCCTGTGAGTCCCTGGTGTCTGGCGACTCTCCTACTGATCTGCTCCGCTTGGACCGTTCCCCTGGACCAGCTTCTGGAGACGTCCTACTGCGCTTGAACTGTCTCCCAGTCCTGGTTACTGGAGAGATGGGTGCACTCCTCGGCTTTTGCTTCGGAGTAGCTCCCCGTTGTGGTGCAACCTGGCCATGGCCGGAAGCTCGGCCCGAACCACCAGAGGGGCCAGGAGTGGCAGCACCACCACCTCCCGGAGCTGGACCAACAGCCGGGGCTGGTCTGCCAGCTGGACCCAGTCCACCAGCCGGACCACCACCCGGACCACCACCACCAGCAGGTGGAGCACCTGCTTGTCCCATGTCTTCAGGACCTTCCAGAATGTCCGTGAGGACTTCTGGATTCCCATGAATGCACTTCCACCCCTCTTGCTCACAGAACTCAGCACTGCTGCTGAGCACTATCCGTGACTGGTCCCTCCCCTCAGGGAAAGCGAACCTCCAGGCCTTGGAGGCTGGCTCGTACCCAACGAAGATCATCTTCTGGGACCTAGGACCACCTTTCTGGCGCTTGGCTTTGGGAAGAAGCACATAAGCTTCGCAACCGAAAACTCTCAGAAAATGGACCTTTGGCTTCTTGCCATACAACAGAGCATATGGCGTGTCTCCTATCACCGAACTGTATGTTCGGTTCAAGCAGAAAGAGGCACACTTCCATGCTTCTGCCCAGTACTTCTGAGGCAACTGAGCATCGAAAAGCATGGCTGACACCGCCTCTTGCAGCGTCCTGTTCCTCCTCTCGGCAACCCTGTTCTGAGGAGGAGCATATGGAGCTGACAACCTGTGCTTGATGCCTTTCTGGCGGAAAAACCCCTGCAATGCAGACCCGAGGAATTCCGAACCTCGGTCGGACTGAAAGCTGCGGACTTTGCAGGAAAACTCAAGTTCAACCGCCACGACTCACTCCTTGATCATGCTGGCCGCCTCCCCCTTGTGCTTGAGGGGAATGGTCCAGCCCGCACTCGAGTGGTCATTGGTTAGGGTCAGAATGTATTTGGCTCTACCCATGCTTGCAGTCTGCATGGGTCCACAGAGGTCTGCATGAACCAGAGCAAAACATTCAGTGGTGACCCTATCTGACCTGGGGTAGTGGCATGCCTTCACTTTGGCTTGTTTGCATGCTGCACAATCAAGAAACCGTGAGCATGGTGAAAACTCGCACCCTTCAGTGTTACCTGGTGCCTTCTTGACGTACTGCCAACACCTGTGAGAAAATCTCCTGTGCCACAAATGCAAACAATCATGATGCATCGGCGTGTTCGCACACAGCGCCTGGGCTGTGTCAGAGGTACCGTTACCTGTTTCCAAGACAAAAACCCCTTGTAACATGGATCCTGGCTCCAGCTGATTGTCTCATTGAAGTGTTTTGCAAAGCGTTCCAAATGGCATGGGCACTGTCCAAACCCGCCACCAAGGGCAATTGGGAACCCTCCAGGGACATGATGAGCATCCCTCTGGCCCTCTCATCTCTGCGTTGGGTGACCTGCACAGCAGCAGCACCAGCCCCAGCAGCCGCAGGAACCGGGGCAGCTTGCAGGCAATCTGAAAGCCCACAGGCAACCAACCAAGCCTGGCATTTCACCTGCCAATCCAGGAAATTGTGCCCATTCAGTGGGGCAAAAGGGCAGGAAAAGGACTCAGCACCCTCAGCAGCAGCCATTTCTCCCCCCGGGGCTTCTACTTACGACCGTAGAATGCAGCCTCACCAGCTCCGGAGTAAAGCCTGTTCACCAGCGAGCGCTCAGCCAGCCTTTGGCAGCACTCCCAGCTGGAGTTTTACTGCTGTGGCCTGTAGCCCTTCCTTGCATCGACGCTTGCAGACAGGCTAATTAATAGGGCCATAACCTTTGACGTTGGGAGGGGTTCATAGCAGTAAAACCCCCGCATCCAGAAGCCATAAATCTCGGCTGGAATGGAGCCCGGCAGGCTTCTGTTGCACAGTTTGAAATTCCTTTCGATTTCAGCAGAGTTGAATACACAGCCTCCTTGGAAGCAAAACCTGCTGCAAAAACGTCTGGAGAAAACAGTCTATCACGAACTCAGAACGACTCTTGCTTCTTTCAGCAAAGCAGTTTTATTACAGCAAATCATAAATCACATAGCGGGGGACAGAGCCGGCATGTCTGCCCTCCGTGAAACAGCAACGGAAGAGACTGGGAAATGCACCAGTACTAAAACATATACAGATAACAGAACGTCACATCCTGTGCGCTGGACGCAGCTTGGAGCTGAGTTTAACCCTTTCAGCTCACTCCTCACAGAACTACAATTTATCTAACATCTGACATTCATAGTTGACCTCTGATAAATAAGTAATGAAGAGGGAAAGTTTTATTATTTAGTTTTATTCTCTATAAGTCTTTTAATTTAGTTTTATAACCTCTGTGTATAACTTGCAAGAAGAAGCTTTTCTTTTATAAGACCTTTATGAGTTCTTTTTAAACTAAGCCTTTCTGCATAAACTCTTTACCTCTGTGTGCATTCTTTACTGACATACTGTTAATAAAGAAGTGAGCAGCTAAGTGGGCTCCCCTCTCCTCCTCCTCCTCTTCTCCTTATCTCTTACCTGGCTCTGAGTGGAACGGGGAGCACTGGACTAAATAACTGGTTACTTCCAGCTTTCTTCTTATACAGACTCAAGCCTTTTTCTGAATAGGAGTTTTTCAACTTTCTCTGGAGTTCTGAGTTTTCTGAGCTGAAAGTCAGTCTTTTTTTAAGAATTTATTAATTTTCCACATTAAACAACAAATAAACAATACAAATACAAATATAACAACACTACAAATACACTAACAAAAACAAAAGAAAAGAAAAAAGAACTTATGCATACCGAACACACGAACACTGGAACACTGCAATAATTATTATCTAAATCTAATTTCAACTCTTGGTTGTTGACTTCCCCCGTTCTCTCATCTGCCTTCAGTTCTAATTTACTTTAGTAACTTTGTAACTATTTTAACAATCATTCACCATTATTCATAATCCAAATCAGATAACATCTTCACTTATCTCAATTAACTTATTACTATCCAAATTACTATAAAAATTTCATATACAATAGTTCTTCTATACTATTTTAATCTAACATTATATAACTAAAGCCACCTATATTCACTGATTTTACTTCAAATGTCCAATTCTTCACGTTGTTTTAAATATTCTTTGAATTTCTTCCAATCTTCTTGTACCTTCTCCTCCCTATGGTCTCGGAGTTTCGCGGTCAGTTCTGCGAGTTCCATAAAGTCCATTAACTTCATCTGCCAGTCTTCTACTGTAGGGAGCTCTTCCCCTTTCCAGTTTTTTGCAATCAAAATTCTAGCGGCTGTTGTGGCATACATAAAAAACACTTTATCTTTCCTGGGTATCTCATGATTGGTCATGCCCAGCAGAAAGGCCTCTGGTTTCTTAATGAAAGTAACTTTCATCACTTTTTAAAGTTCGTTATAAATCATAATATTATGTCCAACATCTTTTGCCCATTCTATCATTACTGATTTAACCGTTTCATCTTTCGTATGCCACTCTAGCAACAAATTATACATTCTGGAAAGGTTTTTAGAGTTCTGTTCAATTAATTCTGTCTCCAACTTAGATTTTTCTGATTGAAAGCCAATCTTCCTATCCAACTTAAAAATTTCATTTATTTGGTGATACTGCAACCAGTCGGCAACCTCCTCCTTCAATTGTTCATAACTTTTCAGTTTAAAAGTCTGACCTTCTTGTTGCAGTATATCTGCATATTTTGGCCACCTTGCAGACATATTTGGCCTCTTATAAGCCTTGGCCTCTACTGGAGATATCCATCTAGGAGTCTTTTTCTCTAACAAGTCTTTATTCCGCATCCAAACCTGATACAAGGCCTTTCTAATGATGTGGTTTTTAAAAGCTTTGTGGGCCTTTACTTTATCGTACCAAAGATAAGCATGCCATCCAAATACATTATCATGTCCCTCCAAGTCCAATATGTCTGTATTTTCTAACTTGAACCAATCCTTCAGCCAACAAAAGGCTGCTGCTTCAAAATAAACTCTTAAGTCTGGGAGGGCAAACCCTCCTCTTTCCTTGGAATCTGTCAGAATTTTAAATTTTATTCTGGGTTTTTTCCCCTGCCATATAAATTTAGACAGGTCCTTTTGCCACTTTCTAAAACAGTCCAACTTATCTATAATTGGTATCACTTGGAATAAAAACAGCATCTTTGGTAGCACATTCATCTTTATGGCAGCAATTCTGCCCATCAAAGATAATTTCAGGCTTGACCAAGTCTCCAAATCTCTTTTTACCTCATTCCATAATTTTTCGTAGTTGTCCTTGAACAGGTTTAGGTTCTTCGGAGTTAAATTTACCCCTAGATATTTCACTTTTTAAACTAAGTTCAGTCCAGTACGTTCATGCAATTTCTGTATCTGCAACGGATTCATATTTTTTGTGAATACTTTAGTTTTGGCTTTATTTAGTTTAAAACCTGCTACATGTCCAAATAGTTCGATTATCTCTAACGCTTTGGGAACACTGCTTTCTGGTTCTTGTAGGGATAACATCAAGTCATCTGCAAAGGCTCTCAATTTATATTCTTTCCCCCCACCCTTATTCCTTTTATCTGCTTCTCTGATCTAATCATATTCAAAAGGACCTCCAGGACCGTGCTAAAAAGTAGTGGGGAGATAGGGCACCCTTGTCTCGTCCCTTTCTCAATTCTAATTTCCTCCGATATCACACTGTTTATTATAATTTTTGCTTTCTGTTCCTTATAGATGGCATTGATGCCATTTAAAAATCGTTGACTGGCCCCCATCTTTTCTAAATTTTTCTTCATAAAAGTCCAAGAAATATTGTCAAAGGCCTTCTCTGTGTTAATAAACATCAATGCTGCGTCCGTATTTATCTTCTTTTCCAGTCTCTCCAGTATATCCACAATAATTCTTGTATTACTATTTATCTGTCTTCCAGGTAGAAAACCTGCTTGATCCTTGTGAATATAGTCCTTCAGCACCCTTTTTAGTCTTGTGGCCATGACATTAGCAAAAACTTTATAATCCACATTCAAAAGCGAAATTGGTCGGTAATTTTTCATCAATGTTTTGTCAGAGTCTGGTTTCAAAATCAGTGTGATATAGGCCTCCTTCCATGAGTCTGGTGCCCTCCCTCCCTCCAACAGTCCATTACACACCTCCTTCAACGGCTGTATCAACCAATCTTTCAAGGACTTATAGTACTTTGCAGTCAGTCCATCTGGTCCTGGGGCCTTTCCAATCTGCATACTATTGATAGCATTTTCTATCTCTTGAGTTGAAATTAGGTGGTTGAGTATTGTTGCTTTATCTTCTGGGACTCCGTGCAATCCATTTTTCTCCAAGAATTGCTCAATCTCAATCTCCTCTACTTTCTCTTCTTTATACAATTTCTTATAGAATTTCTGAAAACACTTTCTGATCTCCTCAGGATTCTCCACGCTCTTGTCCTTAACCATTAAATTGGTGATGGTATTCAATTTCTGTCTCTTTTTTAACTGCTAAGCTAACAATTTCCCACATTTATTAGCTGAATCAAAAGTTCTCTGCCTCATGAATTTAATCTTCCATTCTATTTCTTAGTTTAAAATTTTAGCATATTGGGACTGCAAGAACTTTATTTCTTTCTGAATCTGTTGATTTTTTGGATGCCCTCTTAATTTCTTTTCCTTTTCTTTTATTAAGCCCAACAGTCTTTCTTTCTCTAAATTTTGTTGCTTCTTCTTTTTAGATTTTTCACTTATGAGGAACCCCCTCATCACTGCTTTAGTTGCATCCCAAACGGTTCTCTTCTCTACTTCCGTATTGAAATTTATTTGGAAATATTCCTTCATCTTTTTTGCAGCTCTTTCAATAAGCTTGGCATCTCTCATCAGTGCATCATCCATTCTCCATCTAAAAGAATCCTTGGAGCCAACTTTCAAATTCAGTTGTACTGGATTATGATCTGAGCAATTCTTGGGGCAGATTTCTGCCTTCTGTATCTTAGGTGCCAATTCTTTAGAAATCCAAATGTAATCTATTCTGGACCATGACAGTTCAGATTCTGAAAAATATGTTGCCTCAGTTTCAATCGGGTTTTTTAATCTCCAAGCATCAATCAAATCCAAATTGTCCACCATTTGAAAAAAAGTTTTGGGCACTTTCCCATCATTTGTAATTTTTGTCCTTTGAGACCTATCCATTAATGTGGAAACTGCCCCATTAAAATCACCTAGGCAAACCACCTTATATTCCAAATAATCCAAAAGCAAATCATGGATCTTTTTATAGAAAATTGACTTTCCATCTTTAGGTGCATAGAGTCCCAGAATAATAAAAAAATTCGCCTTGTATCTTAATTTCAATTGCAATATGTCTCCCTTCTTCATCTTTAAAAAGCTGTCTTGGACTGTATTTTTCTTTTGCATAAATTACAACACCTCTTTTCTTGACTTTATCTGATGCTATAAATTCCTGGCCTAGCTTCTTATTCTGTAAAATCCTTCTGTGATGCCGAATTACATGGGTCTCCTGTAAACATATTAGATCCAAATTCCTCTTTTCCAATGCATGAAATACTCTGTGTCTCTTCGGCCTCTGGTTCAAACCTCGAACATTCCATGTCATCACCTTTAACGCCATCTTACTCTTCACCTCCTGTCGCCTCTCCTTTCTTGTCTTCCTCTGCTTCTCCTGAACTTGGTCCCCCTAACCCTGGGATTCGAAACAGTCTTGCTGGGTCCAATGGTGAGCCTTTAAAATCTTCTACGTATTTGTCCAGAAATTTCTGTTTATCGGCAAGGGATCTTATCCTAATTCTTCTCTCTTTAAACTTGAACATTAGGCCTTCAGGGAACTCCCAGCTAAAGGGGATTTTTCTTGTTCTCAGTTCAGATGATAGGTCGTTATAGTCAAATCTTCTGTTCAGGAAGTAACGTGGGATATCTTTATAGATGATGATTGTCTTCTGTTGTATCACCAGGTTATTCTTATAGTGTAGATCCAAGATCTGGTCTCTCTGATATCTGTTCTGGAACACCACCATACAGTCATTTACCACTTTAGAACTCTTTTTGCCTTTGGTTCCGAATCTGTAGGCCTTGACTATGAATGCTGCTAAATCTGATTCCTCCAGCTCCCAGAATGTTGAAAATTCCTTAATTATATAGTCCTTTAAGCTTTCCTGTTCCAACTCAGGAAGATTTCTCAATCTTAGGTTAGTCTCTCTCTCTCTCGTAGCTACAGAAAGGCAAGAGATTCTTGCACGTCTCTTTGCTGGGATCCAATCCTTTCTATTTTTTCCACATCCACATTCTCCAGTTTACTTTCCACCACTTTAATTTTTTCTTTAACTTCTTTAAGTTCTTCTGTTTCTTTTTTCAAAATTTTTACCTCTTTGCCAATCTTATCAATCTCCTCTCTATTTTGCCTCACATTTTTCTCAATAGCGCGTATGGATTTCTCAAGTTTTTTCCGAAGAATCCTTGATTTCTGCTTGTAGTTTCTCAGATGACACATTTACAGAGTCCTTAGTCTCTTTTATTTTACTTCCCAACTTCTCTGCCACTGCCTGCAAATCGGCATTCACTTTTTCAATAGCAGCAATCATTTGGTCCTCAAAACTTTTAGAAATTGAAGCTTTTCTCTTCTCTTCCTCTTTTTTCACTTTAGATCTTGTAACTGAGGAAGCTTCTTGCATTTCCAAAACACCCTGCAGTTGGTAGTTCAAGGTCACCTCAGTAAGAGTCACAGTCTCAGACATTCACAGGGAGCCAAATCCAAACAATGCCCAAGATAAACACCAGGTGGCCAGCTTGTAAATCCAGAGAGTAAAGAGTCCAACAAAACCGCGTTTTCCCAAGCAAAGTCCCATGCAACTCCGGCTTCCCAATATCAAAAGTCCCAGGCTTAGAAATTTAAAAGTTAAAAAAATTCTTTAAAAGTCAAGAAAAGTTACCAGTTAAACAGTCCAAGGCAGTCTTTACTTATAATCCACTCAGCAAACTGCGAGGGAGGGCTCTGTTTCCCTCTCTTGCGGCTTGCTTTGGAGCAGTGGGGCTTCAAAGCCTCGAAGGAGGGCTCCGTTTATCTCCCTCGCAGTTTGCTTTGGAGCAGCAGGGCTGCACAGGAGACGCTTAGCTCCTGCCTAGCCCCGCTGCTTTGGGGCAAGCGGCGAGGGAGGGCTCTGTCTGAGCCGCTTTCCCTCTGCCCACCCCACAGAGAGCCTGGGAGAAGGGAGGTGCGGTTGCCCCTATGAGAGGTGGTGATGCGATCAGCGCCCCGAAAGCGCTCCTTTTGGGGCGCTCATCCTGCCACCGCCTCTATCAAGAGCAGGCTTCCTTCCCCCCTCTCTCTTCCCTCCCTCCCTCCCTCCCTCCCTCCTCCCTCTCTTTCACCCCTTCCTTCCTTGTCTTTCTTTCTTTCTTTCTCCCTCTCACCCCTCCCCCTCTCTTTCTTTCCCTCTCACCCCTTCCTTCTCTTTCCTCCCTCCCTCCCTCTCTTTCACCCCTTCCTTCCTTCTCTCCCTCCCTCCCTCCCTCCCTCCCTTCTCTCTCTCTCTCTCTCTCTCTCTCTCTCTCCCTTCCTTCCTTCCTTCCTTCCTTCAATTGGCCGGGGGGGGGGGGGGCAGAAGGTGATCTCGCCTAGGGAGCAAAAAACCCTAGCACCTGCCCTGTTTGCGTTCACAATAAACTGGAATCTTTGTTAATACGTTACAACCTGACTGAGTCTGAATATATTACCGGGGAAACCTGCTTGGTGGCAGTGGAAGAGATAAGCCGTGATGGTGCAGGGTCAATAGTCCGTGGAATGACCGGGGGCTCTTTGCGAAACCACAACAGTCAACTGGTCTTTAGGTACCAAGTCATTGTTTTGTGTAAGCGTTTGCTGAGGGCCCCCCAAAATTGCAAGAAGGGGACGAGAACACCCCCAAAATCCACAGTGGATGTGTGTATATGCTCATCTTAATTGAGCAGACCATGTGGCATTTGGGTGACACGTCAGCATGTTGGACGACATGTGCTCACAGTGAGAGCAGAGTGTGCAACGTAAGCTTGATGTCAGCACATCCTTGTGCATGTTGTGCGGCCTCACCCCCCCTTAATCGTGACGGCAAGGTGGCGTTCTTGAGACAGATGCTGACACTTGATTTGAGTGGGAACGTTAGCACACTGTGCCTGTGCTGCCTCAGCGTTAGTTTTGCTTACGCTCGCTCCAGGGATGCAAACCAGAGGGGGTGTGGAGATCCAGAGCTTACAGGGTTAACAACTCACTGGATGTTATGTTCTTTTTTTTTTTTTTATAAGATTTTATTAATTTTCTCTTTTATAAACAAAAACAAAAAATAACACAAAATACATACTAGTACACAAACATTAAACAACAATCATAACAATAACAATGAACATAAATAAAAATAAAACAAATACAAACCTCAAACATGCATCTCTAGCTTATTCTTGATTCAAACTTGTCTTATTTCCAACATTGTGACTTCCCCCATTCCCCCCACTGCATTCATAAATTATCTATAGACTCTGGGTAGTTTTGTATCTTTTCCCCTAACATTTACCATATCTCAAACTTCAAATCAATCCAACGAATATATTTATAAACTTCAACTTCATTTCCATCTCTATTTTATATTAATATTCTTAACTATTTATTTCCTTCATACTTAAATCATCTACCCAATTTTAACAAATCTTATCAAGCTTAAGCCTATTCTACTAGCTAACTCTGCTTTTAATGTCCAATTTTACGCTTTTAATCAGATAATCCTTGAACTTCTTCCAATCCTGCGACACCTTCTCCTCCCTCTGGTCTCGGATTCTCGCGGTCAGTTCGGCGAGCTCCATAAAGTCCATTAATTTCATCTGCCATTCTTCCACTGTCGGAATCTCTTCACCTTTCCAGTTTCTTGCAAGCAATATTCTAGCAGCTGTTGTGGCATACATAAAAAACACTCTATCTTGACTGGGTATCTCTCCATTGGTCATGCTCAGAAGAAATGTCTCTGGTTTCTTACAAAAGGTAATTTTCATTACCTTCTTTAATTCATTATAAATCTTATCCCAGAAGGCCTTTACCCCCGGGCATGACCACCACATATGAAAAAAGGTACCTTTTGCTGATTTACATTTCCAACACATATCAGAACTTATAGGATTCATCTTAGCTATTTTAACCGGTGTTAGATACCATCTATATAACATTTTCATAATATTTTCTCTCAAACTATTACATGCTGTGAATTTAATACCTTCCTTCCACAATCTCTCCCAGTCTTCCATCATGATATTATGGCCCACATCTTTTGCCCAGTTTATCATTGTTGATTTTACTTGTTCATCTTTTGTATGCCACTCTAGCAACAAGTTATACATTCTGGAAAGGTTTTTAGAGTTCGGTTCTATTAGTTCTGTTTCCAGTTTAGATTTCTCCATTTGAAAACCATTCTTTTTGTCCGCCATAAAAGTCTCAAAAATTTGATGATATTGCAGCCAGTCAGGGACTTCGCTTTTCACCTGATCGTAGCTTTTCAGTTTAAACAGTTCACCTTCTCGCTGCAATATATCTGCATATCTCAGCCATCTTGCGGACATATTGGGTCTTTTATAGGCCTTGGCCTCTACAGGTGAGATCCACCTAGGGGTCTTTCTCTCTAACAGATCTTTATATCTCGTCCAAACCTGAAATAAGGCTTTTCTAATTACATGATTTTTAAAAGTCTTGTGGATTTTTACTTTATCGTACCAAAGATACGCGTGCCAACCAAACATGTTGTCGAAACCTTCCAAGTCCAAAACATCTACATTTTCTAATTTAAACCAATCTTTTAACCAGCAAAAGGCAGCAGCTTCAAAGTAAATCTTTAGATCCGGCAGGGCAAATCCTCCTCTCTCTTTTGAGTCTGTTAAAAGCTTAAATTTTATTCGGGGTTTTTTGCCCTGCCAAATGAATTTCGATATGTCCCTTTGCCATGTTTTAAAACAATCCACTTTATCCAAAATTGGAATGGCTTGAAATAAAAACAGCATCTTTGGTAAACGTTCATTTTGGTAAAACGTTCATTTTAATGGCAGCTATCCTGCCCATCAATGAAAGTCTTAATCTTGTCCATATCTCTAAATCCTTCTTTATCTCTGTCCACAATTTTTCATAATTGTCCTTATACAGGTTCAGATTCTTTGCCGTGAGATTGATACCTAGGTATTTTACTTTCTTGACACAATTGAGGCCAGTGCAATCCTGTAGTTTTTGTATCTGCTCAAAGATTATGTTCTTTCACTGGGGTGTGTCTTGCCCACATACGGGCACTTTCCTTTGTTCTGATTTACCTTTCTGTTTTACCTGACAAGGGAGAGGTCATGAGTTCGTCTTCTCCCAGATAGTTTGTTATTTTGTGCCACTGTACAATAAATTAGAAGAAGCCGACGGGAAAAATCTACCGACAGCATACAAATCAATATGGCTAACCTGATCAAAAACAGGTATGCCCCTGGGTGTTTATATATACAAACACCGTAGCTTAGCTGAATCTCAGGGTTATATATACATATATATACACTGTATATATTCTTTAAAAAGGCAGAGCTCAATTCGCCACACGTTAAAGTCATAACTTGCATTTCTAGAGGGGTATTCCTGGGGGGGGGGGAGAAAAAGTCATTACCCTTCCCACTCCTCACTCCGCAGCACACAGTTAAAATTTCTTCATGCCGCACAGCAGTGGTCCTTTACCTTTACCTAAAACTGTGGAACTCACTGCCACAGGAAGCAGCTTGGATAGCTTTGAAAAGAGGGCCTGACAAATCCATGGGGGAGAGGGCTACCGGTGGCTGCTAGCTGGAATGGATCAACATAGCTGGAAGTACCTATGCTTTTGAATGTCCGGGGGCGGGCACACAAGACACTCTCCTGGGGTTTCCAGCAACTGGCCTTTGAAAGCATTGCATCTCCGCTGGTTCCCTTTTATAAAAATTGAGTTGCATATTTTCCTTAGAAGAACTGCAATTCCCCACAACGACCGTGCGAGGTGGGTTAGGCAGAGTGCCATAGCGACAGGCCCAGAATCACCAAATGAGTTTCATGGCCGAGTGGAGATTTGAACCCTGGTCTCCCAGGTCTTAGACCCAGTTACAGGTAGGTAGCTGTGTTGGTCTGCCATAGTCAAAACAAAACAAAAAATCCTTCCAGTAGCACCTTAGAGACCGACTAAGTTTGTTCTTGGTATGAGCTTTTGTGTGCATGCACACTTCTTCAGATACAGGTCTTAGACCGTCAGGCTAACCACTACACCACACTGCCTCTTTCTAGCTGAGCGCCTGTTATTGAACTTTCTAGAGAGAATTGACCCCCTTCTCTATCTCTTCTGATCCAGACATGGGGGGGGGAGCAGGGGAGGCAGCCCCCCCCCAAATCCAAGTAAATAAATAAAAATACTTAAGTAGAAATTGTAAAAAGTTTTTGACAGGTTTTTCTGAGGACTTGGGGTGAAAAGAAAGTAATTTGGAACAGCTGTTCTTGAGGCATTTCATTCTGAATCTGCTAGACGGAGCCAGACAGAGGGTGGTGGCAGGTGGGTGTCCTGCCCCCCAACATATATCCTGCCCCCCAATCATAATCCTGGTTATGCCCATGAACCCAGATGCCTGTAGGAAACCAGCAAGCAGGATCTGAGCCCTCTCCTCTCCTGCAGCTTTCAGCAACAAGTATTCAGAAGCATTACTGCCTCCTGCTTTTGACACTCAAGGAGTATAATTGCAGGACCCATCTTATGTTTGCGATGGTAAGATGCTTTAAACACTTTTCAGATTTTTCTGGTACGCAGGCTGAGACCCTACCTGCCCGCGGACTGTCTCGCCAGAGTGGTGCATGCACTGGTTATCTCCTGCTTGGACTACTGCAATGCGGTCTACGATGGGCTACCTTTGAAGGTGACCCGGAAACTGCAATTAATCCAGAATGTGGCAGCTAGACTGTGGGAATATGTTTTGTAAATGCTGTAATTAACCGGGTGCATTTATGGTTATTTATGGTTATTTATGTATATTTTTGTTTACTTCACGAAAAAAGGCTCCAACTTCAAATCTAGTAACGGTCGTTAGTCTTCTTCCCGCCAAAATCTAGCCCGGTAACAGGAATTTCATTGGTTGTTGTACTTGTTATGACGTTGATTGTTCTTCTAATAAATAGTAGCCGCTCCCTGTTTGTGGTGTGGAGAAAGCGCAAGGCAAGCCCAGGAAGATCATTGTTGCGTGGCAAGCCCACATAGAAAAGCGAAACTGAAACCAGCCACGCAGAGCAGCGGTAGTCTTAGTTGTTTTATTTCATTTTCGTTTGTACTTTAAATCCTTTTATTTGGCCCTTAGTTTTTTGGCCGCCTTTTGGTTTAGTTTTCCTCTCCGGAACCTTTTTGGTTCAGACAGACGCCTGCAGACACTCACGAGGCATCATCACAAACTCACAAGCTCAAACCTTCAGATTCCAGCCAGCGGACCCCTTTTTCATGGCGCGGTGGGAGCGGGACTCCAGGATTACCGGCCGTCCCATCCACAGGCTGGCCCCATAGCTGGTGCCCGCTGTGAGCATTAAAAGCCCATTTGCAGATAGCAAACTCAGTCTCTTACAGCAAAGTGCAGCAGAAGCAACTGTGGTTGGAAAGTAACATCTAAGGTTTTATTTATAAAGCAAATAACAAAACAACAAGACAACTCTTAGATCCATCTTCTTCAGCAGAGGGGTAAAAAAAGAGAGGGAGGAGACATTTTAATAGTTCCCATACTCATGCACCAATTAAGTAAAGGCAACCCACAACATTATGCAATGTGAGAATGAGACATTACAATACTGACATCCTCCCCCTTTTCATGATAACATTGCATTATCATCTAGTACATCTGTAACACCTGTACATATAGATTCAGTTGTTGTTTATTTACAACCTTCGACAACAAATCTGCGGGTATTTCTTTTCCTGGCATATATAATACTTGTATCAGCCCTTTCTGAATACAGTCTCTTGCATGTAACAGCCTGATCTGCAAATGCTTAGTTCTCTGCTTACACCCTTCAGATTTCAGTAAAGCCAAACAAGATTTGTTGTCTTGATACACCTTTATAGGACTAGATATTTCTACTTTCATGTCCTTAAATAATTGTAACATCCACTCAACATCCATAAGTGAGTATGTTAATGCATTAATCTCAGCTTCACATGAGCTCAGACTTACAGTGGTTTCCTTTTTGCATGACCCGTCAAATAAGCAATAATTATACATATAACATACACCTGAAGTGCTCTTTCCATCCATAGGATCATCTCCAAAACTTGCATCAGCATATATTTCCAGTCCTTTAGATTTCTTATTTGTAAACCTTAGCCTATAATGCTCTGTACCTTTTAAGTAGCGAGCAATGTGTTTTAATGCTTTCCAGTCTTGTACGTTTGGCTTGTTAGCATGTCTACTAAGCAAATTTACACTGATTGCAATATCTGGCCTCGTGCACCTAGCAATAAAGCTTAGTTTGTCTAACACACTTCTGATTAAAGTTGCATCAGAAAATGAATTATCATTATCTTCAAGTTGAAAACCTGTAACCATTGGTGTATCAACAGCATTGGCATCATTTAAATTTAATTTAGCAATCACATCATTAACCTTCTTTGTTTGATGTACTAGAATATCACCCTTTTGGTTTCTCTCTATTTTCAGAGAGAGATAATTGGTCACTTTACCAAGATTTTTCATGTCAAAGTGTTTTTGGAGCTTGGCTAATATGGTTTTGTACATAGTCTCATCTTTCCATAGAAACAAAATATCGTCAACAAAACAAATGCAATACAATTTTTGTTGTTTCTCTTCTTTGACAAATACACAAGGGTCAGCTTTACCTTGGTGAAACCCTAGAGAGAACAATACCTCTGTCAATTTGGTGTGCCAACAACGGGCACTCTGTTTTAGACCGTACAGGGATTTCTTTAAACTACAAACCATTCCCTGCTGCACCTGAATACCATCAGGTGGTACCATGTAAATGCTTTCGTCCAGATTACCATACAAAAAAGCTGTATTTACATCATGATGTGACACATTCAATTGTTCCTCAGCAGCAATTTTTAGCATCAATCATATACTCTCAAATCTTACAGTAGGTGAATACGTTTCGTGGTAGTCCTGGTCTGGAATTTGTGAGAAACCACGTGCAACTAATCTGGCTTTGTGTCTGATCACATTTCCATGTTGATCAGTCTTGGCCTTAAAGACCCAATGACTGTCAATCAATTTCATGCCAGGTTGCATTGGAACTAATTCCCAAGTATTGTTTTTATGGAGGGAATCTAGTTCAGCCTTTATGGCATTAAGCCAAGGCTTTGCATCCTCTGAAGATAAACTCTTTACTTCCTGGAAGCTTGCAGGTTCAAAAACCTGTTTTGAACAGATAGCAACAGCTGTATCAGTTATGGCTGCATTAGCATACTCCTGTGCATATCTCTTTGGTGGAACGCCCTTTGTGGCTCTCTCAGACCTGCGCATATTATGCAAATCTTCAGGATCAGGCTCCTGCTTTGGAGTAGTAAAGAGTGGTATCTCTGACTCTGTATGAGACTCATCAGACGGTCTTGGGAATTCTTTAGTGCTCTTATAATCTCCCATGTCTGTCTCACTATCAGAATTTTCAGCAACATTTTCACCTCTGTCAACCTCTTCCTCTTCAAGATCAGGCTCCTGATCTGCATCATGGTAACACTGAAAAATTCCTACTTTATCCCACTTTGCATAACATTCAATGCTTCTTGTCAGCTTTAAAGTCTTAGTATTAGTCATTAATACACGATATGCACCTTTTTCATAACCAAGAAATATAGCATGTGAACCACGTTTGCCCATCTTGTTATCTTGTGGTGTATGCACCCATACATCAGAACCAAAAAATTTAAGGTGCTTAATAAAAGGCTTTTTCTTAAATAGCTTTTCATAAGGAGTACAGCCTATGGCTGATGAGAGCCTGCGATTATAACAATATGTAAAACAGTTCAGCGCTTCTGCCCAAAAAGCATCTGGCCGGTTGGCATCATGAAGTAGGGTCTTCATGCCCTGCTGGAGTGTTTGGTTAACGCTTTCACATAAACCATTTTGCCATGGGGAACGCGGACAAGCAACTTGGTGCTCTATGCCCATTTCAGCTAGAAAATGTTCAAAAACTGCTGAACAAAATTCTCCCCCTCTATCTGTG
This sequence comes from Lacerta agilis, assembly GCF_009819535.1. Taxonomy (NCBI): domain Eukaryota; kingdom Metazoa; phylum Chordata; class Lepidosauria; order Squamata; family Lacertidae; genus Lacerta; species Lacerta agilis. Next base: position 117,035,548 of record NC_046313.1, on the reverse strand, counting down.
GAAAAACATTTCACTTTCGTGCCATGAACATTTTTTAACCATGCACAGAAATTCTTAAATTTATCAAATGCATCATTTTTCTTCTCCAACATATAAACCCAAACGTATCTGGAGAATTGATCTATCAGAACCAAAAAATACCGTGAGTTACCTCTAGAGGGAGCTAGAGGACCAACAAGGTCTACATGTAAAAACTGATAAGGCGCGGTCACTTCCCTCATAGATATTTTACCCTTGGGAGCCATTTCGACTTTGTGCTCAGCACAGGAAATGCATTTCATGTGATACTTGCAATTTCGCAAAGTCATTCCCTCCACCATTTCAGGCATCTTGGCCACGCCCTGAAAATGCAAATTTGCGGTGTAAATCATGTATGCAATTATCATGTAACTTCTCATTTTTTCTCACAGACAACTTACAACACTGTTCACCATTTTTAGCAACATCATTTGCTTCAGTACGATAAGGCAAAACAAACAAACCCTTTTGATATTTGCCATAAAGAAAAACCTTATTATCCTTCATTATTTGACACTTATTTTTGGTGAAACACACTTTAAACCCTTGTGCAGTAAGTTGTGAAATGCTCAGCAGGTTATCAGCTAAATCTGGAGCAAACAGTACATTCTTTATTGTTGCATTCAGGCTTTTCAGGAAAACAGTTCCATGTCCTTCACTTTGAAGTGAGCCTCCATCTGCTTGATGAATCGTGCCCTTCTGCAACTCAAGCTGGACAAACAAACTCTTGTTTCTGCAGATATGCCGCGTAGCGCCCGAATCTATCACAAATGCTGACTGCACACGCTGACTGGTACAACGTGTAATCATAGCCTTTGGTTGAGGGGGTCCCTGGGCTTTGCCTCCCCCTCTGCCTCTGGAACCACGCTTGGCTTTTGCATGCTTTCTGCAGAATCTTTGCACATGCTCCAGCTCTCCACAATTGTAGCAACGCTGTGCCTTTAAGACAGTAACACTATCTGGGCTTTGTGCTGAAGCGCTGCTAGCTTGTCCTTGTCTGTGATTTACAGCCATTCTTCGATCCATTTCGTTCATCAAAACAGCAGATACATGATCAACAGTGAGCTGAGCTGTTGGTAGAACTGCTAACTGTGCAGCTACCAAATCATAACTTTGATCTAGACTGTTTATAATCAAAAAACAGAAAATGTCTTCAGAAAGATTCACCCCTCTCTGACTCAATTCCTGCCTCAGGGATTTTAATTGAGCCATATGAGACTGCACGTCTCCACCAGGTTGCAATTCGCTTGAAGAAGATAATCGCCGAAGCAGCTGCTGTTCGTAAATGTATGTCTTCCAAAGCATTCCACATAGCTTTGGCTGAATCTTTTCCTTGCAGATTAATTAACTGGCCATCTGAGACACCTGTCATTATTGTGCCTCTGGCTCTGCAATCTGCATTATTCCAAGCAGCCCATCCACGACTATTGGGCTGTGGTGCTGTGTCTGTTATCACATGCCATAATTTCTCTTTCAGCAGCAGGCCTTGCATATGCAAATTCCATGAGGAATAGTTATGCGTATCAAGCAGAGGAAAAGCAAAACTACCGGCTTGGCTCTACACACGATCCATTTCTGGTTTTCCTATCAGCCAATGAAACAGTTGCTCTTAATGCTGCAAAGTCTTATGGCCGGCTTGCCTCTCCTACACAGCCTTGCTAATTAGGCAGTAAAACAAACAGACAAACTTGCCTTTCAAGCAGCAACAGCTGACCTTGAGTTACATTCCACTGTCCTCCAGCCGAGACACTTCTTGCCAGGAATCATGCAGCAATCTGGCACACTCCGGAACACACTCTGAGGACAGTCTAACACAGACTGCACACAGTCCAGCAACACAGTCTGGGCCCATAACCGCTGTGAGCATTAAAAGCCCATTTGCAGATAGCAAACTCAGTCTCTTACAGCAAAGTGCAGCAGAAACAACTGTGGTTGGAAAGTAACATCTAAGGTTTTATTTATAAAGCAAATGACAAAACAACAAGACAACTCTCAGATCCATCTTCTTCAGCAGAGGGGTAAAAAGAGAGAGAGGGAGGAGACATTTAAATAGTTCCCATACTCATGCACCAATTAATAATTAAAGGCAACCTGCAACATTATGGAATGTGAGAATGAGACATTACAATACTGACACCCGCAAGGCATCGGCTACCCCGACAACTGGTGCTCCGGTGGGAGGCAACGCTTCAGCAACTCTTCCGGATCTGCAACTTCGAAGTGAGGCATAACGGCCCGGTCACCAAAGACTTTGCGGAGGTAAGCGGGTCCACCACTCGCCCAGACCAGAGGTTTAAGGTCTACAGCGCGCAAACTCATCCCACGGGATCCCCGGGTAGAGTGGCAAGGGTTTTGGAGGAAGATTTTTTTAAAAAGTAAAAAATTCATTTCCTAGAGGATTAGGAAATGGGCTCCTCACTTTCGACTCAACAAATACAGTTCTGCAGCAATCTGTCCTACCTCTTAAGTAAGAACGGCCACCCCGTCACTGAGACGGAGATTGAAGATCTAGTTAGAACAGTAGATGAAGTGTGTCCATGGGTCCCCAAGGAAGGAACGAAAGACCTAGCAGCATGGGACAGAATTGGAGGAGAATTCATGGCCCACCCCAAGGTCGGGATCCCGGTTCAGCTTTTATGGAGCAAGGTGTGGATGTGCCTTCAGCAAATAGCTCCGAAACACCTTTTACTTAATGGAAATATGGATTTAGAAAATGTCACGTTTAATGGCGCTCGTTTGATGCCACCCTTCGCCGTCGTTCCGTTTTCGGCTTCGTCGCAGCAGTCGGCCCAAACGCCATTGCCGTGCATCCCTTCGTCTTTGCCGGTTCCGTTGCAACCTGCAACAGCGTTACAGCCTGTGTCGCCGTCGGCCTTGCTAGCCCAGACGCAACCTGTGTCGCCGCCAGTTCCGTCGCTACCGCAAGCCCCTTTCCAGTCGGTGATTCCTTCGTTGCCGCAAGCTCCCTTTTCGTCAGTGATTCCGTCGCAGCTGCAGGCCGTGTTCCAGCCGGCGGCTCCATTTGCTTCGCAAGCTGCTCTCCAACCAGCGGTCCCGTCGCAGCCACAAGCCGCGTTCCAGCCAGCGCTCCCATTCGCTCCGCAGGCCGCGTTCCAGCCGGCTGCTACATTTGCTCCGCAAGCCGCTTTTCAAGCATCGGCTCCGCAAGCCCCTTTTCAAGTTTCTTCACAAGCTTCTTCACAAGCGTCCACGTCGCAAGTCCCATTGAGAGCAACAGCTTCGTCGTCAGAGCTACAGCCAGCATAACTTAAATCACTGCCAGCGTTCTTCAAGACGCCATTGCAACCTGTCCATTTTCGCTTTTCCAGCCCTTCAGCTTCATCCATGCCAATGCAAGCCCCAGGACAAAATCCGAGGTCCTAGACCATCATGATCCAAATGCTGGAATTTGCTACGCAGAGTCAACAATTCTACGCTTCAGCGACCACAAGTCAGCCATCTTGTCTTCAAGAAACTACAAGTCAGCCATCTTGTTCTTCAACAACTACAAGTCAGCTATCTTGTCTTCATGAAACTACAAGTCAGCCATTTCGTAAGCCTCCAGAGGTCTTTGACTCACTGGCGCCACCTGCTGCTCAGCCACTTTGCAGAACTCAAGCATTGGAAGCAGCTTTAGGTCAGATCGACTTCAACGCTGAACCTATGCAGATTTTCCCTGTCATCCGTCCTCAAGGTGGTCAGCCTGCAAGATATTCTGCAATTCCATTCGAGACTTTGAGAGAGCTACGCAAAGCAATTCAAGAAAATGGGCTTCAAGCACCCTACACCAGGAGTCTACTTGAAGGCCTGCCAGCAAGTCGTCTACTCCCAGCTGATTGGAAGTTAATTCTACGCACATTCTTGACACCAACAGATGCTCTCTTGTGTCAACAAGAGTGGAGAGAAGTAGCAGCTCGACGTGCCACACCTGCTGTTCCAGAAGATATGCTCACGGGTTCAGGAAACTTTTCCAACATCACCCAGCAACTTGCCATTCCAGACGCAGGACTTGTCACAATCGCAGACATCGTGGTCAAAGCCTGGCGTAGGTTGCCAAATCGCACAGATGCTTCATCAGTGTCAGGGTTCGCCACTGTCCATCAAGGTCCGAAGGAGCCTTATGGAGACTTCGTGGACAGACTGATCGTCACGGTGGAACACCAGATTGAAGATCGCCATGCCAGGAACATGCTCACCAAGCAACTCGCCTTCGAGAATGCCAATGATGACTGCAGAAATGCTTTAACCACAGTAGTAGCTCGCCCAGATGCTTCATTAACAGAGATGCTACGCGTGTGCCAGAATGTAGGAACCCGCTCCTACAAGGCGCAACTTTTAGCAGCGGCAGTTCAAGCGTCACGTCAAGACAGCTCAACGCCAGTCAAAAAATGCTATGGTAGTGGAAAAGATGATCACTTCCGCTCCCAATGTACAGCCTTGCAGAAACCTCCTGCCAAGCCGCCTGAGAGGTGTCCTATCTGCCAGAAAGGTTTGCATTGGGCAAGTCAGCACTGCCTGAATCCTGCAGCCAACCTTTCAGATGCATCATCCCCAGTTCAGGGAAACAATTCTGCGGGCCGTGCCCCGGCCCAGGTAAATTAATAGGGTACAAATTCAAGAACATCATGAAGGTGAACAACCTCAGAAAGGTGGAAAACAACAACCACTGCCCCTACCAATGTCTGGACCTTTGAGAGAAGGGCGCGACTCAGAGGGATGTCCACGCTTCAGAAGTTCTGAAGGAGGACGCAACTCAGTGGGATGTCCACACCTCTTCAGTTCAAGTATCCAAATTCCCAGGACAGAGGCTTCCAGCAGACAGGCCACCATCCACTGCGCTTCCTGCTGGCAAGCCTCCAGTAAACCTTCCATCTTCCAAAAACACAGTTATACTTTCAACCAAGGGACACCCCTCTTCACAGTCAAATCTCCAACCTTAGCCAACCTTCCAGTAAAAGAATTTCACCTTACATCGGACCAGAACCAACCTGCAGTTAAACTTCAAACAAATGGACATTTACTTTCCACGGGCCAGCATCTAAATACAGTCAAGCCTCAAGTACATAGGCTCTCTTTATCCACGGACCAGCATCTAAACACAGAAATCAATGGACTTCTCCTTCCACGGGATCAGCATCTTCAAATAGAGGAGCCACCTCTTGACTACGAGGATCCAAGCATCATTCCCCATCCCATCAAACCTCGAAACAATGTCTACACCATTAAAGAACCTCAAACCTATCACTTCGATGAAGAAAAGTTTCGACATTGCCAGCTCCAACAAAGTGAAAAACTTCAAAAAGACACAGGGGAGCAGGAAGATTCTCCTGGCCCAGGAATTCCAGTCCTTCTGACAGAAGATTGCTATTTTAGTAACCCATGGTTCACGCAACAGCTTCCTACATCGATCCACGGTCCTTTTCCGGACACATCCATATGCCTGATATAACCAAGAGTCGACCTCCTACCATCCACGGTTACGTTGACCGCAGGTTTAGTTCATTTAACAGATTCATCGCAACTCCAAGTCCCAGGGTTTTCCACAGTTCCGTGTGTACTATCAAAAGGTCAAGAACTTGCCAGACTTTATTTACTGACGTCAATGCCTACGGCTTCTATGGAGTCTCTGCCGCCTCAAGCAGCGATGGCTCTTATCAAAATAACTGAAGAACGTCCTCAGCTCGTACCCCAGATGGGTGGACGCAAGGTCACCGGCCTCCTCGACACCGGTGCAGATGTCACAGTCGTCACAAAGAAGGATTGGCCTAGCCACTGGCCGACTACCGTCACTCAGGACGTTTTCGGCGTGGGTGGCTTCGAACCTGCACACCAGAGTGTCCATCCAGTCTCATTCCAGTCGGACTCAGGCTCTGTAGTCCAGCTTTGGCCCCTCATCATGGACGTTCCGATTACCCTCTGGGGCAGGGACCTCCTGGGCAAGGCAAGAACTACTATACAAACACATTTTTGATGTGGGCCTCCCCATCAGCGCCAGTTCATGCACTTCCGCTGTCGTGGAAGGAAGGACCCCCCGTGTGGGTCGATCAATGGCCGCTGACCTCCAAAAAGCTCGCCGTGGCGGAGGCCCTAGTAAAAGAGCTCCTGACACAGGAACGTGTCCAGCCCTCAACCAGTCCTTGGAACACCCCTATATTCGTGATCAAGAAGAAGAGCGGAAAATGGCGCCTTCTTCAGGACCTGCGCAAAATCAATGAAAGAATTGTCCCCATGGGTCCTCTCCAGTGTGGAAAGCCTAATCCAAATCTTATACTACAAGATCATCAGCTTGCTATTATTGATTTAAAAGATTGCTTTTTTACTATTCCTTTGGCTCCAGCAGATTGTGAAAAGTTTGCCTTTACGTTACCAGTCTTCAACAACAAAAAGCCCACCTCAAGGTTTTCATGGAAAGTTTTGCCTCAGGGGATGGTAAACTCTCCAACACTCTGTCAAAGTTTTGTTGACACAGCACTTCAGCCTTTCAGGCTACAGTACCCGCGTTTGCAGATATGTCATTACATGGATGACATCCTTATCCATGGAAAAGAAGTCACAAATCAGCATATTGAGCATCTAACAAGCATCCTCAATTCATTTGGACTTTGTATTGCTCCAGAGAAAGTGCAGCGTGTCACCCCTTTTTGTTATTTGGGCCACAGACTTCTACAAACAGCAGCCCTACCTGAACTTCCAAACATTGTAATCCCAGAGTCATTTACTTTAATCCAGCTACAACAATTCTTGGGACATTTAAATTGGGCTCGAACTTCACTAGCAGTCTCTACATCTGATTTGTCGCCATTATTTTCTGCTTTAGCAGCACACACCTCACCTGCGGATGTTATTCCCTGCACTACAAAAATGCGTCAAGCTCTTGAAGGTGTGAACGAGAAGCTACATCACATCACGGTGAATCGTGTGCCCACAGCAAACTGCACACTTTCTTGTGCCATCTTTTCAACGCCAAGGTTACCAACAGCAGTACTTTACGTTCCAGAAACTTCAACAAAGGTAGCAATCGTTGAATGGCTGCACCTTTCACATACACCTCCGAAGAATGTTTATTCCGGCGTGGAGGCAGTTTCTGATCTTCTACTCAAATGCAGAAATCGTGCTGTTCATCTCAGCGGAAAGGATTTGATATCCATCTATGTTCCTTTTTCTCAAGACCAAGTGTCATCTTTGATCCAACATTTAGCCTGGAGAAGAGAAGGTTAAGGGGTGATATGATAGCCATGTTCAAATATATCAAAGGATGTCATATAGAGGAGGGTGAAAGGTTGTTTTCTGCTGCTCCAGAGAAGCGGACACGGGGCAATGGATTCAAACTACAAGAAACAAGATTCCACCTAACATTAGGAAGAACTTCCTGACAGTAAGAGCTGTTGGACAGTGGAATTTGCTGCCAAGGAGTGTGGTGGAGTCTCCTTCTTTGGAGTTCTTTAAGCGGAGGCTTGACAGCCATCTGTCAGGAATGCTTTGATGGTGTTTCCTGCTTGGCAGGGGGTTGGACTGGATGGCCCTTGTGGTCTCTTCCAACTCTATGATTCTATGATTCAGACAGCTTTTAAGTTGCAATTGCTGATTTCACAGGTTCATTTTTATTTAATCCTCCTAAGGACGTTAGATTTACTTTGCTACGGCACATTCCTTATCGTATCTCATCAATGCTATCGCTTCAGCCAATCCTCACTGCAAGAACGCTGTTCACAGATGGATCTCCCAACTGTGGTGTCCTCACCTGGCAAGATGAAGGGGAATGGAAATCTCTCTTCACGGATCCACAGCTTTCAGCACAGCGTTCAGAATTAGCAGCAGTAATTCTAGCTTTCCAGACTTTTGAGAAAGAAGCATTCAATCTTATTGTGGACTCTCAGTATGTTTTTCGTTTGTTGTCATCGCTCCCCATCGCCTATTTGTCTCCATCAAGGGAAGAAAACCTCTACGATCTCTTTTCCCAGCTGCAAGCACTGCTCCAGAAGTGCATTGCTCCCTTCTTTGTCGCGCATCTTCGTTCGCACTCAGGACTGCCTGGATTCCTAGTAAAGGGCAATGCCATGGCAGATGCTGCACTCAGAACACTTGCTTTTCCTCTATTTGATGACCCAATTGCCAGCCATGAGACATTCCATCAATCTGCAAAAGTGCTTCATAAAACCTTTTCAATTCCTATGTCTCAAGCAAGGGACATCATTTCCTGCTGTCCTTCATGCTCAAAATCTCCAATATTTTTACCCTTTGATTCAGTTAACCCTCGAGGTACAGAAGCTAACCAGCTTTGGCAGATGGACGTCACCCATGTTCCAGCTATGTCACCCATGTCAAAGCTTCATGTTTCGGTTGACACATTTTCAGGATTCATTTGGGCTACGCCCATGAAGGGAGAGACTTCAAGACATGTAATTCAGCACTGCATTAGAACATTTTCTGTTATGGGGAAGCCTCAGGCCATCAAAACTGACAATGGCCCAGCGTACAATTCTCAAGCATTCAACGACTTCTGTCATCAGTGGAATGTCTCGTTATGCCACGGGATTCCTTTCAACTCCACGGGTCAAGCGCTCATCGAGAGATCACATCTCACATTTAAAACCTTGCTGCAGAAGCAAACTGCGGGACGCCGCATTCCAGTCTCCGAGATCCCCCTTGCAGTTGCTAAAGTTTTGTTTGCTTTGAATTTTCTTCTGTTTCCACACAACAAGCTGCACTCTCCAGTCGATCTGCACTTCGGGAAGGAGGAACAGCTCCCTCGGCCCTTGGTGTCTTATCATCTTCTGCCAGACATTGAATGGCGAGGTCCAGTTCCGCTCATCATGTGGGGTCGTGGCTACGCTGCGGTGGCGTTGAACGAGAAGGCCGTCTGAGTTCCTGTGCGGTGCGTCCGGCCATGGAGGGCCAAAGATGTTACGTGCTAACTTTTGGTGCGGGTATTCTGTTGACTAGCTTTGATTGCTAGCTGCTCATTGAAGAGACTGACCACGGTCTACGACTGACCATGGAGAGTCAAAGATCCTGGCTGGGAACTTTTTTTAACACGTTCTGTTTATTAATCGTTACAGGCTTCAATCTTTTTCTTCCCTAGGTGTCTCCTGTGCAGCCAGGAGGAAGACGCCTCCTACCTCATCTCTACCTGCGTGCATTTCTTGTTTTGCATGTATCATTGTATGTGCTTTGCATTATTTTATTTTTTTTAACATGCAGGAATTTGCTCTCTCTCTCTTCATTCTCTTCTAGGTGTCGTTGTGCATGCCTCGGAATCCTTTGCCCCTTTCCCAAGAAACAAAAACAAAGAAAAAAATTTATTTTGAAAGGGGGGGTAGATGGAAGATTATGTTGGTATATTACTGTTAATCATACTAATTAAGCCTGAAAAGGTTCCTTTTCTTATGGATCTGTTTCTTTTATGTATGACTGTTAATCGTGTCGATTAGATGTTCAGTTACGAATCAGTTTTGCAAAATACTACAAGGATTAATCGTATTGATTAGATGTTCAGTTACGAATCAGTTTGAGAAATTAACCGTTATCCAGTGATTCCTTTTTATGGGAATTGGTTATCCTCCTTGGCGTAGTGTGACTGTTTGTTATGTTACGCTTCAATCTCTAATAGCGTGACTGTTTGTTATGTTCCGCTTTAATCCCTCATGGTGTGACTGTTTGTTATGTTACGCTTAAATCTCTTCTAGCCTAGTTGTTTGTTATTTTACGCTTGATTTCCTATAGTGTAAAGAAACATTACTGTTTGTTATTTTACGCTTAATCTTTTATAGCGTAAAAGGTTATTGTTTGTTATTTTGCGCTTCATCTCTTTTAGCGTGAAAAAGAAAAAGGCTATTGTTGTTATTTTACACTCAGTCTCCTATTTTAAGAAAGGATGCTTTATACTTAAAGGCTTCCGGTATAAATGAAGAAATGTTTATTTATGTCTAGCCCAGCTAGGATTCTTGAGTACAGAGTCTATTTGCAATGCTAAGAATGCAAAATGCATATATTTATTTATAAAAGTCATTTATGGCCTTTACTGGTCCTTAAAGTGTTTTCAGGTGTAAATTATGTTTATATTGATGTAGATGCAGTATGCCTATAATTATTTATACGGGATATTTTCATATGCAAATTATCAAAGAGTATTTATTTTCTTTATTCTACTGTTCTTTTGTTACAAAACAAAAGAAAAAAGAAAAAAGAAAGTGGATATGTGGGAATATGTTTTGTAAATGCTTTAATTAACCGGGTGCATTTATGGTTATTTATGGTTATTTATGTTTGTTTATGTTTACTTGACAATATCCTTCCATCTTGGTAGGAAGGGTAAAAAGGGGATCCGACAGGCAACTTACTGCCTGGATCCCTACGCGGGTAAAAAAAGGCTCCAACTTCAAATCTAGTAACGGTCGTTAGTCATCTTCCCGCCAAAACCTAGCCCGGTAACAGGAATTTCATTGGTTGTTGTACTTGTTATGACGTTGATTGTTCTTCTAATAAATAGTAGCCGCTCCCTGTTTGTGGTGTGGACAAAGCGCGAGGCAAGCCCAGGAAGATCATTGTTGCGTGGCAAGCCCAGGTAGAAAAGCGAAACTGAAACCAGCCACGCAGGGCAGCGGTAGGCTTCTTCCATCAGACTGCAGTCTTAGTTGTTTTATTTCATTTTCGTTTGTACTTTAAATCCTTTTATTTGGCCCTTAGTATTTTGGCCGCCTTTTGGTTTAGTTTTCTCTCCGGAACCTTTTTGGTTCAGACAGATGTGAGGGATCCTATTCCCTCCCCTTACAATACTTCCCCAACAGTGACTCTCCCTAAGTTTCACTGACAACTAGGATGAATCCTTCAGTGCTCATATAGGAGTTGTCTCTGGGGTACCTCAGGGCTATACATTTTTTTTAATAACAAAATTTTATTGGTTTTCCACATTAAAGAGAAAGAAAACAGACACAACTAAAAAAAAACAAATTATAACAATCATACAAAGAAAAACAAATACAAAAAACATCAACAAATTCAAAGAAAACAAATATAAACCTTACATACAGGAACACACCAACTGTTATTTTTATCTTGTTCCAAAATCTTATTTGGAGGACTTCCCCCGTTCTCGCTCCTGCGTTCAATTCTAATCTACTTTAGTAACTTTCTTAATTGTTTTATCTTTACATTCACCATCCTTCTTATTATTATTCTTCATCTCGCCATCTTATATCATTTAAATTCTAAGTATAAAAAATTCTTCATATTGCAAATCTTAACTTCTTATAACCTTATCTTCTCTTAGTTCCATAAAACTGTTGCTATTATTACTTCTAATTCATATCTTATAAATTATTAAAACAATACAATATCATAAAAACCTTAGTATTTCTTCTCTAAACCAAACCAAATCAATTTTTACTCCCTGACGTCGGGGTACCGTGTTAGGCCTTCCTGTTTAATCAAATGTAGTCTTTCACCCTACCCCCCTTCTTGCCATTTTCTCTCCTCCCATCCCAATTACCCACCAGGCCTCCCCCCAACCTTTTCCCAGACCATTGTCCAGAATGTCATCTTTTCCTTTATATCCAAAACTCAAAACAATGTCCCAAAAGAACTTTGCTGAACTCTTCAAAGATTGTAATACATCACCACCGAGCATCTCCAGTTCAGTTTTCAAATCAGTCTGTAGTTGTATTTTCCAAAATTGTTGTTCCTGCATTTCTGGGCTCCCACCCCAGAAAGCCGATATTACGTCATGATAAGGAATCCTGGACCTCTCACGTCGACAGGATTTTTCTTCTTCTTGGAGTTGCGTCCCTTCAGATGAAATCTCCACACATTGCTCCCTAATTGTTTCTTTAAGTTCCTTGGCAAAATTCTTCACAGCAGTTCGGGTTTCGACAATCTCAGCCAAACATCCGGTGACATTCTGTTGCAAAAGTTCTAGTTTCAAAAGAATTGTCCTTTGTCCTAAAGTCATTTCTGAGTCTGGTGACATCGTAAAAGCGAAACCAAAAATGGCAGAAGTAGAAGGAAATAACAAAGTTCAGTACTTTTCCATCTTCATATCTCAAATTACAGCCGCCATTTCCCCCTGATCAGAGTGCAAAAATTCTTCACCTTATAATCCACAGTCTCTCAGAAGAAATACCTCAAAATCGTCAGTTCTACCCCTAACAGGGGTTTCTAAATCCAAGGCAAAGTCAGCAAAACATTTCAGCCAAAAGTAGCAACAGCCAGAGTCAATGTTACTAATCTTCTGTCACAAGGGAGAGAAACGGACTTCCTTTTTAACGTTTCTGCCCTAAAGCCAATTAAGTTATTTTATACAGCCAATTAAACTCCGTACTTACAGCTTACGGGTTTCTTCTTGTTTTAAACCAAAAAAGAAAGAACGGGGCGCTCAAATGCCGGCGGCGGCCACCGCTTGGTTTCCCGGCTGGGGACAACCTCCACAGCCCCATGCCGTTTACCCATTCACTCGAGCCTCTCCTTTACAGGGGAAGCTCGAGAATGGAGTAGCGCAAAGGGGCCCGCTGGAGAGCCCAAACCATGGGACGCTCCTCCCGCGGCTTGCCGGAGCCCGCTGAGCAGTTGCAGGACTCCTAGCCCCCGGGAAAACCGGAGCTGTCTCGAAGACGAGGCAGCTCCCAACCGCCGGCAATGGCGCCCTCGCCGGAAGTCTCTCAGGGCTATACATTTGAAAACCTCTTGCCACCTATGGGATCTCCCTCCCAGGGTTCCCAACTATTGCAGTTTGCCTTCCCTTTAGGCAAATAAGTGGCACACTTGGCTTCACTGTCCAGCCCTCTGTATGAAAGGAGAATAAGCAAACAGTTTCCTCTTCCACAGGAAAGCTTTGTTCTCTCCTCTTAGTCACACCTCTTAAGGTACTGATACACTGCCAGAGTCAGCGAACGTTTAAGCACATTTAACTGTATTAGGTAACTTGAAAACATGGATGTCTCGGGTTATTACTGGTACAAATCTTCTTCTCATGTAATTCAGCTTAGTTATAATATTTCCTGCATCCGTTTAGCAATGGTAATGACCTTTCCTCCCATTCCCCAAAGCCTAACCTCTCCTTTTCTCTCTCTCTAACCCTCCACCCCCAACTGCCAAACCCCCAACTGCCTTTCAAGGTTGTTCCCCCTCCTTTTAGAATGCCAACTAGCTCTGCCTCCCAGGGAACACCTACCTAACATGGGAGTGATAGGTTAACCCCTGATGAACCTGAATCGTCAGCAGGCATTATTCCGCCACAACAGACGCCTGCAGATACTCACGAGGCATCATCACGAACTCACAAGCTCAAACCTTCAGATTCCAGCCAGCGGACCCTTTTTTCATGGCGCGGTGGGAGCGGGACTCCAGGATTACCAGCCATCCCGTCTGCAGGCTGGCCCCATAGCTGGTGCCTGCAAGGCATCGGCTACCCCGACACTAGACTGGTGACTGGGAGTGTTGGTGTTGACCTCCAAACAGGGGCGTAGCAAGGTAAATTGGTACCCGGGGCAAAAAAAAATTTGCCCCCCCCCCGAGGCATGGGATGGTCAGGTGGTACCCGGTGCGAAAAATTTCTTGTCAACACCCCCATTGATTCCCCCCCGCAAAAATGGTTTTACGTTATTTCATATTTTCTTAAAAAGGAATAATAACAAGTAATAATAAAAAAACTTTTATTTATATCCCACCCTCCCTGGCCGAAGTCGGCCTCAGGGTGGCTAACATCAGATAGATAACATTGGTATAAAATCAAACAATAATTAAATTACTTCCTAAAAACATCTCAAAATTAAATTAAAGTCTAATTAGATGGCTTTTCACAGGGTTAGGGTTGGGAACAGTAAGTGTTCTCTGAACTGAAATTTCAGCCTTCACGACACAGGAAAACAGCCAAGTAAACAGCTATTTTGGTGGAGGTGGGTCAAGATATTAACCGATATGCATGAAATTTCATATATAGCTATATAATCCCTAGTATAGTAAGATAAAACCTTCGGAGTAGGCATTATAAAAAAAAAATTCAAAAAAATGTCAAAAAAGTCAAAAAATCCCCCCCCAAAAAATTGTTCCTTGATAATTTGTCACCCCCTCCATTATGGAATCCGGGGCGACCCGCCCCCTTGCTACGCCCCTGCCTCTGAAGCCCTAAACTGCCTCGGTCCTGTATACCTACTTGAAGGTGTGTCTCCACCCCATCGTTCAGCCCGGACACAGAGATCCAGCACCAAGGGCCTTCTGGCGATTCCCTTATTGTGAGAGGTGAGGTTACAGGGAACCAGACAGAGGGCCTTTTCTGTAGTGGCACCTACCCTGTGGAACACCCTCCCATCAGATGTCAAGGAAATAAGCAGCTATCCTATTTTTAAGAGACACCTGAAGGCAGCCCTGTTTAGGGACGTTTTTAATATCTAACACTGTATTGTTTTAACATTTGTTTGGGAGCGGCTGGGGAATCTCAGCCAGATGGGCGGGGTACAAATTAACAACAACAACAACAGATTGTGTTTCAATGTTGTAACCCATCCTGGGACTTTAGGGTGAAGCATGGACATAGCCAGGATTATTTATTTTCTCAACAACCGTTATTTTAAATTATTTTCTTTTGACCCCAAGTGCATAGCTGTCAACTTTCCCTTTTTTGCGGGAAATTCCCTTATTCCAGCGCCATTTCCCATTGCTAAAAAAGGGAAAGTTTCCCAATGCAAAAAAAGGAAGGTTGACAGCTCTTCCCAAGTGCTCGGGGGAGGGGGGGAACCCCTGTCAAAATTTTCAGTCATTTGAAACTTAAGAAGTTAAATAAAAAAGAGAAATTTTTTCTTTTTCTTTTTCTTTTTTTATTATAAGATTTTCTTGATTTACAAAAGTGTGTGCAATGTCTCTCTCGTACTTTTTCCATGTAACATTTTTACAAATCAGTTTTGGTTGTTGAGACATTAGGGAGAGAAGGGGGAAAGGAGGTGGATGGGATGGGATGGGGGAATGGGTGAGGTGGGGTGACGATGTTTCTATTTCCCTTAATATATGTAGGGTTTGGTGTCAGCGTTGATTGTGCAGGTTCTCTGTTGTTTGCTTGTGTTTCTTTGGTGGTGAGAGAGGTCC
Organism: Lacerta agilis; assembly: GCF_009819535.1. Taxonomy (NCBI): domain Eukaryota; kingdom Metazoa; phylum Chordata; class Lepidosauria; order Squamata; family Lacertidae; genus Lacerta; species Lacerta agilis. The sequence goes on along the minus strand of NC_046313.1, from coordinate 117,020,458 downwards.
GGGTTGGTCTTACTAAACATCTTCCAAGACAATAATGCCCATTTACAACACAAAGAACTCGTAATCCATCTACTCTCAGCAGCCAGAAACATCATAACCAGACACTGGACAGACCTGTCAGGAATAAACATGGACCGATGGTACCAAGTAGTATGGGAAACTTCTTCAACACTTCTGTTATGTATTGAAGTTCTCACCCTAGGCCACTAGGGGTGTGTGTGTATATAGTTCATTCTGCTGCAGTTTTCACTCAGGTCCGCATATGCAAATGAAGGATTGTAAACTGACGTTCAGGGATTGGGTAACTGCAGAAAGTTGTTACTGTTGCTTTGTAGCTGAGTTCTATATAAGCAGGTTGCTGAGCCCTTCAGCTCAGTCCTGTTCCAGCCTGCGAATAAACAAGAGCTGTTTGGAAATCACTGTGTCGTCTGCTGTGTCCACCCACGACTTAACAACTTCCTTCTCAGTTTCCAATGCAGTTTTTCTGTGCACGCTCAGTAAGCAAAGCCTATGGCATTGTTGACCTTAGCTGTGTCTTTACACCAGGGGTCGGCAACGTTTACCTTGCCTGGGCTGGTTCATTCCGGTGGAGATCCCTCTGTGGGGTGGATTGTGCGTGTAAGCGCGTGTGCCTGCGATTTCAGGCATCTGCATCTGCGATTTTCAGCACCGCAGAAGCGAGTCCCCGTGCCATGCTGGTTTAGCACAGTGCGCGGGGACTCGCCGAGCGGGCAGCTCGGTTCGGGGATGGCTCGTGGGCTGGTTAAATGACCCCCCGTGGGCCGCTTGTGGCCCATGGGCCTTAGATTGCCTACCCCTGCTTTACACTCTGCTAGGTCTTGAATGACTGCTCTGCAGTACAAGTGGCACAAGAGAGATGGCCAGTTAGACCCACTGCTGTAGTACCCTAAATTCTGGCGTTCTGCAGAGAACGGCCCACACATTTCAACGAAGGACAAAACGATGTGCTACATGCATACGTGTAATAAAAGCAAGCACTGCCTTTTTCTAGGGAATTTCTCGCCAGAGAGGGAGAATGTGGTACCTCAGTGATCATTTCAATTTCAAATATTCTGATTATTTCTACTTTTAGTTAAAACAAAATAAAACAAACAAACAAACAAAAAACCCTTCCAGTAGCACCTTAGAGACCAACTAAGTTTGTTCTTGGTATGAGCTTTCGTGTGCATTCACACTTCTTCAGATGCACACAAAAGCTCATACCAAGAACAAACTTAGTTGGTCTCTAAGGTGCTACTGGAAGGATTTTATTTATTTTTTATTTTGTTTTGACTATGGCAGACCAACACTGCTACCTACCTGTACTTTTAGTTAAGTATTTTTATTTATTGACTTGATTTGGGGGGGGGGCCAGTTGCCCCCCCCCAGCTACGCCCATAGAGTAAAGGGTGGATAATATAAAGTCCACTCCCCTATTCTCGAGGGGACGTGGGTGGCGCTGTGGTCTAAACCACTGAGCCCTAGGGCCTGCCGATCAGAAGGTCGGTGGTTTGAATCCCCAAGCTCCCGTTGCTCGGTTCCTGCTCCTGCCCACCTAGCAGTTCGAAAGCATGTCGAAGTGCAAGTAGATAAATAGGGACCGCTCCGGCAGGAAGGTAAATGGTGTTTCTGTGCGCTGCTCTGGTTCACCAGAAGGGCTTAGTCATGCTGGCCACATGACCTGGAAGCTGTCTGCAGACAAATGCCAGCTCCCTCATCCAATAAAGCGAGATGAGCGGCGCAACCCAAGAGTCGTCCGCGACTGGACCTAATGGGTCCCTTTACCTTTACCTTCCCTGTTCTCACTGTGACTGAGCATGGTGACTTGTTTGGGACTCAACACCACAGGGCCTTGCAAAGAGAGGGAAGCCAGGCTGGATAAATGATTACACTCTATCCTCATGAGAACCTGAATCAAAATGTGCCCCATTCATATTTGCTTGCCCCTTTGTTCCTTGGGCCGTATCCAGACAACGGGTGAAGGCTGAGCTACCTCACGGAGGAAATTGTGCAAACAATTATTTTATTTGCCTGCTAGGTCTATGCCAACTGACTAGTCTTTGAAGGGAGGCTTGCTCCTCAGCCCCTGGAAGTTGGACAGAGGGCATGTTTATCTGTGGGCGTTTTATACATTTTTTTTAAAATCCATGCCACATCAAACTGTTGACGCCGGAGAAAGCTTACCTAGATGGTTCGTTTCTTGCCTTTTGTTTCATTCTTCCATCTCTTCCAACATGTTTGAGAGAAGCAACCAGAATCTAAACCAGGGGTCAGCAACCTTTTCCAGCTGTGGGCCGGTCCACCATCCCTCAGACCATGTGGTGGGCCAGACTATCTATCTATCTATCTATCTATCTATCTATCTATCTATCCATTGGGGGGGTGAACAAATTCCTAGAGCCAGTGTGGTGCAGTGGTGAAGAGCGGTAGACTTGTAATCTGGGGAACCGGGTTCGCATCTCCGCTCCTCCCCATGCAGCTGCTGGGTGACCTTGGGCTAGTCCCACTTCTCTGAAGTCTCTCAGCCCCACTCACCTCACAGAGTGTTTGTTGTGGGGGAGGAAGGGAAAGGAGAATGTTAGCCGCTTTGAGACTCCTTCGGGAAGTGATAAAGTGGGATATCAAATCCAAACTCCCCCCCCCCTCCTCCTCCTCCTCTTCTTCTTCTTCTATGCCCCACAAATAACCCAGAGATGCATTTCAAATAAAAGCACACATTCTACTCATGTAAAAACATGCTGATTCAAAGACTGTCCGCGGGCTGGATCGAGAAGGCGAATGGGCTGGATCTGGCCCCCGGGCCTTAGTTTGCCTACTCCTGATCTAAACAGAAATAAAAAGAGGAAGAAAGGGGGTTGCCTTTTGACTTTTTGCAGTTACTAACTTTGGGCCAAGGCACTAAAGATCCATTAACATGTTGTTGCAATAGCAAATACTGTACCTCCTTTCATTGGCAAACATTGCACAGCCCTTTTTGCCGCAGCCTTGCTCTCCACCGGCCTCTGTGACCATCGCCACTGCACTCGCAGGAAGTGCAGGCCCTGCTCGACTGAGCAGGGGCGTAGCAAGGTAAATTGGTACCCGGGGGCAAAAAATTTTTGTCAACCCCCCCCCCAGGCATGGGAAGGTCAGGTGGTACCCAGTGCAGAAAATTTATTGTCAACCCCCCCCATTGACCCCCCCCCGCAAAAATGATGTCACGTTATTTCATATTTTCTTACAAAGGAATAATAACAAGTAATAATAATATACCAAGACTGCAAAAAGACTTATTCAGCCACACGAATACTATTAGCACAATATTGGAAAGAAAAGGTGTCCCATCTAAAGAAGATTGGCAAGTGAAATTAATGGAATACGCTAAAATGGCAAAAATGACAATGAAACTAAGAGGAAGGAATTTAAAGAAGATTGGAAGGACTTTATTGCCTATATACAGAAGCAATGTACATATTAGCAGGATTTTAAAAATACTTTAAGGGATATTATGACTGGACAATAAGTAATTTTAATGATTTTATAATTTAAAATGGACATGCAATATGATGATAAACAATGGAACCAGGGAAGGGAATTGAGGGAGTGAACTCTATTGTTTTTTTTTTCTATGCTTGAATATGTATTGCTTAATATTAATAAAATAATATTTTTAAAAAGATAATTGTGAAAGAAGGAAATACATAGGAAGAGCCTTGCTGGATCTGGCCCAAGTGGCGACTGGTATGCAGAAGTGTTTATGACCGTGCAGGTAGAGAATAGTCACCATGGCTTGCTGTTTGTTTGTTTGTTTGTTTGTTTGTTTGTTTGTTTATACCCCGCACATCTGGTTGGGTTGCTCCACCCACTCTGGGCGGGTTCCAACACATAAAAAACATTAATAGTGGCAATCTGATCCAATATAAAAAGTCACAATAACTTTAAAATAAACAACTTATATCAAAATAAAGCAACATTCAACAACCCATTAGAATCCAATAGTTAACAGTGAAATGAAAAATCAGCAAATAATAATTAAACGGTTTGCGCTTATCAGTTACAGTAAAGAATTACTAGATAGATAGATAATTTACTATGGTCGGAGACCAGCATAAAAAACACATTTGGAGGTACAATCTCAAGCGAAAAACAAACATGTCATACATTTGTAATAATAATAATAATAATAATAATAATAATAATAATAATAATAATAATAATAATAATAATAATAATAATAAATTTATACCCCCGTCCTTCCTGGGCTCAGGGCAGCTAACAACAAACATTAAAACATTGATTAAAAACAGCATAAATACAACATGGATGTGGCATCACCAGGGCTAACTGGCCAGATTAGTCTTGCTAGGGCCAGCAAGGAGACCAGGGAAGAGAATTCAATGTGGGGTCTCAGTAAGGGTTTATCCATAGAAAAAGGGGAAGGGAAAGGAATGAAGGGTCAGGCTAAGTTGAAGGCCAGGCAGAATAGTTCTGTCTTACAGGCCCTGCGGAAGGAGATCAAGTCCTGCAGGGCCCTAGTCTCAAGGGACAGGGCATTCCACCAGGTCGGAGCCATCACTGAAAAGGCCCTGGCTCTGGTTTGAGTACTTTTAAAAGGTATTAGGAAGCCTGGCTCACTCAAAGTTTCAACTTGAGGACTTTGAGTCCTGCCCTCATTGGCAACTGTTTCGCTTCCCTCAGTATCAGTTGACAGTTGGCCCCCCTTGGAGCGGGTAATTACAAACGCACTCTGCACATGCTCCAGGAGATCCCAACCGATAAGTACCGCAGTGGGGATTTCCTCTGAAATGGCCACTTGCCACTTCCCACTCCAGTTATGTAACATAATGTTTACCTCAGCCATTTGGAGTCTAACTGGCTCTTTGGCAATTCCTTTTAATTCTATGGTTTTTCCTGGAATTACTCTATCGGGAATGATTACCTCAGGATGAACAATTGTGATTTGGGAACCGGTATCTTTTAACCCTAGATAGTTTTTGTTTTCAATCCAAATATTTTCTCCTGACTTTCTCAAGAGCAAATCATTCTGTTTAATCAAGTAACAGTGTATCACTGAGGCCTCAGGAATCTCGTCTGTCTCAGGCCTAGCTAAAGCTTCGGTTTCCGTGGCAACCTGCTTAGCCTCACCCTGCCCTACTGAGTGGATACAAAAAGACTGTTTTTGAGTGTTTGTGCTCCCAGATTTAACTTGTCCACCAGTCTTACATTCAAAGCTTCTGTGGCCCAGTTGATTGCACGACCAGCACCTCATATCTCTCCCCCCAGTATAATTAGATTTATTTTCTTTTACCTCAGAGGTATGGATGTTAGTTTGGCCCACGTCACTTGGGCTTTTTGACTGTGGTATGTTTCCTTTTTTTATTACAGGAGAAGGTCCCGGATTGTATCTGGGATAATAGATGAGGGTGTCTTATCGGGTGATCTATCGATTAGGAGTGGTTTTGTCTTGGAATCGGTGAAAACTCTTGTTGGTATAATGCCGCAACTTGCCAGGAATGCTTTCCGCCTGATGGAGATAGAGGGAATCCTTGAGGAATAAAAAGCGAGCATTACTTTCTGGTGCCTGCGCTGATAATTCAGTGGTAGCACTGCAATAAGGTCGACTTGTGATGACACAATGTTTAGAAGTTTGCTTAGATGCTCTTTAACACCACGCAAGGTACCCCACCGCGGAGACCCATCCCAGATAGTGAGGCATAATTTCCTTGGTTGCAGAATCAGCGATTGGTGGGACAATAGAGGATTAAGTTGAAACCTAAACTTATCCAGTTCTTTGTTACTCGAAGGGGGGTAACGCTGTCTGCCTGGATCACCTATTGCCACAGATTGGGCTGCCTTCGGCGGAGGGAGAACAATTCTTTGTTGAAGTCTGCAGAATTGTGAGGATAGTCCATCGAGTCTTTCAAAAATACAGTGAAGAGTTCTGATTATTAGATGGAGCTGTTCCCAACTAGTACAATCCCCCCGTTCAATTTCTGGACCTGACGCCAGGGGGGGTCCATCCCCTGTAGCTTTTCCATTTACATTTATAGTCTGTGGAGTATTCAAATCCTCCGCTAGAGTAACCACCTCGTTATCGCAGACATCTTTAAGGGGAGAAAATCTGTTTTTTATTGGCACCATGAAGGTCAGTTTACTAAAAGAGTCCTCCAATTTAGCTTGTTTAGGAGCTGGTGCTGAGACTGCTTCCTCTGGGTCTCTGCTGCGTTTACTAGTAGGCGTCATAATGAAGTGGGAGGAAAGCCAGAAGGACAAGAAAGACGAGAAGAGAGATAAAAGCCCAACTTCATAATACCGAAAACAGGGTGTGAAGATGCTGCAGAGGGGTTTTCATCCAGGCAATTTCCCTTACCCCCGAACAGCCTTTTCAGCTGGGAGTCTCAGTCGCAGTAAAACTTTGTCCAACGCCAGCAGACGAAGTGTAGCTCTTACTAATTCACTTCTTGCCCTCTGCCACGACCGTCACCAGCCTCAAGCTTGGCAGGCTGAATACAGTCAAGGCTTAAAATCAGCGTTGCAACTCCCAACATAAATTGTCTCGTCACTCTTCAGCTAAGGCAGTGGCGTTCTCCCCCTCTCTAGCAATCTTGACCGGCCGGTTGATAAGAATGACTGGGATCAGGCTGGAGCCGAGCCAACGCTCTCAGCAATTACTGTCCCAAGGAGCAGGGAGGAATTTTTAAAAGTGCTTCAAAGTGCTTCAAAGAATATATAAAAGTACTTCAAAGTCTTTAGAGTCTTTTCCGGTAAGTAGAATTTACATCCAGAGAGTCAAATTAAGATAAAAATTTGAAGATTAAAAGAAGTCCGAGGAGCACCGATAAACGCGTCTTACCTCGGCGCCATCTTGGAAATCAAGCTTCCTTTAGCATATTGAAATTGGTTTCTGGGGTTCCCCCACAATTTCCCGCCAAATTTTGGACTATCAAATCCATGGTCCCTAATTTCATTAATTTGGTCAGCTATGGTTGCTGCCTCCTGTATGGTTTTAGGATTTCTTTCCTTTACAAGATATTTCAACTCCCCAGTTATGGTGGCATAAAATTGCTCCAACGCAATAACCTCTCTGATTTTTTGAATTGAATCCGCACCCTCCTGCTCTAACCATTTTTTGAGGTAATTTGTAATTTTTGCCCCCAACTGAGCGTACGTTTCTTCCCTCAACTTTGTCACACTCCTGAATTTTTTTCTTAGTTGTTCTGAGCTAATTCCAAACCTCGTATAAATTAATTGCTGAAGTCGGGCTCAGGGTGGCTAACATCAGATACATAATATTGGTATAAAATCAAACAATAATAAAATTACCTCCTAAAAACATCTCAAAATCATATTAAAGTCTAATTAGATGGCTTTCCACAGGGTTAGGGTTGGGAACAGTAAGTGCTCCACTGAACTGAAATTTCAGCCTTCACAACATTGGAAAACAGCCAAGTAAACAGCTATTTTGGTGGAGGAGGGTCAAGATATTCACCGTCATGCATGAAATTTCATATATAGCTATATAATCCCTAGTATAGTGAGATAAGACCTTTGGAGCAGGCATTTTTTTTAAAAAGTTTTTTAATGAACCGCCCTAGTAGGGCAGTAATTGTTCCTTGATAATTTGTCACCCCCTCCATTATGGAACATGGGGCAGACCGCCCCCTACACCCCACCTTACTATGCCCCTGCCTGGAGGTGACCGTCGCATGGATCACTGTGGCCAGGTCACGTCGGGTCGGGAGAGGTAAGGGACCAACTGCTTGATACGGCAGAGATGGAAAAATGTTACCTTGACTGCTGTTGCAACCTCCTCCTCCATGGTGAGGGAGGCGTCAAGGATTACACCTAAACTCTTAACGGAAGGCACTGGCACTAATTGAGCCCCCGCAAGAGAAGGGACTTGGTCCCCCAACCCTATACCATCCTGACCCAGCCAGAGGACCCCTGTCTTCGAAGGATTTAATTTCAGTCAGCTCCCACAAAGCCATCCAGCCACAGCCTCCAAGCATCTGGTCAGTGTGTCCGGGGCCGAGTCAGGACGGCCGTCCACCAACAGATAGAGCTGAGTGTCGCCAGCATATTGGTGACAACCCAGCTCAAATCTCCGAACAATCTGGGCTAGGGGGCGCATAAAGATGTTGAAAAGCATCGTGGAAAGGATTGCGCCCTGCGGCACTCCACACACCAAGGAGTGATGCAACGATGGTCCAAAAGATCATGATTGACCATGTCAAAGGCTGCAGACAGATCTAAAAGAATCAGCAGTCCTGACCCGCCTCAATCCAGTTGTCTACAGAGATCAACTGTTAGGGCGACCAGAGCTGTCTCGGTCCCGAAACCAGGACGGAAGCCGGACTGAAATGGATCTGAAGCCGATGTTTCCTCCAGAAACCTACCAAGCTGTTCAGCAACCGCTCTCTCAATTACTTTACCCAGATATGGAAGATTCGAAACTGGGAGATAATTGGCTAGAACTAAAGGATCTGATGAAGTTTTCTTTAAGTGCGGACACAGCACTGCTTCCTTCAGCTCCTCTGGGAATGTCTCCGTGCCAAGGGACAGATTGATGATTTCAACCAGGGGGACCCACACAACGTCTGGACACGGCTCTACAGAATTAAAATTTATAAATGCGATGCGCATAAAGCTACTGCAGAGAGCTGACCCTGGATCACCCGCGGAGCCGGGTTTGGGGATTTTCTTAACAAACGAATTGGATCTGGGGGTGGTCTGTGTCTACAGATCTGAACAAAGAATCTGGCGACCAACCAGGTCGTCTTCTGATCTTTACCTAACAGGAACAGGTCGTATTTTTGCTTTTCCAGGAGGTCAACGAGCCTCACCAGCAAGGGATCAATGGTCTCACTACATGCCTCTTTGTAGAAGGGACACCTGAAAAATAAGTGCTCTGGGCTTCCTATTTCCCCCAATGAACAGGCACAGAGTCTCTGAGCGTAGGGGACTTTTTTATAAGCTCCTTCCAGGACCGGCGAGGGTAGAGCCGAGCTTCTGGCGAGTGTAAATGCCCTTCTTGCATTCTTGGATACAAGAAAGAAGAGATATGTTGCTGTAGCGGCTATATATCTCTCAATTTCTCCAATTTTATTGTCGGGGCACCTTGAGCAGTCCTGTTGTCTCTCGGTGTCTATGATTCTTTGTCTAACCCTAGCTTTTGCTGGGCCCAACCCCAGACTTAGAAGGGCTTGGGGAGCAAACCCAGTTTCTGGAGGGTGTTCAGGACTGCTGTCTGCCAGCCTGACTGTCCTCAAGGGAGCAGGTTCAGTGTCAGCCATTTGTAGATTGATGTTAGACAGATGTAAGCCTCCACTCTCACCATCCCCATTTCTAGTCTAACCCATGCGTTTGAAACACATCTGGGGACTTGGAGGGGAGCCAGGCCCATCTCAGCCATAGAGCCGACTGGTGCAAGGTGCCAGGGCGCCACGGCCTGGAGGGCGCCTCAGCCGCGCCCACTGTGCCCACCATGCCGCGCCCGCCCCGCCATGGAGGGCACCTCCACACTCCAGCCCCGCCGGCAGTGCCCGCTGGCAGCGCCATCCTGCTGCATGGCAGAGCGCGGGAGCATGAACTGGCCGGCCGCGCTGCACCCTCCGGCTGCCCAGCGGAGTGAGTTACAGTAGTCAAGCCTGGAAGTAGGGGCGTAGTAAGGTATATTGCTACTCGGGGGCAAACATTGTTTTGCCACCCCCCCAAGAGGCGCAGGAAGGTCAGGTGGTACCCAGTGCAGAAAATTTCTTGTCACCCCCCCATTGATTCCCCCCTGCAAAAATGGTTTTACATTATTTCATATTTTCTTACAAAGGAATAATAAGTAATAAAAATAAAAAACTTTTATTTATATCCTGCCCTCCCCGGCTGAAGTCGGGCTCAAGGTGGCTAACATCAGATACATGACATTGGTATAAAATCAAACAATAATTAAATTACCTCCTAAAAACATCTCAAAATCAAATTAAAGTCTAATTAGATGGCTTTCCACAGGGTTAGGGTTGGGAACAGTAAGTGCTCCACTGAACTGAAATTTCAGCCTTCATGACGTTGGAAAACAGCCAAGTAAACAGCTATTTTGGTGGAGGAGGGTCAAGATATTAACCAGTTACAGGTGGGCAGCCGTGTTGGTCTGCCATAGTCGAAACAAAATAGCAAATTCTTTTCAGTAGCACCTTAGAGACCAACTGTGTTTTTTCTTGGTATGAGCTTTCGTGTGCATGCACACTTGGCTATCTTGTGCATGCACAAGTGTGCATGCACACTTGGTATCTGAAGAAATGTGCATGCACACGAAAGCTCATACCAAGAACAAACACAGTTGGGCTCTAAGGTGCTACTGGAAAGAATTTTCTATTTTGTTTCAAGATATTAACCGATATGCATGAAATTTCATATATAGCTATATAATCCCAAGTATAGTAAGATAAGACTTTCGGAGCAGGCATTTTTTTAAAAAAAGTTTTTTAATGAAGCGCCCTAGCAGGGCAGTAATTGTTCCTTGGTAATTTGTCACCCCCTCCATTATGGAAAATGGGGCGGAACACCCCCTACACCCCCCCTTGCTACGCCCCTGCCTGGAGGTGACCGCATGGATCACTGTGGCCAGGTCAGTTCGGGTCGGGAGAGGTAAGGGACCAACTGCTTGATACGGCAGAGATGGAAAAATGTCACCTTGATTGTTGTTGCAACCTCCTTCTCCATGGTAAGGGAGTTGTCAAGGATTACCCCTAAACTCTTAACGGAAGGCACTGGCACTAATTGAGCCCCCGCAAGAGAAGGGACTTGGTCCCCCAACCCTATACCATCCTGACCCAGCCAGAGGACCTCTGTCTTCGAAGGATTTGATTTCAGTCAGCTCCCATGAACCCATCCAGCCACAGCCTCCAAGCATCTGGTCAGTGTGTCCGGGGCCGAGTCAGGACGGCCGTCCACCAACAGATAGAGATGAGTGTCGCCAGCATATTATCCCCCACCCCAATCCCAAAATTACACAGTCCCAAAATCACACACCCCAGCGAAACAATCCCCACAGAGCTGGTCTTACTCAGTGCGACCTCTCAGGCATGCCTCCTGCTCTCCTGCTTTTTTTTTCTTGGCGCATGGGAAGCTGTGGTGGCCATTTTAGGTGAGGGCACAAGCATTGTTGCTCTGGCCAGGTTCCCCATAGTAGTCAACGATAGCCCTCTCCTCCATGAAATATCTAATCTCTTCTGAAGCAGAAGCTAAAAAAGCCAATGGAATTCTGGGCTGCATCAATAGGAGTATAGCATCTAGATCAACGGAAGTAATAGTACCACTGTATTCCGCTCTGGTCAGACCTCACCTGGAATACTGTGTCCAGTTCTGGGCACCACAGTTCAAGAAGGATATTGACAAGCTGGAACGTGTCCAGAGGAGGGCAATCAAAATGGTCCAAGGCCTGGAAACGATACCTTATGAGGAACAGCTTAGGGAGCTGGGTATGTTTAGCCTGGAGAAGAGAAGGTTAAGGGGTGATATGATAGCCATGTTCAAATATAGAAAAGGATGCGGACACGGGGCAATGGATTCAAACTACAAGAAAGAAGATTCCACCTAAACATTAGGAATAACTTCCTGACAGTAAGAGCTGTTCAGCAGTGGAATTTGCTACCAAGGAGTGTGGTGGAGTCTCCTTCTTTGGAGGTCTTTAAGCAGAGGCATGACAGCCATCTGTCAGGAATGCTTGGATGGTGTTTCCTGCTTGGCAGGGGGTTGGACTGGATGGCCCTTGGGGTCTCTTCCAACTCTGTGATTCTATGATTCTAGGTTAGTGGCCATCACCGCCTCCTGTGGGAGTGAGTTCCACAGATTAACTGTGTCCTGTGCGAAGTACTTTATCTGTCCTGAATCTTCCAGCGCAATGCTTTTGCTCTTCCCTCAGAGACCAACTTGGTATATACACTCTAGTAGTGACCTATAGCCCTCCATGGGGTGGGGGAGAGGGAAGAGCAGATTTCAGTGGACTTTCTCAGCTAAACTCTGACGCTTACACTTCCTTGCTTCAGTGAACAGCCCCCACCTGTCCATCCTGGAAGAGGGCGAAAAGGCCCTCACAAAAGAGTCATTGAACACCTTAAGAGGAGAGCTGTTTCCGTATAACCGGTTTATTGAGCATTCATGTTCACTTCTTTGTGAGAAGGCAATTCAACGTTGAGTCAAGCAATGGTTGCCCCACATTTCCCGGCATATTTCCTCACCACTTTCCTTACTGCAAGTAGCCTAATTTTAGGGTGAGGTTGATGATGGAGTTTGGTAGTGCATAAATTTCCTCGTTCCACTGTGCCAGGTACTTGGAGAAATAGAGTGCTTGAAATGCATTAAAATGGGCTAGATGCACTGGGTTAAAGCTGAGCAAAAGTCCAGAGGTAGCATTATTATCAATTTACAATGGAATGGAAGGTTCGCAGGCTAGGAAGGACTTGCTCATAAATTTATTGACAGCTGCACGAGTTATTATAGCTAGGAAGTGGAAAGTGAATATAAAACGGAAGAATGGTATAAAGAGGTGTGGGATTTGGCTAGTCATGAGAAATTAACATGTGCTATTAAGGTAAAACGGGGAATATGCAGGATAAATTATTTTGAGGAAGGTATTTGTACTGCTAAAACGGAAAGGGGTCAAACCACCACAAGAGGTGGTGAAATTTTAGGAGGTTAGATAGTTACAATGGAATGGTCTTGGGGGTGGGGTGTACATTTTTATTTATATTTATTTATTACTAGCTGGCCGGGCCACGTGTTGCGGTGGCTTTTTTGTGAAATGGAAAAGGAAGATCTCTCTCTCTCTCTCTCTCTATATATATATACACCGTATATTCCGGAGTATAAGACGACTGGGCGTATAAGACGACCCCCGACTTTTCCAGTTAAAATATAGAGTTTGAGGTATACTCGACTGCAGATTCTCCACCCGGCGTATAAGACAACCCCCAACTTTTGAGAAGATTTTCCTGGATTAAAAAGTAGTCTTATACACCAGAATATACGGTATATAAATGTAAACTTTCCATGCCCACAGCTTCTCCCGTTGAATTTCCGCCTACCTCCTCCCCATCTTTCCCCCATCTCTTTCTCCCTCCACACAGCTTCTCCCGTTTAATTTCTGCCTGCCTCCTCTCCATATTTTTCCCTGTTTCTGACTGCCTTCACACAGCTTCTCCCGTTGCATTTCCGCCTGCCTCCTCTCCATATTTTCCCGTTTCTGACTGCCTTCACACAGCTTCTCCCGTTGAATTTCCACCTGCCTCCTCCCTGTCTTTCCCCCCATTTCTTCCTCCCTCCACACAGCTTCTCCCGTTGAATTTCCACCTGCCTCCTCCCCATCTTTCCCCCATCTCTTTCTCCCTCCACACAGCTTCTCCCGTTTAATTTCTGCCTGCCTCCTCTCCATATTTTCCCGTTTCTGACTGCCTTCACACAGCTTCTCCCGTTGAATTTCCACCTGCCTCCTCCCTGTCTTTCCCCCCATTTCTTCCTCCCTCCACACAGCTTCTCCCGTTGAATTTCCACCTGCCTCCTCCCCATCTTTCCCCCATCTCTTTCTCCCTCCACACAGCTTCTCCAGTTGCATTTTCGCCTGCCTCCTCTCCATATTTTCCCCTGACTGCCTCCACACAGTTGAATTTCCGCCTGCCTCCCATTGAATTTCCACCTGCCTCCTCCCCGTCTTTCCCCCGTTTCTTCCTCCCTCCACACAGCTTCTCCCGTTGAATTTCCACCTGCCTCCTCTCCATATTTCCCCCTGTTTCTGCCCCGAAACTCTGTTGCTTACTGCTGTATAATTGCAAATGGAGCTCACGTTCTGGAAAGCAGCTGTCGATTGCTCTGGCCTGGGAAGGCGCACACGCACACGCAGACGGCTTCTTTGGGGGTTGGTGGCCTCCATTTTGGCCCCGCGTTACCATAGCAACCTGGCCTCGCAACGCTGCCTGGCCTCAAAGCCTGGCTTCTCTCCTGTGGCTTCTTCGGGGGTTGGTGGCCTCCATTTTGGCCCCGCGTTACCATAGCAACCTGGCCTTGCAATTTCACCTGGCCTCAAAGCCTGGCTTCTCTCCTGTCTCTGGAGGTTTGGTCATGTAGTAGCAGCTCTATCGCCCCCCCACCCCGCCCCCCGCCTCTCTGTGAACAGCTGCCTGCTTGTCATGCGTTGTCGGGCCCCTTGAGGCGGCGGCTAAAAGTTAGGCCGCAAATGGCGGACAGCCGTTTGAGGCGGCGGCTGTAAGTTGTCGCCTCAGGAGTTGGGTGGCGCCTTTCTATTGGTTGCTGGTTGTGATGTCAGTGCTGTTGCTGGTGACATCTAATAGGCGCGCCAATTTTTTTTGGCGTTTATTCTTTATTTTAGGTATATCAGGTGTGGTGTTTTTTTTAATTTTGATGGTGCCAGATCCTTCCTTGATGGTCATGGTACGCTGTGTCCTAATTTGATGCAATTTGGTCCAGCGGTTACGGAGCAAGTTTCTGTCCAGCGTGCATGCAATGAGAATATATATATATATGTAATTGCTTTGTCAACATTAATAATAATAATAATAGTAATAATACAGTGGAACCTTGGTTGTCGAACATAATCCATTCTAGAAGACCATTTGACTTCTAAAGTGTTGACCAACCGAGACACAAAGGGCTGTCGGCAATTTTAACTGAGAAAATTGAAAAACACGCCTTGGAAGCCGTTTGACTTCCGAGGAATGTTTGAAGACGGAAGCAATTGCTTCCGGGGTTTTGGAGTTCGGCTTCCGAAACGTTCGGCTTCTGAGACGCTTGAAAACCAAGGTTCCACTGTGGTGATAAATGGACCAGATGAGCCTTTCGCTCCCTTTCCAACTCTACAATTCCATGACTCTGCGGAAAGAACCTGACGCCAAATAGATAATCTTCCTGGCACTTGGCATTGCTCCCCCTGCACCTGGTTGAAATGCAGGCCATTGCCTTGTGTAGGAGACCCTGCCAGTGACCTCTTTACTCTGTTTGCTTGGCAAAGGCACCTTCTGTGGGGTGTTGCAGCTTCCCTTCCCCATTGCTCCAGCACAGTCCCAGCCCCCTGGCCTGTTATCTCCTCTGCCTTACAAAAAGAGCCAGTAGGAAGGTGGAAGTAGGAGCAGCAGCAGCAGCAGCAGCAGCAGCCAAGAGCCAGCCTCCACCATCACCACCTCGCTTGCCCACGGCTGAATGATGGGGAAGGGCCAGATCCTCGGAGGACCCAGCGCCTTTCTCCTCCTGCTGTTCCTTCTTCCGGGGGACAACTTGGAATTTATCCCACCGCCGTAAGCTGCTTGCCTGGACATCTTCCCCTTCCCCTTCTTCCCCTGCCCTTTCCACAAACTTGTCGAAAGAAAATTCACTTAATTATATAAATTAGAACCATGGGATTGTAAAGTTGGAAAGGGGCCAAACTGTACCTTTTCTATTTGGCGCTACTGTGCACGGTACAGGGGACGCTCGGGTTGCGAACGTGATCTGTACGGGAGGCACGTTCGCAACCCGCAGCGTCCGTAACTCACAGTGCCACATCTGCGCATGCGCGTGATGCAATTCGGCGCTTCTGCACATGCGCCGAAACACTGAAGTAACCCGTTCTGGTACTTCCCGGCTTGGCGCGTCCATAACCCAAAAACGCACAATCCGCAGCCATCAAAACCCGAGGTATGACTGTATTGCATTTCTATTATTTTGGAAAGGACATAGAAGTCTCATCTTAAACAAAACCACATGGGTTGTAGTCACCTGTAATGAACCATAGAAGGCAAGCCTTATGAGGAAGGGTTGAAGGAGCTGGGTAGGAAAAGTGGAGAACTGAGAGGAGATATGATAGCCCTCTTCAGATATCTTAAGCACTGCCACATGGAAGAAGGAGCAGGCTTGTTTTCTCCTGCTCTGGAGGGTAGGACTTGAACCCATGGCTTCAAGTTACAAGAAAGGAGATTCTGACTCAACATTAGGAAGAACTTTCTGACATCAAGAGCTGTTGGGCAGTGGAACGGTCTCCCTCGGGAGGTTGTGAACTGTCCTTCCTTGGAGGTTTTTAAGCAGAGATTGGATGGCCATCTGTCATGGAGGCTTAAATGAGATTCCGTATAACAAGGAGAAGGGGACGACAGAGGATGAGATGGTTGGACAGTGTTCTCGAAGCTACTAACATGAGTTTGGCCAAACTGCGGGAGGCAGTGAAGGATAGGCGTGCCTGGCGTGCTCTGGTCCATGGGGTCACGAAGAGTCGGACACAACTGAATGACTGAACAACAACAACAATTGCAGGGGGTTGGACTAGAGGACCCTCGGGGTCCCTTCCAACTCTAAGGTTCTATAGAATCATAGAATCCTAGAGTTGGAAGAGACCCCAAGGGCCATCCAGTCCAACCCCCTGCCAAGCAGGAAACACCATCAAAGCATTCCTGACAGATGGCTGTCAAGCCTCTGCTTAAAGACCTCCAAAGAAGGAGACTCCACCACACTCCTTGGCAGCAAATTCCACTGCCGAACAGCTCTCACTGTCAGGACGTTCTTCCTAATGTTTAGGTGGAATCTTCGTTCTTGTAGTTTGAATCCATTGCTCCGTGTCTGCTTCTCTGGAGCTTCAGAAAACAACCTTTCAACCTCCTCTACATGACATCCTTTTATATATTTGAATATGGCTATCATATCACCCCTTAACCTTCTCTTCTTCAGGCTAAACATACCCAGCCGTTCCCTAAGCCGTTCCTCATAAGGCATTGTTTCCAGGCCTTTGACCATTTTGGTTGCCCTCTTCTGGACACGTTCCAGCTTGTCAGTATCCTTCTTGAACTGTGGTGCCCAGAACTGGACACAGTATTCCAGGTGAGGTCTGGAATACTGTGTCCAGTTTCTATGATTCTATGTCCTCATTCCCTGATTCCCCCAACTGGATCCTCTTTCTCCCCAGGGAGCACTTGGTGCTGGTGCCCTTCGTCATGCAGGCGGAGACCACCGAGAATATTTGTTTTCATTTGTGGAACGTGAACGGGTCAGTGACGCTACACATCGGCCTGCCAGAGCGACCAGAGACTCGCATCAGCCATGTGGTGTCCGAGGCGAATATGTTCCAGTGCATCCCATTCCGGGTGAGTTTTTCTCGCTTACCATATTGTTTTCTGTTACTGATCAAGCTGTCCGGGTATTTTTCCAAGGAAAAGCAGGATTGTTGTGTTCACATAGGAAGCTTTCTTATCCCAAGTCAGAACACTGGCCTGTCCAGCTCAGAACTGACTTGGCAGCAGCTCTCCGGGATTTTGGACTCCATCCTAAGTAGGACCATGCCCATCCCCACCTACCCCGATCCACCCCATGGCCTTTGATCTGAAGCCTTAGCTGTCAAGTTTCAGATTTGAAAATAAGGGATCAGCAGTCTCACCTATCCCGGGGACAGTCACATGTCAGTGGTGGGCGGAGCCAGAAGCAAAAGTGGGTGGAGCAGCAATGTAAACTCCAAGCGGGCTCAGGCTCGGAGCAGAGCAGAGAGGAGGGCAGTCATGTGCTCTGCGTGATGGAGCCCCATCGTCTTCTTGTCTGATCCCATCAAAACAGGACAGGAAGCAGCAGCTGCTCAAAGGCAGCCAGGCTACACCCGCCAGCTAACCCTATTGGCCGGCTGAGGGGCTCTGCGGCAGCGGATAGGGGCAGATGCAGGGGGAGGAATACACCCCCCCTGTAAGCACGGGAAATGGCTCCCACTTGCTTTGAGGGCTGAGGCTTTTCTCTCCAAGTAGGCGAGGTCTTCCCACCCAGTCCCTGGCCAGCAGAGGAGGAGCTGCCTCCATTAAAAACGGGAAATTTAAGGGAAATAAAAAATAAGGGAGAGAAGTGGGAAACTGCTTAAAATAAGGGAGAATCCCGGGAAAAACGGGATACTTAACAGCACTCCTTCCAGCCTGGCTGCCCAGCTCTCGGTCAACCCAGAGATTACCTACCCCTCCCTGAATCCAGTCCCAAACTAGCTGGGTGTCAAGGCTTCAAGAAAGCTATTCCTCCCTCAGCTGCACCAAGAGCAGAGAAAAGAAGGCAGAGTCTTTTTTAAAATGAGTTTATTCATAATAGCGAGAGACAAAAGAACGCAGAAAGCCCTTATAATGGCGTTGCTCCAACTAGGCTCCTCCTCCTTCCTTCCGAGCAACGAGGTGGCCAAAGTATTGGAGCCTCAGCTTCAGGACCTGTCCTTTCAGGGCTGATTTCCTTCAGAATGGATAGGCGTTCTGAAGAATATTCATACATGATGAATGGTCTGTGTCACCATTAAGTAAAAAAGAGGTCGGGATAGGCCAATATGTAAGTGGACTGTCCCTTGATTGAGTGACTTTTCTTCTTTGAGTCTCTTTTCTTCTCTAAGGCTGCTGCCTTCCCCCTTCTCCCTCTTCTTCAAGGTCCCCAGATGGAGTAACTATCCCGGTACCTCTGAGGCCTCCTTCTTCGTGACGGTGCAGGCGGGGATGTTCGGACTATACACCCGGCAAAAGGTGCTGATCAGGACCTCAGAGAGCCTGGTCTTCGTCCAGACAGACAAGCCCATCTACAAACCAGGACAGAAAGGTACTTGAGGGGCTGTAGTGGCGACACTGACAGTGGGAGAATCCCCTGCAGATCACGCATTCCCTTTCCAAATTAATTTTATTTAGTAGACCCTTCTTGCTGGGTGAATGTTGAGGAAGGTAGGAGAGGATATATTGATTAAATATAACCCTTCCTCACTCACGCTAGAGAGCAAGCAGCAGAGCCCATTCCCTTGCAGATTGCTGCAAGAAAGCTGATGGATTCATTACAATCACTTAAGTTTAGCAATCCAGTCTGGATTGTTCCTGGTAAGTTTCCCCTTTTTTATTTCCCTCTTAAAAGAATAATAACACGGCAGTCTTGTTTAAAAGTAAGAGCAGAGTTTACCGTCGTACCTTGGAAATCAAACAGCCTAGTTCTCAAACGTTTTGGCTTCCAAACCATCGAAACCCGGAAGTGACCGTTCCGCTTTTCTAACGTTCTTTCGGAAGCCAAATGTCCGACAGGGCTTCCGATTGGCTGCAGGAGCTTCCTGCAGCCAATCAGAAGCCGCATTTTGGTTTTTGAAGGTTTTGGAAATCGAAAGACTTTCGGAATGGATTCCGTTCAACTTCTAGGGTACGACTGTACTTACATTCTGCTCACAGTAGTATTCTGAAGGCGGGCTTTACCTTGTGGTTACAGTTGCATTTGTAGAGAAAAGAAGTCCTCAGACTTTCTAGCTCGTGGCTTCCATCCTCTGTAAGGATGAGCCATGTGCTGCTGGCTAAGAGCCAAAGAGAGGAAGATGGCTGCGTGGCTGGCCCTTTTATAGGGTCTGGTAGGGTCACGCCCATCTACCTGGTCACACACAGGGGGAGGAGGCTCCAGAGCAGGTATGACAGGAAGTCCTCCCAGTCTGGAGCAACATTCCCCTGTGTGTCCACTCTAGGCAACAGGAAATGTTGTGTTTGATTGCTTCAGTGAGGTACATCCCACACTTGCCATGGCATCAGCTGCCAAACATTCCTCTTTTGACCAGAGATTTTTTTTTGGGGGGGGAGTGTTGAACCGAGGACTGTCTCCATGTGCTCTGCTCCTGAGCCGCATAGCTGTCAACTTTCGGATTTGAAAATAAGGGATCAGCAGCCTCACCTATCCGGGGGACAGTCACATGGCAGTGGTGGGCGGAGCCAGAAGCAAAAGTGGGCGGAGCAGCAATGTAAACTCCATATTTGTACATTGTGTGAGTGCAGTAGTTCCTACATGCGGACATGTTTGCCAGGCCTCCAAGCAAGAGGCGTTAATTATCAGATTTCAAGGTCACATTCCTACCAGGGAAAACCACAGGCTGCGAAGCAAGACCAGTGAGAATTGTGGCCTAGAAAGAGTCCTGAATTATAATATAAAAGAGAGAAAGAATCTTGAATCCAGATTGAGAGGCCTGCAGAACTGCATTGCCCACTCCCCAGGCCTAAGTTTCCACACTTCACTGTAACACTGAATGAGGTTTACTACAAAGGCAAGGGCATCAGCTGCATATTAATTGCCCATTCTAGGAATTCATTTCTTGCTTCCAGAACTTCCAGGCCTATGTTTTTGGTTCAGCTGCAGTTTTATTTGGGCAACAGGGTTTTCAAAGTCCACTGTGCAACGGAAAAATCCCAGGTGTGGAACTGCCCAGACACCTGGCCCTTAGGGATAGGTCCACTGGTTTCTGCGGAGTTAAATAAAAGAAGTCCAGCCACTGGAGCAAGGACAAGACAGGGTTTATTGCGCAATAGGTTACAGTCAAACTGCACACCCAGAACCGTGTTACAAGAACTTTTAAAACTCCTATCATATCCCAGAATACAGTTTGGAAACATCATCACTACATCATCACTACCTCATGATTTATACATGATTTACATATAGGAAAAACAGGAAAGACAAGATTAGCATATGGGGGAAACAGAGCAGTATCAGGGAGATAGCCCTGGGCCAATGTGAATGGGTGTTAAGTATTGTCAAGGATACCTTGAGCACTTATCTGGGAGAGAACAATGGGATTCCAGCTGAGGGATATTAGCCCAGTGGCTTCCTGAAGCACCCAGAGATTACCTGCTGAGGCATTTCCCTGTGTACATGGTCTCTCACCTACTGGATCATGGCAGAGAGATGGGTCCCCTTAAGGGCATCACTCCATACCCCAAATGAGTTTACTTGGGAGGAGACTTTGCTTGGATGACGCCCCCCCATAATTTCCGTAACAACTGTTAAAGTGCCACCTTTGCCCCTTTCCCCAGTTCAGCTCATGCACATATATTCTGTAAACTACAATGCTCAGCGGCAGAGCATTTCCATTGCACGCAGAAGCCCCCAGGCACAATCAACATCATCTGCAGGAACAACAGAATTTTGAAATCAGAAGAGGTTCCCCAAAGGTCATCCAGACTAGCCCTTGCTCACTGCAGTATCTTGCCCATTCTCTATGCTCATGTGTTTAAAAGAGATGAAGTGGAACCCTCAATATGTCAACAGTCGTTCACACAACATGAGGGTGAGGGAACATGTTCCAGATGTTGTTGGAACCCAACTCTCACCAGCCTCGGCCAGCAGGACCAATGGTCAGGGATGGCAGGAGTTTGCCCCCCAAAATAACCTAGAGGAGGGCCAGTTTTTCCACCCCCTCCCATATCAATTCCCCTGTCAAAAACTAGAAACTTGATCCTGGCAAAGGGATGAGCAGTTGGGGGAGGAGAGCAGGCAAACCTCCCCAACCCAAATTCTCTGGATCTGTTTGTGCATCACTGGCAGTGCAGAGCAGTGGTAAGATAACAGAGGCCAACCAGAGAAGATTGAGAAGCAAAGTCTTAAACAGGAATCTGAGAAGTTTGTTTTTCCCCTTCCCCCCAGGCTACCTGTTAAAAGCCTTATCTGATTGCCTTTTGTTAGCAGCCTGGCCATTCCTTTGAGATGGTAATCTGTTAATTCCTGGGCAATTGGGAAATTCCCTCACCCCATCTCTCCATGCAGAGAAAACAGCTTGTCAGTTTGGGAGTGAAAATGGTTTTCAGGGCTGTTTTTTTCTGTGCTGCCTCACACATGTGTATACGTGTCTGCTTGGTACATTAAAAACAATTATTTTATAGTTAAGTCCTCAGGTTTAGGGAACACAGGAAATATACTGCAAACAACACACAAAACGCAATAACGCCTTTGCCCTGTTCCTCCCCGCACAATGACCCTCAGAGCAATACACCCCCCCCACAGGTACACACAAACCAGAGGGGTAGCAATGAAGACTCTGAATCCACTCCCTTCCCTCCCCCCCCCCACAACCATACCAGGCTAAGCTAACCTCAGGCTGCTGAGATCTGTTTATCTCTGATCTCAGGAACAACAGCGGAGTGAAAAAAAGCCTCAAAGCAAAGAGGAGGGCAGCCACGCAGCGAAGATCTTCTTGGACCGATCCAATTCAGCTGCTCAAAGGCAGCCAGGCTCTGCCCCCCAGCTTACCCTATTGTCCAGCTGAGGGGCTTGGCGGCAGCTGATAGGGGTTGATGCAGGGGGCCAAATACGCCCCCTGTAAGCGCGGGAAACTTGCTTTGAGGCTGCAAGGCAAGGAGGCGAGGTCTTCCCAGTCCCTGGCCGGCCAGCAGGGGGAAGGAGAGGAGCTGCTTCCTTTGAAAAACGGGATATTAAGGGATATTAAAAAAATAAGGGATAAGAGCGGGGGGAAAGCTTAAAATAAGGGAGATTCCCGGGAAAAACGTGATACTTGACAGCTCTGCTGAGCCATGACACACAGAGTAGCAGAGTCACATGGAAATCCTTCCCCTCCTTCTTCCTTTCATAGTTCAGTTCCGCATCATCTCTGTGGACGAAGGTTTCCGACTCTTGAACGAGACGGTGAGTTTCGTCATCACATGCGCCATGCTGGTCTCTGGAACATTTGGTAAACCTCTTTCGATCCATGCAGAGTTTTGGGCCTACAAAGAAGGATGGGTCTCTTTGCCCTTAAGTTAGTTAAGCAAACAAACAAACAAACAAACAAACAAACAAACATGCCATCCCCCCATATCCACCTCTCTGTTTCCGATGTTCAGGCTGCAAGTGCTGTTCTTCATAAAGCTTGAAACAGCAACATGCATGCGCACGAGTGGGTGGGGACTAGCAGCTTATGAGGAACTTCAAGGTTTGGAGAAGTATATAAAATCTCCAAGAACCGAATCCAAAGGTTGGGAGGAGGAGTGGCTGTTGTTATGGAACATTGCATGTTTGCAGAGGAAGGACTTTCGTGATGCAAGGATGCTTGAGCTAATTTCCATCTCTCCTCTCCACCCATCTCACACGCACCCCTTCTGTAGGGTCCTTGCCACAACCAGGCCTGGAGGGTAGAGATTGCTTGACTAGAACAACAACATACACCAGTGGGACATTTTACTCCTGCCCAGTTGGGGAGAGCAAGACCTTCTCTACTGGACTTGCCCACCCGACTGGAATGTATATGCTTTGACCTGTGGCCTTGGTTTCTTTCACGCACCATGCTATTTTTTATTGATGAGTTGTGTTATTTGTTGATGGGCAAGGAAAAATGAATACAAGCAGGAGAATTCCTTGATGCAAAGATCCAAGAGCAAGTACTCTTTGATGAGGGAACCCCTGCAGAGATTTAAAATCACAACACAATTAAAGGCGTGGAAACATAAGCTGTGAGAGCTTTAAAATATGCCTGTTGACGACTCTTAACGTGGACGACTCTTAACGGCTGCAAGTAGTCTTGCAGGGAAAGGCAAGGGGTGAGATGGCTAAAGATAGCTTTGTTATGTATAATGAGATAAGAATCCAATGTCTTTGTGTTTCTCCATGGTTTTAAGTTTGGTGATTAGTTGCAATTCAGCCACTTCTCTTTCCAGTCTATTTCTGAAATTTCTTTGTATTAAGACAGCTACTTTGAGATCTTTTATGGAATGTCCTGGGAGATTGAAGTGTCGTCAACAGGTTTCCCACACCTATCAGCTGATCACCCATTCCCACCACCCTTCTGAGTAATACCCTTCCCCACTCCCTCACTATATTTAAGGATCTGGTGACTTCTGTTTCAGTGTATCTGAAGAAGTGTGCATGCACACAAAAGCTCATACCAAGAACAAACTCATTTGGTCTCTAAGGTGCTACTGGAAAGAATTTTATATTTTGTTTCGACTATGGCAGACCAACACGGCTACCCACCTGTTGTGTAAACAGTTTGTGGAAATAAACAAATCAAGGTGGGAGGAGGTTTGTGTGGTGCTGGGAGGGGTAGCACCATTCATTGCTGTCTCTGAACCCCCCCTTTTTTTTACTCCACAGTTTCCTTTGGTTTACATCCAGGTAAGTGTCTAATTCCCCGCCTCTGCTCCACCTCTCATCATCACACCAGAGTGGCTGTTACATTGCCCCACACAGACCACCTTTCCTAATATTCAGAGGCTGCTTCATTCCATAGCTTCCCCATAAGCTGCTCACATCTCCTGAGGGTTTTAATTTTGCCATCCCTAACAAGTGTTACACGCCTAAGTCCACCCCTTCCTGCAACCCCTTTGTGGGGTTCTTCAAAAGAAAAACCGAGGCAGCAGTTTTGGTGGTGACCATTACGTGTGGCTGAAAAGACTATTTGGCCCATGAGGGAAATGGCTAGGACCTTCTCCTGTGCCTCCCCTGATCATCATCATCATCATTTGTTTATATATATATATATATATTTCACTCATCCAAGCAGCCTGTCAACATCCACAGAGGTCACAGATTGGAATCGAACCCACGCAACTTGGCTAGACAGGACTCTAGTACTCTCCTGCCCCGGCCCTGTTCCCACGGTGGAGTCTACCTCTTTCCGAATATGAGCGACTTCGCAAAATCATTGCAGGAGATCTTAGGGTCCTTACCAGGCTCCTAGGGGCGTAGCAAGGGGGGCGGAGGGGGTGGGGGCCCCCTGGGCAGCGCCCCTGCTGGGGGTGACACATCGGGGCGGCCCCGCCCCCTGGGCTTAAAAAAATAATATATGTATGTATGTATATATATATATATAGGCTATTTTCAGCACTGCAAGGGTGGAGCCGCAGGGGCGGCCAGCGAGGAGTGGTGTCACCCCTCTCGCTGGCCGCCCCTGTGGCTCCGCACCAGCAGCGCCGAAAATAGTCCCCCCTTCCAGCGGTGGAGTTCGGCATGGAGGCAAGGGGCGGGCCAGCGTGGGGGGTTCCACCCCCTCCTCACTGGCCCGCCCCTTGCCTCTATGCCGAGCTCCGCTGCTGGCTGGCTTGCGGAGCCGGGGCATGGAGAGGGGCGGGCCAGCGAGGAGGGACACCCCTTCTCGCTGGCCTGTCCCTCTCCCTGCCCCGACTTGCGCTCCGTCAATGGAACCCGGGTGGCGGATTCGGGAGTCTTTGCAGCCCGCAGAGACTCCCGAATCCACCGCCCGGCACTCCTTTGTGCAGCGGCTGCTCATGCAGGCACAAGCAGCCACGGCATGAAGGGGTGCCCCTTGGCTTCCCGCCCCGGGCAGCCAAGAGGCTAAGAACGCCCCTGCAGGCTCCGATGGCAATGGTGGTTCCGTTAGATTGCAGACCACCTCAAATAGTTTCCTGCTACTATTTCCTGCAGATGCATTAACACCCCATAACAGATTTGTGAGGCTAAAACATGGAACTATAATCTCTGTGGTGTAACCATGATGGATATTGTTAGTGCTTTCGATGGAACTGTTTTAGCGTGTATTTTAAATTATGTGTGGCTTTTGGAATTGATTTTATACTTGCAAACTGCTTAGAAGACATGAGAAGAGCATCTTTTCCTGCATACTTTCTCCTCTCTCAGGGAATTAATTTGTTTTCATGGCTCCTCAAATAGACCTCAGTCTGTTGCCGTCCTTGGTAAGCAATGCTCCCACCCCATTAAGAGTGTTTAAACATCTGTCTAGATGCCAATAGCTCAGGAAGCCTTTGCAGGAGCCACGGGTTTTCTGGACCACTGATGTGGCTCAACATTGTCCCACTTTGGGCCAGCTGCAGCTTAGACCCTGTCCCTGCTTTCAACCTGAGTGGTGTCATGTGTGGAGAGTCTGCCTCCTCCTCGGTAACTAGAAGAAGAAGAAGAAGAAGAAGAAGAAGAGGAGGAGGAGGAGGAGGAGTTTGTATTTGATATCCCGCTTTATCTCTCCCCTAAGGAGTCTCAAAGCGGCTCACATTCTCCTTTCCCTTCCTCCCCCACAACAAACACTCTGTGAGGTGAGTGGGTCTGAGAGATTTCAGAGAAGTGTGACTAGCCCAAGGTCACTCAGCAGCTGCATGTGGGGGAGCGGGGACGCGAACCCAGTTCGCCAGATTACAAAACTACCACTTATATTTTATAGTCCTTTTTATTCAGGCATCAGGTTGTAAGCAAAAATCCACATCCCTCCCCAAGGAGAGCAGTTGGCCACTCTAAATCTTCTCCCTTCTGTCTTCCGCAATAGGCGCCAACAGGAATTTCCTCCTCCTCCTCCTCTCTGCATCCTTTGTTCTCTAATACATTTGGATTTCCTCGTTCATGGGGAGAAACGGTCCCCCACACTCTCCAATGACGTCTCTGCTATCTGTCCCCTCCCTTCTGTTTCTCTGGTCGTTTTCTCGTAGCTAGGTAACTCCTGCCGAAGCTGCTCTGTATTTCTCCCTGCTTCTGACCCCTCTGGAAACAAGGGCGGTGGGCGAATCTTCCCCCTCCAGCTCCTCTTCTGAGGAAAGCTGATCTGCCTGCGAATGCAGTCCCCACCCCACCCCCACTCTGCTGCAGACCATTCCCTGACAAGCAGCTTCTTCCGTGACCCCCTCTTCTCTTGTGGCTCCCAGGACCCCAAGAGGTACCGCTTGCAGCAGTGGACCAACGTGGAGCAGGAAATGGGCCTAGTCCAGCTCTCTTTTCCACTTTCCTCTGAGCCCCCGCAAGGCACCTACAAAGTGGTGGTGGAAAAAGCCTCCGGGAACAAGGTGGAACGTTCCTTTGAGGTGAAGGAATACGGTGAGGAAGGAAGGAAGGAGAGGAACCGCTTGGTCCGGGACAGATCAGTGCAGTTTTGAAACCAGTGGATGAAATCTTTGGAAAGATTTGGCCTGCCATCTTTATTTAAAATTGCACCCAATTGGATTGAAACATAG
This sequence comes from Lacerta agilis, assembly GCF_009819535.1. Classification (NCBI taxonomy): domain Eukaryota; kingdom Metazoa; phylum Chordata; class Lepidosauria; order Squamata; family Lacertidae; genus Lacerta; species Lacerta agilis. The sequence goes on along the minus strand of NC_046313.1, from coordinate 116,993,810 downwards.
ACAGAAGCCTGCAAAAGGATCAGGCAAAATTGGGTTCTTAGATAACTCGAGAGGCGTACAAATGCATGGTGAACAGCTTCCCAAAATATCTGGCTCTATGGCCAGGTTCAGTGAACTGGTCCCGCTCCTGGAAGCAAGTGCACCAGGGCTTTCCTCCGCCCTGCAAACAGTGGCGTAGCATGAGTTGCCAGTGCCCGGGGCCGCACAGGGGGAAATGGAAAGAGTATGCATGCACATTCAACAGCCTAACAGCCAGATCGCAGCTGCAAAATTGAGAAGAGTTGTTGGAGAGGTCACTTCCTGGTTCGCATGGGTGGCTGGGTAAGGGAGAGTTGCCTGTGTGAGAAGGGCTGATGCTGGGGGCTGGAGACAGGAACAGGTCTTGCTCTGTGCTGTACCCAAAACTTAGTTCGGGGCATATGCGCCAGCTCCTAGGGACTGAGGCACTTTTGTCCCCCCCCCGCAAAAAATGTGTGGGTTTGCTTTTTTAGGGGGGTGAACTCCCTCAGTGTTCAGAGGGTGTTTGGCTCTGCCCCCCCCCCCCGGCTCCTTGTGACATCGCCCGCTTGATGTCAGAATGTCTCGTCGGGCCCCCCATCTTGAGAAGATGGCACCTCTGGTTTTGGGGCTTCCCTGGAAACCTAATGGGAAAACAAGTTCTGTTGTGGGGTGTTAATGCTGCACGCATTTGCCTCATTTCTATGCTCAGGCTGATTGTGTTGTTTTTTTATCCCCGTGCTCCTTTCCTTCTTCCAGTGCCGCCCAAGTATGAAGTTTTGGTGAAGGCACCCAAGGAGATAACATTTCAGGCTGAAGAACTAGAAGTGAACGTCTGTGGCCTGTAAGTGAGAGCAGCCTGGGCTTCTCTCCCTGAGATGTGGGACCACGGGAAATGAGAACTTGGGTGATGTTGCTGTGAGGGATCCTATTCCCTCCCCTTTCGATACTTCCCCAACCGTGACTCTCCCTAAGTTTCACTGTCCACTAGGATGAATCCTTCAGTGGTTATATGGGAGTGTCTCTGGGGTACCTCAGTGCTTTACGTTCGAAACAACTCTTGCCACCTTTGGGATCTCCCGCCCTGGGTTCCCAAACTACTGCAGCTTGCCTTCCCTTTTTGGCAACTGCGTGGCACCTTTGGCTTCCCTGCCCAGTCCTCTGTATGCCAGGAAAATAAGCCACCCGTTCCCTCTATCACAGGAAACCCTTAGTGCTTTTCCCCTCAGCCACACCTCTTGAGGCACTGACGCACTGCCACAGTCAGCGAACGTTTAAGCACTTTTAACTTTATTAAGGTAACTTGAAAACATGGATGTCTTGAGTTATTACTGGTACAAATCTTCTTATATAATTCAGCTCAGTTATAATCTTTCCTGCATCCCGTTAGCAATGGTAATGACCTTTCCTCCCATTCCCCAAAGCCTAACCTCCCAGTTTCTCTTTCTAACCTCCACCCCCCAACTGCCAAACCCCCAACTGCCTTTCAAGGTTGTTCCCCCTCCTTTTAGAATGCCAGGTAGCTCCGCCTCCCAGGGAACACCTACTTAACATGGGAGTGATAGGTTAACCCATGATGAACCAGGCCTTATTCGGCCACAGTTGCTAGCACCAGCTAACCTCTCCTCTCCTCCCCTCCCCTTCACCAGCCTTGGCCGCCCCATCCTAGCTCCGATGGAATGATTGCCATAGCTGCACTAAATTCCTCACAATGTTGGGCCACTTATGCAGGGCTTATTTCACCCAGAAATCATTTGAACTCCATTCCGGAACCTCTCAGGTGGGCACCATTGCCACCGTAAGAGAACAAAGGAGGTGTTTATGGAGAGTTCTGGCACCTCTTTTTCTAGAAGAAATAGCACTGCATGCCACACTTTCGGAATAAAAACTTGCTTGCGCCACACCAACTTTTTATTGTTAAGAAATACACGAGAAAACAAAAAGAAACAACTTCTAGCAACGCTTGATTTATAACAGAGAACACAACTATTTTATAATATGATAATCCCAAAAGTATAAAACAATGCAGTTACATAACAACATGAATCATTCCCAAAATATAATTATAAACTAACACATGTACCTTAAGTACCGTATTTTTCGCTCCATAAGGTGCACCAGACCATAGGGCGCACCTCGTTTTTAGAGGAGGAAACAAGATAAAAAATATTTTTTCTGGTTTTCCTCCTCTAAAAGCCCTGTTTTTTTGAGGATCAGCTAAATGTTTTGCAGCTTTTTTTGCAAAGGGAAAAGCCCTGGTTTTTTTGAGAATCAGCTAAAGGTTTTGCAGCTTTTTTTGCAAAGGGGGAAAAGCAAAGCTCCTTTTGCAAAGGGGGAAAAGCAAAGAGGAAAAGCCCCATTTTTATGGGGTTCAACTCACATTTCTGCAGCTTCTAAAGGAAAGGGAGCCTTTTCTACAGTTTCCAGACAGATAATCTAATCAGCCAGTCTCATGTCGCTGGGGAAACAAACAACCTCCCTCTGCAGCACATTCAACAATGGAGGGCGGGGCAAGAGGGCGGGACTGAAAGGGAGCCAGGGACTCTTATCTCTCTCCCGATCTCTTGCTGCTCAGCTGCTTAGCGGGGTCCTTTCAACACCCCCTTTTCTCTTTGTAAAATACAAAGCATGATCCTCTTTTGGCCCCTGGGAAATTCAGCTCCAGGGACCACCATTCGCTCCATAAGACGCACAGATATTTCCCCTTACTTTTTAGGAGGAAAAAAGTGTGTCTTAAGGAGCAAAAAATACGGTATGCATACAAACTTGGTGAGAGGTGTAAGCTTGCTTTTGCCAGGTAATCTCATTTGAGACAAACAAAAATTCTCATCTCCTTATCAACACAAATCATCCTTTCTCTTTTCTGATCTTTCATGTTTGTCTGAGTTAAAAATCCTTGCTCACAACAATATGTTGTCGAAGAATAGCCAATGCTCTTGAAGGGAGGTGTGGACTGTTACGCGATTCTACTCAATATTGATCCAGAGCAGAACTCTGATGTATAGTTAGCAGAGTGAAAACATAAACCCGTTGCAGGATTCCCCCCAAATAGACCAGAGGCAATTGTATTTCATCCAGCAGAGCTTTACTGCTACTGAAGTCAAATGAGCATAATGGTCACAAATCCAATACATTCAGGATTGGCACTGTCCATAAGAAATCCAGTTGCAGCAGACTAAACTTAAACTTATAATAAAACTAAAACCCTAACACTAAGCATTCTTTGTACAGAACACCACACCAGAAGGTAAAGAGATAGAAAGAGAAAGTGTGAAACCCAGGCTACTTCTGGCCTCTTATCATAGTCAGCATGACCTTGACAGAAAGAGATAAGAGAACCAGTTTACTTGCCATATCATTTTTTATTGGTTTTATAAAAATACATTGATTAAATCCGTCACATCCTTCCTTTTAACATTTCGGCTTTTTCAAGCCATGACTTCCCTCAAACCCTTCACATGATTTTCTAACATCTATTACCTATATTTATACTTCTTAAATCTATCATTGCTATAAATCATCACGTACAACTTAATTACTATAATTACATATTTGCAACAATATTTCTTCATTGATCTACAAAGCTTCTTGTAATCCTATCAACGTATTTAACTGATTACAATTGTCTTTTAAATACAGTAATCAGTAAACTTAGTCCAGTCTTTGATGAATTTCTGGTCCCGCTGTTCTCGGATTCTTCCCGTCATTTTGTCCAGTTCCACATACTCCATTAGTTTCACTGTCCATTCTTCCTTCATCAGTATTTCTTCCTGTTTCCATTTTTGTGCTATTAAAATTCTTGCTGCAGTTACGGCATATTGAAAAAGTTTGAAATCTTGCTTTTTAATATCTGTACCTGTGATTCCCAGTAGAAAGGCTTCTGGTTTTTTGACAAATGTATATTTCAACATTTTTTTAAAGTTCATTATATATCATGTCCCAGCTGTACTAAGCTTCTCTGAAGGGATAACCCAAACACCACGATCCTTCTGCTTGTTTCTTTCACACAGAGAAGCTTCCAGAACCCTCTTGAATTAGTTAGAATAGGAAAGATCTCTACACATCACATCAATACTTTCTGTACCAAGAAATGCAAACTGACATGAACTTCACTGCTGCTAAGCGGGGAACTTGAGCTTGGGTCTCCCCAGTCATGGTCCAACACACTAACTCTTGGCTACTGAAACGATGACAGAATTAACCCTTAGCTTACAAACTGCATGATCCCTGCTGCTGTACTTTGATCGAAAAGGTCCCAGGTTCAATCCCCAGCAGCAACTACAATTAGAAAGGAATTTTGTAGTAGCAGATGATGGGGAAGACCTTTCTTTACTGGAGACCCTGGGAAGTAGCTGTTTGTGAAGAAGGAATGGTGGTTTCCAGCTTTTAGAGTTCAGGCTACAAATTGTACTGCTCTGGCAGGACAACAATGGGTTAAATGGATCGATACTTTGACCACCTATAATGGAGTTTCCTTTGTTGCCATGAAAGCATCTCCCTTATTAAACGTATGCGTGGTAAAAGCTGTCCTTCTCATATTCCCTATGTGGTCGTACTTTAGTTCATGAACGCCTTGCATCTTGAATGTTTTGGCTCCCGAAACCACAAACCCAGAAGTGAGTGTTCCTCGGTCCTGTATACCTGAAGGAGCGTCTCCACCCCCATCATTCAGCCCGGACACTGAGATCCAGCGCCGAGGGCCTTCTGTCGGTTCCCTCACTGCGAGAAGCAAAACTACAGGGAACCAGGCAGAGGGCCTTCTCGGTAGTGGCGCCCGCCCTGTGGAACGCCCTCCCATCACAGGTCAGGGAAATAAACAACTACCTGACATTCAGAAAAAACCTGAAGGCAGCCCTTTTTAGGGAAGTTTTTAATGTTTGATATTTTTGTATTTGATTTCTGTTGGAAGCCGCCCAGAGTGGCTGGGGAAATCCAGCCAGATGGGCGGGGTACAAATAATAAATATTATTATTATTATTCTTATTCCTGTTTGCGAACGTTCTTTGGAACCCGAATGTCTGACGTGGCTTCTGCAGCTTCCGATTGGCTGCAGGAGCTCCCTGCAGCCAATCGGAAGCCGCACCTTGGTTTCCGAAAATTTTGAAAGTCGAATGGACTTCCAGAACGGATTCCGTTTGACTTCCAAGGTACCACTGTATATTGATGTCATCTTTCAATCGATGCTGTGGCTGTTTCCTGACTACAGGTACACGTATGGGAAGCCTGTTGCTGGGCAGGTGAAGATGCGCATTTGCCGGAAATATAATGCACAGAGAGAGGTGAACAGAGAGAGGTGTCACGGAGAAGCGTCACAAGGAATATGTGGAGAGTTCAGTGGAGAGGTGAGACCCAAAGTGGAAGCTGAAAACGAAGTATAAAACACTGTTGGGGAGTTGGGGGGATGACGACGGAGAAGCCAAAATGATTGAAATGGTGGATATGGCAGCAGGAATATATATTTGCTCGTTTTGTTGGTACCTGTTGTCCCTCACTGAAGTCTCTTTGGAAAACCTGAGGAACATTTGAAAGTATCTGGGGGGCCTACATGCCCATCTAGGGGATTAAATAAATAAATAAAAGCAAATGTCCTAATTTTGGAGGGGGGGGTTGTTAATTTTTTTAAAAAAATTCGTGCACTGGCAGCTCCGGCTCTGGCTTTTGATCTGCCGTGGGCTGCTTGGTGATGGCAGAGAGCTGGGGGGAGAGTGAGTGGTCGTCAACTTTTTTGGCGATCGCCCAAGGAAAGCTCAACAAATGTCCAGACTTTTACCTCTTGAAATATTGCCAGCCTTGTATGAATGGACAGATATAAATGAATGAGTGTGCCTAGATCAGTGGCTATTGTGTGAACCTGACTGGCTTGAGGGCATCCTGATCAAGTTTGCAGATGACACCAAATTGGGAGGGGTGGCTAATACGCCAGAGGACAGGATCACACTTCAAAATGACCTTAACAGATTAGAGAACTGGGCCAAAGCAAACAAGATGAATTTTAACAGGGAGAAATGTAAAGTACTACACTTGGGCAAAAAAAATGAAAGGCACAAATACAGGATGGGTGACACCTGGCTTGAGAGCAGTACATGTGAAAAGGATCTAGGAGTCTTGGTAGACCATAAACTTGACATGAGTCAACAGTGTGATGCAGCAGCTAAAAAAGCCAATGCAGCAATAGGAGTATAGCATCCAGATCAAGGGAAGTAATAGTACCACTGTATTCCGCTCTGGTCAGACCTCACCTGGAATACTGTGTCCAGTTCTGGGCACCACAGTTCAAGAAGGATACTGACAAGCTGGAACATGTCCAGAGGAGGGCAACCAAAATGGTCAAATGTGTGGAAATGATGCCTTATGAGGAATGGCTTAGGGAACTGGGTATGTTTAGCCTGGACAAGAGAAGGTTAAGGGGTGATATGATAGCCATGTTCAAATATATAAAAGGATGTCATATAGAGGAGGGAGAAAGGTTGTTTTCTGCTGCTCCAGAGAAGCGGACACGGGGCAATGGATTCAAACTACAAGAAAGAAGGTTCCACCTAAACATTAGGAAGAACTTCCTGACAGTGAGAGCTGTTGGACAGTGGAATTTGCTGCCAAGGAGTGTGGTGGAGTCTCCTTCTTTGGAGGTCTTTAAGCGGAGGCTTGACAGCCATCTCCTAGGAATGCTTTGATGGTGTTTCCTGCTTGGCAGGGGGTTGGACTGGATGGCCCTTGTGGTCTCTTCCAACTCTAGGATTCTATGATTCTATGACCTTGAACACCTTGTTTTGTTTAATGAAGCAATTCTCATTGGTAGCTGCTACAACTCTCTGTCTTCCGGTGCAGGCAAATGGGCAAGGCTGCTTCTCTCAGGTGGTGAAAATGAAGGGTTTTCATCTGGAGCGGGATGGATTTGAGATGAGCCTCAAGGTGGAAGGCAAGATCGCAGAGGAAGGCACAGGTATTTTATTTTATTTATAAAACTAGCTGTACCCGGCCATGCGTTGCTGTGGCTCAGACTGGTTAAGTGGATGCAGCCCTGCTTCCCTGGCGGATTCAGAGTGGGGGGTTCCTGGGAGGGGCGCTTTCCCTCCCCTCCCCCTCTCTATCTCCCCCCCCAATACTGGAAGGAGACCCCGTTTTTGCTTGCCTCCCCACAGCTTCTCCGGTTGAACAGACTCCCCTGTCACATCCCCTTTGCCTTTTTCGTTGTCGCCCAGCGATAAGCCTATTGGCAGAGCCCTCCCTCCCTCTCCTAGATCTTCTATAGCGCTTGTTGCTTTTGCGTCCAACAGTATGTCCAGCAGATGGCACTGTTTTTGCAAAAACCACGATTTTACCTGTCTCAGGTGTGACACCTATATAATATTTTTTATATAAAAACACTCCAGGATTCCAAGGCAACGTTGTGTCAAAATTTCTTTTTAAAAAAATAGGAATTTTATTCCATTTTCCAAACAAACAACATTATACATTTTACATAAAACAAACAACAAACACATCACAAATTACACAAACACAATAAAAAAAACACACACAAAACACATCAATCTTCTTACTATAACTTCATTTCTAATCTTATTTGGAGGACTTCCTCCGTTCTCTCTCTTACTTTAGTAACTTCTTGACTATTTTAATAAACATTCACCATAATTCTTCATCTTATCTCATCTTATCTCTATCTCTATTTCTTAGTCTTATCACTTTAATCTTAACATTTTATATTATATCTTATGTTAACTTCTAAACTCCTTCAATCTTTACTTCTTATATACTACTTCAACCTAACATTGTATAACTATTGCCTGTTTATATTCACTGATTCCACTTCAAATGTCCAATTTTTCACGTTGTTTCAAATAATCTTTAATTTTCTTCCAGTCTTCTTGCACCGCCTCCTCCCTCTGGTCTCGGAGCTTCGTGGTCAGTTCTGCGAGTTCCATATAATCAATTAGTTTCATCTGCCATTCTTCCACTGTTGGGAGCTCCTCACCTTTCCAGTATTTAGCAATCAAAATCCTAGCAGCAGTTGTGGCATACATAAAAAACACTCTATCTTTCCTAAGTATCTCATGGTTGACTATGCCCAATAGGAAGGCCTCTGGTTTCTTAGAAAAAGTGTATTTAAACACTCTTTTGAGCTCATTATATATTTTCTCCCAGAAGTCCTTAACCTTTGGGCACGTCCACCACATATGATAGAAGGTACCTTCTACTTTCTTGCATTTCCAACATTCATTGCTCAGTCCATGATACATCTTAGCTAATTTAACTGGTGTTAAATACCATCTGTAAAGCATTTTCATCATATTTTCTTTTAACACATTACAAGCAGTAAATTTAATACCTTCCCTCCATACCCTCTCCCAGTCTTCAAGCATGATGTTATGTCCCACATCTTTTGCCCAATCAATCATTACAGATTTAACCATCTCATCTATCGTATGCCACTCCAATAACAAATTATACATTCTGGAAAGGTTTTTGGAGTTCGTATCTATCAGTTCTGTCTCCAACTTAGATTTTTCTACTTGAAAGCCCAGCTTTTTATCTATTTTAAAGACTTCATTTATTTGGTGAAACTGCAACCAGTCATAAACTCCCTCTTTCACTTGCTCATAGCTTTTCAGCTTAAAACTCTGACCTTCTTGTTGCAGTATATCAGCATACTTTAACCACTTTGCAGGCATGTTTGGTCTTTTATGGGCCTTTGCCTCCACTGGCGATAGCCATCTAGGGGTCTTTCTCTCCAACAAGTCTTTGTTACGAGTCCAAACCTGAAACAAGGCATTTCTAATTATGTGGTTTTTAAAGGCCTTGTGGGCCTTAACTTTATCATACCAAAGGTAAGCGTGCCAACCGAAAACATTATCATGACCCTCCAAGTCCAACACCTCTGTATTGTTGTGTCAAAATTTCAAAGCAATCGGTGAAGAACTTTCTGAGATTTAAGATTAGTAACAAACGAACATTTCATTTTTTACCTCCTGCCAGTCCTCCAAAGGAGCCCAGCATGTCAGTTTTAAAACCATTCAGGTATAACATCTAAGAAAAAAAACTAACCTTCTGGAAACATTTCAAAGCTCCTAAAAGCAATCACCCGCTCTCAAAACATAACAATTTCAGGGGCATTTCTTTCAGCCATCAAATGCTTAGGAAAAACAGGGTTGGTTTTGCAATGTCTCCTCTAAGTAGTGCTTTTGGGGGGGGGATGCAAGGGGACGCGTGCCCCTAAACATTTTGTGTTGCCCTGACCGACCGACAGACATGCCAGCTGTCTCTGCAGTAGCAGCACAGACTGGAGCTCCGTCATTCTCCCTGCTGGTGCCCGGGGAGGGGAGTCTGGGGTGAACACAGTGGAGGCTCCTCCTCCTCCTCCTCTTGCCAGGATAGAACCAACCCTGCCGCTGCCGGGGGCCTTCCCATCCTCTCAATGGCGCGCCACTGCTGCTGCCTCGAGTCCCTCATCCAGGGGTTGGAGGGAGAGAGGGGGCGAGGGGGAGCAGCCAAAATGAGAGTATCCCTAAACATTAATTTTTTTTAAGAAAAAAAGCACTGCCTATAAGTTACTAATGAAGGCGACTGATACACCTCCCTAGGAGGGCATTCCATCACCGGGGAGCCACCACAGAGAAGGCCCCATCATGGGTCACCAACAAACAGACAACCCTCAGTGTTCGATACCACCAGGAGGGCCTCTCCTGCTAATAAGTAGGGCCCGAGATGGATGATAATGGGGAAGGTGCTCTTTCATGTACTTTTAGGCACAGATGTGTGTGAACCAAGGAAGGACCAAGGTCCAGGGGCTTATTATGGTCCCTGGCCTCTCCCATTGGAAGGGTCAGGCTCCTGCCACTAAGGGTAGACGATGCTACTGGCCAAAAGGGAGAAATTGTCTAGCCTCACAAAAGTAGGGCAGCATATTTTTTTAAAAGAATTTATTGGTTTTTTAAAAAGATAACAAATGTCAAATACAAAATACAAAATAAACAAAAACACTACAACAAAACTACAAAACTACAAAAAACATAACAAATGAACACTTAATCACCTATTCTTATCTTATTCCTAACATTGTTTTGGGACCTCCTCACATCCTCTCTTCTGCGTACATTTCTAATTAACTATAGTAACTTTATAACATTGTAAATTCTTCTTTCTCAACTAATCTTAATCTTTATATATCATAATCATCATATACCTATAATCTTATTCCTAATAAAAATGAACATAACACCATTCTAACTTCTTATATCCTATTTTAACCTAACTTCTCATTACTGTCGCCTTAAATATCCTCTGATTTCAATTTCAAATGTCTATCTTTTCATGTTGTTTCAAATAGTCTTTAAATTTCTTCCAATCCTCTTGCACCGTTTCTTCCCTCTGGTCTCGGAGTTTCGCGGTCAGTTCTGCGAGTTCCATGTATTCAATCATCTTCATCTGCCAATCTTCCACTGTTGGTAATTCTTCAGTTTTCCAGTTTTTAGCTATTAGAATCCTAGCAGCTGTTGTGGCATACATAAAAAATATTATTATTTTTTTAACAAAAAATTTATTGGTTTTCCACATCAAAAAAGAACAAATACAACCAAAAAACAACAAAAAATAACAACCAATCAAAGAAAAAACAAATATTACAAACAACATCAACAAAATAAAAGAAAACAAATACATACCTTACACACAGGAACACACCAACTACTAATTATAATCTTGTTCCAAATCTTATTAGGGGGACTTCCCCCGTTCTCTCTCCTGCGTTCAGTTCTAATTTACTTTAGTAACTTTTCTAGTTATTTTAACTATTCATTCACTATCATTCTTAATCTTTATCTCAACATCTTATGTCATATAGCTTCTAAATAAGAATACAACCTCATATTGAAAATTTTAACTTCTTATATCCTTTTCTTTCTCTTAGTTCCATAAAACTGCTGCTCTTATTACTTCTAATTCATAACTTATAAAATCTTAAACCAACACAATATCATAAAAACCTAAGTATTTCTTCTCTTTTCCAAATCAATTTTTACTCTCTGACGTCGGGGTACCGTGATAGGCCTTCCTGGTTAATCATATATATTCTTTCACCCTACCCCCCTTCTTGCCATTTTCTCTCCTCCCATCACAGTCACCCACCAGACTTCCCCCCAACCTTTTCCCAAACCATAATCCAGAATGTCCTCTTTTCCTTGATATCCAAAAACCAAAACATTGTCCCAAAGCATCTTTGCTGAGCTCTTCAGAGGAAGTAATACATCACCACCAAGCATCTCCACTTCAATCTTCAAATCAGATTGTAATTGTAATTCCCAAAATTGTTGTTCCTGCTTTTCTGGGCTCCCACCCCAGAAAGCAGTTATAACGTCACAATAGCCAGTCCCGGACCTCTCACGTCGACAGGACTTTTCTTCTTTTTGGATTTCTTCTCTACTTCAGATAAAATCTCTGAACATCGCTCTCTAATTATTTCTTTAAGTTCTTTGAATTCCTTAGCAAAGTTCCTAAAAGCAGTTCCAATCTCAGAAAATCTTTCGGTGACATTCTGTTGCGAAAGTTCTAATTCCAGAAGAATTTTCCTTTGTCCTAAAATCATTGCTGGGTCTGTAGGCATCGTAGAAACGAAACCAAAAAGGGCAGAAGTAGGCAGGAAATAACAAAGTTCAGTACTTTTCCATCTTCAAATCTCAAATTACAGCCGCCATTTCCCCCTGATCAGAGTGCAAAAATTTTCCACCTTACAGTCCACAGTCTCTCTGAGGAAATACCTCAAAAATCTCAGTCCACCCCTAACAGGTTTTTTTTTTAATAGATCAAACTCAGAGTCAAGAAAAACCTTGTATCAGCCAAAAGTAGCAACAGCCAGATCCGATGTTACTGTTCTCTTGTCACAGGGGAGAGAAACGGACTTCCTCTTTAACGTTTCTCCCCTAAAGCCAATTAAACTATTTTTTATTTCCAATTGAACTCCGTACTTACAGCTTACAGGTTTCTTCTTGTTTTAGTCCAATTGAGGAAGAACAGGGTGCTCAAGTGTCGGCGGCCGCCGCCGCTTGGTTTCCCCGGTTGGGGACAGCCTCCACAGCCCCGCGCCGTTACCCATTCACTCGGGGCTCCCTCTTACAAGGGAAGCCCGAGAATGGGACGGCGCAATGGGACCCGCTGGAGAGCCCAGACCGCGGGATGCCCCTCCCGTGGCTTACCGGAGCCCGCTGCGCGGTTTCGGGACTCCTGGCCCCCGGGAAACCAGAGCTGTCTCGGAGCCGAGACAGCTCCCAACCGCCGACAATGGCGTACTCGCCGGAAGTCTACATGAAAAATATTCTAACTTTATTGGGGATTTCATAATTGGAAGAAGGGCAGCATTTTAAGCAAAGCAGAATCAGGCAATGGAGCTTGTGAGGGCAGGAAGGAGGGGCAGAACATTCCCTCGCTTACCCACATCTCGAACAAGGATAATGGAAGGTACGTGGGGTGGTTGCTCACGAGTAACCAGGCAAAACTCCGAACTTTGTTTTGAGGCTTTTATTGTGCATGCTATTTACAGTGCAGAGCTACAAGTTCATGTCTGTATCAGTCACTCGCAGAATCCAGGAGTGGCCCCTTCCGGCTGTGACGCCAACATAAGCGTTTCGGTATTCCAAATCTCCGCCTCCCCTCCCAGCGTTTCACCCCCCCCCTGTGCACTTGGGGCGCTGGAACTGGCGTGTCTCCCTGCTTGCCCACTGAGCAAGGGAGGTGCGGGGTCTCTCCAACATCCCCAGAGCCTCTGCTCTCCAGACCCGGTGCTGCCTGCCCCTCCCCACTGGAGACATCGCCGCTGCCTCCGCTGGAAGAGGAGGTGCTGCTGGTCAGGTGGGGCCGGGGCTCTCTGTAGCATCCCGAGAGCCCTTCCACCACCCTGCGCTGAGTCGGGGACAGTTCCCTGACAGATAACAAAGTTTAATCTCATATACGGATACCCTTTACAAACAATAAAGATTGATAAAAATAAAAGTATTCTCCATCTGTGAGTTCCATCATTATTGAGAATAAAGGTTCCATATAGACCAGACATTTGCACATGCAAACGCCACTGACCATGTGCCTCAATATTTTGCATTAGAAAATCATGCCACATGTTGAAAAGAAATTCAGAAAGAAATTATTCATTCGAGCTCTGCCCTTTGGGTACTTTTTCAAGAAGGGCAATTTGTGAAACCCCTGAATGCCAGCAATCCAAAATATTAAGATTAAGGATATTCTAGAATTTGGCAATACAGCCCTGAGCTGCTCTTAAGAGATGAGAAATAAGTTATTTACTTTTCAAATCCCATTCTATTTCCATATTGGTTCAAAATTGCCAGGTGGAAATTGCCAGGTGGAACAAACAGTTTGTTTGTTTGTTTGTTTGTTTGTTTGTTTGTTTGTTTACCAAAGAGAACTCAGCAAATGCATTATTCCACAATTCCGCCACCTTTGAGCAGTCCCATCATGTGTGCTTATATGTACCTACCTCTCTTTGACTATTTGGCAGGGGTGGAATTGACGGGCGAGGCTTCCATCAGGATCATTAAGATTCTCGGCACAATCACCTTTGAGAAGGTGGACTCTCACTACAAGTCTGGGATCCCCATTACTGGGCAGGTAAGGCAGCAGGCTGAGAGATCCCCACTGTGCACGACCCCACAGCTGAATGTTTGTTTTAAAGACAAATGTTCCCCGTATGCACTGGAACAGGAGGGTGGGCCAGGGTGGTTAGCAATTCAGCCCCCACCCCTCATCTCCAGTCCTGACCCCTGAGATGCCACCTCTGGGATCCTGATGCTATTTGTGTGTCCTCAACCTTCATCTACATCTGCACCCACCTGGACTTATGGAACTGCCCAGGGGCGTACCCAGGATCAAAACTGGGGGGGCGGGGGGCAAGCCATGGTCATTCAGGTTGTGACATTTCAGCACGGAAAAGGCAAATGAAACCAACATTTTAAGAAAATTATATATATTTATTACAGTAGTTATTACAATTATTTGTTTGATTTTTTTTAAAAAAAAATCTTCTCGTTACATGTCTTATACTAATATCATTTTTCTTGGGTTTGAAAAAACTTGTTCAAACTTTAGTTTCAATCCAGTCCTGATTTTACTTGAAGGATTTCCGATGGACGCTCATCAAACACAACCCAGTCAGTCTGTCCTCTCCTATTGTACTTCTGAGCCAGGTCTTTATCCTTCGAAGGGTACCGAAAGATCGTTCAACAGTAGCCGTGGTGGACGGGAAAGCACTTAAAATACTGATCAACTAGCGGCGGGCAGCTCAGTTTATATAGTGACGTGGAACTCACTAGACCCCTCTAGAAGATTCCCTCTTCTCTCTGCAAGAGCCCTCTAGAGACCTCTCCCTCCCTTGAATCCCACTGGCTGGCTGACATAGATTCCTCTACCAGTTGCTAGGTGGCTCTAGATACTTCTCAGTTTTTACACCATTTCAGTGTGGTAAACAACTGATTATTCGCCATCGCCCTACCTAATTTCGTTTCATTTCATCACTTTATAACCATTTAAATTTTTTTGCTTCGGGGGCAGCTGCCCCCCCCTGCCCCTCGCTGGGTACGCCCATGGAACTGCCCCTACAGATAGTCATCTCCCTCAGAGGCGGAGCAAGGTGGGTGCGGTGGGTGCAGCCCGCCCCGGGATGCTTGCCCCACCCCTTGGGACGTTCGCCTCACCTTTGCGGGCGGCTAGCCCCGGCCCCTGGGTGCACACCACTCTGGGTGCCGGAGCAGCTAGCTCTGCCACTGATCTCCCTCCCAATTCATATGGGCTACTACTAAAATGAGGGTGCATTTTAAGCTGCATTTTAAGATGTATTTTCAGCGGTATTTTAATTAACTGTTTGTTTGTTGTAGTTGTTGTTTTTTCAATTACGTTTTATTGTAATTCATATTTGGTGTTAGCTGCCCTGAGCCCGACCCTGGCCAGGGAGAGTGGGGTCTAAATAAAATTATTATTATTATTATTATTATTATTATACCAAACTGCTATACGTATTGCTTTTGCCCTGCTAGGTGAAGGTTATGGGTGCTGCCAAAGTGCCAATTGCCAATGAAACAATTCAGATTACGGTACATCCAATTGGAACCACCACCAACTACATAACTGATGACCAGGGACGAGCCCAGTTTTCCATAGACACTGATAAGTTCACAGGTCCTGAACTCCAGATCGAGGTGAGCGTTCAAGGGGATTGAGAACTTAATAAGGCAGATTTATACTCTGCAAGCACGAAACACGGGAATATCATAGAATAATGTCTTAAAGTTGGAAGGGTCCCAAGGGTCATCTAGTTCAACCCCCTGCAATGCAGGAATCTCAGCTAAAGCATCCATGACAGACGGCCATCTAACCTCTCCAATATCAACTGGAGGTTGGATTTTTTTAAAAATGCTTTGAGTTTCATTTTCCTGTGGCTCCTGCTTTTCTCTTTTCTCTTTCTCCTTCATCACCTTTTCTGGATTTGCCATTTCCCGTTAATTTCATTCTTGCTCTTTCCATTTCTGAAACCAGAATACGCCTCCAGGAAATGTATTGGGACTAGAAAAATATCCCCAAGGGCTGGGACTGTGTAAGTGATAGCAGAAATGGCTGTTGGGTTGATACGTTTGACTCTTATTTTCTCCTAATGGTGTGTGTTGGTTGCTGGGCATGCAAATAGGTCTGAGATGAATCTCGAACTGGTGTAATATCACAAAGTTGATATCACACTCACCAAGGCACCGATGATTCCCTAATACAGGAACAACAAGGATTTATTTTCTCTAGTCCCTGAGCACCTGCCATTTTCCTCTTTCTTTCTGTTTGCCAGGTAACTTGTAAACCAAACTTTGCATGTGAACGGGACTGGATCAATTCCTATCAGTATGGTACATTTCATTCAGTGGGGCGTTTTTACTCACCAAGCAAAAGCTACGTCCACATTGAGCGTGTTCTTGGGCCCTTAAGCTGTGGTCAGACTCAGACGCTCCGGGTCCATTATATTCTGAATTCAGCTGTCGTAAAAGAGCCGGAGGTCGTCTTTTACTATTTGGTAAGCCTAGACAGAGTGGCCTTTCTTTGGTAGGGACTTGGGAGTGGGCCTTCTCAGTGGCTGCCCGGTTTAGGGAAGTTTTTAAAGTTTGATGTTTTATCCTATTTTTAATATTCTATTGGAAGTCGCCCACAGTGGCTGGGGAAACCCAGCCAGATGGGCGGGGTATGTATAAACAAACAAACAAACAAACAAACAAACAAACAAATTATTATTATTATTATTATTATTATTATTATTATTATTATTATTATTATTATTACTACTCCTTTCATAGAGAAGTTAGACTGGCTCCCTCGTTGTCCGTCTGCCTGTTGTTTTATTCCGACAGGCCTTTGCGAACTGACTGTTTTTGGTTGTTTTTTTTAAGGAAAGGACTTTAAATAGTGCTCATTCAAATCCATTTTCAGCTGCCGACTATGTTTGATTTCTGATTGCAAAGATAGGCTCAAGCATGCAGTGGTACCTCGGGTTACAAACACCTCGGGTTACAAACTCCGCTAACCTGGAAGTAGTACCTCGGGTTAAGAACTTTACCTCAGGATGAGAACAGAAATCGTGCGGCGGCGGCAGCAGCTTGAGGCCCCATTAGCTAAAGTGGTACCTCAGGTTAAGAACGGTTTCAGGTTAAGAACGGACCTCCGGAACGAATTAAGATCGTAACCCGAGGTACCGCTGTAATGGCAATTCATGTTGTACTACCAGGAGAGAGGTTGTTTCTGGAAGCCACCGGCTCCCTGTGTGTAAGAACTGCTGGCATATCAGTGTAAACAGATGTTTGCCTCCGTCCTCCATCCTCATCCAGCTTGTAGGCAACTGGGTGGCCATGGTGAGAGCAGGATGCTGAGCTAGATGGGCCATTGGCCGGACCCAGCAGGCTGTTGTGATCTTATGCTTTTATCAGGAGTTTTCTGCCTTCCATGCAGGTGATGTCTAAGGGGAACATTGTCCGATCAGGGACCCATATTCTGCCTGTGGAGCACAGAGAAGGTACCGGTAAGTGGCACCCCATTCCAATTTCCTCCCTTCATTCTTAGTGACCTTTCCAAAAAAAATTATAAACCCAGGTGATAGCGAAAACCCACACCTTAGTACAATGCCACCACATATGCTGCCATGTGCCCTTGTGGTTCTTGCATGACATGCTTCAGAGTTTCCTCAATTTTATATTCATGGACAATATCATTTTATACTCATGAATTGTAATCTTTCTCCTCCTCCCTCTCTTCCCCCTTGGAAATTTTGTGTCAGTGCGCTATGCCAATCGTTTGGGGTTCCCTTTTCAGTCAGCAGCGTCACCCAGAAAGTCTCCCAGTTCAGCTCATCTGTGGGAATAAACACCTCACCCATTCCAGTTCTGCTTAAAGTATTGATGGAAGAATTAACATTTGCAACTTATACAACTGCTGGCCTAAGGAAAATAAAGTAAAACTATGTACAGAGAATTCCTTCCAGTAGCACCTTAGAGACCAACTAAGTTTGTTCTTGGTATGAGCTTTCGTGTCCATGCACACTTCTTCAGATATCTTGCACACGAAAGCTCATACCAAGAACAAACTTAGTTGGTCTCTAAGGTGCTACTGGAAGGAATTTTTTTCATTTTATTTTGTTTTGACTATGGCAGACCAACACGGCTACCTACCTGTATATGTAGAGAGAATCATTCCTCCTCCCTGCTCTGCAGCCAGGGCCTGCACATCAATTAAGGCTAACTATGCAATTACCTAGGGCGCCAAAATGGAGGGGGTGCTGGCCAGCCTGCCCCGCTGCCCCCTGCCGCTGCTCTGCAAGCGGCAGAGTGATGGGGTAGCAGCCCAAAATCGGGCTTCTCCGCCCCCTCCCCCAGCGGCAGAGTGGCAGTGGAGGGGGGAGCAGCCCGAAATCGGGCTCCTCCACCCCCTCCGCCAGCTGCAGAGCGGTGGGGGAGGGGGGAGCAGCCCGAAATCGGGCTTCTCCACCCCCTCCGCCAGCGGCAGATTGGCGGGGGAGGGGGCGCGCCAGAAGGTGATCTTGCCTAAGGCGCATAAAACCCTAGCACTGGTCCTGTCTGCAGCCATCTGAGCAGAGTAGCAACCACACCTCCTCCTTCAGAGCCTGTCTAATAAAGAAGTCTGTTGCTACGGAAACCCTGCTTGTTGCTGGGGAAGACCTGTTGCTAGCAGAAAACATGTTGCTAGGGGCAGATTTGTTGTTAGGGGCAAAACTATGCAAGGATCATTTCAGGTCTATTTTTAGACTTACACTAACATTTCGTTTTCTACCAGCCAAAGGGGTGTTTTCTCTGGACCTCGCTGTTAACATGGACATTGCTCCGTTGGCTCGTTTGCTTCTCTACACGGTTTTGCCCAGTGATGAAGTAGTGGCTCATTCAGCAGATGTCACCGTGGAGAACTGCTTCGCAAACAAGGTATGGTTGTGGGGACCAGGGGCGTAGCAAGGGGGTGGGGGGAGGGCCGCCCCGGGTTCCATAATGGAGGGGGTGACAAATTGTCAAGGAACAATTTTTTTAAAAAAATTTTTTTTTAATGCCTGCTCCGAAGGTCTGATCTTACTATACTAGGGATTATGCAGCTATATATGAAATTTCATGCATAACGGTTAATATCTTGACTCTCCTCCTCCTATGTCATGAAGGCTGAAATTTCAGTTCAGAGAACACTTACTGTTCCCAACCCTAACCCTGTGGAAAGCCATCTAATTAGACTTTAATTTGATTTTGAGATGTTTTTAGAAGGTAATTTAATTATTGTTTGATTTTATACCAATGTTATGTATCTGAGGTTAGCCACCCTGAGCCTGACTTTCGCCGGGGAATAAATAAAAGTTTTTTTTTTTTAATATTACTTGTTATTATTCCTTTGTAAGAAAATATGAAATAACGTAAAACCATTTTTGCGGGGGGTGGGGAATCAATGGGGGGGGGGGTTGACAAGAAATTTTCCGCACCAGGTACCACCTGACCTTCCCATGGCTCGGGGGGGGGGGGGTGTGACAAATTTTTTTTGCCCCTGGGTACCCTGGGTCACGAAGAGTCGGACATGACTGAATGACTGAACAACAACCAATTTACCTTGCTACGCCCCTGGTGGGGACAATATGAGGCCTGGGGCAGACATGGCCATGAGGCTGTCTGTTCCCTCTCCGGCATAAACCTTTGCCAAAGTTGCCACTTGGTAGTTCATAGAGCACCATTTTTTCCATCTGGACCAGCAGAATATTAACTTGTTGGCAGCTGAGGAGGGCAACCCAAGCTGAGAAAACAATTCCCAGGAGGGATTATCTCTGTGCTGTCATGTAATAGAATGAACTCTTCAAATGCCCTTTCTAATAATAATTTTTATTAATTCAGTTACAATCCAATAATAACCTCATTATAGCAATACCAAATTGTAATACAATTACTAATTTATTATTATTATTATTATTATTATTATTATTAGTACCCTGCCCATCTGGCTGGGTTTTCCCAGCCAATCATTCAAATACCAAATTATATAATTTAGGTGGCCCCCCGCATGTAAGACTTGATGGTTTGATGATTTTCCATATTTCTGCGTTCCAAAATCTTATTACCGGTAATTTCATTCTGGTCAAAATAATAACCCCTTATCCATCAACTGCAATATTAATAACTTCCATTTGTGTTGACACATTAAATGATTTTATAGATCTACAAGTGAGGCACCCCAACTATATCCTTGTTGTTCCTGTGTGTGGCAATTATTCTGCAGTGTTCCTTCCTGTCCTTGTAAAATGTTATGCCTATCTTTTCCCAGTTGTTGCTGTTCTCCATCGTGCCTTGGGCGGGGTTCATATCCCCTTGTTGTTTCAGAAATTATCCATTGCTCCGCCCCATGCTTCGTTGTTTTGCAACTTTAACAACAGCTTCAAAAATCACTCCGCCCCAATAAATAACCTGTTTTCACAATTTTTGTTCAAATGTCCTTTATGCCTCCAGGTGAATCTGCGGTTCTCTGATGCTGAAGGCCTCCCTGCCAGCAAAACTCACGTCCATCTTTCTGCCTCCAAAGGCTCCCTTTGTGCTGTCCATGCTGTGGATAAGAGTGTCTTTCTCTTGAAGCCTGAAGCTCAGATATCCCCTAAGACTGTGAGTCAAATCTGCTTCTGAAGCTGTCTTCAGGTGTCACATTCCTAGAGCCACTTTTGCGCTCCCCTGCCGTGGGGTGTGCTGATGTCATGTACACGAGCCAGGTGGCATGTATGCCCAGCGCAGAGCTGTCAACTTTCCCCTTTTCTTGCGAGGAATCCTATTCGGAATAAGGGAATTTCCCTCTTAAAAAGGGAAAAGTTGACAGCTATGGCCCAGTGTGCTGACGTCGCATGGCCCTGCCCCCCCCCCAATTGCAGGGGCAGGGCCATATATCTCCAAAAACACTTCCTTTCCCAAGGGAGCCAAACTCTGGATAATCACAGTTGTCAACAGGTTTACCATACCCATTGAGCCAGTCACCCATCTCCTACTAACCTTTTGAGAAATACCCCACCCCACCCTCCTACTATATATAAGGGTATGGTTACTTCTGCTTCAGTGTATCTGAAGAAGTGTGTATGCATACGAAAGCTTATACCAGAACAAACTTAGTTGGTCTCTAAGGTGCTACTGGACAATTTATTTATTTTTATTTCAACTTTGCAAGAGGTGTTGAAACTGTGGGTGGTTGGATAGTAACAATGGAATGGCCTCAGTGCTGGGGTGCACATTTTTATTCTTATTTATTTATGATTATTAGTGTGTGTGTCTGTCTGTGTGTGTGTGTGTGTGTGTGTGTGTAATAAAAAATAGCAGGGGCATTTTAGGACATGCTGAATTGTGGCTACTTTTGTGGTCAGGTTTATGATATGCTCCCTGTGAAGAACGTCCGAGGTTACGTCTACGGGCAGCACAACCTGGAAAAACCGATAGTTGGTCCATGTGCGGTTGGGGAAAAACCTTTTCATTGGAATGAAGCTCAGGTCTATGACATTCTCAAGGTGAGTGCCAAAGGACCCACTGCATTGGCATGAGACTCTTAATCACAGGGCCATGGGTTTGAGCCCCATGTGGGCGAAAGAGTCTTGCATTGCAGGAGTTTGGGCTAGGTGATCCTTGTGGTCCCCTCCAACTCTATGATTTTTGGGGGAGTGAAATGTCTGCCAGGAAAAGGAGGGCACATTGTAGGGACCCACCATGTGACAGTGGCAGCTCAGCCACCCAAAATCTAGGGCTGTCAGGAAGCATCATGTTGCATTCCACCCCACATATGTCGCATGCAGCAGTGATTCCATGGACGCTGGTACCAGAGCCTGCAATAAACCCAGATGCCAACTTTGCTGCCACATACACCCGGACAACACCATTACTGGCCCCAACAACATCAAACATACCATCTCGGGACTATTTAATTGCTCATCTTCTAACATTGTGTATGCCATCAAATGCCAACAGTGCCCTTCAGCTCTCTATATTGGACAAACAGGCCAAACCCTACGCCAAAGGATAAATGGGCATAAATCTGACATCAGGAATCACAAGACAGAGAAACCAGTAGGAGAACACTTCAGTCTCCCAGGACATTCTGTACAAGATCTCAAAGTAGCTGTCTTATTACAAAGGAATTTCAGAAATAGACTGGAAAGAGAAGTTGCTGAATTGCAACTTATTACCAAACTTAACACCATGGTGGGACTTGGTCTGAATAGAGACATTGGATTCTTATCTCATTGTACATGAAAAAGCTATTTTTAGCCATCTCAACCCTTGCTTTTTCCTATAAGACCAACTGCAGTTGTTTACAGTCGTCAACAGGTTTACCACACCTATCAGCCAATCACCCATTCCCACCACCATTCTGAGTAATACCCCTCCCCACCCTCTCACTATATATAAGGGTCTGGTGACTTCTGTTTCAGTGTATCTGAAGAAGTGTGCATGCACACGAAAGCTCATACCAAGAACCAACTTAGTTGGTCTCTAAGGTGCTACTGGAAGGATTTTTTGTTTGTTTGTTTCTTTTTTTATATAAGGAATTTATTAAATTTTCCAATAAAACAAACAATACAAAATACAATAAAACAAACAAACAACAACAACAAACTACAAAACTACAAAAATACAAAAAATACAAAAATACAAAAAATTCAAACTAGCTTATCATAATCATAACATAATATTGGGACCTCCTCACATCCTCTCTTCTGCGTTCATTTCTAATCTTCTTTAGTAACTTTGTAACATTGTAAAATCTTCTTTCTCACCTAATCTTATCATTATAAACCTTAATCAACATTTAACTCTATTATAATCCTAATAAAATCCACATAACATAATTCTAACTACTTCTTATATCCTATTTTCAACTAACTTCTATCAATACTGTAGCCTAAAATGTCCTTCTGATTTCAGTTTCAAATATCTATCTTTTCACGTCGTTTCAAATAATCTTTGAATTTCTTCCAATCCTCTTGCACCATTTCCTCCCTCTGGTCTCGGAGTTTCACGGTCAGTTCTGCGAGTTCCATATATTCAATCAACTTCACCTGCCAATCTTCCACTGTTGGTAATTCTTCAGTTTTCCAGTTTTTAGCTATCAAAATCCTAGCAGCTGTAGTGGCATACATAAAAAATGTTCTGTCTTTATTGGGGATTTCATAGTTGGTCATGCCCAGCAGAAAAGCCTCTGGTTTCTTAGTGAATGTGTTTTTCAACACCTTTTTAAGCTCATTATAAATCTTCTCCCAGAAGTCCTTTACCTTTGGGCACGTCCACCACATATGAAAGAAGGTACCTTCCACTTGCATACACTTCCAGCATTTATTACACAAACCATGATACATCTTAACTAACTTAACTGGTGTTAAATACCATCTGTAAATCATTTTCATGATGTTTTCTCTTAAAACATTGCATGCAGTAAACTTAGTACCTTCCCTCCACAGTCTCTCCCAATCCTCCAACATTTTATTATGCCCAACATCTTTAGCCCAATCAATCATCACTGATTTAACCATTTAATCTTTCGTATGCCACTTTTGCAACAAATTATAGTTTGTTTGTCTGTTTTGACTATGGCAGACCAACACTGCTACCTACCTGTAACTAGACCCATTCTCCTGCAGTTTATTTTCCACCAAAAACTATTGTCCTCTGCGGAAAGATTATGTAACCTAATGTAAGCACATAAGAAGATTTAGTCCAGTGTTGTGTTCTCACATTGCTCAGCCAAATGCCTGTGGGAAGCCTGCCAGCAGGATCCGAGCAAAAGAGCCCTCCCCCCCCTACTGTGGTTTCCAGTAACTGGTATTCAGAAGCATCACTGCCTCCAACTGTGGAGGCAAAGCATCACCATCATGGCTCATAGGCACCGATAGCCTTTCCCCCTAATTTGTCTGATCCTCTGAGCCATCCACGTTGGCGGCCATCGTTCCCTCCTGTGGAAGCGAGTTTCAAAGCTGAACTAGGTAAAAGGTAAAGATAAAGGACCCCTGGATGGTTGTTGTTGTTGTTCAGTCGTTCAGTCGTGTCCGACTCTTCGTGACCCCATGGACCAGAGCACGCCAGGCACGCCTATCCTTCACTGCCTCTCGCAGTTTGGCCAAACTCATGTTAGTAGCTTTGAGAACACTGTCCAACCATCTCATCCTCTGTCGTCCCCTTCTCCTTGTGCCCTCCATCTTTCCCAACATCAGGGTCTTTTCCAGGGAGTCTTCACTTCTCATGAGGTGGTTAAGTCCAGTCAAGGGTGACTATGGGGTTGCGGCGCTCATCTCGCTTTCAGGACAAGGGAGACGATGTTTGTCCACAGACAGCTTTCCAGGTCATGTGGCCAGCATGACTGAACCGCTTCTGGTACAATGAGATGGAGGCCAGAGCACATGGAAACACCATTTACCTTCCTACTGCAGCGGTACCTATTTATCTGCTTGCACTGGCCTGCTTTCGAACTGCTAGGTTGGCAGGAGCTGGGACAGAGCAACAGGAGCTCCATCCGTCGCAGGGATTCAAATCGCCGACCTTCTGATCGGCAAGCCCAAGAGGCTCAGTGGTTTAGACCACAGCAGCACCTGCATCCCTACAGTTGAACTAGGCACCATGTGAATAACTACTTTTTGAATCCGTCCTGAATATTTGAACATTCAGTTTCACTGGATGCCCATGAGTTCTAATGTCATGAGAGTACTGTGTCCAGTTCTGGACACCACAATTTAAGATGTCAAAAAGCTGGAACGTGTACAGAGGAGGGCAACCACGATGATCAAGGGTCTGGAAACAGGTAGGTAGCTGTGTTGGTCTGACGCTGTGTGTATATATATATATATATATATATATATATATATATATATATATATGTTTAGCCTGGAGAAGAGAAGGTTAAGGGGTGATATGATAGCAATGTTCAAATATATCAAAGGATGTCATCTAGAGGAGGGAGAAAGGTTGTTTTCTGCTGCTCCAGAGAAGCAGCCACGGAGCAATGGATTCAAACTACAAGAAAGAAGATTCCACCTAAGCATTAGGAAGAACTTCCTGACAGTAAGAACTGTTCGGCAGTGGAATTTGCTGCCAAGGAGTGTGGTGGAGTCTCCTCCTTTGGAGGTCTTTAAGCGGAGGCTTGACAGCCATCTGTCAGGAATGCTTGCATGGTGTTTCCTGCTTGGCAGGGGGTTGGACTGGATGGCCCTTGTGGTCTCTTCCAACTCTATGATTGTATGATTCTATGCTGTTTAGGAATGCATAACACTCTAGAGAAGGGTTCATTCTGGCTCATTTTCTCATTTTGCAGGACTTTGGCTTGAAAGTTTTTAGTAGCAAGGAGCTACGGAAGCCTACCTTTTGCAGAGAACATAGAATTTTACGTAAGAACCTGGTGTTCGCAATGTTGGTGGCAATTGTGGGAGTGGGGGTGGGATTTCTTCCAGTTAGCCTTCGTTCCATCTTCATAATGCCGTCAAAATCACAAGATTTATGAGCTCTGCAAATTTAAGAGGAAAGATAAGAACTTAAGAATAACCAATGCCAAATCTTGTCTAGCATCCTGTTCTCTGAACGGTTGCTCGTGGGAAACCAACAAATGAACACCCAACTACCCTCTACATCCCTAAGGGGCTTGATGCAATTGACTAAAACTTTTGCTGAGTGACTAGTTCTGCAGCCCTTTTTTTATATATAAAAAAATATTAAGATACTTGGCAGAAGGGTTTTCAGGAAGAGTTTTAATTACCTCATCCCTGCCGGCATTTGCATGCTTTAAATAGAAAGTTTACAGTGGAACCTCGGTTCCCGAACGAAATCCATTCCGGAACCCCGTTCAGCTTGCGAAATGTTCGAAAACCGAGGCATGGCTTCCCATTGGTTGCAAGAGCTTCTTGCACTCCACAGAAGTTGCGTCGCACGTTCTAGTTCCGAAAAACATTCAAAAACGGAAACATTTGCTTCCGGGATTTCAGCATTCGGGAACCAAAACATGTGAGAACAGAGGCGTTCGGGAACCGAGGTTCCAATGTACCAGTATTTGCCCAAAGATAGATTCAGAGTGTATTTTGTTCTATTGTGCTCTTATGAATTTGCCAGCGTTATCGTTATGGTAAAATATTGTACTATTTAAATGGCATAGATTTATTTAGTCACTCAGCATCAACAGAACATGGTTATAAGCCTCAGAGGACACACGGTGATTTGCAGAATTCTACCTTTGGTTTTAAAAAGTGAAATGTAGTTAAATGGAACCAAATAGAAATTGGGTGCTCCTGTGCAGGTTGGGGGGTTGGATTGTAAACACACACACTGTCATGGAGCCAAGCATGGCTTGGGAAGGGAGCGTGGGAGAAGGAAAAGGGGGAGAAAGCTGGAAAGCAGACAGTCAGGGGGAGGAGGCTGGCTATAGAGAACCGGCACAATTAATCTCAACAGATACGTCATCCTCTGACAGCCCCCTCTTGCAGACATCACCGGAGGAAAGAGAAAGTACTCGAGCCAGTGATAGACAGGGGGAGGGGAGCCAGAGGGGGAAGAAGAAATTTACACGTCATTTCAGAGCGACCAGGAAATTCTTATGTTGGAAAAGGCGCGAAAATGAAAGCAGTTAGGATATTTGCCGTAGAAGGGAGTAGACATGATTTATTGCACTGTAATTACCGAGCACTAAATAAATGCTTTTGAAGTTTGAAATCGGAGCCGGCTTTAGCTCGCAGCAACAGCAAAAAGGCAAGGGTTGCCGTGACACACACATACACACAAGACAGCTGTGTATGAAACACAATTTATGACACACACGCACATACACAAAGAGAGAGAGAGAATACAAAGAAAAACAAAATGAAATCAAATAAATAAATTAGTTGGCATCTGTTTTTCTCAAGAGATAATATAAGAGTGCGGCCTTAGGGGTGAAGTCAAACCGTTGGACAGTTAGAGCACTTGCTGTGGCTGTATGGGAGAGACATGTTTAATTGCAGCTGGAGCAGATGAAGGTCTCAGTTTTGCTGTTACAGGTGCTCTGTGGTGTTACTTATGTCCCAGTCAGGGGCGTAGCAAGGTAAATTGGTACCCGGGGGTTAAAAAAAAAAATGTCACCCCCCCTCCAGGCATGGGAAGGTCAGGTGGTACCTGGGGCAGAAAATTTCTTGTCAACCCCCCCATTGATCCCCCCCCGCAAAAAATGGTTTTACGTTATTTTATATTTTCTTACAAAGGAATAATAACAAGTAATATTAAAAAAAACACTTTTATTTATATCCCACCCCGGCCAAAGTCAGGCTCAGGGTGGTTAACATCAGATACATAACATTGGTATAAAATCAAACAATAATTAAATTACCTCCTAAAAACATCTCAAAATCAAATTAAAGTCTAATTAGATGGCTTTCCACAGGGTTAGGGTTGGGAACAGTAAGTGTTCTCTGAACTGAAATTTCAGCCTTTATGACATAGGAAAACAGCCAAGTGAACAGCTATTTTGGTGGAGGAGGGTCAAGATATTAACCGATATGCATGAAATTTCATATATAGCTATATGTTCCTTCGGAGCAGGTCTTAAAAAAAAAACAAATTCAATTTATTTTTTAAAAAATTGTAATTGATAATTTGTCACTCCCTCCATTATGGAACCCGGGGTGGCTCCCCCTGCCCCCCCTTGTTATGGCCCTGCTCCCAGTGGTCATTTCTCCTCTGGTCACCACTGTGGAAATAAAGTACATAATACAGGGCAGTATCCAACAGAACCACTCAGAGTATACCTTCTGAAAGCAAGAGGGCTTTCTGTTCATTGAGTCCAAATAACAATGGCTATCATCTATGCTTCTCTTCCTTCAAGCTGCTTCAAGCTCTGTCGACATGCCAAGAGCTCCAGACACTTTTGCACCACAAGCAGAAAGAACAGGAAGACAGCAGGAGACTGTCAGGAACTACTTTCCCGAGACGTGGCTGTGGAACACATATGTAGTGAAGTAAGTGATGGTTTTCAGACTTTGTAGGGTGCGCATATTGCAGATATACATATTATGCAGTTTGAAGCGACTGGATGCATAAAAACGGGCTCCTTTGGAAATGAAGCACTGTCCAGGCCCATAAGTTAGTTAGTTAGTTAGTTAGTTTATTTATTTATTTATTTATTTATTATATAGCAGACCTAGAAACAGAGGTCTGTCTCTCCCCACAACCTGCATCCTGCCTGGGGCTGTTTATCTAGAGAGCTTCATCTACACTCTCACTCTCACAGAGCCCAGGAACAAAGGACTCCAACCATCACCCTTCCAAGATGGCGAAGTTGCAATTTGATTCAATACCTCTAAGGTTAAACACTCACATTTTAGCTAGCAGAAAACAACATTCCATTATCAACTCAGTTAAGGCTCAGAGTCCCTTAGAGTACGGCAGTGGAATTTTCCAACATTAAACCCTTTCACCATTACACATAAGCATTCCCATTTTGGTGTCAATTAAAACAAGTATAAACAACAGGGCAGTGGTGGTGCTGGGGGATTCCATAGCGAAAATCCCTTGAAAGAAATGCCGAGAACCTGTGGCCCTCCAGGTGTTACTGCCATGCAACTTTCCATCATGCCTGCTCACAGGCCATCCAGCCTGGGGCTGATGGGAGTTGGAGACCAACAACAACGGGAAGGCCACACAGCCCCCACCCTGCAAAATCTCTGCCCTATTACAAGCCATAACCCTAGGGAGAATTAGACAAATTGGTGAAGGACAAGGCTCTTGATAGCACCTCGAATACTTGGAAGTGACGTGCATTTTACAGGATTTCCCTGGTGATGGGAAATGAAGATATGGCTTGCAGAAGGGAGCTGTGAAAATGTTCCCCATCCTGCACGGCCATCTTTAGAAATCTAAAGGCCTGTCACATTGAAGATGGATCAAACATTGCCGGGGCTTCTACTAGATGACCCTTGGGGTCCCTTCCAACTCTATGATTCTATGAAACTTGTTTTCTGCTGCTCCAGAGTGCAGGGCCCAAATCAATGGATTCAAGTTATAATAAAGGAGATTCTGGCTAAACATTATGGTGGCCAGAGCTGTTTGGCAGTGGAACGGACTCCCTCAGAAGGTGGTGGACTCTCCTTCCCTGGAGGCTTTTAAGCAGAGCTTAGATGGCCATCTGTCAGTGATTTGTTAGCTGGGATTTGTGCAGTGGACTAGATGCTGCTTGGGGCATCAAACACCGAGTAAATTGGCAAAAATGTACAAAACTAAATCAAATAAATGTTGGAAATGTAAAGAGAAAGAAGGTTCTTTTTATCATATGTGTGGTGCCAGTGTGGTGTAGTGGTTAAGAGTGGTAGACTCGTAATCTGGGGAACCGGGTTCGTGTCTCCGCTCCTCCACATGCAGCTGCTGAGTGACCTTGGGCTAGTCACACCTCTCTGAAGTCTTTCAGCCCCACTCACCTCACAGAGTGTTTGTTGTGGGGAAGGAAGGGAAAGGAGAATGTTAGCCGCTTTGAGACTCCTTCGGGTAGTGATAAAGCGGGATATCAAATACAAACTCATGTGGTGGTCTTGTAGTAAGGTTAAGGCTTACTGGGAAATGATATACAATGAAATGAAAAGGATGTTTAAAATAATGTTTGTAAAAAAAAAAAACACCAGAAGCCTTTCTCTTGGGGATTATAGGGATAAAATAACAACAACAACAACAACAACAACAACAACAACAACAACAACAAATTATCATTTATATCCCGCCCATCTGGCTGGGTCTCCCCAGCTACTCTGGGCGGCTTCCATCAAATAATAAAATACATTTAAAATATCACAGATTAAAAACTTCCCTAAACAGGGCTGCCTTTAGAACTTTAGAACTACCTAAATTGTATAGAAATTTATTCATGTAAACGACTACAGTGGCAAGAGTGGTACTTGCCCCAAAAAGGAAAGAAGCAGAAGTCCCAGCAAAGGAAGAATGGATATGAAAACGTATGGAATATGCAAAAATGGCAAAACTTACTGGAAGAATAAGAAATCAAGATAACAAACTTTTAATAAAAGAATGGAAATGGTTAATTGAATATTTACAGACAAATTGTAAACAGATAAAAACACTGGCAGGATTATTGTAATAACCTGCAGTTATATAAGAGTATGTATTCAAAGAAGATAAATAAATGAGCAAGTTAATTTGGATATGCAGAATAAAAAACAAATTTAAGGAGCTGCAGAAAGAGGGGGAAGGGAGTCAAGTTTTAAAATGTCAAAATGACTGTAAAATCAATCGAATGTATATATCTGAAAAGATACACACACACACACACACACACACACACACACAAATAGATGACCTTTGGGACCCCCTCCAACTCTATGATTCTTGTTCTTCTCTGTCCCTCAGCGGCGAGTCCCAAGGCGAGATTGACATCCCCGTGACCATTCCGGACACCATCACCGAGTGGAAGGCGGGAGCTTTCTGCTTGTCCCCGGATGTGGGATTTGGCCTGGCCCAGACTGCCTCCCTCACGGCCTTCCAGCCATTCTTCCTTGATCTGACCTTGCCCTACTCTGTGGTGCGGGGCGAAGCGTTCACCCTGAAGGCCACTGTCTTCACTTACATGCAGCGCTGCATCAGGGTGAGAAATGCCCTAGCTTGGCTCCCGATTCCCGAAAACTCCTCGCCCTCTTTTGCTTGGCATAGAATTTGGATCGCCTAGGCACAGAATCATATTGCTGCAGGCACCCCAGTCTCTTGAGTGGTTAGAGACTTTTATTTCCACCCCGGTAACGCCTTTCTGTTCATGGACAGGTCAGTATATCGTTGGCTCCCTCTGCTGAGTTCGTGGCTACCCCTCTGGAGAAGGAGGAGGAGTCTTATTGCCTGTGTGCCGATGAAAAGAAAACGGTCTCTTGGACAGTAACTCCCAAATCTCTGGGTAAGCAGCAACGCTAAAGGTAAAGGTAAAGGGGCCCCTGACCATTAGGTCCAGTCATGTCCGACTCTGGGGTTGCGGCACTCATCTCGCTCTATAGGCCAAGGGAGCTGGCATTTGTCCGCAGACAGCTTCCGGGTCATGTGGCCAGCATGACAAAGCCACTTCTGGCGAACCAGAGCAGCGCACAGAAACGCCGTTTACCTTCCCGCCGGAGCGGTCCCTATTTATCTACTTGCACTTTGATGTGCTTTCGAACTGCTATGTGGGCAGGAGCTGGGACTGAGCAATAGGAGCTCACCCCGTCAAAGGGATTTGAACTGCCGACCTTCTGATTGGCAAGCCCTAGACTCTGTGGTTTAACCCACAGCGGCACCTGGGTCCCTAAGCAGCAACGCTAGGAACTGGGGAAACTCACCCAGTGGGACAACTGTCTTCTAAACCCTTATACAGTGTCGAACAGAAGTCGAACAGAATCTGTTCCGGAAGTCTGTTTGACTTCCAAAACGTTCAGAAACCAAGGCGCAGCTTCCAATTGGCTGCAGGACGCTCCTGCAGCCAATCGTAAGCCACTGAAGTTGCGTCGGATGTTTGGGTTCCAAAGAATGTTCGCAAACCGGAACACTCACTTCTGTGTTTTCTGCGTTTGGGATCCAAAACGTTCCACTACAGAGGCGTTCGAGATCCCAGGTACGACTGTATATGAAAGGAGTCCTGATTCCTCCTACAGAGTTGCCATATTTAGAGTGCAGTGATGGTGTGGGTTTTGGGGGGGGGGGTTGGTGCATTTCAGGCATGTAAATACTGTATTTTTAAAGGTAAAGGGTAAAGGTAAAGGGACCCCTGACCATTAGGTCCAGTCGCGGACTCTGGGGTTGCGGTACTCATCTCGCTTTACTGACCGAGGGAACTGGCGTACAGCTTCCGGGTCATGTGGCAAGCATGACTAAGCCACTTCTGGCGAACCAGAGCAGCGCACGGAAACGCCGTTTACCTTCCCGCCGGAGCAGTACCTATTTATCTACTTGCACTTTGATGGTGCTTTCGAACAGCTAGGTTGGCAGGAGCAGGGACCAAGCAATGGGAGCTCACCCAGTCGCGGGGATTTGAACCGCCGACCTTCTGATCGGCAAGCCCTAGGCCTACTGTCCCTACTGTATTTTTAGTCCGTGGCAAATTTGGCTACTGCCTACATTTTGGGTATGCATTGATTTCTCTCCCAACTTTAAATAGCCTGATAAGAGTGAAAAGGATTGCAAGGGAACCATGCTATTAACAAAATAGAACGAGGGCGGTCCTTTTTCTCTCTTCCAGGGGAAATAAACTTCACAGCAAGCGCTGAAGCCCTGAACTCTGAACAGCTCTGTGGGAACCAAATAGTGGAGATGCCCAGCAAAGGGCAGAAGGACACGATGATCAAA
Organism: Lacerta agilis; assembly: GCF_009819535.1. Taxonomy (NCBI): domain Eukaryota; kingdom Metazoa; phylum Chordata; class Lepidosauria; order Squamata; family Lacertidae; genus Lacerta; species Lacerta agilis. The sequence goes on along the minus strand of NC_046313.1, from coordinate 116,961,975 downwards.
TCCCTTTTGGTCGAGGTACAAGGGCTGCTTTAATCTTGATTGGAGGTTGCATAAGTGTGATGAGAGAGAGAGAGAATGAATGAACGAATGAATGTTTATTTGCATCAGCCACATAAGTGTGATTTTGTGTGCAATAAAGCAGACCTTCCAAGTGTCCCTATTTTCTAGAGACAGTCCCGGATTTACAGAAGCCGCCCCCGTTTCTGATTTGATCTTGGAATGTCCCGCTTTTCCTCCCCATTGTCACTTGAGAAATGTTGGAGGGCATGGTAAAGCAACAATGTTTGCAATAAGATGCCTGGATCATTGGCGGATGATAGAGAGAAAGGGAACTTGCTCTTCCCACTGATTCCTTCATTTTCAGCAATTACTGTAGAACCCCGGGGTACGGACGCAATCCGTTCCGGGTCGCCGTGTGTAACGCGTGCGTGCGTAACTCGAACGTACGTAAAAAAAACCCCGAAAAACCGGAAGCCTTGCCATTGGAGCACTTCTGCGCATGCACGAAGTGCGCAGAAGCGTTCTACGCGTCCGGCGGTGGTGTGCGCTCCGGAAAATACTTCCGGGGGCGGGAGTGCATATCCCGAATGTACGCAACACGAGGTATGACTGTACTGTATTCTTTTGTGTATAAGACAATGGTGGTTTTTTGGTGAACTTGGGGTCATTTTAAATCCACATTGCACAGGGGTTCGGACTTGGGCTCTTGGAATATGGTAACCCCAAAAAGCTCAACAACATTGGCCAACTCCACCCAAAAAAGCTTAACAGTTTTTGGCGATTTCCTGTCAAAAGCTCAGAGTTGTTCTGTTTGATGTCTAAAATATTGACTTCTTAATTTTGGATTTTAAAAGTATGGGTTGCCTTACACATGGAGGTATCATATACATGGAAAAATATGGTACTTTTTGGTAAGGTAGGCTATTTCAGGTTTTACTTCCTGCTTGTTCTCCAAGTTTCAGTTAATGTGAGCTAGCATGTGCTGCCAGTGTTAACTTATCGGCTCTATCTTGGCTGCATGTAAAATTGATATACAGGGACTTCAGGGTGAAGGGTTTGTAATAACTAAATAATATTTAGAATGGCTTTGTTTGCCATGAGGAATACACCTTAAGTTTTCTTTATCTTTCCAACCAGACTATTTCTTTCTGTACACTGCTGGAATGCAGAACTTTTTCGTTCTCAGCCGAGGTGTTAATTCTGCAGAGTTTCTCATTCTCATTCTCATTCTCGCCTCCCCTTTTCTTTTCTCTCCTCTCCTCATGAAGCCAGAAGGTGTTGAGAGGGACGTGGTCTTCAGCAACCTGCTATGTGCAGCTGGTAAGTGTCTGCTACCTGAAGGAGCATCTCCACCCCCATCATTCTGCCTGGACACCAAGATCCAGCTCCAAGGGCCTTCTGGCGGTTCCCTCCCTGCAAGAAGTGAGGTTACAGGGAACCAGGCAGACAGGGCCTTCTCAGTAGTGGTACCTGCCCTATGGAATGCCCTCCCATAAGCTGTCAAGGAAATAAACAACTGTCTTACAGAATACACCAGAAGGCAATCCTGTTTAAGGAAGTTTGTAATGTTTGATGTTTTATCGTGTTTTTAATATTCTGTGGAAACCTAGCCAAATGGGTGAGGTATTATTATAGGCCTCCCTACCCATTTCTCTGCATAAATCTCACATAACTGGTAAGGCCACATCTGCACCATACAGAAACATCATCATTATTATTATCTTCATGTTCAAATATATAAAAGGATGTCATATAGAGGAGGGAGAAAGGTTGTTTTCTGCTGCTCCAGAGAAGCGGACGCGGGGCAATGGATTCAAACTACAAGAAAGAAGATTCCACCTAAACATTAGGAAGAACTTCCTGACAGTGAGAGCTGTTGAGCAGTGGAATTTGCTGCCTTAGGAGTGTGGTGGAGTCTCCTTCTTTGGAGGTCTTTAAGCAGAGGCTTGACAGCCATCTGTCAGGAATGCTTTGATGGTGTTTCCTGCTTGGCAGGGGGTTGGACTGGATGGCCCTTGTGGTCTCTTCCAACTCTATGATTCAATGGGAAAACTCTTTCTGTTCTGCTTGCAGAGAAGTCAAAGTCATCAGGACCTCTTTCTTTAAAGCTGCCAGACAATGTGGTGGAGGGCTCAGCCAGGGCCTCCTCCTGTGTGCTGGGTAAGTCATGAAAACCTGCCACGACTCGGGCTTCACAGAGACACTGTGTAAACGCTCTGAATTCCACGCCATCTGGCCCAGTCTTCACCCTTCCACACATGTTAACGGCTCTCTGCAGTTCCAACGTCCAGGGTTGAGTGTAGTTGCTTATGCAGTCAAGACAGCACCGTCCACTTAGAAGATGTCGGCAGGCTTGGAGGAAGCCCAAGATTTGCAGAAGTAGCCAACCAAGTTGTGGAAGGAGAGCTAAGGGCTTGGGCTGGGGCGGAATGGAACAGCTCAATGTGGATTGAGCATGCCCCATGGACATGGGGTGCTAACTTTTGGGAAGGGAATTCAAGTGGGAGGGGTAATGGAACAGAGTGTCCCGGAAAGGAATGTGTCTATCTGGAACTCAGTGCTACATGCCGTAAATATTTCGCACTTATTTTCTGCTTGTCTTTCCACTTATTGTAGCACATGCTTTCTTGGCCTGGCCTCCCCCTGCCTCCTTAATTATGCCTCCACCTGAGCCTACCCATTTCTCTGGCAACCTGGCACTCATAATCTGTGGGAATTGGACTCTAGTTCCCATTTACAGAACTATGCGAAAGGAAGAGACCGGGTTGTTTAACCCTTTAGCTAGTTCCCTTTCCCGTCCTATAAAAGCACACAAGGCACTCTCTTTTTAAAGTTTAAGTAACAAATAACTTTTACTCAGTGTACTTGCACTTGTTAGATTAAACATACAAGGCAGGTAGGTGTTACTCATGTGGCTAACTAGGGACGTAGGTGGTGCTGTGGTCTAAAGCACTGAGCCCCTTGGGCTTGCCAATCAGAAGGTCAGTGGTTTGAATCCCTGCGACGGGATGAGCTACCGTTGCTGTGTCCCAGCTCCTGCAGTTCGAAAGCATGCCAGTGCAAGTAGATAAATAGGTACCGCTGATAGTCGGTAATCGGCATTTGTGTGTGCTCTGCTTTTCGTCACGGTGTTCCATTGCACCCGAAACGGTTGAGCCTGTTGAATTACGCTGGGTGTATCTTCCACGTCTTCTGTCCATAGGCAGGACGACTGGAACACCTTCACAGCATAATCCAGAAAACCTGGACTCATAACTTCTAGCTATGAGCCCCAACAACAGCAACCAATAAACAGATGCAGTTCTGCTCCGGCGGTTTTAGAAGTAATCCTTCTTTATTTCTACAAGCGAAATCATGTTTACAGAATATACAGACTGTGTGAGTTTGCAGCTTCTCACTCAGCCATCTAATCTACAGCAGAGATAACAGCACACTTCATTCAGAGCTCAGAGTTAGGAACACAAGATCAAAGGACAGTTCCTCCCTCTTCTCTCCCCACTGAATCATCCGATTCTCAGAATGGGAGGGGTGAAAATGCTAACATAGTCATGCTGGCCACATAACCTGGAAAAGCTGTCTGTGGACAGCCTGAAAGCGAGATGAGCGCCGCAACCCCATAGTCGCATTTGACTGGACTTAACCATCCAGGGGTCATTTGCCGTATTTTTTGCCCCATAAGACACACTTTTTCCCTCCTAAAAAAGTAAGGAGAAATATCTGTGTGTCTTATGGAGCGAATGGTGGTCCCTGGAGCTGAATTGCCCAGGGGCCAAAAGAGGATCATGCTTTTTATTTTACAAAGAGAAAAGGGGGTGTTGAAAGGACCCCGCTCAGCAGCTGATCAGCAAGAGATCGGGAGAGAGATAAGAGTCCCTGGCTCCCTTTCAGTCCCGCCCTCTTGCCCCGCCCACCATTGTTGAATGTGCTGCAGAGGGAGGTTGTTTGTTTCCCCAGCGACATGTGACTGGCTGATTACATTATCTGTTTGGAAACTGTAGAAAAGGCTCCCTTTCCTTCAGAAGCTGAAGAAATGTGAGCTGAACCCCATAGAAATGGGGCTTTTCCTCTTTGCTTTTCCCCCTTTGCAAAAGGAGCTTTGCTTTTCTGCCTTTGCAAAAAAAGCTGCAAAACTTTTAGCTGATCCGCAAAAAAACAGGGCTTTTCCCTTTGCAAAAAGCTGCAAAACTTTTAGCTGATCCTCAAAAAAGCAGGGCTTTTCCCTTTGCAAAAAAGCTGCAAAACTTTTAGCTGATCCTCAAAAAAAAAACAGGGCTTTTAGAGGAGGAAAACCAGAAAAAAAAAAATTCTTGTTTCCTCCTCTAAAAACGAGCTGCGCCCTATGGTCCGGTGCGCCCTATGGAGCAAAAAATACGGTACCTTTTATGTTGTATCTCATTAGCACTTAATATTTCTCTGATTCCATCTGGCCATTCTGTCCTCCCACAGCATTTTCATTACAATTCCACCTGAAGCTGTTTTTTTTCCTCCCGCTCCCTGATCTGTGATTTCCTTACAGAATTTTGCAATGCTTTGATGTTTTCTTTTGTCATGCGTTTAACTCGGTGGCTCTGCAGCACCCCCTCATATTCCAACCAGCCCCTTGAGTCCATCTTTGCCCTCCCCTCCTCTTCCCACATCCCAGGGGACGTCCTTGGAACAGCTATAGAGAACCTCCACCAACTTGTTCAGATACCCTACGGCACTGGGGAGCAGAACTTGGCCGTCTTTGTCCCCAACATCTACATCCTGGAGTACCTGAATAAGACTGAGCAGCTGACGGAAGAGGTCAAGACCAAGGCCATCAGATACTTAGTGCATGGTAAGAAAAACTTGTGAAGAGGGGGTGTACGGGGAAAATTCTACATTTGTTGTTTCCTGCAGGGTGGGAGGAACAATGTAGATTCACTCAGTCCATAGCTGTCAACTTTTCCCTTTTCTTGCGAGGAATCCTATTCAGAATAAGGGAATTTCGTTTATAAAAAGGGAAACGTTGACAGCTATATCTCAGTCCATATTTACAAGCATGGACTGAAATCAATACATTAATTAACTACCACACTAGTTGCTGGATTGCTAGTAGGGACCAATTTTAATCACTGGGACTTTGAGCTCAGGACACACTTTGAACCTATTGAGAACCTGAGGGTGGAGTGTCTAATAATAATAATAATAATAATAATAATAATAATAATAATAATAATAATTTATTTGTACCCTGCCCATCTGGCTGGGTCTCCCCAGCCACTCTGGGCGGCATTCAACAAATATTAAAATACATTAGAATATCACAGACTAAAAACTTCCCTAAACAGGGCTGCCTTCAGGTATTTTCTAAATGTCAGGTAGTTGTTTATCTCTTTGACCTCTGATGGGAGGGTGTTCCACAGGGCGGGTGCCACTACCGAGAAGGGCCTCTGCCTGGTTCCCTGTAGCTTTGCTTCTCATGGTGAGGGAACCGACAGAAGGCCCTCTGCGCTGGATCTCAGTGTCCGGGCAGAATGATGGGGGTGGAGATGCTCCTTCAGGTATACCTGGACCGAGGCCGTTTAGGGCTTTAAAGGTCAGCACCAACACTTTGAATTGTGCTCGGAAATGTAGAGCCAATGTAGATCTCTGAGGACCGGTGTTATGTGGTCCCGGCGGCCACTCCCAGTCACCAGTCCAGCTGCTGCATTCTGGATTAATGGCAGTTTCCGGGTCTTCTTTTGATGCCCACATAGCCTCTGAGCATCCATCACCGCCCCGTTGGCTGTATGGCTGAGTAGCCTTTCCTCCCCTGAAAAGTACATAAAGCCAAAGGAGGAAGTTGGAAGAGTGATGCTCTTTCTCACTTCCTCCTTCAAATCTATGTGCTTTACAAGGCTCAGATTAATTCTGCTGGATCCACTCAGATCCCTTGAATCAACTAGTTGTGTGTTTGTGTACCCACTTTATTTCTGTCTCTGTGGGCTGGTGAGTGGATAGCAGCATTTATCAATGAGGTTATGAGTTTGTTTTGTTCTTGTTTTTATCATGTATTTTGTGTCATTATTTTGTATGTTTCTTAGTGTGAACTGCCCTGAGATCTTTGGGTGAAGGAAGGTGTACAAGTTTAATTTTAAAAAAAATGGATTTAAAAAAAGTTAAATGATATGCTATCTTACTGCTTCCTTTTCCCAAAATGGCATATTTGACGAGTTTTGGGTAGCATTTAGGAAAACACTGAATGTAGCATTGCCATAAATCAAGAAGGATACTGACAAGCTGGAACGTGTCCAGAGGAGGGCAACCAAAATGGTCCAAGTTCTGGAAACGATGCCTTATGAGGAACGGCTTAGGGAGCTGGGTATGTTTAGCGTGGAGAGAGAAGGTTAAGGGGTGATATGATAGCCATGTTCAAATATATAAAAGGATGTCATATAGAGGAGGGAAAAAGGTTGTTTTCTGCAGCTCCAGAGAAGCGGACACGGGGCAATGGATTCAAACTACAAGAAAGAAGATTCCACCTAAACATTAGCAAGAACTTCCTGACAGTAAGAGCTGTTTTGACAGTGGAATTTGCTGCCAAGGAGTGTGGTGTTTGATGGTGTTTCCTGCTTGGCAGGAGGTTGGACTGGATGGCCCTTGTGGTCTCTTCCAACTCTATGATTCTATAAAGAGCACACTCCTCTCCTATTATTGCAGAAGTAGACATAATTCACAAAATGATCCGCGCAAAATGGAAAAGTAGTCCTTGTTTATCAGGTTTCAGAACTGTAAGTCTCAAGAAAATATTCAACCTTGCGCTTTTTTGTTGCATTACAGTTCTTACCACTTCTTTCCTTAGAAGATGCCTCTGTTGAGTTTTGGGTAAGTTGCAAATTTAATCAAGAAGATTAAAAAAGGACCAAAAAAACACCCTGATTATGCTTCCATTTCAGGCTACCTGAGGCATCTTAACTTCAAGCACACTGATGGCTCCTATAGCACCTTTGGACAATATAACCCGGGCCCAGGAAACACCTGGTGAGATTGACAGAGGCCGCCTCATTTACGCAAGGCATATATACATGTTGAGCAGGGGGAGCTTACCTGGTTGAGTTACCTTGAAAGTCCAAATACACCATGTCAGCTGGCTCACCCTTATCTATATGCTTGTTGACACTCTCATAGGGCTCTATAGGTTTGTGGGACAGGACTTGTCCTTGCAGAAGCCATGCTGGTTCTACTTCAGAGGCTTGTTCTTCTATATGCTTGGTAATTTTATCATTGACAGATGTTAAGCTAACCAGCCTGTAATTTCCACAATCCCTACCCCAGGATATATTCTATCTTAATACAATTCTGTATTCCTTTGCTTGGGACGCGGGTGGCGCTGTGGGTTAAACCACAGAGCCTAGGGCTTGCCGATCAGAAGGTCGGTGGTTCGAATCCCCACAACAGGGTGAGCTCCTGTTGTTTAGTCCCTGCTCCTGCCAACCTAGCAGTTTGAAAGCACGTCAAAGTGTAAGTAGATAAATAGGTACCGCTCCTGCGGGAATGTAAATGGTGTTTCCGTGAGCTACTGTGGTTCGCCAGAAGCGGCTTAGTCATGCTGGCCACATGAACTGGAAGCTGTACACTGGCTCCCTAGGCCAATAAAGCGAGATGAGCGCCGCAACCCCAGAGTCCGCGACTGGACCTAATGGTCAGGGGTCCCTTTACCTTTACCTTTATTCCTTAGCTTAAGCTATCAATTTTTTGTTTCATACGTGAAAATGCTTTCCTGGTGTTGCAACCCATATTATTCATTCTGAGGTCCTATCAAAGGGCACATTTCTGGGCTTCTACCTTTCCAATTTCCTCAAATGCATTTGTGACTGGTGACTGACTCTGCTGTGCTCTGCGGCTTTCTTGCAGGCTGACGGCTTTTACGCTCAAGTCCTTTTCCCGAGCCAGACCCTACATCTTTGTGGACGAAAAACACATCCAGGATGCTCTGGCCGCTCTGGCTAACAGCCAGAAAGAGAATGGCTGCTTCCATGGCGTTGGGACCCTGGGGAACAACGCTCTGAAGGTACAGAGAGAAGGAGAGAATGCAGTCAGAACCAACCTCAGAAACAAAAATTCACCAATGTGATTTGTGTTGGCCTTTTGGGCTTAATTAAGTTGGGAAGTGTCATGGTGTGGTTATCTTATGTTGTTCTATTGAGCTCTTTCTGAGGCCTCTGTACTGTCGAAGTTGTAGTGTGGAAGATACCATGAAAAGAGAAGATAGGTGGGAACATAGATCCCATCTCTGGGGTGCCATAATAATAATAATAATAATAATAATAATAATAATAATAATAATAATAATAATAATTTATTATCTATACCCCGCCCATCTGGTTGGGTTTCCCCAGCCACTCTGGGCGGCTCCCAACAGAATATTAAAAACAGGACAAAACATCAAGCATTAAAAACTTCCCTAAACAGGGCTGCCGTCAGATGTCTTCTAAAAGTCAGATAGTTCTTTATCTCCTTGACATCTGCTGGGAGGGCGTTCCACAGGGCGGGTGCCACTACTGAGAAGGCCCTCTGCCTGGTTCCCTGTAACCGCACTTCCTTCAGTGAGGGAACTGCCAGAAGCCCCTCTGCGCTGGACCTCAGTGTCTGGGCTGAACGATGGGGTGGAGACACTCCTTCAGGTGTACTGGGCCAAGGCCATTTAGGGCTTTAAAGGTAGCCCCACGTAGAGCGCATTACAGTTTGGGTGCCCGGCTGGGTGACCCAATGCATTGCACGTGTGACATCACATGGTGCGACGAGGCCCAATGGGGTTCATCACAGCTGTGGGAGGACCAAATGGGGCCCATCACACCCTCTGGAAGGCCCGGCAATACATGCGCAACAGGCACCCCCAATGTGGGGCGGAACCTGGAGCACCTGGGCGGGAAGCAGTGCAGAACTGGAGTGGGGAGTAGGAATGGGACCATTTGCTTGGAAACCATCCATGAAAGGAGACCAATGTGGACCGGAGCTCTCAGTATGGTGGACAGCCAGAAGAAGTGCATCCTAGCATCAGGTGGGTTTTGGAGAAGGTGGATCTTGGGAGGAGCTGTCGGGGGATGGAGAAGGGCCTTCACATACCCCATGGAGCTGAGGCCTCTTCTGCTTTCTTTCCTACAGGGTGGGGTGGATGACGAGACCACTCTCACTGCCTACATCACTGCTGCTTTGCTGGAGAGCGGCCTGCCTCTCAATGTAAGTATCTGTCTTGTCCTTCCCGAAGCCCATTGCGGAACAAACAGTCACACAGGGCACGCAGGCAGGTGCCCCTCACAATGGCAGCTGACTGTCTCTTGGCAAATTCCCAATCAAAGAACAAGTGGGGTCCATGTTTCCTTCTCAAGCATAGCAACCAGCCTTCTTTCTCTTGCAGAGGGCAGGAGAACCCATGACCCTCCAGATCTTGTTGGACTACAGCTTCCATCTGCCCCAGTCAACGTGGCTAATGCTCAGGGATGATGGGTTCTGTAGTCAGCCACAGATGTTCTCTAACTCAAGTCTAGCAAGTGGCCTTCATGCGTTCTGTGGCGGGAATTTGTTTCACTATCCTGGCAGAGCTGAGAATTTTCCTGGTTTGCTTAAGATAGGTTTTCTTCATTCCGGTGGGGGAGATGCAGGACACATTCATCAGATGAAGGGTGGTATAGTGTCAGGGCTGAGCCAGTACGTTCGAGTTGCCCGGATGTGGGAGAGAACTTCCGGGGAGAAGAAGAGGACACTGTGCCTGAGGGGGAGGGAGCTGGAGGAGCTAGTGAAGGAAGGGCAGTGTCTTCAGGTGTAGAGAGACAGGAAGTGGCTGCAAGCGAGCCAACAGCTCCACAGGGACAGCAGGGGTTAACGGCTCCTCTTCATCCTGGAGAGATGTGACTAGTGGGGTGCCACAGGGTTCTGTCTCGGGCCCAGTCTTATTCAACATCTTTATCAATGACTTGGATGATGGACTTGAGGGCATCCTGATCAGGTTTGCAGATGACACCAAATTGGGAGGGGTGGCTAATACCCCTGAGGACAGGATCACACTTCAAAATGACCTTAACAGATTAGAGAACTGGGCCAAAGCAAACAAGATGAATTTTATTTTATTTTATTTTATTTTATTTATAAGGAATTTATTGGTTTTTACAAAACAAAGAACAACAAAACACATACACTAACACAAACACAAACACAACAATCAAACCATAATAAAAACAAACACAAATCACACCAATAATTCTTTTTCTTGTTTACACAAAAAAAAACTTTTCTTGTTCAAATCTTTACTAGGTGACTTCCCCCGTTTTCTCTCCTTTGGTTCCAATTCTAATTTTACTTTAATAACTTCTCATCACTAAAATTAAATCATTCAAAAATCAAAACTGAACATATTTCTTAAAATCTATTGTTTCAAAATAATCTATCACTTCTTAGCTTGAATCAAATCTATTCCAAATATAACTTCATAATAGTTAATAATATAACTACATAACACAACATATTACTTCTTGTATCAAATCATACATCTTCTTTCACTTAGACTGCTGCTAATAAAGAAATTCAAATATCTCTTCTCTAGTTCAAAAACTTAAAATGTTAACACACCAGCTTCAGGGTACCATAATAAACCATCCTAATTTTATTTAATATATTTCACCCTATCCCTTTTCTAACCATTTTCTTTCGCCATCACGGGGTCTCCCCCCAGACATTCCTCCATCTCACACCAAAACCATTTTTCAGAATGTCCTCTTTTCTTATAAGTCCACAGTTCCAGACACAGTCTATAACAGTCCTTACAGGGAGCATCAGGGTACACAAATCATCACCTTCCAGCATCTCCACTTCAAAATTCCGTTCATCTTCTAATCGTAGATATACAAATCTTTTCCCCATCATTCCTCGGCTCTCACCCCAGAAATTGGATATAAATCGTCTTCTAATCCTGGGTCTCTCACCCCAACAGGATTTTTCATCTTCTCGGAGTTGCAAAAGCATTGTACTTTGTACTTCAATAATTCCCTTAAGTTCCCTGCCAAGGTTTTCTTCCATTTTAACAATGTTCTGTATAGTCTTTCCTGTGGGATATAACTTGGCATCCTGATTCAGCAAAATTAATTTCTGGTTTAGCAATTCTAAGTTCAAAAAAATAATCCTTTGTTCGTGAGTCAGTCCAGAGTCTAAAACCAGCTTGAGAGCAAAACCTAACATGGTAGAAGTGGGCATAGGGTATCAAATTTCAGTATTTTTCCATCTTAGTCACAGTACTTTTCCATCTCAATCACAGGTCTCCGCAGCCATTTTCCCTGGAGTCAGGGTGAAAAGATTACATTCTATCCACTTCATGAAGAAATATTTCCACCAACTTAGGTCCCCCAAAAGGGGTCTAACCGATCTCGCTTGTCAAATTCAAAACATTGTATCCACTACTGCAATAGCAGTCGCCATCAAAAGCAGTTACTTTCTCTCCACACAAAGGGAAAAAAACGGGCTTCCTTTCCATCGTAGCTCCCGGAGCGCCAAATGTCAAAATTAAGTCCAATTGTTAGCGTACTCACGGCCAACGGGCTTCTTCTGTTTTCCTTCTGACAGGTAGAACGATCTCGCTCATCGCGAGCGGTGGCCGCCGCTTCGCCGGTCCGGTTGGGGCATGCCTCCACAGCCCGGCTCCGTAGTCCCTTCACCCCCACTCCCCCTTTACAGGGGGAACGGGAGAAGGGTTCGGAGCCATAGCGGGCTCGCTGGAGAGCTCATGCCGCGGGACGCTCGACCCGCGGTTTAGCGGAGCCCCGCTTTGCGGTAGCGGGGCTCCTACCCCCGGGCCGGCCTGAGTCGCTTCGCTCCCGAAGCGACCCACGACCGCCTGCGATGGCGTCCTCGCTGGAAGTCCAAACAAGATGAATTTTAACAGGAAGAAACTTGGGCAAAAAAAAAATGAAAGGCACAAATACAGGATGTGTGACACCTGGCTTGAGAGCAGTACATGTGAAAAGGATCTAGGAGTCTTGGTAGACCATAAACTTGACATGAGTCAACAGTGTGGTGCAGCAGCTAAAAAAGCCAATGCAATTCTGGGCTGCATCATTAGGAGTATAGCGTCTAGATCTAGGGAAGTCATAGTACCACTGTATTCCGCTCTGGTCAGACCTCACCTGGAATACTGTGTCCAGTTCTGGGCACCACAGTTCAAGAAGGATACTGACAAGCTGGAACGTGTCCAGAGGAGGGCAACCAAAATGGTCAAAGGCCTGGAAATGATGCCTTATGAGGAACAGCTTAGGGAACTGGGTATGTTTCGCCTGGAGAAGAGAAGGTTAAGGGGTGATATGATAGCCATGTTCAAATATATAAAAGGATGTCATATAGAGGAGGGAGAAAGGTTTTTTTCTGCTGCTCCAGAGAAGCAGACACGGGGCAATGGATTCAAACTACAAGAAAGAAGGTTCCACCTAAACATTAGGAAGAACTTCCTGACAGTAATTGCTGTTTGACAGTGGAATTTGCCGCCAAGGAGTGTGGTGGAGTCTCCTTCTTTGGAGGTCTTTAAGCGGAGACCTGACAGCCATCTGTCAGGGATGCTTTGATTGTGTTTCCTGCTTGGCAGGGGGTTGGACTGGATGGCCTTTGTGTTCTCTTCCAACTCTATGATTCTATGATTCTAAGTTCTGGATCAGAGACTGGCGAGAGATTTATGACTGGGAGGCGTGTGGACAAGAGGAGACTTGAAAGGCTGGGCAATAAATTCCCGCATTTTATTGTAGGAACTTTTATATATAATATAGCAGGGTTAAATGTTTCCTTATTTGAATTTACACAGCAGCAAGCGGATTGCTGACTCGTGTGAGTCCTTTTTAATAATTATATCTTCTACCCTCCTGCCTTCTTGGTTGTTGATCCCTTTTGTCCCTCTTAAAAGAAAAATACACATGAATCTGAATGATAACAATATAAACATACTTAGGTTGCAAAAGATATTAACTATATATTAGATATTGGTGAGTCCTAAAAAGACTCCATCAGAGCATTTACTACTTAACACTTCTATCAGCAGCAGCCTAACCGACCAACGGACTAGACTTCTCTGATTCTCTGATTCTAGACTGATTGTCACATAGAGGCAGTTAGTTCTCTCTTAGAATGTTGGATTTGACTGGCATATCCCACATTTATGAGGTGTTGGCACCATAAGCGGAGGCCTCTACTGGCATCTGAACTGAGTGACTCTGTTGAATGATAATGAACTCTTGATGACCATTGTAAATATTGTAAATAAAGACCATTATAATGCCAGAAGTCTCCGGAGAGGGTTGTTTGTGAAGAGAGGAACGAGCTGCCCTGACATACAGAAATTTAATAAATGAATAAAAATAAAAGGGGTTTTCTAGAGGCATCTGGTTGTGATAACAGGGTTCCATACTAGATGGGCCGTTTCTGTGATCTAAGGTGCTGTTTTGGTGTTCTTATGTCTTTGCTCTGCCCAGCTTCCTGCAGCGGGTGGGCCTGACTCTGCTATTCCAGCCACCACCTATGGGTTCCCCCCCGGGCCTTCTGAAACAACTACAGTGGCTTGGGATAAGCCTCTCCTCCCTCCCTTCTCTCCACAGCATCCCACCGTGCGTAATGCTCTGTTCTGCCTGGAGAAGGCGGCTCAGGCGAAAGAGATCCACATTTACACCCTGGCCTTGCTGGCTTATTCCTTTGCCCTGGCAGAGAAGGAGGAGCAGAGGCAGAAAATGCTGCAGTTACTCCACCAGGAAGCTGTGCAAGAAGGTGAGAATGAATCTCTGGGTGGAAGGGAAGGGTGTGGTACTCAACCCTTCTTCTCCCCTCAAAAATCTGGCTCCTCATTCCTTGGCGGGAATGAATAGTTGGCAATGCAGACAAAAGCACCAGTCCAAAGATCCGCCTTCTTCTCAGTATCCAAACACAGATTGCTGGCCCTCTTCCCATAATCCCACAGCACCTACATTGTTAGTGGTGCCTGGGTTGCTCGACACAAATATTAACGACTCCCTCATTCCCTGAAGAGGATGGCTCCCTTCACTGGAAGCGGCCTGGAATGGAAGATGTGAACCCGAACCATCCATACTTTCATCGTCGGGCTCCGTCTGCGGAGGTGGAGATGACAGCCTACGTCCTCCTGAGTTACCTGACCAACCAGCCAGCGCCATCCCAGGAAGTACTGGGGACAGCCACCCGCATTGTCAAGTGGCTCAGCCGGCAACAGAACCCCACTGGGGGCTTCTCCTCCACTCATGTAAGCCTCCTTCCTTCCTTCCTTCCTTCCTTCCTTCCTTCCTTCCTTCTTTCCTTCCTGGGATCCAGACCAAAGTTTGCCAGGAGTGATGGGAAGGCACAGCAAGCTGTCAGGGCTGCTGCAAACCCTTGAACTCTCAATCATAGGAAATTGGGTTATGGTAATGGGAAGTCCAGGGCCCGGTGAGGATGTCTCCAAAGTTTAGATCCCTTGGCTAAGAATGCAAACCCCAGGGACGCCAAATTCTCACAATAACTTGGAGGTGACTATTGATACCCCCCTTGGTCAGCTTCTTCCCTGGCAGATTGGGGGATACCATATGGGGTATAACATTTGATATAGTTAAAGCTATGGTTTTCCCAGTAGTAATGTACGGAAGTGAGAGCTGGACCATAAAGAAGGCTGATACCCGAAGAATTGATGCTTTTGAATTCTGGTGCTGGAGGAGACTCTTGAGAGTCCCATGGACTGCAAGAAGATCAAACCTATCCATTCTGAAGGAAATCAGCCCTGAGTGCTCACTGAAAGGACAGATCCTCTCTACAACAAGGTCCATGCCCACCTTTCCCTTGGTCTGTGTTGCAGGACACTGTGGTTGCCCTCCAGGCCCTCACCCTCTACGGTTCCGTTACCTACTCCAAGAGCAGCACAGGCACAGAAGTGACCCTGAGCTCCACAGAGGGCACCCTGAGGCAGTTCCAGGTGGACAGCACCAACCGCCTGCTTCTCCAGTGCCAGGCTCTGCCCAGAGTGCCAGGGGACTACGACAGCATGGCCACGGGGGAAGGCTGTGTCCACGTCCAGGTGAGTGAGTGTTCCACCTGGGATGGGTGTCTGGGAAAGAGAAAGTGTGAATGTGTGGGCCAAACTGGGCCAAAGTAAACAAGATGAATTTTAACAAGTAGAAATGTAAAGTACTACACTTGGGCAAAAAAAATGAAAGGCACAAATACAGGATGGGTGACACCTGGCTTGAGAGCAGTACATGTGAAAAGGATCTAGGAGTCTTGGTAGACCACAAACTTGACATGAGTCAACAGTGTGATGCAGCAGCTAAAAAAGACAATGCAATTCTGGGCTGCATCAATAGGAGAATAGCATCTAGATCAAGGGAAATAATAGTACCACTGTATTCCGCTCTGGTCAGACCTCACCTGGAATACTGTGTCCAGTTCTGGGCACCACAGTTCAAGAAGGATACTGACAAGCTGGAACGTGTCCAGAGGAGGGCAACCAAAATGGTCAAAGGCCTGGAAACGATGCCTTATGAGGAACAGCTTAGGGAGCTTTGTATGTTTAGCCTGGAGAAGAGAATCATAGAATCATAGATTTGGAAGAGACCACAAGGGCCATCCAGTCCAACCCCCTGCCAAGCAGGAAACACCATCAAAGCATTCCTGACAGATGGCTGTCAAGCCTTTGCTTAAAGACCTCCAAAGAAGGAGACTCCACCACACTCCCTGGTAGCAAATTCCACTGCCGAACATCTCTCACTGTCAGGAAGTTCTTCCTAATGTTTAGGTGGCATTAAGGTTAAGGGGTGATATGATAGGCATGTTCAAATATATAAAAGGATGTCATATGGAGGAGGGAGAAAGGTTGTTTTCTGCTGCTCCAGAGAAGTGGACACGGAGCAATGGATTCAAACTACAAGAAAGAAGATTCCACCTATACATTAGGAAGAACTTCCTGACAGTAAGAGCTGTTTGACAGTGGAATTTGCTGCCAAGGAGTGTGGTGGAGTCTCCTTCTTTGGAGGTCTTTAAGCAGAGGCTTGACAGCCACCTGTCAGGAATGCTTTGATGGTGATTCTATGATTCTATGTGATGTTCTGGATCCCAGCAGAACAACTGCCTGGGCCAGTACTGCCTGGCGCAAAGATCGGGTGGCCCACAAGACTGTTGGGGTTGCACAAGGTGGTGGCAGGTTTGCTTTGGAAGACATTGCCCTGCCCTAGAAATGATAAGCTCCTCCGGTGGAGTATGGAGAAACCAAGTTGGGGCAGTGGCCCTGAGCAGGTAGCAAGAACAAAAGAATAGGGGGACACCTATCTTGGCAGAAGTACGTTTGGAAATGATCTAGGGGTCAACCCTGTGTTAGCAAAGAAGCTAATGCAGTTCTAGGCTGCATCAATGGAAGTTTTGTGTCCAGGTCAAGGGAAGTATTAGTACCACTCCCTGGAGTATTGTGTCCAATTGTGGGCAGCAAAGTTTAAGAAAGATATTGAAAAGCTGGAATGTGTGCAGAGGAGGGCAACCAAGATGCTCAAGCGTCTGGGAACCAAGCCTTATGAGGAACAATTGGGGGAGTTGGGTATGTTTGGTGTGGAGAAGAGAAGACTGAGAGGTGACATGATAGTCAATTTCAAGCATCTGAAGGGCTGTCACATGGAGGATGGAGCAAGCTAGTTTTCTGCTGCTCCAGTGGGTAGGGCCCAAAGCAATGGGTTCAAAATACAATAAAAGAGATTCCAACTAATCATTGGGAAGAACTTTATGACAGCAAGAGGTTTTTTTGGAGGGTAGTGGGCTCTCCTTCATTGGAGGTTTTAAACGGAGGTGGGATGGCCATCTGTTAGGGATTCCTTAGCAACGATTCCTGCATTTCATGGCGTTGGACAAATGACCCTTGGGATCCCTTCCAACTCTACTATGGTTCTATGACCAGTAAGCAAGGGCTGTATGGCAACTTAGGGAGCCAGTGAGTGGGAATAGGTCATTCAGAATCCTAGAGATGTGCCAATGAAGGGATAAGTTTTTCCAGCAAAGGCTAGATGCTAGATGTCTCTAAGACCCTCCACCCTTAAAGGGGCAGACCTCCAGCCGGAAGCTGGGCCCTGTATCCTCTCTCTGCTAACTCTCATAAAGCCCCCAGGTGTCAGGACTTTGGCCCCTCTGGGGGTATTGGCTAGGGGGCTGCATTGGTTGATGGGCTCAGTGATGTCAAGATCCAGATTAGCTCCTTGGTTGGCTGTGCTACTGCCCTCCTGGTTCCAGAGGCCTCTTACCCTCTGAATTGGTGTCCAAGTCACTGCTGGAAACCTAGGACATGCCTGATGGAGAGAGAGAGAGATAAAGACCCTCCCATCAGATGTCAAGGAGATAAAGAACTACACAACTTTCAGAAGACATCTGAAGGCAGCCCTGTATCGGGAATTTTTTTTAATGTTTGATGTTTTACTATGTTTTTATGTGTGCTGGAAGCCACCCAGAGTGGATGGGGAAGCCCAGCCTGATGGGTGGGGTATAAATAATAAAATTATTAATTATCGTTAGAGCCCTGTTTCCTTTCCAGACCACTTTGAAATACAACGTGCATCCACACCAGGAAGAGGCACCGTTCATGCTGGAGGTGCGCACAATTCCAGAGACCTGCACTGGACCCAAAGCCCACAGAACATTTGATGTTGCCATCAATGTCAGGTAGTCCCCTTCATTGGCCAGGGCTATTTGGGAATCTGGACCACCCCACAATCAGGATGTATTAGAAGATGGATAGATGGTCACAGGGTGGGCTCTCAGGGGCGAAGAGTGGTGCGATTCTCTCCCCTCTCTCTTTGGCTTCTCAGTTACACCGGCAGCCGACCTGCCTCCAATATGGCCATCGTTGATGTTAAGATGCTCTCTGGATTCGTCCCGGTGAAATCATCCGTAAAGCAGGTAAGAGCTTTGTTTGTGTGTGAAAGCCTCGCCAGAAACAACAGCCTACTTCCTTGGCTGTAGGAGACTTGAGAAGAAAAGAGCTGCATTTGCATATTGCCTACCTCCCCCAGGCATCCTCTCTCCGAAAACAGCCATGAGGATCCCTCTGGGTGTCTCGCAAGCAGGACTCCTCCTTGTGTTTGTTACTGTGTCTCCAAATTTTGCTACTCTGAGGCCTGCAACCTTTGTTCACAGAGGAGCCAGTGAGCTTTCGCAGCTGACGGATGTTGATACAGTAATTGGCCATGGGATTGTCCAATCCCGTCTTGGTTTTAAAGTCAGCTGACCTAACGGGCATAATCATATCCTAACGGGCTAAGAATGTTGTACTAGCTTGCAATGTCCACTAGCCACTAGGTAAGTCACCTGGAGACCTTCGGGTGACAAGTGACTAATAAATCTAATAAATGAATGAAATGATTGATTGATTGATTGATTGATTGAATGAATCACTCAGCTCAGTCTCCTCTGCCAGGACTACAGAGAAGGCTCTCCTTGCCCTCACCTTAAGGCTGCACTCCCTGAGGCTTCAGAGGTCCCTGGCGGAACTGGCACTGTTACATTTGCCGCATAATACCCATCCCGCATTTGTAAGAACTCGATCTTCTGGTGTGGCAGCGCCTGCACTGTGGAACTCCCTGCCTCTTGACACCAGGCAACTGTTAAAAAACATTCTTGTTTAGACAAGCAAGCCCAGGTGCTTAGCAAGCTAATGCGAGTTTTAATCTGTTTTCAGTCTATTGCTATATTAACGTTTCGAAAGTTTCAAATTATTGTTGTGGGTGTTTCTTACTCAGAGTTTTAGAATTTTATCCTTTTCATGAGCCGCTTTGAGGTTGCTTTTTTTTACAGTTAATAAGTGTATGAATTTTATGAAATACAGAAACAACAACAACAATCTGTATTTTGCCCCACCAGCTGGAAAGCCACAATCTGGTCCGGCGCACAGAAGTGAGCACCAGTCATGTCCTGCTTTATTTGGAGAAGGTGAGCAAAGATGTCCGCCTTGGGCAATTCTCTCCTCCCCTGGTAGCATCAAGGAAGAAACAAGAAAGTTCGTATTTATGGTTTTATTCAGTCATTGTGTTGCAAGACAAGGAATCCAGTCCTTAACTCCACACTGACGTTGTTCACTTGGATCTCCTCCCCTTCTTTCCCCAGCAACAGTTACTTGGCTCCTTTGCTCTTGAATTCTAATTGAGCGGAGAGTCCATGGGGATGGTGGCGATTCTATGCTCTCCAAAGATGTCTCTGTTGCCAGTTCTCCCCCTCCTTCTCCTAACAACTTGGCAGCTCTGCGTTCTGCTGTAATTCAATCCTGTTTCTCTCTTCTCCTGAAACTGCTGGAGAAAGGGGGGCAATCCCCCACCCCCTACTCCTCCTCCAATGGATGGATGGATGCAGAGGAGAAAGAGGAGGCAATCCCCAGCCCTCCTCTTCTGTCCAGTCCCTGACAAAAGTGGGCAGAGACAGGAGGCAGGAGAATTTCTCCTTTGGGTGCACCGGTGGGCAGAGTGAGAGCAAGGTGTGGTTTGCCCCTCTCATTGCAAACCAGACATTACACCTCCAAATTGCAAAATGGGAGTACTGCAATATTGACTCTGTGATTCCACAATCACTTGGCTATGTGAAAGGAGGGGAAGAGAGGATGATACTGTTCAAACCCTTCCTCTTCTTCCCATCAAGGAAGGACGGAGGGATGGTGGGAGCCTGTGGAGGAGATTTCCTTCCTGCATAGAAGGTTGGAGTCCTTTGGGAGAGAAGGTTTGGCATTCAGGGTGCCACTCTGAATGCTGCTCATTGTAGCCACTTGAGATGTGCAGGGCAATCGGGTGGGGAAGATTGTAACTGCATGTGAGAGAGACACTGACAAACCAGAAGCCCTAAACAATCCTATAGGCAGGTCACCGGTGCTCCTTGCACACCCATTGCAGAAGGGGGCAGCTCAGACGTGGGGAAATGAACATTCTGGAGAAGCCCTTCTGGAGAAAAGACAAACTTTTCTTCATGCCCTCCACCATTGCTTTGCTGGGTGTGTGAAGGTCTGTCTTACAGTAGCTGCTGGTTGACTCATATCTGGAACATGTAATAATAATAATAATTTATTATTTATTATTTATACCCTGCCCATCTGGCTGGGTTTCCCCAGCCACCTCTGGGTGGCTCCCAACAGAATATTAAAAACACAGTAAAATATCAAACATTAAAAACTTTCCTAAACAGTGCTGCCTTGGTCCCTGTAACCTCGCTTTTCACAGTGAGGGAACTGCCAGAAGGCCCTCGGAGCTGGACCTCAGTGTCCAGGCTGAGCAAAAGGGGTGGAGACGCTCCTTCAGGTATACTGGGTTGAGGCCATTTAGAGCTTTAAAGGTCAGCACCAGCACTTTGAATTGTATTCGGAAACTTATTGGAAGCCAATGAAGCCAATGAGTCAACAGTGTGATGCAGCAGCTAAAAAAGCCAATGCAATTCTGGGCTGCATCAATAGGAGTATAGCATCTCGATCAAGGGAAGTAATAGTACCACTGTATTCCGCTCTGGTCAGACCTCACCTGGAATACTGTGTCCAGTTCTGGGCACCCCAGTTCAAGAAGGATACTGACAAGCTGGAACGTGTCCAGAGGAGGGCAACCAAAATGGTCAAAGGCCTGGAAACGATGCCTTATGAGGAATGGCTTAGGGAGCTGGGTATGTTTAGCCTGGAGAAGAGAAGGTTAAGGGGTGATATGATAGCCATGTTCAAATATAGAAAAGGATGTCATCTAGAGGAGGGAGAAAGGTTTTTTTCTGCTGCTCCAGAGAAGCAGACACGGAGCAATGGATTCAAGCTACAAGAAAGAAGATTCCACCTAAACATTAGGAAGAACTTCCTGACAGTAAGAGCTGTTGGACAGTGGAATTTGCTGCCAAGGAGTGTGGTGGAGTCTCCTTCTTTGGAGGTCTTTAAGCGGAGCCTTAACTGCCATCTGTCAGGAATGCTTTGATGGTGTTTCCTGCTTGGCAGGGGGTTGGACTGGATGGCCCTTGTGGCCTCTTCCAACTCTATGATTTTATGAAGCTCTTCCAAGACTGCTATTATATGGTCTCTGCGGCGACTCCCAGTCAGCAGTCTAGCTGCCACATTTTGGATTAGTTGTAGTTTCTGGATTACCTTCAAAGGTAGTCCCACGTAGCATGCATTGCAGTAGTCCAAGTGGGAGATAACCAGAGCATGCACCACTCTGGCAAGACAGTCTGCGGGCAGGTAGGGTCTCAGCCTGCGCACCAGATGGAGTGAGTAGACAGCTGCCTTGGACACAGAATCTCAGCAGTCTTGTGATTCTGTATCTCAAGTGATGATCCTACCTGCTTGTCCACAGGTGACCAACATGACCCAGAGCTACACCTTCACTGTGGAGCAGGACGTGCCTGTCCAGAACTTAAAGCCGGCTGTGATAAGAGTCTATGACTACTATGAAACAGGTGAGAAAGCCCCCCCCCCCACATTGCAGACTATTAAGGTTCACATATCCCACTGCTTAGTTAACTCTCAAAGCAAAATTTAGAACCACCAAGCAATTGGTGCATTCATGAGCATTCTGCAACCAACCCCTTAAAAGCCACCCGCTAGTCTAAAAGTGGTGATGGAGAAAGCTCTGGGAGGCAGAGGCTGGCCTGACCATCTTTCTCTGTTGCTTCCCTCTCTTTCCAGATGAAGGTGCAGATGCAGAGTACATCGCCCCCTGCAGTACAGGTAGAGTATGAACAGAGATTGCCTTGTGCAAATCTGAACGGGCTTGAAACTACCAAAGGTCATCCCAGGCCATAATCCAGCATTCTTCAGGGGACAGGACATGCTATAGGGGAGTGGTTCCCAAACCTTCTAGGGCCTCTGCCCCCATGGTTCCCCAAAAAATCACCCTACCCTACCCTATAAAAAGCATTATTCAAAACAGCAGTTTTCACGACCCACTAATGAAGGCAATAACACAATAAAATTCAAAACAGTGACAATTAATTGCATGTTTATTCAAAACCCAATTAAACTCTTTAATTGGTTCAACAAAACGGATGAGTTTGATGCAGTGCTGCCAGATTTTCAAAGCCTGATAGTCATTTACACTTCCAGCACCGCTCCCCCCCCCCCCGCTGCCCACTTTCCTCTTAGCACCAACCCCAAGTAATCCCACTCCCCCCTCCCCCCAGGGCATGGTACTGCCCATTTTGGGAATCACTGATTTAGCATCCTGGATTAAAGTGACTTGAATGGAGGCCAGGCCTCCTGTTGGGCAGGTTGAGGGGGGCCACCTGGGCTGCCAGGTTTGGGGAAGGGCATGAAACGGCAGCAGTTGGGCATTGGGGGGGGGCGGTTGGAGGGGGGGTTGCCATCTGGATCTCCTGCCTCTGTTCCCCCAGAGCATATTGGGACACTTATGGGTGAATGCTTGACCTAAAGGAGATTCTTATGCTCTTCCCTCCACTGCAACTGAAACTAAACAGAGGAATGCTTGAAGGATGCTACCCATCGCTCCCCAGATGGACTCTGCGCGCATCTTCTTTCCACCAGATGAGGGGGGGGCAGAGAAGCTGGGCAACAACACAAGGTCTGGACCGCAGCCTGCTCTGGCAAAACCTGGAATAACAAGAGGAAGAAGAGGGGGTTGCTACACACTTCAAAACCAGCACCCACCTTTGTTGTTGTTTTTTGTTTTCATTTTGAGATCCTTCTGTATGGCTTCAATTTCCCTCTACGGGATAAAATAAAAGAGAACTATTTTATTCCAGTCATGTTTCAAGCATATCTCTGCGGGCATTTCTGGAGTGGGATGTGGTGCGAATACAACTACTTATTTTTGGTGTTTTATATTCTCTGATGCTTTTTAGTTTTCCAACTGGCCAGATTCAAACAGCATTAGGGTTGTGCGGCCAGTTTAGCAGCAAACTCATAAAGCAGGTTGCTGCTGAAGGGTGCATGCAGTATGTGTGTGTGTGTGTGTGTGTGTGTGTAGCTTCAGATGGAGCAGATGAAAGAACATAAGAGGAGCCCTGGTGGATCAGGCCCATGGCCCTTATAGTTCAGCATCCTGCTCTCACAGTGGCCAACCAGATGCCTCTAGGAAACCCACAAGCAGAAACAGAACGAAAACGAGTCCAGTGTATATGAAAAAATTAAGACACAAATCAGAATTAAATACTCATTGAAGCATCCACACAGGGGAGAAACCATATAAATGCACAGGGTGTGGAAGGAGCTTCAGTGTGAGTGAGGCAGGTTTTAAAAGATTCACTGCAACATTGAGTTCTAGTGCAGAAGAAATTCCATAACACTGGAGCCACTGCAGAGGAGACCCTACACCACAGCCTTGTTAATTTCACAAAAGGAATCGCGTCCTGGAACCATCCTAGATAAAGATTTGGCCTTATCAGAAGCTATGGTTCTGGTCTAGATATCAGTGGGGACAGAACTTGTCTCCATTTCTAGTTCCTATTGTCAGATGTTTGCATCATTAGATGCTCCTTTGTATTCAGATCAGGCCTCAGAACAATAATGTAGCACTTGGGAATAAAGATGCAGCCCAGGAGCCCAGCACTGGAAGCCAAGATGGAGAAGACCTGCACAGCTACCATGTATTTCCCCTTTGTGCTCAGGTAGGTGGGCACAAAGGACACCCAAACACTGCAGAAGACCAGCATGCTGAAGGTGATCAGCTTGGCTTCATTGAAGGCCCCAGGCAGCTTCCTGGCCAGGAAAGCCACTGTGAAGCTGATGGTAGCCAGGAAGCCCATGTAGCCAAGGGCAATGTAAAACATGGCAACAGACCCTTCATTGCATTGCAGGGTGATCTCTCCAGGCTGGGAGTGCATGTCGGAATCTGGGAATGGTGGAAGCATTCCCAGCCAGATGGTGCAGATGAGAACTTGGACAGTGGAACAGGAAATGACAATGGAGTTGGCCAAACTCTTCCCAAGCCATCTCCTCACCCTGTTCCCTGGCTTTGTGGCTAGGAAAGCCAAGACCACTGTGATGGTTTTGGCCAACACGGAAGAGACAGCAACTGAGAAGATGACACTGAAGGCAGATTGTCGGAGAAGGCAGGTCATCTTCCTTGGCCGCCCAATGAACAGGAAAGAGGACAAAAAGGAAAACAGGAGGGAGACAAGAAGGATATAGGAGAGGTCCCGGTTGTTTGCTTTGACTATGGGAGTGTCTAGGAATTTAATGAAGATTCCTAACACAATCCCTGTGGTTAAGGACAAGAATAGTGTGAAGGAGGCCAGGAGGATCCCCAAAGACTCTTCATAGGACAGGAAGGTGATGATCTTAGGGACACATTGATCTCGATCTTTGTTTGGATGCCGATTTTCTGGACATTTGGTGCAGTGGTCTGCGTCTAAAAAGAAAAACACTGAGTACAGCATCATTCATATATCCCAATTATCTCTGTTCTATATTACATTCTATTATATTACGAAGTCCTACATGCAACAGGAGGAGTGAGAAGATGTGATGAACCATTTAGTGTCAGGTAGGAGTTGTTGGAAAAATGCTCTGGGGCGGACGGCAAACTCCCCAAGACTCCGGAGCGTCCTCCCGGTGGCCCTCTCTGGCTGGAACATTCCTTCAGCCCAGAGTGCCAGTAATCTGCGACCCTTTCCTTATGAAAAGAGCACACAGATCTTCTAGCATCACGTAGCAAGAAGAAAGACTCATCTGTAGTGCTAAACTACTTTATTTACAGTCTATGTACAGAGACTCCATTTCTACGTTTGTTTTCTCCGAACAAGAGTACAGAACTGCGACACGGCAGACGTGAAACCAAATTACAATAACAACCCTTAGACGGAAGAGATAAAGCAGACCATTCCCACACTCTCTCTCAGACTCATGTGATTTATACCAAACGTAACAGTCCTGCTGAAGCAGCAGAGGATAAATAAAAAATCCAACAGGAGTTAGAATAATAGATTCATATAAATGTAGAGTTGGAAGGGACCCAGGTATCACATGAGTCACACCCCTGCAGTGCAGGAACCACAGCTAAAGAACCTCTGGCAGATAGCTATCCAACCTCACTTCAAGGGGCAAAAGGAGGCATCCCAACCCCATCAGTGTGTACATAATCAGAAACGCTGGCGCTGACATATAAATCCCTTCTCTTTGCCTTCTCCAAGGGATGCCTTCTTACCTTCCAAAGCAGAGATTGTCCCTTCCATGCACCGTGAGCAACTGTAGCAGCAAAAGGGTTGGCCTTCATGAATTACCTTGGTGTATCCCTGGCGACAGCTTTCGCTGCACCTTGAATGAGGCGGGGTCTGTTCATAAAAGGAAGGATGTGGGTGGAGAAAGGGAACAGATAAAAGTTTTATCATTTCTCTTATAACAATAGAACATGGGCACTTCCTTTTAATTTTAATTTTCCCATTTATAAATTTATACCAGTACAAATTTATACATCCAATTTAAATCACCAAATATTAATATTGACCCCCTCCACACCCTTTCTGCGATTTCTTATGTCATATCTCTTATCACTGCATATCCAATTTAAATACATTTGTTATTTATCCTTTATTTTTGTTGCTGTTCAGTCGTGTCCGACTCTTCGTGACCCCATGGACCAGAGCACGCCAGGCACACCTATCTTTCACTGCCTCCCGCAGTTTGGCCAAACTCATGCTAGTCGCTTCGAGAACACTGTCCAACCATCTCATCCTCTGTCGTCCCCTTCTCCTTGTGCCCCCCATCTTTCCCAACATCAGGGTCTTTTCCAGGGAGTCTTCTCTTCTCATGAGGTGGCCAAAGTACTGGAGCCTCAACTTCAGGATCTGCCCTTCCAGTGAGCACTCAGGGCTGATTTCTTTAAGGATGGATAAGTTTGATCTTTTTGCAATCCATTTATCCTTTATACTCAAGTTAAATTGTTTCACTGCTCATTTTTAATTCAAGCCTGCTAGTGTTTTAAGTGGTTTGCAATAGTTCTTCAAATAGTCCTGAAATGTTCCCCATTCTAAATTAAGAATTCTCTCTTCGATGCCCAGAACTGTTTGAAAACCAAGGCGCGGCTTCCGATTGGCCGCAGGACCTTCCTGCACTAAAGCGGAAGTCGCGGAAGCCGTGTTGGATGTTCGGCTTCCGGAAAATGTTCGCAAACCGGAACACTCACTTCTGGGTTTGCGGTGTTCAGGAGCCGGCTTGTTTGGGAGCCAAGCCGTTCAACAGCCAAGGTACCAAGGTATGGCTAAGATTATGGGAATGCCTAGGTTGGCCAGTCAGTCTCTCTGTCAAGAGGCTGAAAGGAGATCTAATTGTTTGTTTGTACTGCTATTACTTGTCAAGAACATCCTGCATGTGAGTAGGAATCCAATAGAGACACATGCCCAGCTGGCATGTTTTCTCTCTCCTGGTTGGTCATTCTGGAGCTTCAAAAGCTTTCTCCAGCCTGAACATCACAGCGACTGATACCAAGAGTCATCAGCACACTTTAGGATCAGCAGAGTGTTAGCAGTTCCCATGACAGACTCAGCAGCACAGCAATATTGGCTAAAATGCTTTATTTACACATAATACTCTGGGAGCATTCTGACTCAGCTCCTTCCTCTTTCTCATCAGACAGCAAAGAGAAAGACCAAAGGACTATAGTCCCACATCACGGAACACAGTAATATAAACATCCTGTCTCCGTCACTTCCCACAATGTGGAATGAAAACATATGCCATCATGTGATAGAAACGATCCCATGACTGCTACATGGGGCAAGAATCCTAACATTACTATGCTACTATATATTTGTTTATACCCTGCCTTTCGCCCCGATGGGAACTCTAGGCAGCTTATAAAAAGATAAAATTGGACAACACAAGGCAAGGACTTCATTGCATGCCCTCCAACATTTCTCTGATGAAAACTGGGATGTCCTATTCCATGATGATGATAATAATGGTGGTGGTAGTACTAACAATACTATTTACACCCCACCCATCTGACTGGGCGGCACAACATATATAAAAACATATTAAGACATCAAACATTAAAGATCTTTCCTATACAGGGCTGCCTTCAGATGCCTTCTAAAGGTTGTCTAGTTATCTCACTGGCTTGGGGGTTGGATAACTCCATACCCTCCAAAATTTCCCTGAGGAAAATAGGGACATCCTAAGGAAAAGTGGGACATTCCAAGATCAAATCAGAAACCGGGATGGCTTCTGTAAATCCAGGACTGTCCCTGGGAAATAGGGACACTTGGAGGGTCTGTCATCGTCCCCTTCACTTGGTGGCTTTGAGTTTCTAGTGAAAAAAGAAAGAAAATTAAGTAGGTCTCACCTGGTTACACCACCTAGGCCACACAATGGCATCTGGATCTATAGCAAACATTATTGTTGAGGGGTTGTGTCTCTCTGCAATCCCAACCTTCACTTTCTCAATTGATTTATTGGGGAGCACTAACACATTCACAACATCGAAGGCGGCTGCCAGGTGTCCATTCTCATCCAAGTGCAGCCTGTCTACAGAAGTATTGTCGAAGTGGAAGTTTCTCAGGAAAGGGTGGAGCTAGAATGGCAAAGAAAACAGCAGCATTTAGAAATGGAAGTCAGATATTGCAAACCTGCCTTGTTGGACCTCCAAAATTGTGAGCATAGATAAGCAAGCGTGCCCTGGAACAACGTTTCCCAAACTTGGGTCTCCAGCAGCTTTTGGACTACAACGCCCATCACCCATGACCACTGGTGCTGCTAGCTAGGGATGATGGGTGTTGTAGTCCAACAACAGCTGGAGACCCAAGTTTGGGAAACACTGTCCTAGAATATAAACACAATAAGAGCCTGTTTGAGCAGGCCAACGGCCCATCGAGTCCAGCATCCTGTTCTCACATTGGCCAAAGCGATGCCTGTCGGAAACCCACAAACAGGACCTGAACACACCTGCAATGCTCTCCGCAGCAGTTCCTATTGTTGGTATTCAGAAGCAGAACAGGGTCACCATGGCTAGTAGCCATTGATAGACTTTTCTGTGGTTTTGTCTATTTTTCTTTTAAAGCCATTCCGATTGGTGGCCATCGCTGCCTTCTGTGGGAGCGAGTTCCATAGATTAACTATTTGTTGCATGAAGGAGTACTTTCTTTTGCCTGTCCGGACTTTCCCAGCATGGCTCGTGGCTCTTCCCATCATGCAGAGGAGGACAGAGTGAACTGGCGAGAACTCTTTGGTCCAGCCAAGCTTCCAAGGGGCAGCCATTGGAATGCACTGCCGCAGACAGCAACGGAGGCTGGTTAGTTAGGGCAAATGGAGCTCCAACCCACCAACCTTTGGCCAGGCTCCCTGCCCGCCTTCTTACTTTTAAGCAGTCCAATGGGCAGCATTGCCTGTCGGCTTCTGTGGTGGAATAAGGCCTGGTTCATCATGGGTTAACCTATCACTCCCATGTTAGGTGGGTGTTCCCTGGGAGGCGGAGCTACCTGGCATTCTAAAAGGAGGGGGAACAACCTAGAAAGGCAGTTGGGGGTTTGGCAGTTGGGGGTGGAGGTTTAGAAAGAGAAACTGCGAGGTTAGGCTTTGGGGAATGGGAGGAAAGGTCATTACCATTGCTAACGGGATGCAGGAAAGATTATAACTGAGCTGAATTATATAAGAAGATTTGTACCAGTAATAACTCAAGACATCCATGTTTTCAAGTTACCTTAATAAAGTTAAAAGTGCTTAAACGTTCGCTGACTGTGGCAGTGCGTCAGTGCCTCAAGAGGTGTGGCTGAGGGGAAAAGCACTAAGGGTTTCCTGTGATAGAGGGAACGGGTGGCTTATTTTCCTGGCATACAGAGGACTGGGCAGGGAAGCCAAAGGTGCCACGCAGTTGCCAAAAAGGGAAGGCGAGCTGCAGTAGTTTGGGAACCCAGGGCGGGAGATTCCAAAGGTGGCAAGAGTTGTTTCGAACGTAAAGCACTGAGGTACCCCAGAGACACTCCCATATAACCACTGAAGGATTCATCCTAGTGGACAGTGAAACTTAGGGAGACTCACGGTTGGGGAAGTATTGAAAGGGGAGGGAATAGGATCCCTCACATTTATTGGTGGCAGCGTCGCGATTCGAATACAAAGCCCACACGCCAAGTTTTGTGTGATTTTGATAAGATTTTCCAGTCAGGAAAATGGCACATTTGAGGAAAGCTAGAGAGGCAAAGGGAGATGAGAGAACAGAAGGATCTGGGGCAAGGGAAGATCCGAGTTCCAAACTGGAGTTAATGAAACTTAAATTAGAAGTAGCCAAAGTTGAGGCAGAAAAGGAAAAGGATAAGATAGCTGCTGAGGAGAGAATGCTGTCTGAAAGAATACAATTAGCCAAGGTTGAGGCAGAACGGGAGAGATTCGCTATGGAGAAAGAATTGCAGTTGGGAAGACTGAGGCTGGAGGAGATACGGCTAAGAGCGAAAGCTAAATGCCCTCTAGTGGTCAAAGCACAAACTGCAGCTGCTGTTGTGAAGCCAGTAAAACTGTTACTTCAGACGGATATTAAAAACCTTCCACAGACACCAGTCCAGGAGCCAACGTATAGTCAAACAGAGGCTTCTGCAAAAGTTATGCAGGTCTGGAGATCTGAGGAAGAGGTTAATAAGGAATTTTTGGAGACTGTCAGAGTAAATGGACAAGAGTTAGTGGGACTACAGGACTCTGAATCGGAAGTTACTCTGATGAGATCTAGTTGTATTCCTAAGGAACAATATCTCCCAAACCAATCTTACAGCATAAAAGGTATATGGGGACCGGAGTTTGAGGTGCAGGTAGCAGAAGTGAATATTCAGTATCAAGATTTTAATGGCAAGTGGACAGTGGGTATTTGGGATGATCTGGAGGTTCCTGTCCTGATAGGCAACGACCTAGCTAAACGGAGACCTCAAATACATGCTATCAAAAGCCCTTGTGGGTTCAAATCCTGCCATTAATGCATCAACCACAGAGCCTGTGGGAGAGGAAGTACTGATTACGCTACCGAATGCACAGGAATCTAACACCCAGTTTTTAGTGGAACAGAGGGAAGATGAATCTCTGAGAGACTTGTGGGATGAGGTGCAGGGTCCTGACTCTGAAGTGACTTTAGAGAATCCCTGCCTGTTTACTGCAATAGAAGGGAGACATCATAGAATAGCCAAAAGGAGAAAAGGTGCAGCCAAGTGGAAAATGAAAATAGCCAAAAGGAGGAAAAGGTGCAGCCAAGTGGAAAATGAAAATAGCCAAAAGGAGAAAAGGTGCAGCCAAATGGAAAATGAAAAAAAAAGTTGGTTTTGCCCCGGAAATACCGACTACAAGTTTTACAGTTGGCACTGGAGTCACCCATGGCTGCTTATCTAGGCATTAATAAAACCAGAGACAGAATAAAAGCGTGGTTTTATTGGCCCGGAATGGGACTGGAAAGGAATCCATTGGGAATGCGGATGTCTTAACTTATTTTCAGGATCTACAAAGTGATTTACAGGAACTTAAGGAACTATCATCCTGTAATTTAAAAAGAGCACAACTACGTCAGAAAAGATGGTACGACGCACACGCCAGAGATCGGAATTTCCAACCTGGTGACCAAGTCCTGGTGTTGAGGCCCAGACGACAGCGGAAGCTCGAGGTTTCCTGGGACGGACCCTTTAGAGTGATAGCAAATGTTATTCCAAATTAGAAATGTGTATAAGTGCCAAATTAGTTGTTATGGTGGAAATAAGATACAGGAAAAGGTAAATTATTTGTTAAGTTATGTTGCAACATAGAAGTTGTGTACAAAAGGGAAATACTAAGTTGTTGGTTTTGATTAAGCTCCAATACATTGCTTCGGCATTGTTTAAAATGTATAACTATGCCTATGCAATGACTTTGGGGGTGGGACGAATGTGGCGGAATAAGGCCTGGTTCATCATGGGTTAACCTATCACTCCCATGTTAGGTAGGTGTTCCCTGGGAGGCGGAGCTACCTGGCATTCTAAAAGGAGGGGGAACAACCTAGAAAGGCAGTTGGGGGTTTGGCAGTTGGGGGTGGAGGTTTAGAAAGAGAAACTGCGAGGTTAGGCTTTGGGGAATGGGAGGAAAGGTCATTACCATTGCTAACGGGATGCAGGAAAGATTATAACTGAGCTGAATTATATAAGAAGATTTGTACCAGTAATAACTCAAGACATCCATGTTTTCAAGTTACCTTAATAAAGTTAAAAGTGCTTAAACGTTCGCTGACTGTGGCAGTGCGTCAGTGCCTCAAGAGGTGTGGCTGAGGGGAAAAGCACTAAGGGTTTCCTGTGATAGAGGGAACGGGTGGCTTATTTTCCTGGCATACAGAGGACTGGGCAGGGAAGCCAAAGGTGCCACGCAGTTGCCAAAAAGGGAAGGCAAGCTGCAGTAGTTTGGGAACCCAGGGCAGGAGATCCCAAAGGTGGCAAGAGTTGTTTCGAACGTAAAGCACTGAGGTACCCCAGAGACACTCCCATATAACTGTTAGTATTTCACCCCCTCCCTTTGTGAGAATCGTGTGACTTATGGTCTGAGAGAAGGGGGAGGGAACTGAGTCTTTGATCTCTTAATTAACTTCTCTCTGCCAGACAGAATGTAACCTTCACTGTGTGTGTTAGACAGGGTTCGTTCTGGAGATAAGATGTGTGGAAGAAACTTAGCCACACAGGCTGTATAGTTATGTGTATATTGTAGCTTGTAGAAAAATAAAGAAGAACTGTTTCAAGTTAATATAGCCAGCGCTTTATTCAACCTCTGAGGAAGTGAGGGTGCTCATGACAGACAGTCTTGAGTCCAGATATTTATGATTGAGCTGTAGGTATTCCAGTCTTATCGCCTGGCCCAGTCGGGGCACGAAGTGGGGCACAAGACCTGGATAGATCCTGGCTTAAATCAACATATGGTAGCAGAGGCGGATGGCTTCGTTCCTCCTATGGTGGCAAGCGGCTGGTTGGCGTTCCTCCTGTGTTGCAGAGCGGCTGGTTTTCGTTCCTCTGCAGATGAAGGCGGACGGTTTGCTGTTTGGCTGCTGAGAGCTGCTTCATTTGGTGAGACAGTTCGGCTGCTTCATTTCGGAGCTGTTTTCAAGCTACAGAATTGATTTACAATGGTATGCTGTTTAGCTGCCAGAACAGATAGCAGAGACGCTTTTCCAGATTCCTGCTAATTGCGCTGAGTTTGGGGGAGTGAAGTTAAAGGGAGTTAAGGCTTATTTTGTTGCATGAAAAGTGGTGTTTGCTACAGTTAAAAACGCAAGCATGTCTTCTGCACAGTTTGGCCAGATATCTCTCTCTTTTCCTCCTCTTACGCCAGAGACTTACCCTACCTGGCAAGTTAGAATGAAAGCGCTTTTACAAAGGGAAAGGCTTTTCCATACCATTGAGGATGATCCCCCACAGGAAGATGATGATGAATGGCCTGCCTGGCATGAAGCTGTTCAAAGAGCCAGAGGGACTATTGTTCTGGGCGTTTGTGATACCCTGTTGGTTAGTTTAGAAGATGCTGAAACGGCAAGGGCTGTTTGGGACAAACTTCGTAATTTGCATCTTAGGCAGGGAGCAGGGAGCAGTATTCTTTTTTTCAAGAAATTGTGTAGACTGGAGTTGCAGAAAGATGGCGATTTGCCCAGCCATCTGTCCCAATTACAACGTCTTAGACAAGACCTCATCCAAAGAGACTTGACTTTTTCTGATGCTGTTTTCTCCATGCTAATGATTAACAGCCTGGATGAGTCATATGATGCTATTGCTTCTCAGTTATCAGCATTGCCTAATGATCTTTTAACACCGGATCATGTATCTGGCGTGCTCTTAAATGAGTTTGACCGCAGACAGACTGTTAAAGAAAGCCGGGGCAAAGCTGCTGAAAATGTTTCTAAGTCTTCAGCAGGAGAAAGTGAAACTACTGCAAAGGCACTGAAGTCAGTACGTTGCTATGGCTGCGGAGAGCTAGGTCATTATCGGAGTAATTGCAAGAAAGCTTCAAAGAAGAAGGGCAACTTCAAAGGCGGTGGAGGACGACGCAGACCTCAAGGGCCAGCTGCACAAAAGGCTTTGATCTCTCGTTGTACTGATAAGGACGCATACTCTGTTTTTGTTGTAGATTCTGGGGCCACGCGCCATGTTTCTAATGATAAAAGCATTTTCATTAATTTGCAGAGACAAGAAGGCCGAATTCAACAGGCCGATGGGTCAGAGATAAAGTCTCCTGGCCAGGGAACGATTTCTCTGCAGAATCTTAATGCAACAGTTAAGAATGTTATGTATGCACCTCATTTGCAGGACAATTTGCTGAGTGTTTCTCAACTTACTTCTCAAGGTCTCAAGCTGGTGTTCACAAAGTCCCGATGTGACATTATTAGAGACAACAAACTCATTCTTTATGCCAAATGTGTTAATGGTTTATATGTATTGCCTTTTGTTACAGGTGCAACAGCTGGTACAGCTAAGAAAACTAAACAGGCCCACTGCAACATATCAATTGATAAGAATGAGAAGTTGCATAACCATTGTATTCATGATTATCATCGCTTGTTTGGCCATCTTCATTTTCAGGCTTTAACAAAAATGCAAGATTTGGTTGATGGTATGAAGGTTAAGAAGTGTCCTTACCACATGAAATGTATCTCTTGTGCAGAGAACAAAATCAAACAGGCCTCCAAAGGTGCAGAATCAGGAAGGGAGGTTACAAAACCTTATGAAGTAATTCATGCTGATTTGGTGGGACCTCTAGCGCCATCTAGAGGAAACTCACGGTATTTTCTAGTTCTGATTGATTCATTTTCCAGATATGTCTGGGTTTATGTGTTGCAAAAGAAATCAGAGGCTTTTCAGAGATTTCAGCAATTCTGTGCATGGCTTAAGAATGTGCACAATGAACATGTACGCTGTTTTTTTACTGACCGAGGTGGTGAGTTTTGTTCAGAAGAATTTGAAAGTTTCCTCTCTGAACAGGGAATTGAACACTTGACCGCCACACCCAGGTCACCATGGCAAAATGGCCTGTGTGAGAGAATGAACCAAACGTTGCAACAAGGGATAAGAACTCTGTTGCACGATTCAGGCCTCTCTAACCTTTTTGGGGGGGAAGCTCTGTCTTGCTTCACTTATGTCTATAACAGGAGATTTCACTCAAGTATTAAGAGTACTCCGTATGAGATGCTGTTTCAGAAGAAACCATTTGTAAAACATTTGAAAATTTTTGGTTCAGAAGTCTGGGTACACACTGTGAAAAATGACAAATTGAGTAAGTGTGGTCAACATGGTATCTTTCTAGGATATGAGAAAGGTTCTTATCGTGTTCTGATGACAGACACAAAAGCAATAAGGTTGACCAGGAGCATAGACTGCAATCCCAAATGGGACACAGTTGGTATTTTCCAATGTTACCCACTGTCTGATGATGGAAATGTAAAACCAAAACCAGAAAAGAAAAAGGTTAAGTCTGATGATGCTGATTCTAGTGATGGTGGAGAGTCTGATCCAGATACAGATCTTCACAGTGCCCAAGCCTCAGTTAAAGATGAGCCAGAGGCTGGTGCAGATGAACAACCTTTGTTCACAATAGATCCTCATTCTCCTAAAGAGGAAGTAGATCCAGATGATCAGGAGACTGTAAGAAGGTCCGAAAGAACCACCAAGGGAAAACCACCAAAGCGTTTTTCCATTGAGTTTGCCAAAACTGCTGTTACTGCCAGTAATTCAGATTCTGTGTTTGAACCAACCAGTTACAAAGAGGTTCAAAACATGTCAGCCAAAGACGCAGAACCTTGGCTTAATGCTATGAAATCTGAATTGAATTCCCTCAAGCAAAATGAAACGTGGGAATTGGTTCCACAAGAACCAGGCATGAAATTAATAGATAGCAGGTGGATTTTCAAAGCCAAAACTGACAAACATGGTAAAGTGGTCAGACACAAAGCTAGATTAGTAGCTCGTGGTTTTTCTCAAATTCCTGATCAAGACTACCACGAGACATATTCACCAACAGTTAGGTTTGAAAGTGTCAGACTGTTGATGAAACTTGCTGCTGAGGAAGGCATGACAATTTCACACCACGATGTGAATACCGCATTTTTATACGGTGTTCTAGATGAAAACATTTATATGCAACCACCAGATGGTGTACAAGTAAAGCAAGGAATGGTGTGCAAGTTAAAAAAGTCTTTGTACGGCCTCAAACAAAGTTCTCGCTGTTGGTACACAAAACTTACTGAAA
Organism: Lacerta agilis; assembly: GCF_009819535.1. Lineage (NCBI taxonomy): Eukaryota > Metazoa > Chordata > Lepidosauria > Squamata > Lacertidae > Lacerta > Lacerta agilis. Next base: position 116,926,880 of record NC_046313.1, on the reverse strand, counting down.
TACTGTTTTCCTTAGGTTTTGAACAAGGAAAGGCCGATTCCTGTGTTTTTGTAAAGGAGCACAAGCAACAGAAGTTGTATTGCATCTTTTACGTTGACGATCTGTTATTCTTTTGGAAAAATGTAAATATTTACAAAGACACACTCACGAAGTTGCAGAAACATTTTGATATGAAAGATCTGGGAGATGTGACTAATTACTTGTCATTAGAAGTTGAAAGGAATGACAAAGGTGATGTTCTGTTACACCAGACATGCAAAATTAATGATTTGGTCCAGAAATTGAGACTCACTGAGTCAAATGCAGTGGACACTCCCATGATCACAGGGTACCAACATGACACAACTGCTACAATGTTTCCTGATGTCACATTGTTTCGGAGCATATTGGGCAAGCTAAGTTTCATAGCTAGATGTACCAGGCCTGATATTGCCATTAGTGTAAATCTGCTCAGCAGATATTCAAACAATCCCACAGTGCAAGACTTTAAAGCGCTCAAACGCATTGTGAACTACCTTAAAGGTACTATGCACTATCGCTTGCGTCTTTCTAGCCAGAAGTCAGGTGGTTTAGAAATTTACACGGATGCCAGTTTTGGAAGTGACGCAGTTGATGGAAAAAGCACTTCAGGTATCTGTTATATGTACAACCAATGTGTTTTTGATTGGGCATGTAAAAAGCAAGCGACTGTAAGTTTGAGTTCATGCGAAGCAGAGCTCAATGCATTAACTCACTCACTTATGGACATTGAGTGGTTACTGCAGCTATGCCAAGACATTAGACTGAAAGTTACTTGTCCAGTTAATGTATACCAGGACAGTAAATCTTGCATAGCACTGATACATTCTGAAGGTTGCAAGCAAAGAACAAAGCATTTGCAGATAAAATTACAACGCGCCAGAGAATGTATTCAGAAAAATGTTGTGAAGGTTTCATATGTACCAGGGAAGGAAATTCCTGCTGATGTGTTGACTAAGGCTGTGAACAAGGAACAACTTGGTATATATGTTAAACAGTTACAGTTATGTTAGATTCTCCCAAACCTCGGGATGAAATGGGGGAGTATGTTAGTATTTCACCCCCTCCCTTTGTGAGAATCGTGTGACTTATGGTCTGAGAGAAGGGGGAGGGAACTGAGTCTTTGATCTCTTAATTAACTTCTCTCTGCCAGACAGAATGTAACCTTCACTGTGTGTGTTAGACAGGGTTCGTTCTGGAGATAAGATGTGTGGAAGAAACTTAGCCACACAGGCTGTATAGTTATGTGTATATTGTAGCTTGTAGAAAAATAAAGAAGAACTGTTTCAAGTTAATATAGCCAGCGCTTTATTCAACCTCTGAGGAAGTGAGGGTGCTCATGACAGACAGTCTTGAGTCCAGATATTTATGATTGAGCTGTAGGTATTCCAGTCTTATCGCCTGGCCCAGTCGGGGCACGAAGTGGGGCACAAGACCTGGATAGATCCTGGCTTAAATCAACAATAACCACTGAAGGATTCATCCTAGTGGACAGTGAAACTTAGGGAGAGTCACAGTTGGGGAAGTATCGAAAGGGGAGGGAATAGGATCCCTCACAGCTTCCTCCTCTTTGGAATGTTGCATTCGTAGAACTCATTGAGGAAGAGGATGGGGACGAAACATTCATTTGACTATGCCTGTCATCTACCTCCCTGCCTCCTGTCCTGTGAGGTCCAATGACCACAGCTAATGTCAGGGTTGAGCCAGACGAGGAGGAGTGGTGGCAAGCCCCCCTGGCGAGGCTGCACCCACAGAAGAACCTGGGGAAATGGAGGAGTTCATACCTGGAGAAGAGTGGTGGCGGCACTCCTTGGAAGAGGAAGAGTCAGATGGAGAAGGGGAAAGACCAGAACAGGAGGAGGAAGTTGAGCCAGAATCAGGCCCTTGTGAGGAGAGACACTGGTGGGGCCCCTCCCCTCCTCCCTTCTTAGCTGTAGAGCGTAGAGCTGAGAGACGCAGGGAACAATTAGAGGCAGCTGCAGCTCATAAGAGACGTGATTACGGGACAGCTACTTAAGGAAGGCTGGCTGCTCCCTTCCCTAGCACCTGCAACTGCTGTGCTGAGTGCGTGGTTGTTCTTGCTTGTCCTGTTCCTGTGTTCCTGACTCCTGGCTTGTTCCTGACTTGGACTGTTCCTGACTTCGGCTTCTCTTGACCCCGGTGCGGATACCTGACTTCGGCTGGCTTCTGACCCCGACTGTTTGACCTCGGCTTACCTGACTCTGACTGCTGTTCTTCAGCACGCCAACTTGTTGGCGCCCTAACAGCTAAGGATGAAATGATGCTCATTGGAAGGACTTTGGACACTCACTAACTCTCAGCCTATTGGGGATGGAGGAGAAATTCAATTTCAGTTTGTGATCAAAGCTGAATTTATCAAATTTGCACGTTCCAGAACAGTAAGAGAACCGAAGCAGAGCCAGCCTCCCAAATCTGCACTAAGCCCAATTTTGCAATGCGGTTCCTCCAACCAAACAACATTCATGAACATTTGTATATTAGGAGGAAATGTGCATGAAAATTGCCATATCCATGAAAATAGCATACAAAATGTTATTTTAGGAGCACTTGCTTCCAAATATGTGTACATTAATCAAAACTGCATACAAAAAATGTGTTAATTAGAAGAAATTCACACTAAATTTCTGAAAATTTTTCATGAGGTTTTAAAATATAACAACAACAACAACAACAACAACAACAACAACAACAACAACAACAACAACAACTGTAGCCCAGCCTCTTCTGGGAAGGAAGAAAACTTAAATACGTAGCAGAACTCCCAAAAAATAGAGCAGACACAAATGTACTTCATTCAGCAGAGCTTTTACTTGCTATTGAAGGCAAATGAGCATAATGGTCACAAATCCAGTACATTCGGGACTGGCACAGTCAATAAAAATCCAGTCACAGCACTTACAAAAACACATAAACTTATAACAATACTAAACCTTAACACTAAGCATCACACCAGGAGGAAGAGAGATGGAAAGGGAAAGTAAGACCCAGGCTCCTTCTGGCCCATATTTATAGTCAACTTGACCCTAATTGGAAGAGATAAGAAAACCAGTTCAAGCCAGTTGTACTCAGATTCTCTGAAGGTATAACCCAAACAATCACAAAGCTTCTTTCATACAAAGAAGCTTCCAGAAGCTTCCAGAAACCTCTTGAATGAATTAGAATAGGAAAGATCGCTACACATCACATCACTACTTTCTGCACTAAGAAATGGAAACTGACAACAACAACAACAACAACAACAAATTTTTTATTATTTGCATTCTGCCCATCCCTCTGAGTTGTCCAGCATATACAAAACCATAATAAAACATTACACACTGAAAACTTCCCTATAGAGGGCTGCTAAATGTTGCTAAAGAAAGGCGGACAACCCAACTTGTGAGGAATACAAATGGAACACCATAGACACAAGGTATTAAATGAAGGAACTGGCAATAATGTTAGCAGTGAAGGAGAAAAGAATACCTGCCATGGCTGTACCCTTGGGAAGACCAAGTCACTCTCACCTCCCCTCACCATCCGCCGGGATCTGGATGCAAATGTAGCACTTAAGGCAAGCACCAGAGCCCGGACCAAACTGTAAATCATGTAGCTGTCCAGGGTCAAGCTGCCTTCATCAACCTCCTGATAAATGCTCTCCTTCTTCTCGATGCATCTCATTTGACCTCTTGCCATCAACGCATGCTTCATATGAAAGCAACGAAATCCTTTCTTATCGAACCGCGGTTTGACGTTTTCATACCTCGTCCCCTTTTTGAACTGCATTAGGAAGGCCAGGGAAGTGTGGGTGTTTTGGGTATCAAACATGTTGTAAAGAGCACTCAGGTTGATGTCCTGCAAAGCCGTCATGATCCAAACTTTACCTGCAGTGGGCTGCTTGCTGTTCCCAGCCCGGAACATGGCGTAGGCTAAACCGAAAACGGATTGAGAGTCCCCGGAGAAAATGGCGACGTTGACTTGCCTCTGCACGAGGAACGCAACCATGGGGGAAATATTTCTGTACAAAACGAGCGCTGGGATTTTTTCTGAGAAGGCAACGCAGATCCCCTCTCTCGCCAGCACTTCTGTCAAAGTCCTCATGAGCATCTCTCCATTGTCGTTTTCTGGAACGACGAGGCCAACCCACCTCCACCCAAAATGCTGCAGAAGTTTGGCAATGCCCAAGTATTTGGTCTCAGGACTTGGGACCATTCGGTAGACAAAAGGGAGCTGAGATTTGTCTTTCAGAGCAGGAGAAACAAAATCGTAACTGACCTGCGGAGAAAAGGAAGGTTTTGAATCTCAGGATAAAGCTGAGGTGTTTGCAAACCTAAAATATCACAACTAGCTATTGAAATGGCTGTTGTCATTTATATTGTGTGTTTGTGTGTGTGTGATTTTGCAATCAAAATCCTCAACGTAATACACTTTGCATTAACTTCTGCTTCACATGTGATTATACCTTTTAAAAAAGCAGCCATAGATATACAAAGAAATACAAAGAAATACAGGATGTCGGTACATAATCTGCTCAATCCGTTCTGGAAGTCCGTTCGACTTCCAAAACGTTCGCAAACCAAGGTGCGGCTTCTGATTGGATGATTGGCCCCGCAAACAATGGCAACAGCCGAAACGGACGTATGGCTTCTGAAAAACGTTCTCAAACCGGAACACTTACTTCCTGGTTTGCGACGTTTGGGAGCCAATTTGTTCATCAACTAAGCCGCTCAGGAACCAAGGTATCACTGTACCAGCTACACTTCCCATTTCCTGCCTGTGGGGTTTTGTAGATGCCCAACATATTCGAAATCTGGCCAGAGATTTCAGAGTCAGACCCTTCGAGGACAGCCAACAGGTTATTCCGCCTTCCGCAGCTGTAGTTTGGGATGTTTGCCTGCCCAGTAGAGAGGAGGTCTATTGTAGCATCGTAAGTCGCCCTTGCATCGAAGTAGTTTTCATAGACGTTGTAGCCCAGAGTGACGTTGAGCAAGAGCCCAGGATTCCTGCTGACTCTCTGAGTGGCAAATATGAAGGGCAAGAGCTGCCTGAACTGCACGTTTGATAACTTGCAACAAAATTTGTGTCCCACATTTAACCACCATCCAGCTAGACAAATAACCACAGCATTAAGCTTGGGTCTGACTGTTAACTGTCTCTCACTTTGCTGGTGTTTGGAGTTCATTCTGTGTGTGACATCATACACTGATGTCACAATGACACACCTGCATTCATCCATGGTAACGTCACTGGCCAATAAACTCCTGCAACTAGGTCACCAGCAGCCTGGCTCTCCAGCAAGCTTGATTTTTTTAGTTCATAGCCTGAGTATGAAGAAGAATATGGAGATGATCAGGTTAGGCTGAGAGTTCATCAGTGTGTGCGGATGATACCCAGCTCTACCTCTCTTTTAAATCAGAACCAGTGAAGCCGGTAAATTTCCTGTGTGAGTGCCTGGAGGCAGTTGGAGGATGGATGGTGGCTAACGGGTTGAGGTTGAATCCTGACAAGACAAAAGTACTGTTTGGGGGAGACAGGGGGCGGGCTGGTATGGAGGATTCCCTGGTCCTGAATAGGGTAACTGTGTACATGAAGGACTAGGTGGGCAGCCTGGGAGTCATTCTGGACTCACAGCTACCCATGGAGGCGCAGGTCAATTCTGCCTTCCAGCTCTATCTGGTACACAGGTTGATATCCTACCTGCCTGCAGACTGTCTCCCCAGAGTAGTGAATGCTCTAGTTATCTCCCACTTGGACTACTGCAATGCGCTCTACGTGGGGCTACCTTTGAAGGTGACCTGGAAACTACAACTAATCCAGAATACGGCAGCTAGACGGTGACGTGCAGTGTAAATTAATAGCCCAAAGTCTTCTTCAGTAAAAGAATAAAGCTTTACTGAGTTAAAACTTGTTTGCAAACAAACAGCATAGTGAACAGAAGATTTAAACTAGCTTCAGAGCAAACACAGAGTCATGAAGGATTTTGAAGGGATAAGGGGTTTATTAACCGATTGGCGACAATTTAAGCAATTAAATAATATTTTCAAGACAGATAAAAAGAAGGGTTTCAGTCATGAGACCTCAGAATTGGTAGAAAATAATAATAAATTACTGTCAGAAATGTATAAATTGCTTTTGGAATGGCATACAAAGGATGAACAGGTTAAATCTGTAATGATACACTGAGCAAGGGATTTGGGACACAATTTGGAGAACTGATTTGGAAATTCTCGGCGTATTGTACACTGGCCTAGGGCTTGCTGATCAGAAAGTCGGCGGTTCGAATCCCCACGACAGGGTGAGCTCCTATTGCTCGGTCCCTGCTCCTGCCCACCTAGTAGTTTGAAAGCACAAAGTGCAAGTAGATAAATAGGTACTGCTCCGGTGGGAAGGTAAACGACGCGTTTCTGTGTGCTGCTCTGGTTTGCCAGAAGCGGCTTAGTCATGCTGGCCACCTGACCCAGAAGCTGGACGCCGGCTCCCTCGGCCAGTAAAGTGAGATGAGCGCCGCAACCCCAGAGTCGTCCGCGACTGGACCTAACGGTCAGGGGACCCTTTACCTTTACCTTACCCATGTACTATATGAAACCAAAGGGGGCACATTGGTTGCTAGATGTCTACTTGTTCTCACAACAACCAACCAGATGCCTGTGGGAAACCTTAAGCTGGACCTGAGCACATGAGAACTCTTGCCTCCTGAGGCTTCCAGCAAGGGGTGTATTCAGAGGCATGGCTGGCTCCCGCTGCAGAGGCAGAGAACCACCAGGTATAAGACAGGTACGAATATCTGTTGTAAATGTAAAGAAAAAGAAGGCACCTTTTATCATTTGTGGTGCTGTTGTGCGGGCAAAGGCTGGGCATACAAATTTAAGTAACAGTAACCATGATGATGATATTTTGATTTAGGTATTTTGTGGTCTTAGTATATTCTGATTTTAACCTGTGAACTGCCCTGAGACCTGTGGATATAGGGCAGTATATAAATCCTAATAATAATAATAATAATAATAATAAACAACTTTCTGCCAAAAGAGGGGATATTGTTTAGTTTTAGGACTAGAAAAAGAGAGAGACTGGGGCACAATGGGGACATACGAAATCAGAATCGGCAGGAATTGCAACAAATCCACCACTGCCCCTGGATTACTTACGGGTAATATCTCATAGAGGGAGTCTTGGAGAACTTGATTGGGAGTAAAATGACATTGGTGGCAGATACAACCCCACTAATGATGTAGTCCGCTGCTCTGTAATAATTCAAGGGGTCTGTCTGGTTGTTTATGAAATTCAAGGGGCATTTTGCCATCAGCATCTCACAGGTTGTCCGGGAAAAGAGTATCACCATCAGCACAATCTGGAGATACCTGCCACAGCTGCTGCCTCTGGGGCTGCTCTCCATGCTCATGAAAAGCAGCCAACGCCCTCCGGCAAAGGCTGAGACTGCAATGACTCACAGAGGGAATCTAGCCATGGCTACAGCGCCACACAGGACACCTCAACCTGACTCAGCCCCCTCCATCCTGCCCCTTCCTAATTGTCACCCAAGGCTCTCGGTGCTGCAGGAGGTATTTATGCTGCAGGGTTGCTGCTGCAAGAAGTTTCGCCTCGTTGCTGTCGATTCTGATGTTTCTGTTATTGCTCTAAGTTGTGATCTTTGGGAACGCCCTTGAGTATTGGCAAGGCGATGGAGAATAAATCACTACAATTTTGATAACTAGCATGGGATGCATCACATCTGCAGCCTCCTAGACTTTCTGGATGGGTTCAGTTGTGGTGGAAGGAGTTAATTAGCTAACCTGTATATATTTACCTGAATGTATTAAGTATAAAATAACTTTTTAAGCTTTGCCTTATGAAAACTTCTCTGTAAAGCTGTGAACTTTGATTTCTTTCTGGCATGCTATGACTAAGTGTCTGGAGATAAAAGTAGACCTTACACAGAGAGTAACTGTCCTTGCAGAGAGGAACTAGGTCAGAGATAGGATGACCTTGCTAGAGTGCACATGAACCAACTCAGGGCTAAATGTCTTTTTGCCTTATATGTACAACAGGAAATGTACAACAGGAAATGTTCCTTAAATGGACAAGGATGTACAAGAGGCAGAGCCAGAGAACTGTCTATAACAGGCATAGGCAACCTTCGGCTCTCCAGATGTTTCGGACTACAATTCCCATCATCCCTGACCACTGGTCCTGCTAGCTAGGGATCATGGGAGTTGTAGGCCAAAACATCTGGAGAGCCGAAGGTTGCCTATGCCTGGTCTATAAGAACTGTCTGAAAATTGACTTTTTTTGTACTTGCTTGGATGTCTGAACACCGCAGTACCTCTGTATGTAGAAAATAAATCTTTCTCTCTCTGAAGCCAGCAGCCTCAGGTGTCTTTCTGCTCCCATGTTTTCTTACCGGGTGCAACCATGGGAACCCGTAGGGGCAAATAAGGCTCCAGTGGAACTGGTTGGGGGGAGGAACACTCCCCAACTTCTCCCATATTACAGTGGTACCTCGGGTTAAGAACTTAATTCGTTCCGGAGGTCCGTTCTTAACTTGAAACTGTTCTTAACCTGAAGCACCACTTCAGCTTAATGGGACCTCCCGCTGCCGCTGCGCCGCCAGAGCACAATTTCTGTTCTTATCCTGAAGCAAAGTTCTTAACCTGAAGCGTTACTTCTGGGTTAGCGGAGTCTGTAACCTGAAGCGCATGTAACCTGAGGTACCACTGTATCATATTGGGATAGGTCAGAGGGGCAGGCTGGACCTTTAACCAAGAAATGTTCCAAAAAGATTCAACTTCTTTCATTATTTCTGTGAATTATTATCCACGCCCCAGTGACATTACAAGAGAGGAATGAAATGAAACCTTCCCACTGGCAGGGTCCATGCCCGCCCCAAATCTCAGGACAAGGCCCTGTTTTGTCTATTCTTCATCAGCTGTCATTTATTAGTACTGGTACACTTTGACCATGAAACTAAGAAACGGCAGCTGATGAAGAATAAACGAAACAGGGCCTTGTCCTGGAGTTAAAAATCATTGCAACTGGAATTTGTTTCATACTTTAAACAACAAAAATAGAGGAAAATGTTAACGGAGAACTCCGAGGGCTCACTTGGACAAATCAGAGGCCACAACCAAAGTTCAGAGCAAACAGCGGCCAGCAGGCTTGGCCTTTATTTGTTATTTTGCATATTTCTCGTATGGTTGTTGTCCAGAATGTTTGGATTTTGGGGCACTCCCACCACATGTGGAAGTATGTGCCCGTGGATGCGCATCCTCTCCAGCATTTTGGTGAGGTTCCTGGGCGTATTCGTGCTAATTTTCTTGGTGTTAGATACCATCTGTAGGTTAGTTTTAGGGTGAGTTCCCTTCTTTTTGTTGATATGGATTTAAAGGGGGGGGGGGTTTAGACCACATTCTGGTCCATTGGGTGGGGTTGATTTCGTATCTTATGTTGTCTTCCCATTGTCTCTTAAATGCTGTCGCGACAGGGCTCCCACTCCCCACAGGTGGAAAAGATGGAAGCCCCGAGGAAGAAGCGACCCCAACTTTTATTACCTTCCCACCACCAGGATGCACCCCTAAAGTTACGCTACAGTCATGTCAGAGTTACATCAGAAATACATCACAGAAAAGGAGGGGTTGGAGCAGAAACCTGAGCAGTTTGACATCTGCCTTGCTGTCTGCTTTACCCCTCCCAGACACACATTCCCGTGAACAAAAGGTTCAGCTGCCCCTGGAAGGGCCTGAGCACTGTCCCTTTGAATCGAATCCACTCCCGAGCGGTAGTTCTTTATAAGGCAAATGCTTATCGTCTGGCACCATTGAGGCAGGAAGTCCGTTTGCCTGGGTCTGCTGTGGACATGCTGCTACGCTTCAAGGATCATGGCTGGCTGACTTAAGGCCAACCCCGTTGTCAGACTTCAACGAAGACCCCATATACAAGCGGAAGGTTAAGAAAGTTACATAGAAACACATGCAAACACTGTGTAGACAGAATTGCTACATTTCTTGAAAGGATTGTTGTTGTTGTTCAGTCGTTCAGTCGTGTCCGACTCTTCGTGACCCCATGGACCAGAGCACTCCAGGCACGCCTATCCTTCACTGCCTCCCGCAGTTTGGCCAAACTCATGTTAGTAGCTTCGAGAACACTGCCCAACCATCTCATCCTCTGTCGTCCCCTTCTCCTTGTGCCCTCCATCTTTCCCAACATCAGGGTCTTTTCCAGGGAGTCTTCTCTTCTCATGAGGTGGCCAAAGTACTAGAGCCTCAACTTCAGGATCTGTCCTTCTAGTGAGCACTCAGGGCCGATTTCCTGGAGAATGGATAGGTTTGATCTTCTTGCCGTCCATGGGACTCTCAAGAGTCTCCTCCAGCACCATAATTCAAAAGCATCAATTCTTTGGCGATCACCCTTCTTTATGGTCCAGCTCTCACTTCCATACATTAGTACTGGGAAAACCCTAGCTTTAATTATACGGACCTTTGTCGGCAAGGTGATGTCTTTGCTTTTTAAGATGCTGTCTATGTTTGTCATTGCTTTTCTCCCAAGAAGCAGGCGTCTTCTAATTTCGTGACTGCTGTCACCATCTGCAGTGATCATGGAACCCAAGAAAGTGAAATCTTTCACTGCCTCCATTTCTTCCCCTTCTATTTGCCAGGAGGTGATGGGACCAGTGGCCATGATCTTTGTTTTTTTGATGTTGAACTTCAGACCATATTTTGCGCTCCCCTCTTTCACCCTCATTAAAAGGTTATTTAATTCCTCCTCACTTTCTGCCATCAAGGTTGTATCATCAGCATATCTGAGGTTGTTGATATTTTTTCCGGCAATCTTAATTCCGGTATGGGGTTCATCCAGCCCAGCCTTTCGCATGATGAATTCTGCATATAAGTTAAATAAGCAGGGAGACAATATACAGCCTTGTCGTACTCCTTTCCCAATTTTGAACCAATCAGTTATTCCATATCTAGTTCTAACTGTAGCTTCTTGTCCCACATAGAGATTTCTCAGGAGACGGATGAGGTGATCAGGCACTCCCATTTCTTTAAGAACTTGCCATAGTTTGCTGTGGTCGACACAGTCAAATGAAAGGATTAGTTACGCTCAATTGAACTCGGAAGCTTTGTATTAACACCTTGGTAGATCGCAGACCTGCAGTACCAGTGTGGTCACCACCAGGGGCGCTGTTCGCTAATGCTGATTAGTGGAAATACGGGAGCTCGCTTCATAGAAAGGAAGTTTGATTTCCAAGCCTGTCTCCCCTTATCTACGGGGAGAGGCCATTCTGAAGGAGTAACTGGGGAACGTGTGGGGGGGGGGGGCTGTGCTTAGGTGACTTATTAAGGGGAATCCCTACAACAAAACCATTGTTTATTTTCATCCTGGCCTGAGTCCTTGCAACCTTTCTATTTGATTCCCCAAATTCCCCAAGGACTTCCAATTTTCACATCTGCCCCAAATCTCAGCCAAAGGTCTCAATGGCACAGGAGGTGTCTTAATAATAATAATAATAATAATAATAATAATAATAATAATAATAATAGTAAGTAGTAGTAGTAGTAGTAGTAGTAGTACCCCGCCCATCTGACTGGGTCCCTCCAGCCACTCTGGGCGGCTTCCAATAAATATCAAAATACATTAAAATGTCACAGATTAAAAACTTCCCTAAACAGGGCTGCCTTCAGGTATTTCCTGAATGTCAAGTAGTTGCTTATCTCTTTGACCTGTGATGGGAGGGCGTTCCACAGGGCGGGCGCCACTACCGAGAAGGCCCTCTGCCTGGTTCCCTGTAGCTTTGCTTCTCGCAGTGAGGGAACCGCCAGAAGGCCCTCGGAGCTGGACCTCAGTGTCCGTGCTGAACGGTGGGGGTGGAGATGCTCCTTCAGGTATACTGGGCCGAGGCAGTAGGCATTTCAGGCAAGTGAGATGGAGCTGCATCATGCTGCCTCCTTTCTGATATTACTGTTATTTGTCTCCAAGTGAGGTTTTGACCAGAAGAAGAGTAACAAATAACTGTGATTTATTTACTTTTAATTATAATTAACAGCTCTGCACTTTCATGGATTCTCCGTGTGGCGTTAGGAGCAGCTGCAAAATTGGAGGAAAACATGTTGGTGGAAACACAGATTCTGAGAAAGGTCAGGGAGGGGAAAGGTGAACTTGGTCTGACCTTCAGTGGAGAGCCACCATAAGATGATTGTGGTTGTGGTTGTGATCTTATTATTTGTACCCTGCCCATCTGACTGGGTTGCCCCAGCCACTCTGGGCGGCTTCCAGCATACAGTCATACCTTGGAAGTCAAACGGAATCCGTTCTGGAAGTCCGTTCAACTTCCAAAACATTCAGAAACCAAAGCTGAGCTTCTGATTGGCTGCAGGAAGCTCCTGCAGCCAATCCGAAGCAGCAGAAACCCTGTCAGATGTTCGGCTTCTGAAAATTGTTCAAAAACCGGAACACTCACATCCGGGTTTCGGTCATTCAGGAGCCGATTTGTTCGGGAGCCAAGGCATTTGAGATCCAAGGTATGGCTGTATTCAAAAACCTGATAAAACACTAAACATTAAAATGTTTCACCATATGATAGGCCGGGATCAATCTATTCATTCAGGGTGTATATGTGACCTACCACACAACAGGGCTGATTTACTGCTGAGCATCATTAAAATGTGAAACTGAGTCACCAAGAACAATATCGTTTCTCCTCAGGGAAGCAGTTGTGGCTCAAGATCTCCAGCTGAGATGGCAAGATTGGGCAGCTGGAAAGGTGAGACAGCTTCGTCTGTAACCTGAGATGTGAGCTGTTATTAGATGGGGATGGGAATACGGGCTGGTGTAAGAACATAAAAGAGTGTTGAGTTATGGCTATTGACGAGCCATAATGGGGTGAGAAACGTCAAATTTTATAATTCTTCTATGGACGGAGTTTATTTGGATGAGAATGGGCAACTGGCAGCTGACTTTGATATTGTGAACTTTGTGATTCTTCCCAATGGTAGCCGTGCAGGTCTATGTTGGCCTCCAGTGCTGGGCTCCTGGGCTGCATCTTCATGCCCAAGTGCTACATTATTATACTCAGGCCTAACTTGAATATAAAGGATAATTTGACAACAAAACTAAAGATGGCATCTGATTCTTAATAGATCCCCCCCCATCTTACACACCTGTGTTCAGCAAAGAAGTACCGTATTTTTCGCTCCATAGGACGCACTGGACCATAGGGCGCACCTCATTTTTAGAGGAGGAAACCCAGGAAAAAAACATTTTTCTGGTTTTCCTCCTCTAAAAGCCCTGTTTGTTTGTTGTTGTTTTTTTGAAGATCAGCTAAAAGTTTTGCAGCTTTTTTGCAAAGGGAAAAGCCCTGGCTTTTTTGAGGATCAGCTGAAAGTTTTGCAGCTGTTTTTGCAAAGGCAAAAGGCCTTTTTTTTAGGATCAGCTAAAGGCTTTGCAGCTTTTTTGCAAAGGGAAAAGCCCTGGTTTGTTTGTTTTTTGGTTTTTTTTTGAGGATCAGCTAAAGGTTTTGCAGCTTTTTTTGCAAAGGGGGAAAAGCAAAGCTCCTTTTGCAAAGGGGGGAAAACAAAGAGGAAAAGCCCCATTTTTATGGGGTTTAACTCACATTTCTGAAAAATCTTAAGGAAAAGGAGCCATTTCTACTGTTTCCAGACAGATAATCTAATCAGCCAGTCACATGTCCTGGGGAAACAAACCACCACCCTCTGCAGCACATTCAACAAAGGAGGGCGGGGCTGAAAGGGAGCTGGGACTCTTATCTCTCTCCCGATCTATTTCTGATCAGCTGCTGAGCGGGGTCCTTTCAACACTCCCTTTTCTCTTTGTAAAATAAAAAGCACAATCTGCTTTTGGCTCCTGGGCAATTCAGCTCCAGGGACCACCATTCGCTCCATAAGACGCACAGGTATTTCCCCTTACTTTTTAGGAGGAAAAAAGTGCGTCTTATGGAGCAAAAAATACGGTAATAAAAAATGCTATTTCACTTGTGAGTGGTTATTATGAGCTGCTATTTTAAATATTTTCTCTTCCCTTTACTAATGTCCCAAAGGCTATAGGTCATGACCAATGAAGATGGGGCTATGGTGACCATAGCCGTCAACTCTCCCTGCTGTTTCCCAATGCTATAATAACGAAATTTCCCACAAAAAAGGGAAAAGGTTGACAGCTATGATGGTGACCATGGAATGCCCACCTTGGTTGTTGAATGGCTTGGCTCCCGAACAAGTCGGCTCCTGAACACCGCAAACCCAGAAGTGAGTGTTCCGGTTTGCGAACATTTTCCGGAAGCCGAACATCCAACACGGCTTCCGCGACTTCCGCTTTAGTGCAGGAAGCTCCTGCGGCCAATCGGAAGCCGCGCCTTGGTTTTTGAACAGTTCCGGGCGTCGAAGAGAGAATTCTTAATTTAGAATGGGGAACATTTCAGGACTATTTGAAGAACTATTGCAAACCACTTAAAACACTAGCAGGCGTGAATTAAAAATGAGCAGTGAAACAATTTAACTTGAGTATAAAGGATAAATGGACTGCAAAAAGATCAGACTCATCCATCCTGAAAGAAATCAGCCCTGAGTGCTCACTGGAAGGACCGATCCTGAAGTTGAGGCTCCAGTACTTTGGCCACCTCATGAGAAGAGAAGACTCTCTGGAAAAGGCCCTGATGTTGGGAAAGATGGAGGGCACAAGGAGAAGGGGACGACAGAGGATGAGATGGTGGAACAGTGTTCTTGAAGCAACTAGCATGAGTTTGGCCAAACTGCGGGAGGCAGTGAAAGATAGGCGTGCCTGGCGTGCTCTGGTCCATGGGGTCACGAAGAGTCGGACACGACTGAACGACTGAACAACAACAACAATAAAGGATAAATAACAAATGTATTTAAATTGGATATGCAGTGATAAGAGATATGACATAAGAAATCGCAGAAAGTGGGTGGAGGGGGTCGATATTAAAATTTGGTGATTTAAATTGGATGTGTAAATTTGTACTGGTATAAATTTATAAATGAGAAAATTAAAATTAAAAGGAAGTGCCCAAGTTCTATTGTTATAAGAGAAATGATAAAAACTTTTATCTGTTCACTTTCTCCACCCACATCCTTCCTTTTATGAACTGACCCCGCCTCATTCAAGGTGCAGCGCAAGCTGTCGCCAGGGATACACCAAGGTAATTCATGAAGGCCAACCCTTTTGCTGCTACAGTTGCTCACGGTGCATGGAAGGGACAACCTCTGCTTTGGAAGGTAAGAAGGCATCCCTTGGAGAAGGCAAAGAGAAGGGATTTATATGTCAGCGCCAGCGTTTCTGATTGTGTACACACTGATGGGGTCGGGATGCTTCCTTTTGCCCCTTGAAGTGAGGTTGGATAGCTATCTGCCAGAGGTTCTTTAGCTGTGGTTCCTGCATTGCAGGGGTGTGACTCATGTGATACCTGGGTCCCTTCCAACTCTACATTTATATGAATCTATTATTCTAACTCCTGTTGGATTTTTTATTTATCCTCTGCTGCTTCAGAAGGACTGTTACGTTTGGTATAAATCACATGAGTCTGAGAGAGTGTGGTTTATCTCTTCCGTCTAAGGGTTGTTATTGTAATTTAGTTTCACTTCTGCCGTGTCGCAGTTCTGTACTCTTGTTCACAGAACAGAAACGTAGAAATGGAGTCTCTGTACATAGACTGTAAATAAAGTCGAAACAAAATAGGAAATTCTTTCCAGTAGCACCTTAGAGACCAACTGAGTTTGTTCTTGGTATGAGCTTTCATGTGCATGCACACTTCTTCAGATACACTTCTGTTTCAGTGTATGTGAAGAAGTGTGCATGCACACGAAAGCTCATACCAAGAACAAACTCAGTTGGTCTCTAAGGTGCTACTGGAAAGAATTTCCTATTTTGTTTCGACTATGGCAGACCAACACGGCTACCCACCTGTAACTGTAAGTAAAGTCGTTTAGCACTACAGATGAGTCTTTCTTCTTGCTACGTGATGCTAGAAGACCTGTGTGCTCTTTTCATAAGGAAAGGGTCGCAGATTACTGGCACTCTGGGCTGAAGGAATGTCCCAGCCAGAGAGGGCCACCAGAAGGATGCTCCAGAGTCTTGGGGAGTTTGCCATCCGCCCCAGAGCGTTTTCCCAACAACTCCTACTGGACACTAAATGGCTCATCACATCTTCTGACTCCTCCTGTTGCATGTAGGACTTCGTAACATAATAGAATGTAATACAGAACAGAGATAATAGTGATATATGAATGATGCTGAACTCACTGTTTTTCTTTTTAGACACAGACCACTGCACCAAATGTCCAG
Source organism: Lacerta agilis (assembly GCF_009819535.1). NCBI lineage: Eukaryota > Metazoa > Chordata > Lepidosauria > Squamata > Lacertidae > Lacerta > Lacerta agilis. The sequence continues at coordinate 116,910,554 of NC_046313.1, read as the reverse complement.
AAGATTGGCATCCAAACAAAGATCGAGATCAATGTGTCCCTAAGATCATCACCTTCCTGTCCTACAAAGAGTCTTTGGGGATCCTCCTGTCCTCCTTCACACTATTCTTGTCCTTAACCACAGGGATTGTGTTAGGAATCTTCATTAAATTCCTAGACACTCCCATAGTCAAAGCAAACAACCGGGACCTCTCCTATATCCTTCTTGTCTCCCTCCTGTTTTCCTTTTTGTCCTCTTTCCTGTTCATTGGGCGGCCAAGGAAGATGACCTGCCTTCTCCGACAATCTGCCTTCAGTGTCATCTTCTCAGTTGCTGTCTCTTCCGTGTTGGCCAAAACCATCACAGTGGTCTTGGCTTTCCCAGCCACAAAGCCAGGGAACAGGGTGAGGAGATAGCTGGGGAAGAGTTTGGCCAACTCCATTGTCATTTCCTGTTCCACTGTCCAAGTTCTCATCTGCACCATCTGGCTGGGAATGTTTCCACCATTCCCAGATTCCGACATGCACTCCCAGCCTGGAGAGATCACCCTGCAATGCAATGAAGGGTCTGTTGCCATGTTTTACATTGCCCTCGGCTACATGGGCTTCCTGGCTACCATCAGCTTCAAAGGGGTTTTTCTAGCCAGGAAACTGCCTGGGGCCTTCAATGAAGCCAAGCTGATCACCTTCAGCATGTTGGTCTTCTGCAGTGTTTGGGTGTCATTTGTTCCCACCTACCTGAGCACAAAGGGGAAATACATGGTGGCTGTGCAGATCTTCTCTATCTTCGCTTCCAGTGCCGGGCTCCTGGGCTGCATCTTCATCCCCAAGTGTTACATTATTGTACTGAGGCCTGATCTGAATACAAAAGAGCATCTAATGATGCAAACATCTGACAATAGGAACTAGGAATGGAGACAAGTTCTGTCCCCACTGATATCTAGACCAGAACCATAGCTTCTGATAAGGCCAAATCTTTATCTAGGATGGTTCCAGGACGCGATTCCTTTTGTGAAATTAACAAGGCTGTGGTGTAGGGTCTCCTCTGCAGTGGCTCCAGTGTTATGGAATTTCCTCTGCACTAGAACTCAATGTTCCAGTGAATCTTTTAAAACCTGCCTCACTCACACTGAAGCTCCTTCCACACCCTGTGCATTTATATGGTTTCTCCCCTGTGTGGATGCTTCAATGAGTATTTAATTCTGATTTGTGTCTTAATTTTTTCATATACACTGGACTCGTTTTCGTTCTGTTTCTGCTTGTGGGTTTCCTAGAGGCATCTGGTCGGCCACTGTGAGAGCAGGATGCTGAACTATAAGGGCCATGGGCCTGATCCACCAGGGCTCTTCTTAAGTTCTTTCATCTGCTCCATCTGAAGCTACACACACACACACACACACACACACACACACACACACACACACACAGTGCATGCACCCTTCAGCAGCAACCTGCCTTATGAGTTTGCTGCTAAACTGGACGCTTAACCCTAATGCTGTTTGAATCTGGCCAGTTGGAAAACTAAAAAGCATCAGAGAATATAAAACACCAAAAATAAATAGTTGTATTCGCACCACATCCCACTCCAGAAATGCCCGCAGAGATAGGCTTGAAACATGACTGGAATAAAATAGTTCTCTTTTATTTTATCCCGTAGAGGGAAATTGAAGCCATACAGAAGGATCTCAAAATGAAAACAAAAAACAACAACAAAGGTGGGTGCTGGTTTTGAAGTGTGTAGCAACCCCCTCTTCTTCCTCTTGTTATTCCAGGTTTTGCCAGAGCAGGCTGCGGTCCAGACCTTGTGTTGTTGCCCAGCTTCTCTGCCCCCCCTCATCTGGTGGAAAGAAGATGCGCGCAGAGTCCATCTGGGGAGCGATGGGTAGCATCCTTCAAGCATTCCTCTGTTTAGTTTCAGTTGCAGTGGAGGGAAGAGCATAAGAATCTCCTTTAGGTCAAGCATTCACCCATAAGTGTCCCAATATGCTCTGGGGGAACAGAGGCAGGAGATCCAGATGGCAACCCCCCCTCCAACCGCCCCGCCCCCATATCCCCAACTGCTGCCGTCTCATGCCCTTCCCAAAACCTGGCAGCCCAGGTGGCCGCCCCCTCAACCTGCCCAACAGGAGGCCTGGCCTCCATTCAAGTCACTTTAATCCAGGATGCTAAATCAGTGGTTCCCAAAATGGGCAGTACCATGCCCTGGGGGGGGGGCAGTGGGATTACTTGGGGTTGGTGCTAAGAGGCAAGTGGGCAGCGGGGGGGGGGGGAGCGGTGCTGGAAGTGTAAACGACTATCAGGCTTTAAAAATCTGGCAGCACTGCATCAAACTCATCCGTTTTGTTGAATCAACGGAAGAGTTTAATTGGGTTTTGAATAAACATGCAATTAATTGTCACTGTTTTGAATTTTATTGTGCTATTGCCTTCATTAGTGGGTCGTGAAAACTGCTGTTGGAATAATGCTTTTTATAGGGTAGGGTAGGCGGATTTTTGGGGGAACCATGGGGGCAGAGGCCCTAAAAGGTTTGGGAACCACTCCCCTATAGCATGTCCTGTCCCCTGAAGAAAGCTGGATTATGGCCTGGGATGACCTTTGGTAGTTTCAAGCCAGTTCAGATTTGCACAAGGCAATCTCTGTTCATACTCTACCTGTACTGCAGGGGGCGCTGTACTCTGCATCAGCACCTTCATCTGGAAAGAGAGGGAAGCAACAGAGAAAGATGGTCAGGCCAGCCTCTGCCTCCCAGAGCCTTCTCCATCACCACTTTTAGACTAGCGGGTGGCTTTTAAGGGGTTGGTTGCAGAATGCTCATGAATGCACCTATTGCCTGGTGGTTCTAAATTTTGCTTTGAGAGTTAACTAAGAAGTAGGATATGTGAACCTTAATGGTCTGCAATGTGGGGGGCCTTTCTCACCTGTTTCATAGTAGTCATAGACTCTTATCACAGCCGGCTTTAAGTTCTGGACAGGCACGTCCTGCTCCACAGTGAAGGTGTAGCTCTGGGTCATGTTGGTCACCTGTGGACAAGCAGGTAGGATCATCACTTGAGATACAGAATCACAAGACTGCTGAGATTCTGTGTCCAGGGCAGCTGTCTACTCACTCCATCTGGTGCGCAGGCTGAGACCCTACCTGCCCGCAGACTGTCTTGGCAGAGTGCTGCATGCTCTGGGTTTCACCCACTTGGACTACTGCAATGCGCTCTGTGTGGGACTACCTTTGAAGGTGATCCAGAAACTACAACTAATCCAGAATGTGGCAGCTAGACTGGTGACTGGGAGTGGCCGCAGGGACCATATAATACCAGTCCTGGAAGAACTTCATAAAATCATGGAGTTGGAAGAGACCACAAGGGCCATCCAGTCCAACCCCCTGCCAAGCAGGAAACACCATCAAAGCATTCCTGGCAGGTGGCTGTCAAGCCTCTGCTTAAAGAAGGAGACTCCACCACACTCCTTGGCAGCAAATTCCACTGTCGAACAGCTCTCACTGTCAGGAATTTCTTCCTAATGTTTAGGTGGAATCTTCTTTCTTGTAGTTTGAATCCATTGCTCCGTGTCCGCTTCTCTGGAGCAGCAGAAAACAACCTTTCACCCTCCTCTATATGACATCCTTTTATATATTTGAACATGGCTATCATGTCACCCCTTAACCTTCTCTTCTCCAGGCTAAACATACCCAGCTCCCTAAGCTGTTCCTCATAAAGCATCGTTTCCAGGCCTTGGACCATTTTGGTTGCCCTCCTCTGGGCACGTTCCAGCTTGTCAGTATCCTTCTTGAACTGTGGTGCCTAGAACTGGACACAGTATTCCAAGTGAGGTCTGACCAGAGCGGAATGCAGTGGTACTATTACTTCCCTTGATCGAGATGCTATACTCCTATTGATGCAGCCCAGAATCGCATTGGCTTTTTTAGCTGCTGCATCACACTGTTGACTCATTGGCTTCATTGGCTTCCAATAAGTTTCCGATTACAATTCAAAGTGCTGGTGCTGACCTTTAAAGCTGTAAATGGCCTCGACCCAGTATACCTGAAGGAGCGTCTCCACCCCTATCGCTCAGCCTGGACACTGAGGTCCAGCTCTGAGGGCCTTCTGGCAGTTCCCTCACTGTGAAAAGCAAGGCAGCCCTGTTTAGGAAAATGTTTGATATTTTATCGTGTTTTTAATATTCTGCCCTGCACATCACAAGTGGCTACAATGAGCAGCATTCAGAGTGGCACCCTGAATGCCAAGCCTTCTCTCCCAACCTTCTATGCAGGAAGGAAATCTCCTCCACAGGCTCCCACCATCCCTCCATCCTTCCTTGAGGGGAAGAAGAGGAAGGGTTTGAACAATATCATCCTCTCTTCCCCTCCTCTCACATAGCCAAGTGATCGTGTAATCACACGATATTGCAGTACTCCCATTATGCAATTTGGAGGTGTAATGTCTGGTTTGCAACGAGAGAGAGAGAGAGAGAGAGAGAGAGAGAGAGAGAGAGAGAGAAGCTCAACCGCTGCCCTGGTAGCTTATCCATGTTTCCAAAGGAATGAATGTGAGGGGCAAACCCCACCTTCCTCTAACTCTCCCCACCGGTACACCCAAAGGAGAGATTCTCCTGCCTCCTGACTCTGCCCACTTTTGTCAGGGACTGGACAGAAGAGGAGGGCTGGGGATCGCCTCCTCTTTCTCCTCAGCATTCATCCATCCATCCATCAGAGGAGGAGGGGGTGGGGGGATTGCCCCCCCCTTTCTTCAGCAGGTTCAGGAGAAGAGAGAAACAGGATTGAATTACAGCAGAACGCAGAGCTGCCAAGTTGTTAGGGGGAGAACTGGCAACAGAGACATCCTTGGGGAGCATAGAATCACCACCATCCCCATGGACTCTCCGCTCAATTAGAATTAAAGAGCAAAGGAGCCAAGTACCGTATTTTTCGCTCCATAGGGTGCACCCGACCATAGGACGCACCTCTTTTTTAGAGGAGGAAACAAAACAAATTTTTTTTTTCTGGCTTTCTTCTTCTAAAAGCCACAGTTTTTTTTGAGGATCAGCTAAACGTTTGGCAGCTTTTTTTGCAACCTCCCTCTGCAGCACATTCAACAATGGAGGGAGCCGGGACTCTTATCTCTTGCTGATCAGCTGCTGAGCGGGTCCTTTCAACACTCCCTTTTCTCTTTGCAAAATAAAAAGCATGATCCTCTTTTGGTCCCTGGGCAATTCAGCTCCGGGAACCACCATTCGCTCCATAAGACGCACAGAAATTTCCCCTTACTTTTTAGGAGGAAAAAGGTGCGTCTTATGGAGCGAAAAATACGGCGCTGTTGCTGGGGAAAGAAGGGGAGGAGATCAAAGTGAGCAACGTCAGTGTGGAGTTAAGGACTGGATTCCTTGTCTTGCAACACAATGACTGAATAAAACCATAAATACGAACTTTCTTGTTTCTTCCTTGATGCTACCAGGGGAGGAGAGAATTGCCCAAGGCGGACATCTTTGCTCACCTTCTCCAAATACAGCAGGACATGACTGGTGCTCACTTCTGTGCGCTGGACCAGATTGTGGCTTTCCAGCTGGTGGAGCAAAATACAGATTGTTGTTGTTGTTTCTTTATTTCATAAAATTCATACACTTAATAACTGTAAAGAAAAGCAACCTCAAAGCGGCTCATGAAAAGGATAAAATTCTAAAACTCTGAATAAGAAACATCCACAACAATAATTTGAAACTTTCAAAAAGTTAATATAGCAATAGACTGAAAACAGATTAAAACTCACATTAACTTGCTAAGCACCTGGGCTTGCTTGTCTAAACAAGAATGTTTTTTAACAGTTGCCTGGTGTCAAGAGGCAGGGAGTTCCACAGTGCAGGCGCTGGCACACCAGAAGATCGAGTTCTTACAAATGCGGAACGGGTATTATGCGGCAAATGTAACAGTGCCAGTTCCGCCAGGGACCTCTGAAGCCTCAGGGAGTGCAGCATAGTCTACCTTAAGGTGAGGGCAAGGAGAGCCTTCTCTGTAGTCCTGGCAGAGGAGATTGAGCTGAGTGATCCATTCAATCAGTCAATCAATCAATCAATCAATCATTTCATTCATTTATTAGATTTATTAGTAACTTGTCACCTGAAGGTCTCCAGGTGACTTATCTAGTGGCTAGTGGACATTGCAAGCTAGTACAACATTCTTAGCCCCAAGATATGATTATGCCCGTTAGGTTAGCTGACTTTAAAACCAAGATGGGATTGGACAATCCCATGGCCAATTACTGTATCAACATCCGTCAGCTGTGAAAGCTCACTGGCTCCTCTGTGAACAAAGGTTGCAGGCCTCAGAGTAGCAAAATTTGGAGACAGACTAACAAACACAAGGAGGAGTCCTGCTTGCGAGACACCCAGAGGGATCCTCGTGGCTGTTTTCGGAGAGAGGATGCCTGGGGGAGGTAGGCAATATGGAAATGCAGCTCTTTTCTTCTCAAGTCTCCTACAGCCAAGGAAGTAGGCTGTTGTTTCTGGCGAGGCTTTCACACAGAAACAAAGCTCTTACCTGCTTTACGGATGATTTCACCGGGATGAATCCAGAGAGCATCTTAACATCAACGATGGCCATATTGGAGGCAGGTCGGCTGCCGGTGTAACTGAGAAGCCAAAGAGAGAGGGGAGAGAATCGCACCACTCTTCGCCCCTGACAGCCCACCCTGTGACCATCTATCCATCTTCTAATACATCCTGATTGTGGGGTGGTCCAGATTCCCAAATAGCCCTGGCCAATGAAGGGGACTACCTGACATTGATGGCAACATCAAATGTTTTGAGGGCTTTGGGTCCAGTGCAGGTCTCTGGAATTGTGCGCACCTCCAGCATGAACAGTGCCTCTTCCTGGTGTGGCTGCACGTTGTATTTCAATGTGGTCTGGAAAGGAAACAGGGCTCTAATAACAATTAATAAATTTATTATTTATATTCCACCCATCAGGCTGGGCTTCCCCATCCACTCTGGGTGGCTTCTAGCACACATAAAAACATAGTAAAACATCAAACATTTAAAAAAAATAATCCCGATACAGGGCTGCCTTCAGATGTCTTCTGAAAGTTGTGTAGTTCTTTGTCTCCTTGACATCTGATGGCAGGGTCTTTATCCCTCTCTCTCTCTCTCTCTCTCTCTCTCTCTCTCTCTCTCTCTCTCCATCAGGCATGTCCTAGGTTTCCAGCAGTGACATGGACACCAACTCAGAGGGTAAGAGGCCTCTGGAACCAGGAGGGCAGTAGCATAGCCAACCAAGGAGCTAATCTGGATCTTGACATCACTGAGCCCATCAACCAATGCAGCCCTCTAGCCAATACCCCCAGGTATACTATTGATGCAGCCCAGAATTGCATTGGCTTTTTTAGTTGCTGCATCACACTGTCGACTCATGTCAAGTTTGTGGTATACCAAGACTCCTAGATCCTTTTCACATGTACTGCTCTCAAGCCAGGTGTCACCCATCCTGTATTTGTGCCTTCCCCCCCCCCAAGTGTAGTACTTTACATTTCTCCCTGTTAAAATTCATCTTGTTTGCTTTGGCCCAGTATGGCCCACACATTCACACTTTCTCTTTCCCAGACACCCATCCCAGGTGGAACACTCACTCACCTGGACGTGGACACAGCCTTCCCCCGTGGCCATGCTGTCGTAGTCCCCTGGCACTCTGGGCAGAGCCTGGCACTGGAGAAGCAGGCGGTTGGTGCTGTCCACCTGGAACTGCCTCAGGGTGCCCTCTGTGGAGCTCAGGGTCACTTCTGTGCCTGTGCTGCTCTTGGAGTAGGTAACGGAACCGTAGAGGGAGAGGGCCTGGAGGGCAACCACAGTGTCCTGCAACACAGACCAAGGGAAAGGTGGGCATGGACCTTGTTGTAGATGTGGGATGTAAACACAGAGCAGTCAAAACACAACATTGCTAGAGTGGACATGAAGGTGTCTCAGTCCTCCAGCCTTAACTTCCTGTTTACTTGGACTGAGACAACTTCCTCTATGTAACTAGAGATTGGTGTGGTTTCACCTGGGTAGGTTTACACAAAACCACAGGAGCCAGACCCCATCTTTCTCTCTGCCAGTGTGGTGTAGTGGTTAAGAGTGGTGGACTCGTAATCTGGGGAACTGGGTTCGTGTCTCCACTCCTCCACATGCAGCTGCTGGGTGACCTTGGGCTAGTCACACTTCTCTGAAGTCTCTCAGCCCCACTCACCTCACAGAGTGTTTGTTGTGGGGGAGGAAGGGAAAGGAGAATGTTAGCCGCTTTGAGACTCCTTCGGGTAGTGATAAAGCGGGATATCAAATCCAAACTCTTCTTCTTTGGATTCACTTCTTCAAGGAAGAGCATCTCAGGGACAGAATGCCAACTTGGCTTCCAGCCAAAAGAGGCCTGGTGAAGCCTGCTTCTTTATGGAGTTAGCTTCTACATGTAAATACATTTATCTAAGCCTGCCTGCCTTTCTGAGACTGTACTGTAACTCAGGATGCCTGTAAGTAAACTCTTTTATATCTTATAAACAGTACTGTGTTGTGTCTTTACTTTTAAGAGGGAAGGGGAATATACCAGGAATATATATTTCTTATAGAGGCTTTAGCAAGCCTATGCAACCGTTTTCTGCTGTGTTTTAAAAGGGAATGTAACTCTGCTAAGTTTGGAGCTTGCTCACACAAGCTGGGATTGAGATATATAAATAATATATACTCATCCACACTCCTAAACATTCCCACACCAACTGGAGCAGCAGAAAGCACGTTTGCTCCGCCTTCCATGGGACAGCCGTTTAGATATCTCAAGACGGCTATCATATCACCTCTCAGAACCCCCAAGAAAAGAGAGGAAGAGGGGGGTTCTTGAGATTGCCTAACAAGTCCGCTCACCTATTCTGGTGGGCGGCATTGCGGCCAGGCATCGGGGGCCCTGCAGTGATTGACACTGCCACTTTTGCCATCTAGGCTGCGTTGCTGGGCAGGGCCCCGCCCATAGGTAGCTCCACTGACCAATTAGCACCAGCAGGAGGTGTGGCCGTGGGTAATTTAAATTGTGGTAAGGCCAGAGAGCCCTCCTCTCACGCCCTTGACACCCTTGTAGCAATTGTCACAACTTTGTGAGGTTAGGCATTGGGTAAGCCTTTGTTTGGATGGAGGTGAGGTTATTATCCACTTGGGAACTGTGGGTCACTGGGCCTTGGCACGCAAGCGTTGCCCACCCGGACAGCAGACTAGGCAGGCACAGAGGTCACTCACAGTCCTCCTTGCTCTAGTCTTATATTTCTATACATTACAGTAATCATTTCCACCTTCCCATCTCTTTCTCTGCACAAGTCTGTTGTCCTCTTTTGTTGGGAATGCGTTTCCGCTTTGTGGAGGGTGTATAAGTGGCCCCAGTGAGCAAGGGAGTTTTCTCTAGGACATCATATGGTATACCCCAATCTGCCAGAGAAGAAGCTGACCGAGGGGGATATCAATAGTCAAGTTATTGTGAGAAGTTGGCGTCCCTGGGGTTTGCATTCCCAGCCAAGGTATCTAAACTTTGGAGACATCCTCACCGGGCCCTGGACTTCCCATTACCATACCCCAATTTCCTATGATTGAGAGTTCAAGGGTTTGCAGCAGCCCTGACAGCTTGCTGTGCCTTCCCATCACTCCTGGCAAACTTTGGTCTGGATCCCAGGAAGGAAAGATGGAAGGAAGGAAGGAAGGAAGGAAGGAAGGAAGGAAGGAAGGAAGGAAGGAAGGAAGGAAGGAGGCTTACCTGAGTGGAGGAGAAGCCCCCAGTGGGGTTCTGTTGCCGGCTGAGCCACTTGACAATGCGGGTGGCTGTCCCCAGTACTTCCTGGGATGGCGCTGGCTGGTTGGTCAGGTAACTCAGGAGGACGTAGGCTGTCATCTCCACCTCCGCAGACGGAGCCCGACGATGAAAGAATGAATGGTACGTGTCCACCTCTTTCTTTTCAGGCCGCTTCCAGTGAAGGGAGCCATCCTCTTCAGGGAATGAGGGAGTCGTTAATATTTGTGTCGAGCAACCCAGGCACCACTAACAATGTAGGTGCTGTGGGAATATGGGAAGAGGGCCAGCAATCTGTGTTTGGATCCTGAGAAGGCGGCGGATCTTTGGACTGGTGCTTTTGTCTGCATTGCCAACTATTCATTCCCGCCAAGGAATGAGGAGCCAGATTTTTGAGGGGAGAAGAAGGGTTGAGTACCACACCCTTCCCTTCCACCCAGAGATTCATTCTCACCTTCCTGCACAGCTTCCTGGTGGAGTAACAGCAGCATTTTCTGCCTCTGCTCCTCCTTCTCTGCCAGGGCAAAGGAATAAGCCAGCAAGGCCAGGGTGTAAACGTGGATCTCTTTCGCCTGAGCCGCCTTCTCCAGGCAGAACAGAGCATTACGCACGGCGGGATGCTGTGGAGAGAAGGGAGGGAGGAGAGGCTTATCCCCAGCCACTGTAGCTGTTTCAGAAGGCCTGGGGGGAACCCATAGGTGGTGGCTGGAATAGCAGAGTCAGGCCCACCCGCTGCAGGAAGCTGGGCAGAGCAAAGACATAAGAACACCAGAAGAGCAGCTTTGATCACACAAACGGCCCATCTAGCCTGGCACCCTGTTCTCACAACCAGATGCCTCTGGAAAAGCCCTTTTATTTTTATTCATTTATTAAATTTCTGTATGTCAGGGCAGCACGTTCCTATCTTCACAAACAACCCTCTCTGGAGACTTCTGGCATTTTAATGGTCTTTATTTGCAATATTTACAATGGTCATCAAGAGTTCATTATCATTCAACAGAGTCACTCAGTTCAGATGCCGGTAGAGGCCTCCGCTTACGGTGCCAACACCTCATAAATGTGGGATATGCCAGTAAAATCCAACATTCTAAGAGAGAACTAACTGCCTCTATGTGACAATCAGTCTAGAATCATAGAATCAGAGAATCAGAGAAGTCTAGTCCGTTGGTCGGTTAGGCTGCTGCTGATAGAAGTGTTAAGTGGTAAATGGAGTCTTTTTAGGACTCACCAATATCTAATATATACCTGTAGTTTATATCTTTTGTAACCTAAGTATGTACTCAACGAATCTGACAGTAAACTAGTTTATATTGTTATCATTCAGATTCATGTGTATTTTTCTTTTAAGAGGGACAAAAGGGATTAACAACCAAGAAGGCAGGAAGGTAGAAGACATAATTATTTAAAAGGACTCGAACGAGTCAGCAATCCACTTGCTGCTGTGTAAAGTTAAATAAGGAAACGTTTAACCCTGCTATATTATATATAAACGTTCCCACAATAAAATGCGGGAATTTATTGTCCAGCCTTTCAAGTCTCCTCTTGTCTCGCCTCCCAGTCGTAAATCTCTCGCCAGTCTCTGATCCAGAACTTAAGCCTTGCTGTCCCTGTGGAGCTGTTGGCTCGCTTGCAGCCGCTTCCTGTCTCTCTACACCTGAAGACACTGCCCTTCCTTCACTAGCTCCTCCAGCTCCCTCCCCCTCAGGCACAGTGTCCTCTTCTTCTACCCTGAAGTTCTCTCCCACATCCGGGCAACTCGAACGTACTGGCTCAGCCCTGACACTATACCACCCTTCATCTGATGAATGTGTCCTGCATCTCCCCCACCGGAATGAAGAAAACCTATCTTAAGCAAACCAGGAAAATTCTCAGCTCTGCCAGGATAGTGAAACAAATTCCCGCCACAGAACGCATGAAGGCCACTTGCTAGACTTGAGTTAGAGAACATCTGTGGTTGACTACAGAACCCATCATCCCTGAGCATTAGCCACGTTGACTGGGGCAGATGGAAGCTGTAGTCCAACAAGATCTGGAGGGTCATGGGTTCTCCTGCCCTCTGCAAGAGAAAGAAGGCTGGTTGCTATGCTTGAGAAGGAAACATGGACCCCACTTGTTCTTTGATTGGGAATTTGCCAAGAGACAGTCAGCTGCGATTGTGAGGGGCACCTGCCTGCGTGCCCTGCGTGACTGTTTGTTCCACAATGGGCTTCGAGAAGGAGAAGACAGATACTTACATCGAGAGGCAGGCCGCTCTCCAGCAAAGCAGCAGTGATGTAGGCAGTGAGAGTGGTCTCGTCATCCACCCCACCCTGTAGGAAAGAAAGTGGAAGAGGCCTCAGCTCCATGGAGTATGTGAAGGCCCTTCTCCATCCCCTGACAGCTCCTCCCAAGATCCACCTTCTCCAAAACCCACCTGATGCTAGGATGCACTTCTTCTGGCTGTCCACCATACTGAGAGCTCCGGTCCACATTGGTCTCCTTTCATGGATGGTTTCCACGCAAATGGTCCCATTCCTACTCCCCACTCCAGTTCTGCACTGCTTCCCGCCCAGGTGCACCAGGTTCCGCCCCACATTGGGGGTGCCTGTTGCACATGTATTGCCAGGCCTTCCAGAGGGTGTGATGGGCCCCATTTGGTCCTCCCACAGCTGTGATGAACCCCATTGGGCCTCGTCGCACCATGTGATGTCACACGTGCAATGCATTGGGTCACCCAGCCGGGCACCCAAACTGTAATGCGCTCTACGTGGGGCTACCTTTAAAGCCCTAAATGGCCTTGGCCCAGTACACCTGAAGGAGTGTCTCCACCCCATCGTTCAGCCCGGACACTGAGGTCCAGCGCAGAGGGGCTTCTGGCAGTTCCCTCACTGAAGGAAGTGCGGTTACAGGGAACCAGGCAGAGGGCCTTCTCAGTAGTGGCACCCGCCCTGTGGAACACCCTCCCACCAGATGTCAAGGAAATAAAGAACTATCTGACTTTTAGAAGACATCTGACGGCAGTCCTGTTTACGGAAGTTTTTAATGCTTGATGTTTTGTCGTGTTTTTAATATTCTGTTGGGAGCCGCCCAGAGTGGCTGGGGAAACCCAACCAGATGGGCGGGGTATACATAATAATTTATTATTATTATTATTATTATTATTATTATTATTATTATTATTATTATGGCACCCCAGAGATGGGATCTATGTTCCCACCTATCTTCTCTTTTCATGGTATCTTCCACACTACAACTTCGACAGTCCAGAGGCCTCAGAAAGAGCTCAACAGAACAACATAAGATAACCACACCATGACACTTCCCAACTTAATTAAGCCCAAAAGGCCAACACAAATCACATTGGTGAATTTTTGTTTCTGAGGTTGGTTCCGACTGCATTCTCTCCTCCTCTCTGTACCTTCAGAGCGGTGTGAAACAGGACCCCAATGCTATGGAAGCAGCCATTCTCTTTCTGGCTGTAAGCCAGAGCGGCCTGAGCATCCTGGATGTGTTTTTCGTCCACAAAGATGTAGGGTCTGGCTCGGGAAAAGGACTTGAGCGTAAACGCCGTCAGCCTGCAAGAAAGCCGCAGAGCACAGCAGAGTCAGTCACCAGTGCTAATGCATTTGGGGAAATTTGAAGCCCAGAAATGTGCCCTTTGATAGGACCTCAGAATGAATAATATGGGTTGCAACACCAGGAAAGCATTTTCACGTATGAAACAAAAAATTGATAGCTTAAGCTAAGGAATAAAGGTAAAGGTAAAGGGACCCCTGACTATTAGGTACCATCATGGATGACTCTGGGGTTGCGGCGCTCATCTCGCTTTATTGGCCTAGGGAGCCGGCGTACAGCTTCTGGGTCATGTGGCCAGCATGACTAAGCCGCTTCTGGCGAACCAGAGCAGCGCATGGAAACACCATTTACATTCCCGCAGGAGCAGTACCTATTTATCCACTTACACTTTGACGTGCTTTCAAACTGCTAGGTTGGCAGGAGCAGGGACGAAACAACAGGAGCTCACCCTGTTGTGGGGATTCGAATCACCGACCTTCTGATCGGCACGCCCTAGGCTCTGTGGTTTAACCCACAGTGCCACCCGCGTCCCAAGCAAAGGAATACAGAATTGTATTAAGATAGAATATATCCTGGGGTAGGGATTGTGGAAATTACAGGCTGGTTAGCTTAACATCTGTCAATGATAAAATTACCAAGCATATAGAAGAACAAACCTTGCTGGAGTAGAACCAGCATGGCTTCTGCAAGGACAAGTCCTGTCCCACAAACCTATAGAGCCCTATGAGAGTGTCAACAAGCATATAGATAAGGGTGAGCCAGCTGACATGGTGTATTTGGACTTTCAAGGTAACTCAACCAGGTAAGCTCCCCCTGCTCAACATGTATATATGCCTTGCGTAAATGAGGCGGCCTCTGTCAATCTCACCAGGTGTTTCCTGGGCTCCGGTTATATTGTCCAAAGCTGCTATAGGAGCCATCAGAGTGCTTGTAGTTCAGTTGCCTCTGGTAGCCTGAAATGGAAGGATAATCAGGGTTTTTTTGGTCCTTTTTTAATCTTCTTGATTAAATTTGCAACTTACCCAAGGTTGAATATTTTCTTGAGACTTACAGTTCTGAAACCTGATAAACAAGGACTACTTTTCTATTTTGCGCGGATCATTTTGTGAATTATGTCTACTTCTGCAATAATAGGAGAGGAGTGTGCTCTTTATAGAATCATAGAATCATAAAATCCTAGAGTTGGAAGAGACCACAAGGGCCATCCAGTCCAACCCCCTGCCAAGCAGGAAACACCATCAAAGCATTCCTGACAGATGGCTGTCAAGCCTCCGCTTCAAGACCTCCAAAGAAGGAGACTCCACCACACTCCTTGGCAGCAAATTCCACTGCCGAACAGCTCTCACTGTCATGAAGTTCCTCCTAATGTTTAGGTGGAATCTTCTTTCTTGTAGTTTGAATCCATTGCCCCGTGTCTGCTTCTCTGGAGCAGCAGAAAACAACCTTTCTCCCTCCTCTATATGACATCCTTTGATATATTTGAACATGGCTATCATATCACCCCTTAACCTTCTCTTCTCCAGGCTAAACATACCCAGCTCCCTAAGCCGTTCCTCATAAGGCGGCATCGTTTCCAGGCCTTTGACCATTTTGGTTGCCCTCCTCTGGACACGTTCCAGCTTGTCAGTATCCTTCTTGATTTATGGCAATACTACATTCAGTATTTTCCTAAATGCTACCCAAAACTCGTCAAATATGCCATTTTGGGGAAAGGAAGCAGTAAGATAGCATATCATTTAACTTTTTTTTTTAATCAATTTTTTAAAAAATTAAACTTGTACACCGCCCTTCACCCAAAGATCTCAGGGCAGTTCACACTAAGAAACATACAAAATAATGACACAAAATACATGATAAAAACAAGAACAAAACAAACTCATAACCTCATTGATAAATGCTGCTATCCACTCACCAGCCCACAGAGACAGAAAGAAAGTGGGTACACAAACACACACCTAGTTGATTCAAGGGATCTGAGTGGATCCAGCAGAATTAATCCGAGCCTTGTAAAGCACATAGATTTGAAGGATGAAGTGAGAAAGAGCATCACTCTTCCAACTTCCTCCTTTGGCTCTATGTACTTTTCAGGGGAGGAAAGGCTACTCAGCCATACAGCCAACGGGGCGGTGATGGATGCTCAGAGGCTATGTTGGCATCAGAAGAAGACCCAGAAGGACTTCTGGCGAGGACGCCATCGCGGGCAGTTGTGGGTCGCTTCGGCTGCGAGGCGACTCAGGCCGGCCCGGGGGTAGGAGCCCCGCTACCGCAAAGCGGGGCTCCGCTAAACCGCGGGTCGAGCGTCCCGCGGCATGGGCTCTCCAGCGAGCCCGCTATGGCGCCGAACCCTTCTCCCGTTCCCCCTGTAAAGGGGGAGTGGGGGTGAAGGGACTACGGAGCCGGGCTGTGGAGGCATGCCCCAACCGGACCGGCGAAGCGGCGGCCGCCGCTCGCGATGAGCGAGATCGTTCTACCTGTCAGAAGGAAAACAGAAGAAGCCCGTTGGCCGTGAGTACGCTAATAATTGGACTTAATTTTGACATTTGGCGCTCCGGGAGCTACGATGGAAAGGAAGCCCGTTTTTTTCCCTTTGTGTGGAGAGAAAGTAACTGCTTTTGATGGCGACTGCTGTTGCAGTGGTGGATACAATGTTCTGAATTTGACAAGTGAGATTGGTTAGACCCCTTTTGGGGGACCTAAGTTGGTGGAAATATTTCTTCTTGAAGTGGATAGAATGTAATCTTTTCACCCTGACTCCAGGGAAAATGGCTGCGGAGACCTGTGACTGAGATGGAAAAGTACTGTGACTAAGATGGAAAAATACTGAAATCTGATACCCTATGCCCACTTCTACCATGTTGGGTTTCACTTTCAAGCTGGTTTTAGACTCTGGACTGACTCACGAACAAAGGATTTTTTTTTGGACTTAGAATTGCTAAACCAGAAATTAATTTTGTTGAATCAGGATGCTAAGTTATATCCCACAGGAAAGACTCTTCAGAACATTGTTAAAATGGAAGAAAACCTTGGCAGGGAACTTAAGGGAATTATTGAAGTACAAAGTACAATGCTTTTGCAACTCCAAGAAGATGAAAAATCCTGTTGGGGTGAGAGACCCAGGATTAGAAGACGATTTATATCCAATTTCTGGGATGAGAGCCCAGGAATGATGGGGAAAAGATTTGTATATCTACGATTAGAAGATGAACGGAATTTTGAAGCGGAGATGCTGGAAGGTGATGATCTGTGTACCCTGAGGCTCCCTGTAAGGACTGTTATAGACTGCGTCTGGAACTGTGGACTTATAAGAAAAGAGGACATTCTGAAAAATGGTTTTGGTGTAAGATGGAGGAATGTCTGGGGGGAGACCCCGAGATGGCGAAAGAAAATGGTTAGAAAAGGGATAGGGTGAAATATCTTAAATAAAATTAGGATGGTTTATTATGGTACCCTGAAGCCGGTGTGTTAAGATTTTAAGTTTTTGAACTAGAGAAGAGATATTTGAATTTCTTTATTAGCAGCAGTCTAAGTGAAAGAAGATGTATGATTTGATACAAGAAGTAATATGTTGTGTTATGTAGTTATATTATTAATTATTATGAAGTTATATTTGGAATAGATTTGATTCAAGCTAAGAAGTGATAGATTATTTTGAAGTTAAAACTAGATTTTAAGAAGTATGTTTAGTTTTTATTTTTGAATGATTTAATTTTAGAGATGAGAAGTTATTAAAGTAAAATTAGAATTGGAACCAAAGGAGAGAAAACGGGGGAAGTCACCTAGTATAGATTCGAACAAGAAAAGTTTTTTGTGTGTGTGTGTGTAAACAAGAAAAAGAATTATTGGTGTGATTTGTATTTGTTTTTATTATGGTTTGATTGTTGTGTTTGTGTTGGTGTTGGTGTATGTGCTTTGTTGTTCTTTGTTTTGCAAAAACCAATAAATTCCTTATATAAAAAAAAGAAGAAGAAGAAGACCCGGAAACTGCCATTAATCCAGAATGCAGCAGCTAGACCGGTGACTGGGAGTGGCCGCCGGGACCACATAACACCGGTCCTCAGAGATCTACATTGGCTCCCAGTGCGTTTCCGAGCACAATTCAAAGTGTTGGTGCTGACCTTTAAAGCCCTAAACGGCCTCGGTCCTGTATACCTGAAGAAGCGTCTCCACCCCCATCATTCTGCCCGGACACTGAGATCCAGCGCAGAGGGCCTCAGCCATACAGCCAACAGTGCAGTGATGGATGCTCAGAGGCTATGTGGGCATCGAAATAATAATAATAATAATAATAATAATAATAATAATAATAATAATAATAATAATAATAATAATAATAAGAAGAAGAAGAAGAAGAAGAAGAAGAAGAAGAAGAAGAAGAAGTTTTTATTTATACCCCGCCCTTCCCAGCCAAAAACCGGGTTCAGGGTGGCTAACACTAATTAAAATTCCAGCAAAAACATAACACAATCAATTTAAAATAACAGATTAAAATACAAATTTAAAAATTCAATATTAAAACTGCATTCTCATTTTCAAATAACCCACCAATAAAAGAATGAAGCATAAATATCAAACACAAACCAACCCAAAGGCCAGGTGGAACAGCTCCGTCTTGCAGGCCCTGCGGAAAGATGCCAAATCCCGCAGGGCCCTGGTCTCTTGTGATAGACTGTTCCACCAAGTCGGGGCCAATACTGAGAAAGCCCGGGCCCTAGTTGAGGCCAACCTAGCATCTTTGTTGCTCGGGACCTGGAAAGAAGACCTGGAAACTGCCATTAATCCAGAATGTGGCAGCTAGACTGGTGACTGGGAGTGGCCGCCGAGACCACATAACACCGGTCCTGAGAGATCTACATTGGCTCTACATTTCCGCGCACAATTCAAAGTGTTGGTGCTGACCTTTAAAGCCCTAAACGGCCTCGGTCCTGTATACCTGAAGGAGCGTCTCCACCCCCATCATTCAGCCCGGACACTGAGATCCAGCGCAGAGGGCCTTCTGTCGGTTCCCTCACCATGAGAAGCAAAGCTACAGGGAACCAGGCAGAGGCCCTTCTCGGTAGTGGCACCCGCCCTGTGGAACGCCCTCCCATTAGAGGTCAAAGAGATAAGCAACTACCTGACATTCAGAAAATACCTGAAGGCAGCCCTGTTTAGGGAAGTTTTTAATCTGTGATATTCTAACGTATTTTAATAATTGTTGGAAGCCTCCCAGAGTGGCTGGGGAGACCCGGCCAGATGGGCGGGGTACAAATAAATTATTATTATTATTATTATTATTATTATTATTATTATTAGGCACTTCACCCTCAGGTTCTCAATAGGTTCAAAGTGTGTCCTGAGCTCAAAGTCCCAGTGATTAAAATTGGTCCCTACTAGCAATCCAACAACTTGTGTGGTAGTTAATTAATGTATTGATTTCAGTCCATGCTTATAAATACGGACTGAGTTATAGCTGTCAACCTTTCCCTTTTTAAAAACGAAATTCCCTTATTCTGAATAGGATTCCTCGCAAGAAAAGGGAAAAGTTTACAGCTATGGACTGAGTGAATCTACATTGTTCCTCCCGCCCTGCAGGAAACAACAAATGTAGAATTTTCCCCGTACGCCCCCTCTTCACAAGTTTTTCTTACCAGCCACTAAGTATCCGATGGCCTTGGACTTGACCTCCTCCGTCAGCTGCTCAGTCTTATTCAGGTACTCCAGGATGTAGATGTTGGGGACAAAGAGGGCCAAGTTCTGCTCCCCACAGCCATAGGGCATCCGAAGAAGCTGGTGGAGGTTCTCAATAGCTATTCCAAGGAGGTCCCCTGGGATGTGGGAAGAGGAGGGGAGGGGAACGATGGACTCAAGGGGCTGGTTGGAAGATGAGGGGGTGCTGCAGAGCCACCGAGTTAAACGCATGACAAAAGAAAACATGAAAGCATTGCTAAATTCTGTAAGGAAATCACAGATCAGGGAGCGGGAGGAAAAAAAACAGCTTCAGGTGGAATTGTAATGAAAATGCTGTGGGAGGACAGAATGGCCAGATGGAATCAGAGAAATATTAAGTGCTAATGAGATACAACATAAAAGGCACCGTATTTTTCGCTCCATAGGGCGCACCGGACCATAGGGCGCACCTCGTTTTTAGAGGAGGAAACAAGATAAAAAATATTTTTTCTGGTTTTCCTCCTCTAAAAGCCCTGTTTTTTTTTTGAGGATCAGCTAAAAGTTTTGCAGCTTTTTTGCAAAGGGAAAAGCCCTGTTCTTTTGATGATCAGCTAAAAGTTTTGCAGCTTTTTTGCAAAGGGAAAAGCCCTGTTTTTTTGAGGATCAGCTAAAAGTTTTGCAGCTTTTTTTGCAAAGGGGGAAAAGCAAAGCTCCTTTTGCAAAGGGGGAAAAGCAAAGAGGAAAAGCCCCATTTTTATGGTTTTCAACTCACATTTCTGCAGCTTCTAAAGGAACGGGAGCCTTTCCTACAGTTTCCAGACAGATAATCTAATCAGCCAGTCACATGTCACTGGGGAAACAAACAACCACCCTCTGCAGCACATTCAACAATGGAGGGCGGGGCTGAAAGGGAGCCTGGGACTCTTATCTCTCTCCCGATCTCTTGCTGATCAGCTGCTGAGCGGGGTCCTTTCAACACCCCCTTTTCTCTTTGTAAAATAAAAAGCATGATCCTCTTTTGGCCCCTGGGCAATTCAGCTCCAGGGACCACCATTCGCTCCATAAGACACACAGATATTTCCCCTTACTTTTCAAGAGGAAAAAAGTGTGTCTTATGGAGCGAAAAATACGGCAAATGACCCCTGGATGGTTAAGTCCAGTCAAATGCGACTTTGGGGTTGCGGCGCTCATCTCAGCTTTTCCGGGTTATGTGGCCAGCATGACTATGTTAGCATTTTCACCCCTCCCAGTCTGAGAATCGGATGATTCAGTGGGGAGAGAAGGGGGAGGAACTGTCCTTTGATCTTGTGTTCCTAACTCTGAGCTCTGAATGAAGTGTGCTGTTATCTCTGCTGTAGATTAGATGGCTGAGTGAGAAGCTGCAAACTCACACAGTCTGTATTTTTTGTAAACATGATTTAGCTTGTAGAAATAATGAAGGATTACTTCTAAAACCGCCGGAGCAGAACTGCATCTGTTTATTGGTTGCTGTTGTTGGGGCTCATAGCTAGAAGTTATGAGTCCAGGTTTTCTGGATTATGCTGTGAAGGTGTTCCAGTCATCCTGCCTGAGAATAGTGGCGTGTGGACAGAAGACGTGGAAGATACACCCAGCGTAATTCAACAGACTAAACCGTTTCGGGTGCAATGGAACACCGTGACGGAAAGCAGAGCACACACAAATGCCGATTACCGACTATCAGCGGTACCTATTTATCTACTTGCACTGGCATGCTTTCGAACTGCAGGAGCTGGGACAGAGCAACGGTAGCTCACCCCGTCACAGGGATTCAAACCACTGACCTTCTGATTGGCAAGCCCAAGGGACTCAGTGCTTTAGACCACAGCACCACCTACGTCCCTAGTTAGCCACATGAGTAACACCTACCTGCCTTGTATGTTTAATCTAACAAGTGCAAGTACACTGAGTAAAAGTTATTTGTTATTTAAACTTTAAAAAGAGAGTGCCTTGTGTGACTTTCATAGCTGTCAACTTTCCCCCCTTTTTAAGGGAAGTTCCCTTATTCCGAATAGGATTCCTCGCAAGAAAAGGGAAAAGCTGACAGCTATGGACTTTTATAGGACGGGAAAGGGAACTAGCTAAAGGGTTAAACAACCCGGTCTCTTCCTTTCACATAGTTCTGTAAATGGGAACTAGAGTCCAATTCCCACATATTATGAGTGCCAGGTTGCTGGAGAAATGGGTAGGCTCAGGTGGAGGCATAATTAAGGAGGCAGGGGGAGGCCAGGCCAAGAAAGCATGGGCTAGAATAAGTGGAAAGACAAGCAGAAAATAAGTGAGAAATATTTACGGCATGTAGCACTGAGTTCCAGATAGACACATTCCTATCCAGGATACTCCGTTCCATTACCCCTCCCACTTGAATTCCCTTCCCAAAAGTTCGCACCCCATGTCCATGGGGCATGCTCAATCCACATTGAGCTGTTCCATTCCGCCCCAGCCCCAGCCCTTAGCTCTCCTTCCACAACTTGGTTGGCTACTTCTGCAAATCTTGGGCTTCCTCCAAGCCTGCCGACATCTTCTAAGTGGACGGTGCTGTCTTGACTGCATAAGCAACTACACTCAACCCCGGACGTTGGAAGTGCAGAGAGCCGTTAACATGTGTGGAAGGGTGAAGACTGGGCCAGACGGCGTGGAATTCAGAGCGTTTACACAGTGTCTCTGTGAAGCCCGAGTCGTGGCAAGTTTTCATGACTTACCCAGCACACAGAAGGAGGCCCTGGCTGAGCCCTCCACCACATTGTCTGGCAGCTTTAAAGAAAGAGGTCCTGATGACTTTGACTTCTCTGCAAGCAGAACAGAGAGAGTTTTTCCATAGAATCATAGAGTTGGAAGAGACCACGAGGGCCATCCAGTCCAACCCCCTGCCAAACAGAAAACACCATCAAAGCATTCCTGACAGATGGCTGTCAAGCCTCTGCTTAAAGACCTCCAAAGAAGGAGACTCCACCACACTCCTTGGCAGCAAATTCCACTGCTCAACAGCTCTCACTGTCAGGAAGTTCTTCCTAATGTTTAGGTGGAATCTTCTTTCTTGTAGTTTGAATCCATTGCCCCATGTCCGCTTCTCTGGAGCAGCAGAAAACAACCTTTCTCCCTCCTCTATATGACATCCTTTTATATATTTGAACATGATGATAATAATAATGATGTTTCTGTATGGTGCAGATGTGGCCTTACCAGTTATGTGAGATTTATGCAGAGAAATGGGTAGGGAGGCCTATAATAATACCTCACCCATTTGGCTGGGTTTCCACAGAATATTAAAAACACGATAAAACATCAAACATTACAAACTTCCTTAAACAGGATTGCCTTCTGGTATATTCTGTAAGACAGTTGTTTATTTCCTTGACAGCTTATGGGAGGGCATTCCATAGGGCAGGTGCCACTACTGAGAAGGCCCTGTCTGCCTGGTTCCCTGTAACCTCACTTCTTGCAGGGAGGGAACCGCCAGAAGGCCCTTGGAGCTGGATCTTGGTGTCCAGGCAGAATGATGGGGGTGGAGATGCTCCTTCAGGTAGCAGACACTTACCAGCTGCACATAGCAGGTTGCTGAAGACCACGTCCCTCTCAACACCTTCTGGCTTCATGAGGAGAGGAGAGAAAAGAAAAGGGGAGGCGAGAATGAGAATGAGAAACTCTGCAGAATTAACACCTTGGCTGAGAACGAAAAAAGTTCTGCATTCCAGCCGTGTACAGAAAGAAATAGTCTGGTTGGAAAGATAAAGAAAACTTAAGGTGTATTCCTCATGGCAAACAAAGCCATTCTAAATATTATTTAGTTATTACAAACCCTTCACCCTGAAGTCCCTGTATATCAATTTTACATGCAGCCAAGATAGAGCAGATAAGTTAACACTGGCAGCACATGCTAGCTCACATTGACTGAAACTTGGAGAACAAGCAGGAAGTAAAACCTGAAATAGCCTACCTTACCAAAAAGTACCGCATTTTTCCATGTATATGATACCTCCATGTGTAAGACAACCCATACTTTTAAAATCCAAAATTAAGAAGTCAATATGTTAGACATCAAACAGAACAACTCTGAGCTTTTGACAGGAAATCGCCAAAAACTGTTAAGCTTTTTGGGGGGGAAGTTGGCCAATGTTGTTGAGCTTTTTGGGGTTACCATATTCCAAGAGCCCAAGTCCGAACCCCCGTGCAATGTGGATTTGAAATGACCCCAAGTTCACCAAAAAAACCACCATTGTCTTATACACAAAAGAATACAGTACATTGATACCTCGTGTTGCGTACATTCGGGATATGCACTCCCGCCCCCGGAAGTATTTTCCGGAGCACACACAACCGCCGGGTGCGTAGGACGCTTCTGCGCACTTCGTGCATGCGCAGAAGTGCTCCAATGGCACGGCTTCTGGTTTTTCGGGTTTTTTTACGTACGTTCGAGTTACGCACGACGACCCGGAACGGATCGTGTCCGTACCCCGGGGTTCCACTGTAATTGCTGAAAATGAAGGAATCAGTGGGAAGAGCAAGTTCCCTTTCTCTCTATCATCCGCCAATGATCCAGGCATCTTATTGCAAACATTGTTGCTTTACCATGCCCTCCAACATTTCTCAAGTGGCAATGGGGAGGAAAAGCAGGACATTCCAAGATCAAATCAGAAACGGGGGCAGGTTCTGTAAATCCAGGACTGTCTCTGGAAAATAGGGACACTTGGAAGGTCTGCTTTATTCCACACAAAATCACACTTATGTGGCTGATGCAAATATTCATTCATTCATTCTCTCTCTTATGCAACCTCCAATCAAGATTAAAGCAGCCCTTGTACCTCGACCAAAAGGGATTTGATCATCGTGTCCTTCTGCCCTTTGCTGGGCATCTCCACTATTTGGTTCCCACAGAGCTGTTCAGAGTTCAGGGCTTCAGCGCTTGCTGTGATGTTTATTTCCCCTAGAAGAGAGAAAAAGGACCGCCCTGTTCTATTTTGTCAATAGCATGGTTCCCTTGCAATCCTTTCCACTCTTATCAGGCTATTTAAAGTTGGGAGAGAAATCAATGCATACCCAAAATGTAGGCAGTAGCCAAATTTGCCACGGACGGACTAAAAATACAGTAGGGACGCGGGTGACTCTGTGGGTTAACCCACAGAGCCTAGGGCTTGCCGGTCAGAAGGTCGGCGGCTCGAATCCCCACAATGGGGTGAGCTTCCGTTGCTCTGTCCCTGCTCCTGCCAACCTAGCAGTTCGAAAGCACGTCAAAGTGCAAGTAGATAAATAGGTACCGCTCCGGTGGGAAGGTAAATGGTGTTTCCGTGAGCTGCTCTGGTTCGCCAGAAGCGGCTTAGTCATGCTTGCCACATGACCCGGAAGCTGTACGCCAGTTCCCTCGGCCAGTAAAACGAGATGAGCACCGCAACCCCAGAGTCCGCGACTGGACCTAATGGTCAGGGGTCCCTTTACCTTTACCTTTAAAAATACAGTATTTACATGCCTGAAATGCACCACCACCACCCCCCCCAAAAAACCCCACACCATCACTGCACTCTAAATATGGCAACTCTGTAGGAGGAATCAGGACTCCTTTCATATACAGTCGTACCTGGGATCTCGAACGCCTCCGTAGTGGAATGTTTTGTATCCCAAACGCAGAAAACCCAGAAGCCAATTGGATGCCACGCCTTGGTTTCTGAACGTTTTGGAAGTCAAACAGACTTCCGGAACAGATTCTGTCCGACTTCTGAGGTAACACTGTCTACATATCGCTGATCTAAGGGTTTAGAAGACAGTTGTCCCACTGGGTGAGTTTCCCCAGTTCCTAGCGTTGCTGCTTAGGGACCCAGGTGCCGCTGTGGGTTAAACCACAGAGTCTAGGGCTTGCCAATCAGAAGGTCGGCGGTTCAAATCCCTGTGAGGGGGTGAGCTCCCATTGCTCAGTCCCAGCTCATGCCCACATAGCAGTTCGAAAGCACATCAAAGTGCAAGTAGATAAATAGGGACTGCTCCGGCGGGAAGGTAAACGGCGTTTCCGTGTGCTGCTCTGGTTCGCCAGAAGCGGCTTTGTCATGCTGGCCACATGACCCGGAAGCTGTCTGCAGACAAACGCCGGTTCCCTCGGCCTATAAAGCGAGATGAGTGCCACAACCCCAGAGTCGGACACGACTGGACCTAATGGTCAGGGGCCCCTTTACCTTTACCTTTAGCGTTGCTGCTTACCCAGAGATTTGGGAGTTACTGTCCAAGAGACCGTTTTCCTTTCATCGGCACACAGGCAGTAAGACTCCTCCTCCTTCTCCAGAGGGGTAGCCACGAACTCAGCAGAGGGAGCCAACGATATACTGACCTGTCCATGAACAGAAAGGCGTTACCGGGGTGGAAATAAAAGTCTCTCACCACTCAAGAGACTGGGGTGCCTGCAGCAATATGATTCTGTGCCTAGGCGATCCAAATTCTATGCCAAGGAAAAGAGGGCGAGGAGTTTTCGGCAATCGGGAGCCAAGCTAGGGCATTTCTCACCCTGATGCAGCGCTGCATGTAAGTGAAGACAGTGGCCTTCAGGGTGAACGCTTCGCCCCGCACCACAGAGTAGGGCAAGGTCAGATCAAGGAAGAATGGCTGGAAGGCCGTGAGGGAGGCAGTCTGGGCCAGGCCAAATCCCACATCCGGGGACAAGCAGAAAGCTCCCGCCTTCCACTCGGTGATGGTGTCCGGAATGGTCACGGGGATGTCAATCTCGCCTTGGGACTCGCCGCTGAGGGACAGAGAAGAACAAGAATCATAGAGTTGGAGGGGGTCCCAAGGGTCATCTATTTGTGTGTGTGTGTGTGTGTGTGTATCTTTTCAGATATATACATTCCATTGATTTTACAGTCATTTTGACATTTTAAAACTTGACTCCCTTCCCCCTCTTTCTGCAGTTCCTTAAATTTGTTTTTAATATATTCTGCATATCCAAATTAACTCGCTCATTTATTTATCTTCTTTGAATACATACTCTTATATAACTGCAGGTTATTACAATAATCCTGCCAGTGTTTTTATCTGTTTACAATTTGTCTGTAAATATTCAATTAACCATTTCCATTCTTTTATTAGAAGTTTGTTATCTTGATTTCTTATTCTTCCAGTAAGTTTTGCCATTTTTGCATATTCCATACGTTTTCATATCCATTCTTCCTTTGCTGGGTCTTCTGCTTCTTTCCTTTTTGGGGCAAGTACCACTCTTGCCATTGTAGTCGTTTACATGAATAAATTTCTATACAATTTAGGTATTTCTATCCCTATATTTCCCAAGAGAAAGGCTTCTGGTGTTTTTTTGTTTGTTTGTTTTTTACAAATTTTATTTTAAACATCCTTTTCATTTCATTGTATATCATTTCCCAGTAAGCCTTAATCTTACTACAAGACCACCACATGAGTTTGTATTTGATATCCCGCTTTATCACTACCCGAAGGAGTCTCAAAGCGGCTAACAATCTCCTTTCCCTTCCTCCCCCACAACAAACACTCTGTGAGGTGAGTAGGACTAAGAGACTTCAAAGAAGTGTGACTAGCCCAAGGTCACCCAGCAGCTGCATGTGGAGGAGCGGGGACGCGAACCCGGTTCACCAGATTACGAGTCTACAGGTCTTAACCACTACACCACACTGGCACCACACATATGATAAAAAGAACCTTCTTTCTCTTTACATTTCCAACATTTATTTGATTTAGTTTTGTACATTTTTGCCAATTTACTCGGTGTTTGATGCCATCGATAGGATCCCAAGCACCATCTAGTCCACTGCACAAATCCCAGCTAACAAATCACTGACAGATGGCCATCCAAGCTCTGCTTAAAACCTCCAGGGAAGGAGAGTCCACCACCTTCTGAGGGAGTCCGTTCCACTGCCAAACAGCTCTGGCCACCATAATGTTTAGCCAGAATCTCCTTTATTATAACTTGATTCCATTGATTTGGGCCCTGCACTCTGGAGCAGCAGAAAACAAGTTTCATAGAATCATAGAGTTGGAAGGGACCCCAAGGGTCATCTAGTACAAGCCCCAGCAATGTTTGATCCATCTTCAATGTGACAGGCCTTTAGATTTCTGAAGATGGCCGTGCAGGGTGGGGAACATTTTCACAGCTCCCTTCTGCAAGGCATATCTTCATTTCCCATCACCAGGGAAATCCTGTAAAATGCACATCACTTCCAAGTATTCGAGGTGCTATCAAGAGCCTTGTCCTTCACCAAATTGCCTAATTCTCCCTAGGGTTATGGCTTGTAATAGGGCAGAGATTTTGCGGGGTGGGGGCTGTGTGGCCTTCCCGTTGTTGTTGGGCTCCAACTCCCATCAGCCCCAGGCTGGATGGCCTGTGAGCAGGCATGATGGAAAGTTGCATGGCAGTAACACCTGGAGGGCCACAGGTTCTTGGCATTTCTTTCAAGGGATTTTCACTATGGAATCCCCCAGCACCACCACTACCCTGTTGTTTATACTTGTTTTAATTGACACCAAAATGGGAATGCTTATGTGTAATGGTGAAAGGGTTTAATGTTGGAAAATTCCACTGCCGTACTCTAATGGACTCTGAGCCTTAACTGAGTTGATAATGGAATGTTGTTTTCTGCTAGCTAACTTGTGAGTGTTTAACCTTAGAGGTATTGAATCAAATTGCAACTTCGGCATCTTGGAAGGGTGATGGCTGGAGTCCTTTGTTCCTGGGCTCTGTGAGAGTGAGAGTGTAGATGAAGCTCTCCAGATAAACAGCCCCAGGCAGGATGCAGGTTGTGGGAAGAGACAGACCTCTGTTTCTAGGTCTGCTATATAATAAATAAATAAATAAATAAATAAATATTTATATCCTGCGCATTTGGCTGGGTTTCCCCAGCCACTCTGGGCAGCTTCCAATATTAAATATTAAATATTAAAAACAATACAGCATCAAACATTTAAAAACTTGTTTCACATTTTGTAAGATGCTGAGCCTATGCCTTGGACTGGTGGCATATGTCTTATGGAGTTGTTTGGATGTGTCATTGGATGTTTTTGTTTCGTTTTGAAGAAAGTTCTGCAAGCAAAGCTTTCGTTAAACTTATGGGCCTTGACAGTGCTTCATTTCCAAAGGAGCCCGTTCTTATGCATCCGGTCGCTTCAAACTGCATAATATGAATATCTGAAATATGCGCACCCCACAAAGTCTGAAGACCATCACTTACTTCACTACATATGTGTTCCAGAGCCACGTCTCGGGAAAGTAGCTCCTGACAGTCTCCTGCTGTCTTCCTGTTCTTTCTGCTTGTGGTGCAAAAGTGTCTGGAGCTCCTGACAGTCTCCTCATGCCGTCAGACATTGAAGCAGCTTGAAGGAAGAGGAGCATAGATGATAGCCATTGTTATTTGGACTCAATGAACAGAAAGCCCTCTTGCTTTCAGTAGGTATACTCTGAGTGGTTCTGTTGGATACCGCCCTGTATTATGTACTTTATTTCCACAGTGGTGACCAGAGGAGAAATGACCACTGGGAGCAGGGCCATAGCAAGTGGGGGGCAGGGGGAGCCACCCCGGGTTCCATAATGGAGGGAGTGACAAATTATCAATTACTATTTTTAAAAAAATAAATTGAATTTGTTTTTTTTTAAGGCCTGCTCCGAAGGATCATATAGCTATATATGAAATTTCATGCATATCGGTTAATATCTTGACCCCCCTCCACCAAAATAGCTGTTCACTTGGCTGTTTTCCTATGTCATAAAGGCTGAAATTTCAGTTCAGAGAACACTTACTGTTCCCAACCCTAACCCTGTGGAAAGCCATCTAATTAGACTTTAATTTGATTTTGAGATGTTTTTAGGAGGTAATTTAATTATTGTTTGATTTTATACCAATGTTATGTATCTGATGTTAACCACCCTGAGCCTGACTTTGGCCGGGGTGGGATATAAATAAAAGTTTTTTTTTTTTAATATTACTTGTTATTATTCCTTTGTAAGAAAATATGAAATAACGTAAAACCATTTTTTGCGGGGGGGATCAATGGGGGGGGTTTGACAAGAAATTTTCTACCCCGGGTACCACCTGACCTTCCCATGCCTGGCGGGGGGGTGACAAAAAATTTTTTACCCCCGGGTACCAATTTACCTTGCTACGCCCCTGACTGGTACAGGGCCCCGTTTCGGCATGGATGCCTTCTTCAGCTTGTTTTTTATGGTAGAAGTATGTGAAAAATAAAAATGGTGTGTTTCTTTGATTCCTAAGAGGATATAGCGTCTTAGAAGTTTTGCTGTATTTTTCTCTGTTTTTTTCGGGCGTTTCCTCGCCCGGAAAAAAAAAAAAAAACAAAAAAAACAGAGAAAAATACAGCAAAACTTCTAAGACGCTATATCCTCTTAGGAATCAAAGAAACACACCATTTTTATTTTTCACATACTTCTACCATAAAAAACAAGCTGAAGAAGGCATCCATGCCGAAACGGGGCCCTGTACTGGTCTCCCTGGTTTACACCTGACACGCATTGGAGAAGCCCTGACAGCCATCTCTAAAAGACTTTAAAGAAAACTTTCATATGAAACTATTTGTTGTTTAAGACTGTAATTCTTTACAGAATTGATAATACGTTTGGAATTACTTATGAGTAAACGCATGTTTTTTTGTTAAAACTTTGGCCAGAGTTCTTATTTGGTTTCATTACAATTTATTTGGCAATAAGAACTCCAACTTCTTTCACGCCCCTGACTGGGACATAAGTAACACCACAGAGCACCTGTAACAGCAAAACTGAGACCTTCATCTGCTCCAGCTGCAATTAAACATGTCTCTCCCATACAGCCACAGCAAGTGCTCTAACTGTCCAACGGTTTGACTTCACCCCTAAGGCCGCACGCTTATATTATCTCTTGAGCAAAACAGATGCCAACTAATTTATTTATTTGATTTCATTTTGTTTTTCTTTGTATTCTCTCTCTCTCTTTGTGTATGTGCGTGTGTGTCATAAATTGTGTTTCATACACAGCTGTCTTGTGTGTATTTGTGTGTGTTTACAATCCAATCCCCCAACCTGCACAGAAGCACCCAATTTCTATTTGGTTCCATTTAACTACATTTCACTTTTTAAAACCAAAGGTAGAATTCTGCAAATCACCGTGTGTCCTCTGAGGCCTATAACCATGTTCTGTTGATGCCAAGTGACTAAATAAATCTATGCCATTTAAATAGCACAATATTTTACCATAACGATAACTCTGGCAAATTCATAAGAGCACAATAGAACAAAATACACTCTGAATCTATCTTTGGGCAAATACTGGTACATTGGAACCTCGGTTCCCGAACGCCTCTGTTCTCATATGTTTCGGTTCCCGAATGCTGAAATCCCAGAAGCAAATGTTTCCGTTTTCGAATGTTTTTCGGAACTTGAACGTGCGACGCAACTTCTGCGGAGTGCAAGAAGCTCTTGCAACCAATGGGAAGCCAAGCCTCGGTTTTCGAACATTTGGCAAGCTGAACAGAGTTCGGGAACAGATTTTGTTCGGGAACCGAGGTTCCACTGTAAACT
Source organism: Lacerta agilis (assembly GCF_009819535.1). Taxonomy (NCBI): domain Eukaryota; kingdom Metazoa; phylum Chordata; class Lepidosauria; order Squamata; family Lacertidae; genus Lacerta; species Lacerta agilis. The sequence goes on along the minus strand of NC_046313.1, from coordinate 116,880,076 downwards.
TTCTATTTAAAGCATGCAAATGCCGGCAGGGATGAGGTAATTAAAACTCTTCCTGAAAACCCTTCTGCCAAGTATCTTAATATTTTTTTTATAAAAAAAAAAATATAGGGCTGCAGAACTAGTCACTCCGCGAAAGTTTTAGTCAATTGCATCAAGCCCCTTAGGGATGTAGAGGGTAGTTGGGTGTTCATTTGTTGGTTTCCCACAAGCAACCGTTCAGAGAACAGGATGCTAGACAAGATTTGGCATTGGTTCTTCTTAAGTTCTTATCTTTCCTCTTAAATTTGCAGAGCTCATAAATCTTGTGATTTTGAGGGCATTATGAAGATGGAACGAAGGCTAACTGGAAGAAATCCCACCCCCACTCCCACAACTGCCACCAACATTGCCAACACCAGGTTCTTACTTTCAATTATCGGTTCTCTGCAAAGGTTAGGCTTCCGTAGCTGGTTGAAGCTAAAAACTTTCAAGCCAAAGTCCTGCAAAATGAGAAAATGAGCCAGTATGAACCCTTCTCTAGAGCGTTATGCATTCCCAAACAGCATAGAATCATAGAGTTGGAAGAGACCACAAGGGCCATCCAGTCCAACCCCCTGCCAAGCAGGAAACACCATCAAAGCATTCCTGACAGATGGCTGTCAAGCCTCCGCTTAAAGACCTCCAAGGGAGGAGACTCCACCACACTCCTTGGCAGCAAATTCCACTGCCCAACAGCTCTCACTGTCAGGAAGTTTTTCCTAATGTTTAGGTGGCATTAAGGTTAAGGGGTGATATGATATCCATGTTCAAATACTGGGCTGGGTCACTGGATTGGACCAGTTATTCCTGCACTGCACGCAGAAATATGTTTCCTTACCCAGAGAGGTCACTGTCTTGTAAATCTCCTCCATGACCTCCCTGTTCAGAGCTCTTTGGCTTGGATCCAGCAGAGCACACTCCTCCTCCGTGAAACGGATGGCCACCTCCTCAAAGGTGACCAGAGCCTGGAAGAAGAATCATAGAATCCTAGAGTTGGAAGAGACCCCAAGGGCCATCCAGTCCAACCCCCTGCCAAGCAGGAAACACCATCAAAGCATTCCTGACAGATGGCTGTCAAGCCTCCGCTTAAAGACCTCCAAAGTAGGAGACTCCACCACACTCCTTGGCAGCAAATTCCACTGTCAAACAGCTCTCACTGTCAGGAAGTTCTTCCTAATGTTTAGGTGGAATCTTCTTTCTTGTAGTTTGAATCCATTGCCCCGTGTCCGATTCTCTGGAGCAGCAGAAAACAAACTTTCTCATTCCTCTAGATGACATCCTTTTATATATTTGAACATGGCTATCATATCACCCCTTAACCTTCTCTTCTCCAGGCTAAACATACCCAGCTCCATAAGCCGTTCCTCATAAGGCATTGTTTCCAGGCCTTTGACCATTTTGGTTCCCCTCTTCTGGACACGTTCCAGCTTGTCGGTATCCTTCTTGAACTGTGGTGCCCAGAACTGGACACAGTATTCCAGGTGAGGTCTGACCAGAGCGGAATACAGTGGTACTATTACTTCCCTTGATCTAGATGCTATACTCCTATTGATGCAGCCCATAATTGCATTGGTTTTTTGTTAGGGTTTGAAACCTGAAACGCTGGCAGATTAGCAAGGTCACATGATTTAGGTCGTTAAGTTGTTAAGCTGCTCAGTAAATACAGAGCGTTTGTTTTGTTTTGCCTCTTGGGCGTGGCGCAGTGAAAGCTCCGGAGGTGTTTCTGTTATCAGCCTGCAATAAACCTGTCTTAAGGAAGCTGAGCTCCCGTGTGTCATTACTTCGTTGCTGCACCAAGAACCCCACTGCTGGACTTGTTTAATGCTCTGCAAAGAGAAGTGTTGCTGGTCTGCGCAGCAGAAGCGTTTACTGGACCAGTACCTCTTAGGTTATGGACACCAGAACTTTTTTGTGGCTGTGTTGTGTGCAGAGACAGTGAAAGCAGCCTTCCTGTGAAAGAAGACTGGCTTGGTTGTAAATCCAGGAACCAAGAGGCTGTGAAAGTTGAAGGAGCTGCATAAGTGAAGATTTACAGCTTAATTAGCTGCAAAAGGCTAGCTTAACCTCGTGTGTGTGTTTTTTTTCCTACTAAAAACAGCAGACGGTGGAAGGTTGCTAGTGAAGAAACAGAGGGAAGTTTAAAGGCTTCAGAGAAGGCTCCTAGCATCTGAAAAGTGAGTAATTTAAATCTCAAAGGGGAAGAGAAGCAAGGGCACACGGAGGGAGTAGCAGCAGACTTCAAGAATGGCAGCAGAAAATTTTCAGGTTCCTTTTCCAAAGTTGAACTCCACTAATTACGTGCAGTGGTCTAAGAGGGCTCAAGTTTGGTTAGAAGCTAAAGAAGTGTGGACAGACTACGTCCAGAGGCGAAAGCCATTTGTGGCTGTTGCAGCAGATGCCACACCAGAGCAACAGGCTGCTGCACATGTTCAGAATAGAGAACATGATAAAATAGATACCAAAGCTAGATGTATGTTGATGGTATCGATAGAGGACTCTCAATTACCCCATGTTGAAGACCTACAGTCTGCATTTGAAATTTGGGATGCCCTTAGGCGTATTCACCATAGAACCACGCCCGGAGAGAAGGTGAATATTATATGTGCTTTGTATGGGTTAAAATTGAAGCCGGGAAACAGTGTGGTTGAGCACATGTCACAAATGACTGAATACTTTAACCGGTTGTCGTCTTTAGGTGTGAATTTTCCTGAAAATATTAAAGTTTATACTCTGCTTAGCAGCCTGCATGCAGGGTTTGAAAACTTAGTACTAACTTTACAAGTTTTGCCAGAGGACCAGCTGAATGTGAATTATGTGACTGGTAGATTGTGTGAGCAAGAGTATCAACATCATCGAAAGCATACTGATAATCCAAGTGTTGGGTGTTCAGATAATTCCCAACGTGGGGGAACTGGCAAGCAGAGCTGTAAGGAAGCTTCACAAGTGTCTGCTATGACCAGCAAGTCATGTTTTCAATGTGGCAGCAGGTTTCATCTAATAGCAAAGTGTCCAGAAAAGCAACAGGAATTTCAACAGACAAAAGCCAATTTTAGGAGCTACCGGGGAAGACGACGTGAGAACTACAAGAACCAATGACCCAGAGGGGGAGGAGGTACTGATAAGGGACTATCTGCAATGGCAGCGCAACAAAGCCCTAAAAGAAATCTACAAACCTTGAAATGGATTATTGATAGTGGAGCAAGTCACAGTTTAGTTCCGGCAACATCTTGTGGCAGCCTGATGAACTGCAAGACCTTACCAGTTGCAAAAACTGTGACTATAGCAGACAATAGTAAACGAGAAATGAACCTTAAAGGCACAATTTATGTTAATTGTTTGCAAACTAATCTTCCTGTTTTTGTTCTTCCAGGAATGAAGAATGGACTTTTGAGTGTGTCGTGCCTGGAAAAAAGTGGTTTTAAGGTTGAGTTTGAAAATGATGTGTGCACCATTTCAGAACAGGGGAGGGAGCTGGTTAAAATTCCCTGTGAAGATGGGCTTTTTGTTTTGGATGAAGAGCAGTTAGCAGCAGGCAGGTGTTCAACAGGTGAAGCACAAGCTAAGTGTGTAAATAAGGCTCCTCATACAGGTTGTGCACATCTACTACACAGAAGGTTAGCTCATGTATGCTTTAAGTATGTAAGAAAGAAGCCAGATTTAGCTGAGGGGTGTAACATTAAACCCTTTTCGAATTTTTTGGATTGTTGTGCTTGTAAGCAGGCTAAGGTTAAGACATGTAACTACCCTAGATCTGATAGAGTAAGCAAGAAACCCTTTGAACTTGTACACACAGATGTGTGTGGACCAATGCCAATCAAATCGCTTGGAGGTGCGAGATTTATACAAATTCTGGTGGATGATTTTTCGAGGGCTAGTTGGGTTTTCTTTCTGAAAGAAAAATCACAAGCAGCTTCAATTCTAATGGATTGGATTGAAGAAGTAGAGTGTAAATTTGACACTAGGGTACGTAAAATACAATCAGATCGTGGTGGGGAGTTTGTAAACCACAAGCTAGAGACATGGTTAAAAAGGAAAGGTATAGTTCATAGGCTTACCAATCCTTATTCACCCCAGGAGAACGCAGTTGCGGAAAGAAAATTCCGAACATTACAAGAAGCCATTGCTGCTTTATTGTTTGATTCTGGACTTCGACAGCGTTTTGGGGCTGAGGCTGCACTGTATGCAAATTATACTTTTAACAGAGTGTATAACGTCACAGTAGGCAACACTCCTTACTTCATGTTATTTGGGAAAAAACCAAAAATTGATCATCTAAGAGTTTTTGGATGTCGTGCTTATGTACTGGTGCCTAGGGCACAACGTAAGAAAGGTAATCCTAGATCTAAAGAAATGTTTTTCTGTGGTTATCAAACAAACACAAAAGGTTGGAGATTTGTGAATGTGGAAGGCAATCAAACGAAAGTCACAATCAGCAGAAGTGCTGAATTTTGTGAACAGGATGGTTGGAATAGAATACATGGAAATCCTGCCATATTATTTGATGTGGTGAACAGTAACGATCAAACACAGGCCCCAGGGAAGTTATTAGTTCCAGAACAGGCTGAGGAATTTGAGTCTGAGGACGAGGGTGAAAAACCGTCTAGTTCACACAAGTCTGTAAAGTCAGAATCATCTAGCTCTGAAAGTTCACCTGTACAGCAAGGGAGACGTATAAAATCAGAATCAGAAAGTTCCTCAACTACTAGTGACAAACAAGTGACGACAGGTGATTCTGAGTCAGAGGGGGCAACTGAAGGAACATCGCAGGAGCTGTTAAGACGCTCCAAGCGTACCACCAAAGGAAAACCTCCTGAGAGGTATCAAGCTATTAGTGTTTGGGCAGGGTTGGCGAATTCCGAACCCGAAAGTTTTGAGGAGGTTGAGCAATTACCCCAGGAAGAGGCCAGTAGGTGGCGTGAGGCCATGAAAAAAGAATTAAATTCTATGAAGGAACTTGGTGTGTTTTCCATCGCCAAACTGCCAGAAGGTACCAAGGCAGTAAGTTGCCGATGGGTGTATAGAATAAAGACAACAGCAATGGGGAAACCAGAGTACAAAGCAAGGCTTGTAGCTCGAGGTTTTACCCAAAGAAAGGGGTTACATTACACCGAAGTTTATGCACCCACTTCAAGGAGTGAAACCCTGAGAGCACTATTAGTGGTTGCTGCTCAGAAAGGATTAAAAGTGAGTCAATTTGATGTCTCAACTGCTTATCTTCATTCAGACCTGGCTGAAGAGCTATATATGGAGCTACTGCCAGGTTTGAAAGACAATAAATTAAATCAGGTATGGAGACTACATAAATCCATTTATGGACTCAGGCAATCTGCTCATAATTGGAATGAGTGTCTGAATGACGTTTTGGTAGGCATTGGTTTTAGCAGAAGCAAGACTGACAATTGCTTATATTTCTGAGGTTCAGGAGACGCTCGCGAATCTTTGCTTGTTTATGTAGATGATCTGATTTATACTTCAAAGATGCAAGAACAAGTAAAAAAAATGGCCAAAGAGTTAAATAAACACTTCAAAATATTTGTCAAACAGTGAGAGCAGGAATTGTTAAATTAAATTACTGTCCTAGTCATGAAAATCAAGCTGATGGTTTTACAAAACCACTTGGGTTTCAGCGTCATGAAAATTTTTGTGAAGAAATGGGTCTGAAGTAATCCTGTTTGCCAGCGAGAGGGGGTGTTAGGGTTTGAAACCAGAAACGCTGGCAGATTAGCAAGGTCACATGATTTAGCTCGTTAAGTTGTTAAGCTGCTCAGTAAATACAGAGCGTTTGTTTCGTTTTGCCTCTTGGGCGTGGCACAGTGAAAGCTCCGGAAGTGTTTCTGTTATCAGCCTACAATAAACCTGTCTTTAGGAAGCTGAGCTCCCGTGTGTCATTACTTCATTGCTACCCCAAGAACCCCGCTGCTGGACTTGTTTAATGCTCTGTAAAGAGAAGTGTTGCTGGTCTGCGCAGCAGAAGCATTTACTGGACCAGTACCTCTTATTTTTTAGCTGCTGAGTCACACTGTTGACTCATGTCAAGTTTATGGTCTACCAAGACTCCTAGATCCTTTTCACATGTACTGCTCTCAAGCCAGGTGTCACCCATCCTGTATTTGTGCCTTTCATTTTTTTTGCCGGAGTGTAGTACTTTACATTTTTCCCTGTTAAAATTCATCTTGTTTGCTTTGGCCCAGTTCTCTAATCTGTTACGGTCATTTTGAAGTGTGATCCTGTCCTCTGGAGTATTAGCCACCCCTCCCAATTTGATGTCATCTGCAGATTTGATCAGGATGTCTGATCAGCATTTGTGTCTCTGTTCCCGAATACTTGACTAGGAGAACCTCTATCTAGTCTGGATTAACCCTTCAGGAGCTGAACATCCTCCTAAGTCTTCCCACTGCTGGGTGGTCTGGAAGGATACAGGGGGATAGAGAAACATTCTTCTCCCTCTCTCATAGAATCAAAGAATTGTAGATTCGTAAGGGATCCGAAGGGTCATCAAGTGGCCATCCAACCGTCTGCAACACAGGAATCTCAGCTCAAGCATCCAGGACAGGTGGCCATCCAAACTTTGCTTTAAAACCTCCAAGGAAGAAGAGTCCACCACCTCTCATGGGAGTCGGTTCCACTGCCATACAGCTCTTACTGTCAGAAAGTTCTTCCTAATGATTAGTCGGAATCTCCCTTCTTGTAACTTGGAGCCATTGGTCCAGCCCCTACCCTCCAGAGCAGGAGAAGACAAGCTCGCTCCCTCTTTCATGTGACAGCCCTTGAAATATTTGAAGGGCTCCTCAGCCTCTTTTCCAGGCTAAACAGGCCCAGCTCCTTCAACCATTCCTCATAAGGCTTGGTTTCCAGACCTTGAAATATATAAAATAAAAAAATAAAAAAAAACGTCCAGTAGCACCTTAAAAAGGTAAAGGGGACCCAGACCATTAGGTCCAGTCATGTCCGACTCTGGGGTTGCCGCGCTCATCTCGCTCTATAGGCCAAGGGAGCCAGCATTTGTCCACAGACAGCTTCCGGGTCATGTGGCCAGCATGGCTTCTGGCGAACCAGAGCAGTGCACGGAAACGCCGTTTACCTTCCCACCGGAGCGGTACCTGTTTATCTACTTGCACTTTGACGTGCTTTCGAACTGCTAGGTGGGCAGGAGCTGGGACTGAGCAACGGGAGCTCACCCCGTCACAGGGATTCGAACCGCCAACCTTCTGATCGGCAAGCCCTAGGCTCTGTGGTTTAACTCAGAGCGCCACCTGGGTCCAACTAAGTTTGTTCTTGGTATAAGCTTTCGTGTGCATGCATACTTCTTCAGATACACTGAAACAGAAGTCACCAGACCCTTATATATAGTGGGAGATGGATGATTGACTCAATGGGTTTGGGAAACCTGTTGTTTATTTCATATTGGATGTGAGGGCGATCTGGCTGTGACATCTGTCACCCCATTGATTGCCAGGGTATATTTCGACTGCGTCAGACCAACACGGCTACCTACCTGTTTCCAGACCCTTGATCATCGTGGTTGCCCTCCTCTGTACACGTTCCAGCTTTTTGACATCTTAAATTGTGGTGTCCAGAACTGGACGCAGTACTCTCATGACATTAGAACTCATGGGCATCCAGTGAAACTGAATGTTGAAAGATTCAGGACGGATTCAAAAAGTAGTTATTCACATGGTGCCTAGTTCAACTGTAGGGATGCGGGTGGCGCTGTGGTCTAAAGCACTGAGCCTCTTGGGCTTGCCGATCAGAAGGTCGGCGATTTGAATCCCTGTGAAGGATTGAGCTCTTGTTGCTCAGTCCCAGCTCCTGCCAACCTAGCAGTTTGAAAGCACGCCAGTGCAAGCAGATACCGTGTTTCTCCTAAAATAAGACACCGTCTTATATTTTTTTTCGCTCAACAAAACACAGTATGGCTTATTTTCAGGGGATGTCTTATTTTAACCGCGTCGCATCAGTACGCTGCATAGCCACGCCTCTCCAGGCTGTTTTAATGGGAGGTGTTGCATCACTATGGCTTATTTTCGGGGTATGGCTTATTTTCGGGGAACGGCTTATATTTCGCAAATGCATAGAAATCCTGCTATGGCTTATTTTATGGCTATGTCTTATTTTAGGAGAAACAGGGTAAATAGGTACTGCTGCAGCAGGAAGGTAAATGGTGTTTCCGTGTGCTCTGGCCTCCATCTCATTGTACCAGAAGCGGTTCAGTCATGCTGGCCACATGACCTGGAAAGCTGTCTGTGGACAAACGTCGTCTCCCTTGTCCTGAAAGCGAGATGAGCGCCGCAACCCCATAGTCACCTTTGACTGGACTTAACCGTCCGGTGAGGAGTAATTAAAGAACCTTCTAATGAGGGTAAAAGAGGAGAGCGCAAAATATGGTCTGAAGCTCAACATCAAAAAAACTAAGGTCATGGCCACTGGTCCCATCACCTCCTGGCAAATAGAAGGGGAAGAAATAGAGGCAGTAAGAGATTTTACTTTCTTGGGCTCCATGATCACTGCAGATGGTGACAGCAGTCATGAAATCAAAAGACGCCTGCTTCTTGGGAGGAAAGCAATGACATCTAAAAAAGCAGAGACATCACCTTGCCGACAAAGGTCCGTATAGTTAAAGCTATGGTTTTCCCAGTAGTGATGTATGGAAGTGAGAGCTGGACCATAAAGAAAGCTGATCGCTAAACAATTGATGCTTTTGAATTATGGTGCTGGAGGAGACTCTTGAGAGTGCCATGGACTGCAAGAAGATCAAACTTATCCAACCTTAAAGAAATCAGCCCTGCGTGCTCACTAGAAGGACAGATCCTGAAGTTGAGGCTCTAGTACTTTGGCCACCTCATGAGAAGAGAAGACTCCCTGGAAAAGACCCTGATGTTGGGAAAGATGGAGAGCACAAGGAGAAGGGGACGACAGAGGATGAGATGGTTGGACAGTGTTCTCGAAGCAACTAGCATGAGTTTAGCCAAACTGCGGGAGGCAGTGAAGGATAGGCGTGCCTGGCGTGCTCTGGTCCATGGGGTCACGAAGAGTCGGACACGACTGAACGACTGAACAACAACAACAACCATCCAGGGGTCCTTTATCTTTACCTTTTACCTAGTTCAACTTTGAAACTCGCTTCCACAGGAGGGAACGATGGCCGCCAACGTGGATGGCTCAGAGGATCAGACAAATTAGGGGGAAAGGCTATCGGTGCCTATGAGCCATGATGGTGATGCTTTGCCTCCACAGTTGGAGGCAGTGATGCTTCTGAATACCAGTTACTGGAAACCAGAGGGGGGGAAGGGCTCTTGTGCTCGGAGCAATGTGAGAACACAACACTGGACTAAATGCACTGGCCTGATCCAGCAGACTCTTCTTTATGTGCTTGCATTAGGTTACATAATTTTTCCGCAGAGGACAATAGTTTTTGGTGGAAAATAAACTGCAGGAGAATGGATCTAGTTACAGGTAGGTAGCAGTGTTGGTCTGCCGTAGTCGAAACAAACAAACAAACAAAAAATCCTTCCAGTAGCACCTTAGAGACCAACTAAGTTTGTTCTTGGTATGAGCTTTCGTGTGCATGCACACTTCTTCAGATACACTGAAACAGAAGTCACCAGACCCTTATATATAGCGAGAGGGTGGGGAGGGGTATTACTCAGAAGGGTGGTGGGAATGGGTGATTGGCTGATAGGTGTGGTAAACCTGTTGATGACTGTAAACAACTGCAGTTGGTCTTATAGGAAAAAGCAAGGGTTGAGATGGCTAAAAATAGCTTTTTCATGTACAATGAGATAAGAATTCAATGTCTCTATTCAGACCAAGTCCCACCATGCCTTTAAGTTTGGTAATAAGTTGCAATTCAGCAACTTCTCTTTCCAGTCTATTTCTGAAATTCCTTTGTAATAAGACAGCTACTTTGAGATGTTGTATAGAATGTCCTGGGTGACTGAAGTGTTCTCCTACTGGTTTCTCTGTCTTGAGATTCCAGATTTATGCTCATTTATCCTTTGGCGTAGTGTTTGGCCTGTTTGTCCAATATAGAGAGCTGAAGGGCACTGTTGGCATTTGATTGCATACACAATGTTGGAAGATGAGCAACTAAATAGTCCCGAGATGGTATGTTTGATGTTGTTGGGGCCAGTAATGGTGTTGTCCGGGTGTATGTGGCAGCAAAGTTGGCATCTGGGTTTATTGCAGGCTCTGGTACCAGTTTCCATGGAATCACTGCTGCATGCGACATATGCGGGGTGGAATGCAACATGATGCTTCCTTACAGCCCTAGATTTTGGGTGGCTGAGCTGCCACTGTCACATGGTGGGTCCCTACAATGTGCCCTCCTTTTCCTGGCAGACATTTCACTCCCCCAAAAAATCATAGAGTTGGAGGGGACCACAAGGATCACCTACCCCAAACTCCTGCAATGCAAGACTCTTTCACCCACATGGGGCTCAAACCCATGGCCCTGTGATTAAGAGTCTCATGCCAATGCAGTGGGTCCTTTGGCACTCACCTTGAAAATGTCATAGACGTCAGCTTCATTCCAATGAAAAGGATCAGGTCTGTAGCTGATGTCTCCCACAACAATATTTTTCCCAACCGCACATGGACCATCTCTCGGTTTTTCCAGGTTGTGCTGCCCGTAGACGTAACCTCGGAGGTTCTTCACGGGGAGCAGATCATAAACCTGACCACAAAAGCAGCCACAATTAAGCATGTCCTAAAATGCCCCTGCTATTTTTTATTATACACACACACACAGTAATAATCATAAATAAATAAGAATAAAAATGTGCACCCCAGCACTGAGGCCATTCCATTGTTACTATCCAACCACCCGCAGTTTCAACACCTCTTGCAAAGTTGAAATAAAAATAAATAAATTGTTCAGTAGCACCTTAGAGACCAACTAACTTTGTTCTGGTATAAGCTTTCGTATGCATACACACTTCTTCAGATACACTGAAGCAGAAGTAACCATACCCTTATATATAGTAGGAGGGTGGGGTGGGGTATTTCTCAGAAGGGTAGTAGGAGATGGGTGACTGGCTCAATGGGTATGGTAAACCTGTTGACAACTGTTAACAGCACCAATCCAACACCTGTGTGGTGTAGTGGTTAAGAGCGGTAGACTCATAATCTGGGGAACTGGGTTCGCGTCTCCGCTCCTCCACATGCAGCTGCTGGGTGACCTTGGGCTAGTCACACTTCTCTGACGTCTCTCAGCCCCACTCACCTCACAGAGTGTTTCTTGTGGGGGAGGAAGGGAAAGGAGATTGTTAGCCGCTTTGAGACTCCCTTCGGGTAGTGATAAAAGCGGGATATCAAATCCAAACTCCTCCTCTTCTTCTTCTAGGGGTGAAGTCATCAGCAGACCTCTCTGCTATTGCTTCCAGGGGATTGCAGACTCCATTACAGAGGCCACACATTCATAGAATCACCTTCTTAGGAAGGGACCGGGGCGTAGGGACGGAAATTTAGGTACTCTGTATAGTGCAATTGCATATCAAGTCATTTCTATTATATAATTCTATTTGTTGTGTATTGATTCAAGGGTTATCATATCTGATTACTATTGTCTGTATTCACATTATGGGAAAGTAACTGCTTTCCAGAAGGAACAGTTACTATTGGTTCATTCAAGTTGCTGCATTTGGATCCTCAGTCTTATTGGTTCCCACCAAAAGGCAGCTTTGTGATTGCTTGAGATTGTTCCCTCCAAAATGTATCGTCTACTGTCCCTATAAATGTATCTCCCTCTCCTCAGTTCCCCAGTCTTGTTTGTCTGAATAAAGAGTGTTACATAAAGAAGCTGTCTCCTGCCTGTTATGTCAGAGATGAAATCACTTGCTGAATCACGATCCCCATGTTACAACAGCATGCGCACAGAGCGACGCTTCCACCCGGGTGGCTCAGGTAACGCAGTGGGGGTTTTTTTGCCACTGCGCTCCCTGAGTGGAGCCGGCCCCGGGGCATGGAGAGGGGCGGGCCAGTGAGCGGGATGACACCCTTCCTCGTTGGCCCGCCCCTCTCCATTTCCCGCCACCACAGGGAGCGCAGTGGCGAAAAAAGCCGCAGTGGCGAAAAAAGCCACTGAAAGGGGGAAAGCCCCCTCTTTCAGCGGCTTTTTTTCACTGCTGGCTGTAGGCGGGGATTGCGGGGGGCGGAAGGGAGCCCAATGGATCATCTGGTCAGACCCCCTGCAATGTGCAAATCTCAACTACATCATACAAGGCATCCAACCTCTGCTTAAAAACCTCCAACGAAAGGGAGTCCACCACCTTCCAAGTTAGTCCGTCCTACTCTAGAACAGCTCTGACCACCAGAAAGTTATTCCCAATATTTGGTTGGAATATCCTTTCTTGTAATTTGGAGCCATTGACTCGGGTCCCGCCCTCCGCAGCAGCAGAAAACAAGCTTGCCCTATCTTCAGCCTCACCCCTCAGTCTTCCCTTTCCCCAGGCTAAACATACTGGTACTCAACTATGCCTCGCGAGACTTGGTTTCCAGGACACAGTTTGGACAGAAAGGAACGGGTCCATTCAACACTTTGCCAAACTTTTTCAAAAGTGGATACAGAAGTCCTATGCATCCCCGGTCCTCAGTTTATCAGTCCGGCATATAACTGGGATGAAACTTAGTTTTTTTTTAAATTGTTGCATGCACCCCAGTCTCTGAAAAACGAGAGGCTCCAGAGGTTCTAGTGATTATCCAGAGTTTGGCTTCCTTGGCAAAGGAAGTGTTTTTGGAGATATATGGTCTTGCCCCTGCGATTGAGGGGGCCAGGGCCATGCGACGTCAGCACACTGGGCCATAGCTGTCAACTTTTCCCTTTTTAAGAGGAAAACTCCCTTATTCCGAATAGGATTCCTCGCAAGAAAAGGGGAAAGTTGACAGCTCTGCGCTGGGCATACATGCCACCTGGCTCGTGTACATGACATCAGCACACCCCACGGCAGGGGAGCGCAAAAGTGGCTCTAGGAATGTGACACCTGAAGACAGCTTCAGAAGCAGATTTGACTCACAGTCTTAGGGGATATCTGAGCTTCAGGCTTCAAGAGAAAGACACTCTTATCCACAGCATGGACAGCACAAAGGGAGCCTTTGGAGGCAGCAAGATGGACGTGAGTTTTGCTGGCAGGGAGGCCTTCAGCATCAGAGAACCGCAGATTCACCTGGAGGCATAAAGGACATTTGAACAAAAATTGTGAAAACAGGTTATTTATTGGGGCGGAGTGATTTTTGAAGCTGTTGTTAAAGTTGCAAAACAGCGAAGCACGGGGCGGAGCAATGGATACCCTATTTTACGCTCCATGAGACACACTTTTTTCCTCCTAAAAAGGAAGGGGAAATCCCTGTGCGCCTTATGGAGCGAAGGCTTTGCTCCCACTGCCTCCCCCCATCCCCCGCAGCGTTCGGCGGGAGGTGGGGGGAGGCAGCTGCGATGCCTGCTTTTGGGATCGGTGGGCGGCAGGGAGGTTGGTGGAGGATTTCCTCCAGCACCCCATGCGCTGCCCGCCGATCCCAAAAGCAGGATTTTGGGATCAGTGCAAGGCACGGGGTGGTGGAGGAAACAGCGGGGATGCTGCAGCTTTTTCCACCACCCTGCGCCCCTTTGCCAAAAGCAGGCTCATCCCCTCTTGCTTTAAAGGGACATGGGGAGGAGGGGAGAAACCGTTCTCCCCTCGTCCCCATGTCCCTTTAAGGAAGCGGGGAGAGCCACTGTGAAGGGAGAAGGGGCTCCCCCTCCATCGCTCCCCTCCCTGTTTTTTAGAGGAGGAAAACCAGGAAAATATTTTTTTCTGACTTTCCCCCTTTAAAGTGCATCTTGTGGTCCGGAGCGCCTTATGGACCGAAAAATACGGTAATTTCTGAAACAACAAAGGGATATCAACCCCGCCCCCCAAAAATTGTTCCTTGATAATTTGTCACCTCCTCCATTATGGAAACCGGGGCAGCCCTCCCCCCACCCCCTTGCTATGCCCCTGGTCCCCACAACCATACCTTGTTTGCGAAGCAGTTCTCCACGGTGACATCTGCCGAATGAGCCACTACTTCTTTACTGGGCAAAACCGTGTAGAGAAGCAAACGAGCCAACGGAGCAATGTCCATGTTAACAGCGAGGTCCAGAGAAAACACCCCTTTGGCTGGTAGATAACGAAATGTTAGTGTAAGTCTAAAAATAGACCTGAAATGATCCTTGCATGGTTTTGCCCCTAACAACAAATCTGCCCCTAGCAACAAGTTTTCTGCTAGCAACAGGTCTTCCCCAGCAACAAGCAGGGTTTCCGTAGCTACAGACTTCTTTATAAGACAGGCTCTGAAGGAGGAGGTGTGGTTGCTACTCTGCTCAGATGGCTGCAGAGCAGGGAGGAGGAATGATTCTCTCTACATATACAGGTAGGTAGCCGTGTTGGTCTGCCATAGTCAAAATAAAATAAAATAAAATAAAAATCCTTCCAGTAGCACCTTAGAGACCAACTAAGTTTGTTCTTGGAATGAGCTTTCGTGTGTATCTGAAGAAGTGTGCATGGACACGAAAGCTCATACCAAGAACAAACTTAGTTGGTCTCTAAGGTGCTACTGGAAGGAATTCTCTGTACATAGTTTTACTTTATTTTCCTTAGGCCAGCAGTTGTATAAGTTGTAAACGTTAATTCTTCCATCGATACTTTAAGCAGAACTGGAATGGGTGAGGTGTTTATTCCCACAGATGAGCTGAACTGGGAGACTTTCTGGGTGACGCTGCTGACTGAAAAGGGAACCCCAAACGATTGGCATAGCGCACTGACACAAAATTTCCAAGGGGGAAGAGAGGGAGGAGGAGAAAGATTACAATTCATGAGTATAAAATGATATTGTCCATGAATATAAATTTGAGGAAACTCTGAAGCATGTCATGCAAGAACCACAAGGGCACATGGCAGCATATGTGGTGGCATTGTACTAAGGTGTGGGTTTTCGTTATCACCTGGGTTTATAATTTTTTTTGGAAAGGTCACTAAGAATGAAGGGAGGAAATTGGAATAGGGTGCCACTTACCGGTACCTTCTCTGTGCTCCACAGGCAGAATATGGGTCCCTGATCGGACAATGTTCCCCTTAGACATCACCTGCATGGAAGGCAGAAAAGTCCTGATAAAAGCAGAAGATCACAACAGCCTGCTGGGTCCGGCCAATGGCCCATCTAGCTCAGCATCCTGCCTACAAGCTGGATGAGGATGGAGGACGGAGGCAAACATCTGTTTACACTGATATGCCAGCAGTTCTTACATACAGGGAGCCGGTGGCTTCCAGAAACAACCTCTCTCCTGGTAGTACAACATGAATTGCCATTACAGCGGTACCTCGGGTTACGATCTTAATTCGTTCCGGAGGTCCGTTCTTAACCTGAAACCGTTCTTAACCTGAGGTACCACTTTAGCTAATGGGGCCTCAAGCTGCTGCTGCCGCCGCACGATTTCTGTTCTCATCCTGAGGCAAAGTTCTTAACCCGAGGTACTACTTCCAGGTTAGCGGAGTTTGTAACCCGAAGTGTTTGTAACCCGAGGTGTTTGTAACCTGAGGTACCACTGCATGCTTGAGCCTATCTTTGCAATTAGAAATCAAACATAGTCGGCAGCTGAAAATGGATTTGAATGAGCACTATTTAAAGTCCTTTCCTTAAAAAAAAAAAACCAGTCAGTTCGCAAAGGCCTGTCGGAATAAAACAGCAGGCAGACGGACAACGAGGGAGCCAGTCTAACTTCTCTATGAAAGGAGTAATAATAATAATAATGGTTCCAGTTACAGGTGGGTAGCCGTGTTGGTCTGCCATAGTCAAAACAAAATCGAAAATTCTTTCTAGTAGCACCTTAGAGACCAACTGAGTTAGTTGCTGGTCCCAACAACATCAAACACACCATCTCAGGACTATTTAATTGCTCATCTTCCAACATTGTGTATGCAATCAAATGCCAACAGTGCCCTTCAGCTCTCTATATTGGACAAACAGGCCAAACCCTACGCCAAAGGATAAATGGACATAAATCTGATATCAGGAATCACAAGACAGAGAAACCAGTAGGAGAACACTTCAATCTCCCAGGACATTCTATAAAAGATCTCAAAGTAGCTGTTTTAATACAAAGAAATTTCAGAAATAGACTGGAAAGAGAAGTGGCTGAATTGCAACTAATCACCAAACTTAAAACCATGGAGAAACCTGGTTTGAACAAAGACATTGGATTCTTATCTCATTATACATAACAAGCCATCTTTAGCCATCTCACCCCTTCCCTGCAAGACTAATTGCAGCCGTTTAGAGTCGTCAACAGGTTTTCCACACTTATCAGCCTATCACCCATTCCCACCACCCTTCTGAGTAATACCCCTCCCCACTCCCCCACTATATTTAAGGATCTGGTGACTTCTGTTTCAGTGTATCTGAAGAAGTGTGCATGCACACGAAAGCTCATACCAGCAACTAACTCAGTTGGTCTCTAAGGTGCTACTAGAAAGAATTTTCGATTTTGTTTTGAATAATAATAATAATAATAATAATAATAATAATTTGTTTGTTTGTCTGTTTGTTTGTTTGTTTATACATTTCCCCAGCCACTGTGGGCGACTTCCAATAGAATATTAAAAATAGGATAAAACATCAAACATTAAAAACTTCCCTAAACCGGGCAGCCACTGAGAAGGCCCACTCCCAAGTCCCTGCCAAAGAAAGGCCACTCTGTCTAGGCTTACCAAATAGTAAAAGACGACCTCCGGCTCTTTTACGACAGTTGAATTCAGAATATAATGGACCCGGAGCGTCTGAGTCTGACCACAGCTTAAGGGCCCAAGAACACGCTCAATGTGGACGTAGCTTTGGCTTGGTGAGTAAAAACGCCACGCTGAATGAAATGCACCCTGGTGATGGGAATTGATCCAGCCCCGTTCACATGCAGAGTTTGGTTTATAAGTTGCCTGGCAAACAGAAAGAAAGAGAGGAAAATGGCAGGTGCTCAGGGACTGGAGAAAATAAATCCTTGTTGTTCCTGTATTAGGGAATCATCGGTGCCTTGGTGAGTGTGATATCAACTTTGTGATATTACACCAGTTCGAGACTCATCTCAGACCTATTTGCATGCCCAGCAACCAACACACACCATTAGGAGAAAATAAGAGTCAAACGTATCAACCCAACAGCCATTTCTGCTATCACTTACACAGTCCCAGCCCTTGGGGATATTTTTCTAGTCCCAATACGTTTCCTGGAGGCGTATTCTGGTTTCAGAAATGGAAAGAGCAAGAATGAAATTAACGGGAAATGGCAAATCCAGAAAAGGTGATGAAGGAGAAAGAGAAAAGAGAAAAGCAGGAGCCACAGGAAAATGAAACTCAAAGCATTTTTTAAAAAATTCAACCTCCAGTTGATATTGGAGAGGTTAGATGGCCGTCTGTCATGAATGCTTTAGCTGAGATTCCTGCATTGCAGGGAGTTGATCTAGATGACCCTTGGGACCCTTCCAACTTTAAGACATGATTCTATGATATTCCCGTGTGTCGTGCTTGCAGAGTATAAAGCTGCCTTATTAAGTTCTCAATCCCCTTGAACACTCACCTGGATCTTGAGTTCAGGACCTGTGAAGTTATCAGTGTCTATGGAAAACTGGGCTCGTCCCTGGTCATCAGTTGTGTAGTTGGTGGTGGTTCCAGTTAGATGTACCCTAATCTGAATTGTTTCATTGGCAATTGGCACTTTGGCAGCATCCATAAGCTTCACCTAGCAGGGCAAAAGCAATACGTATAGCAGTTTGGTATAACAATAATTAATTAATAATAATAATAATAATAATAATAATAATAATAATAATAATTTTATTTATACCCCACCCTCCCTGGCCAGGGCCGGGCTCAGGGCAGCTAATACAAAATATGAATTACAATAAAACGTAATAGAAAAATAGAAAATCCTCATTTTAGTAGTAAGCCCATATGAATTGGGAGGGAGATCAGTGGCGGAGCTAGTTGCTCCGGCACCCAGAGTGGTGTGAACCTGGGGGGCGGGGCTAGCCGCCCGCAAGGGTGAGGCGAACATCCCAAGGGGTGGGGCAAGCATCCCAGGGGGGCGAGGTGAGCGTCCCAGGGGTGTGCCACCTGCGATGAGCATTCCAGGAGGTGTGCTGTGCTGCCGCCCGCGCTGAGCGCCCCGGGGAGTGTGCCACCTGGGGGCGCACTGCCCACGGCAAGCATCCCGGGGGGCGCACAGCAATGTCACACACACCCCTCGGGAATGACACCCGGGGCGGGCTGCACCCACCGCACCCACCTTGCTCCGCCTCTGAGGGAGATGACTATCTGTAGGGGCAGTTCCATGGGCGTACCCAGCAAGGGGCAGGGGGGGCAGCTGCCCCCCCCCCCGAAGCAAAAAAAAAATAATGGTTATAAAGTGATGAAACGAAATGAAACAAAATTAGGTAGGGCGATGGCGAATAATCAGTTGTTTACCACACTGAAATGGTGTAAAAACCGAGAAGTATCTAGAGCCACCTAGCGACTGGTAGAGGAATCTATGTCAGCCAGCCAGTGGGATTCAAGGGAGGGAGAGTCCTCTAGCGGGCTCTAGCAGAGAGAAGAGGGAATCTTCTAGAGGGGTCTAGTGAGTTCCGTGTCACTATATAAACTGAGCCGCCCGCCGCTAGTTGATCAGTATTTTAAGTGCTTTCCTGTCCACCACGGCTACTGTCGAACGATCTTTCTATACTTTTCAAAGGGTAAAGACCTGGCTCAGAAGTACAATGGGAGAGGACAGACTGACTGGGTTGTGTTTGATGAGCGTCCATCGGAAATCCTTCAAGGAAAATCAAGACCGGATTGAAATGAAAGTTTGAACAAGTTTTCTTCAAACCCAAGAAAAATGATATTAATATAAGACATGTAACTAGAATAAAAATTAAAAATAAAATTCAAGCAAATAATTGTAATAACTACTGTAATAAAGCACTGCTATAATTATATATAATTTTCTTAAAATGTTGGTTTCATTCGCCTTTTCCGTGCCAAAATGTTACAACCTGAACGACCATGGCTTGCCCCCCGCCCCCTCCCCAGTTTTGATCCTGGGTACGCCCCTGGGCTGTTCCATAAGTCCAGGTGGGTGCGGATGCAGATGAAGGTTGAGGACACACAAATAGCATCAGGATCCCAGAGGTGGCATCTCAGGGGTCAGGACTGGAGATGAGGGGTGGGGGCTGAATTGCTAACCACCCTGGCCCACCCTCCTGTTCCAGTGCGTACGGGGAACAAACATTCAGCTGTGGGGTCGTGCACAGTGGGGATCTCTCAGCCTGCTGCCTTACCTGCCCAGTAAAGGGGATCCCAGACTTGTAGTGAGAGTCCACCTTCTCAAAGGTGATTGTGCTGAGAGTCGTAATGATCCTGATGGAAGCCTCGCCTGTCAATTCCACCCCTGCCAAATAGTCAAAGAGAGGTAGGTACATATAAGCACACATGATGGGACTGCTCAAAGGTGGCGGAATTGTGGAATAATGCATTTGCTGAGTTCTCTTTGGTAAACAAACAAACAAACAAACTGTTACTCTATCTTTCCACCTGGCAATTTTGAACCAATATGGAAACAGAATGGGATTTGAAAAGTAAATAACTTATTTCTCATCTCTTAAGAGCAGCTCAGGGCTGTATTGCCAAATTCTAGAATATCCTTAATCTTAATATTTTGGATTGCTGGCATTCAGGGGTTTCACAAATTGCCCTTCTTGAAAAAGTACCCAAAGGGCAGAGCTTGAATGAATAATTTCTTTCTGAATTTCTTTTCAACATGTGGCATGATTTTCTTATGCAAAATATTGAGGCACATGGTCAGTGGCGTTTGCATGTGCAAATGTCTGGTCTATGTGGAACCTTTATTCTCAATAATGATGGAACTCACAGGTGGAGAATACTTTTATTTTTATCAATCTTTATTGTTTGTAAAGGGTATCCGTATATGAGATTAAACTTTGTTATCTGTCAGGGAACTGTCCCCGACTCAGCGCAGGGTGGTGGAAGGGCTCTCGGGATGCTACAGAGAGCCCTGGCCCCACCTGACCAGCAGCACCTCCTCTTCCAGCGGAGGCAGCGGCGATGTCTCCAGTGGGGAGGGGCAGGCAGCACCGGGTCTGGAGAGCAGAGGCTCTGGGGGTGTTGGAGAGACCCCGCACCTCCCTTGCTCAGTGGGCGGGCAGGGAGACACGCCAGTTCCGGTGCCCCAAGTGCACAGGGGGATGAAACGCCGGGAGGGCAGGCAGAGATATGGAATACCGAAACTCTTATGTTGGGGTCACAGCCGGAAGGGGCCACTCCCAGATTCTGCGAGTGACTGATACAGACATGAACTTGTAGCTCTGCACTGTAAATAGCATGCACAATAAAAGCTTCAAAACAAAGGTCGGAGTTTTGCCTGGTTACTCGTGAGCAACCACCCCACGGACCTTCCATTATCCTTTTTGGAGATGTGGGTAAGCGAGGGAATGTTCTGCCCCTCCTTCCTGCCCTCACAAGCTCCATTGCCCGATTCTGCTTTGCTTAAAATGCTGCCCTTCTTCCAATTACGACATCCCCAATAAAGATAGAACATTTTTTATGTATGCCACAACAGCTGCTAGGATTCTAATTGCTAAAAACTGGAAAACTGAAGAATTACCAACAGTGGAAGATTGGCAGATGAAGATGATTGAATACATGGAACTCGCAGAACTGACCGCGAAACTCCGAGACCAGAGGGAAGAAACGGTGCAAGAGGATTGGAAGAAATTTAAAGACTATTTGAAACAACGTGAAAAGATAGACATTTGAAATTGAAATCAGAGGATATTTAAGGCGACAGTAATGAGAAGTTAGGTTAAAATAGGATATAAGAAGTTAGAATGGTGTTATGTTCATTTTTGTTAGTAATAAGATTATAGGTATATGATGATTATGATATATAAAGATTAAGATTAGTTGAGAAAGAAGAATTTACAATGTTATAAAGTTACTATAGTTAATTAGAAATGTACGCAGAAGAGAGGACGTGAGGAGGTCCCAAAACAATGTTAGGAATAAGATAAGAATAGGTGATTAAGTGTTTATTTGTTATGTTTTTTGTGTTTTTGTAGTTTTGTAGTTTTGTTGTAGTGTTTTTGTTTATTTTGTATTTTGTATTTGACATTTGTTATCTTTTTAAAAAACCAATAAATTCTTTTTTTAAAAAATGCTGCCCTACTTTTGTGAGGCTAGACAATTTCTCCCTTTTGGCCAGTAGCATCGTCTACCCTTAGTGGCAGGAGCCTGACCCTTCCAATGGGAGAGGCCAGGGACCATAATAAGCCCCTGGACCTTGGTCCTTCCTTGGTTCACACACATCTGTGCCTAAAAGTACATGAAAGAGCACCTTCCCCATTATCATCCATCTCGGGCCCTACTTATTAGCAGGAGAGGCCCTCCTGGTGGTATCGAACACTGAGGGTTGCCTCTTTGTTGGTGACCCATGATGGGGCCTTCTCTGTGGTGGCTCCCCGGTGATGGAATGCCCTCCTAGGGAGGTGTATCAGTCGCCTTCATTAGTAACTTATAGGCAGTGCTTTTTTTCTTAAAAAAATTTAATGTTTAGGGATACTCTCATTTTGGCTGCTCCCCCTCGCCCCCTCTCTCCCTCCAACCCCTGGATGAGGGACTCGAGGCAGCAGCAGTGGCGCGCCATTGAGAGGATGGGAAGGCCCCCGGCAGCGGCAGGGTTGGTTCTATCCTGGCAAGAGGAGGAGGAGGAGGAGCCTCCACTGTGTTCACCCCAGACTCCCCTCCCCGGGCACCAGCAGGGAGAATGGCGGAGCTCCAGTCTGTGCTGCTACTGCAGAGACAGCTGGCATGTCTGTCGGTCAGTCAGGGCAACACAAAATGTTTAGGGGCACGCGTCCCCTTGCATCCCCCCCCAAAAAAAGCACTACTTATAGGAGACATTGCAAAACCAACCCTGTTTTTCCTAAGCATTTGATGGCTGAAAGAAATGCCCCTGAAATTGTTATGTTTTGAGAGCGGGTGATTGCTTTTAGGAGCTTTGAAATGTTTCCAGAAGGTTAGTTTTTTTTCTTAGATGTTACAGCTGAATGGTTTTAAAACTGACATGCTGGGCTCCTTTGGAGGACTGGCAGGAGGTAAAAAATGAAATGTTCGTTTGTTACTAATCTTAAATCTCAGAAAGTTCTTCACCGATTGCTTTGAAATTTTGACACAACGTTGCCTTGGAATCCTGGAGTGTTTTTTTTGTAAAAATATCATATAGGTGCCACACTGGAGACAGGTAAAATCGTGGTTTTTGCAAAAACAGTATGCTTGACATACTGTTGGATGTAAAAGCAACAAGCGCTATAGAAGATCTAGGAGAGGGAGGGAGGGCTCTGCCAATAGGATATCGCCAGGTGACAACGAAAAAGGCAAAGGGGATGTCTGTTCAACCGGAGAAGCTGTGGGGAGGCAGGCGAAAACAGGGCCTCCTTCCAGTATGGGGGGGGGGAGAGATAGAGAGGGGGAGGGAAAGGGCCCCTCCCAGGAACCCCCCACTCTGAATCCGCCAGAGAAGCAGGGCTGCATCCACTTAACCAGTCTGAGCCACAGTAACGCATGGCCGGGTACAGCTAGCTTTATAAATAAAATAAAATACCTGTGCCTTCCTCTGCGATCTTGCCTTCCACCTTGAGGCTCATCTCAAATCCATCCTGCTTCAGATGAAAACCCTTCATTTTCACCACGTGAGAGAGGCAGCCTTGCCCATTTGCCTGCACCGGAAAACAGAGAGTTGTAGCAGCTACCAATGAGAATTGCTTCATTACACAAAACAAGGTGTTCAAGGTCATAGAATCATAGAATCCTAGAGTTGGAAGAGACCACAAGGGCCATCCAGTCCAACCCCCTGCCAAGCAGGAAACACCATCAAAGCATTCCTAGGAGATGGCTGTCAAGCCTCCGCTTAAAGACCTCCAAAGAAGGAGACTCCACCACACTCCTTGGCAGCAAATTCCACTGTCGAACAGCTCTCACTGTCAGGAAGTTCTTCCTAATGTTTAGGTGGAATCTTCTTTCTTGTAGTTTGAATCCATTGCCCCGTGTCCGCTTCTCTGGAGCAGCAGAAAACAACCTTTCTCCCTCCTCTATATGACATCCTTTGATATATTTGAACATGGCTATCATATCACCCCTTAACCTTCTCTTCTCCAGGCTAAACATACCCAGCTCCCTAAGCCGTTCCTCATAAGGCATCGTTTCCAGGCCTTTGACCATTTTGGTTGCCCTCCTCTGGACACGCTCCAGCTTGTCAGTATCCTTCTTGAACTGTGGTGCCCAGAACTGGACACAGAATTCCAGGTGAGGTGTGACCAGAGCGGAATATAGTGGTACTATTACCTCCCTTGATCTAGATGCTATACTCCTATTGATGCAGCCCAGAATTGCATTGGCTTTTTTAGCTGCTGCATCACACCCTTGACTCATGTCAAGTTTATGGTCTACCAAGACTCCTAGATCCTTTTCACATGTACTGCTCTCAAGCCAGGTGTCACCCATCCTGTATTTGTGCCTTTCAATTTTTTTTGCCCAAGTGTAGTACTTTACATTTCTCCCTGTTAAAATTCATCTTGTTTGCTTTGGCCCAGTTCTCTAATCTGTTAAGGTCATTTTGAAGTGTGATCCTGTCCTCTTGTGTATTAGCCACCCCTCCCAATTTGGTGTCATCTGCAAACTTGATCAGGATGCCCTCAAGCCAGTCAGGTTCACACAATAGCCACTGATCTAGGCACACTCATTCATTTATATCTGTCCGTTTATACAAGGCTGGCAATATTTCAAGAGGTAAAAATCTGAACATTTGTTG
This sequence comes from Lacerta agilis, assembly GCF_009819535.1. NCBI lineage: Eukaryota > Metazoa > Chordata > Lepidosauria > Squamata > Lacertidae > Lacerta > Lacerta agilis. The sequence continues at coordinate 116,856,199 of NC_046313.1, read as the reverse complement.
AGCTTTCCTTGGGCGATCGCCAAAAAAGTTGACGACCACTCACTCTCCCCCCAGCTCTGTGCCATCACCAAGCAGCCCACGGCAAATCAAAAGCCAGAGTTGGAGCTGCCAGTGCACGAAAATTTTTTAAAAAAATTAACGACCCCCCCAAATTAGGACATTTGCTTTTATTTATTTATTTAATCCCCCAGATGGGCATGTAGGCCCCCCATATACTTTCTGGACAAAGGGATCAGGTTTGTTCTTCAGGTTTTCAAAGAGACTTCAGTGAGGGACAACAGGTACCAACAAAATGAGCAAATATATATTCCTGCTGCCATATCCACCATTTCAATCATTTTGGCTTGTCCATCCCCCCTCCCCCAACTCCCCAACAGTGTTTTATACTTCATTTTCAGCTTCCACTTTGGGTCTCACCTCTCCACTGAACTCTCCACATATTCCTTGTGACGCTTCTGCGTGACACTTCTCTCCGTACAAATAGCTAAACTGCGCGCCCCTGGTACTGGAATAATGTACATTATATTTCCGGCAAATGCGCATCTTCACCTGCCCAGTGACAGGCTTCCCATACGTGTACCTGTAGTCAGGAAACAGCCACAGCATCGATTGAAAGATGACATCAATATACAGTGGTACCTTGGAAGTCAAACGGAATCCATTCTGGAAGTCCATTCGACTTTCAAAATTTTCGGAAACCAAGGTGCGGCTTCCGATTGGCTGCAGGAAGCTCCTGCAGCCAATCGGAAGCTGCAGAAGCCACGTCAGACATTCGGATTCCAAAGAACGTTCGCAAACAGGAACACTCACTTCTGGGTTTGTGGTTTCGGGAGCCAAAACATTCAAGATGCAAGGCGTTCATGAACTAAAGTACGACCACATAGGGAATATGAGAAGGACAGCTTTTACCACGCATACGTTTAATAAGGGAGATGCTTTCATGGCAACAAAGGAAGCTGCATTATAGGTGGTCAAAGTATCGATCCATTTAACCCATTGTTGTCCATGCCGGAGCAGTACAATTTGTAGCCTTAACTCTAAAAGCTGGAAACCACCATTCCTTCTTCACAAACAGCTACTTCCCAGGGTCTCCAGTAAAGAAAGGTCTTCCCCATCATCTGCTACTACAAAATTCCTTTCTAATTGTAGTTGCTGCTGGGGGTTGAACCTGGGACCTTTTCGATCAAAGTACAGCTGCAGGGATCATGCAGTTTGTAAGCTAAGCGTTAATTCTGTCATTGTTTCAGTAGCCAAGAGTTAGTGTGTTGGACCATGACTGGGGAGACCCAAGTTCAAGTTCCCCGCTTAGCAGCAGTGAAGTTCATGTCAGTTTGCATTTCTTGATACAGAAAGCATTGATGTGATGTGTAGAGATCTTTCCTATTCTAACTAATTCAAGAGGGTTCTGGAAGCTTCTCTGTGTGAAAGAAACAAGCAGAAGGATCGTGCTGTTTGGGTTATCCCTTCAGAGAAGCTTAGTACAGCTGGGACATGATATATAATGAACTTTAAAAAATGTTGAAATATACATTTGTCAAAAAACCAGAAGCCTTTCTACTGGGAATCACAGGTACAGATATTAAAAAGCAAGATTTCAAACTTTTTCAATATGCCGTAACTGCAGCAAGAATTTTAATAGCACAAAAATGGAAACAGGAAGAAATACTGATGAAGGAAGAATGGACAGTGAAACTAATGGAGTATGTGGAACTGGATAAAATGACGGGAAGAATCCGAGAACAGCGGGACCAGAAATTCATCAAAGACTGGACTAAGTTTACTGATTATTTAAAAGACAATTGTAATCAGTTAAATACATTGATAGGATTACAAGAAGCTTTGTAGATCAATGAAGAAATATTGTTGCAAATATGTAATTATAGTGATTAAGTTGTACGTGATGATTTATAGCAATGATAGATTTAAGAAGTATAAATATAAGTAATAGATGTTAGAAAATCATGTGAAGGGTTTGAGGGAAGTCATGGCTTGAAAAAGCCGAAATGTTAAAAGGAAGGATGTGACGGATTTAATCAATGTATTTTTATAAAACCAATAAAAAATGATATGGCAAGTAAACTGGTTCTCTTATCTCTTTCTGTCAAGGTCATGCTGACTATGATAAGAGGCCAGAAGTAGCCTGGGTTTCACACTTTCTCTTTCTATCTCTTTACCTTCTGGTGTGGTGTTCTGTACAAAGTATGCTTAGTGTTAGGGTTTTAGTTTTATTATAAGTTATTATAAGTTTAAGTTTAGTCTGCTGCAACTGGATTTCTTATGGACAGTGCCAATCCTGAATGTATTGGATTTGTGACCATTATGCTCATTTGACTTCAGTAGCAGTAAAGCTCTGCTGGATGAAATACAATTGCCTCTGGTCTATTTGGGGGGAATCCTGCAACGTGTTTATGTTTTCACTCTGCTAACTATACATCAGAGTTCTGCTCCGGATCAATATTGAGTAGAATCGCGTAACAGTCCACACCTCCCTTCAAGAGCATTGGCTGTTCTTCGACAACATATTGTTGTGAGCAAGGATTTTTAACTCAGACAAACATGAAAGATCAGAAAAGAGAAAGGGTGATTTGTGTTGATAAGGAGATGAGAGTTTTTGTTTGTCTCAAATGAGATTACCTGGAAAAAGCAAGCTTACACCTCTCACCAAGTTTGTATGCATACCGTATTTTTTGCTCCTTAAGACACACTTTTTTCCTCCTAAAAAGTAAGGGGAAATATCTGTGCATCTTATGGAGCAAATGCTGGTCCCTGGAGCTGAATTTCCCAGGGGCCAAAAGAGGATCATGCTTTTTATTTTACAAAGAGAAAAGGGGGTGTTGAAAGGACCCCGCTCAGCAGCTGATCAGCAAGCCATCGGGAGAGAGATAAGAGTCCCTGGCTCCCTTTCAGCCCCGCCCTCCTTTGTTGAATGTGCTGCAGAGGGAGGTTTTTTGTTTCCCCAGCAACATGTGACTGGCTGATTAGATTATCTGTCTGGAAACTGTAGGAAAGGCTCCCTTTCCTTTAGAAGCAGCAGAAATGTGAGTTCAACCCCATAAAAATGGGGCTTTTCCTCTTTGCTTTTCCCCCTTTGCAAAAGGAGCTGTGCTTTTCCCCCTTTGCAAAAAAAGCTGCAAAACTTTTAGCTGATCCTCAAAAAAGCAGGGCTTTTCCCTTTGCAAAAAAGCTGCAAAACTTTTAACTGATCCTCAAACAACCAGGGCTTTTTCCTTTGCAAAAAAAGCTGCAAAGCATTTAGCTGATCCTCAAAAAAAACAGGGCTTTTAGAGGAGGAAAACCAGAAAAAATATTTTTTATCTTGTTTCCTCCTCTAAAAACGAGGTGCGCCCTATGGTCTGGTGCGCCTTATGGAGCGAAAATACGGTACTTAAGGTACATGTGTTAGTTTATAATTATATTTTGGGAATGATTCATGTTGTTATGTAACTGCATTGTTTTATACTTTTGGGATTATCATATTATAAAATAGTTGTGTTCTCTGTTATAAATCAAGCGTTGCTAGAAGTTGTTTCTTTTTGTTTTCTCGTGTATTTCTTAACAATAAAAAGTTGGTGTGGCGCAAGCAAGTTTTTATTCTGAAAGTGTGGCATGCAGTGCTATTTCTTCTAGAAAAAGAGGTGCCAGAACTCTCCATAAACACCTCCTCTGTTCTCTTACGGTGGCAATGGTGCCCACCTGAGAGGTTCCGGAATGGAGTTCAAATGATTTCTGGGTGAAATAAGCCCTGCATAAGTGGCCCAACATTGTGAGGAATCTAGTGCAGCTATGGCAATCATTCCATCGGAGCTAGGATGGGGCGGCCAAGGCTGGTGAAGGGGAGGGGAGGAGAGGAGAGGTTAGCTGGTGCTAGCAACATCACCCAAGTTCTCATTTCCCGTGGTCCCACATCTGAGGGGGAGAAGCCCAGGCTGCTCTCACTTACAGGCCACAGACGTTCACTTCTAGTTCTTCAGCCTGAAATGTTATCTCCTTGGGTGCCTTCACCAAAACTTCGTACTTGGGCAGCACTGGAAGAAGGAAAGGAGCACGGGGATTAAAAAACAACACAATCAGCCTGAGCATAGAAATGAGGCAAATGCGTGCAGCATTAACACCCCACAACAGAACTTGTTTTCCCATTAGGGAAGCCCCCAAACCAGAGGTGCCATCTTCTCAAGATGGGGGGCCCGACGAGACATTCTGACATCAAGCGGGCGATGTCACAAGGAGCCGGGGGGGGCAGAGCCAAACACCCTCTGAACACTGAGGGAGTTCACCCCCCTAAAAAAGCAAACCCACACATTTTTTGCGGGGGGGGACAAAAGTGCCTCAGTCCCTAGGAGCTGCCGCATATGCCCTGAACTAAGTTTTGGGTACAGCACAGAGCAATACCTGTTCCTGTCTCCAGCCCCCAGCACCAGCCCTTCTCACACAGGCAAGTCTCCCATACCCAGCCACCCATGCGAACCAGGAAGTGACCTCTCCAACAACTCTTCTCAATTTTGCAGCTGCGATCTGGCTGTTAGGCTGTTGAATGTGCATGCATACTCTTTCCATTTCCTCCTGTGCGGCCCCGGGCACTGGCAACTCATGCTACGCCACTGTTTGCAGGGCGGAGGAAAGCCCTGGTGCACTTGCTTCCAGGAGCGGGACCAGTTCACTGAACCTGGCCATAGGGCCAGATATTTTGGGAAGCTGTTCACTATGCATTTGTACACCTCTCGAGTTATCTAAGAACCCAACTTTGTCTGATCCTTTTGCAGGCTTCTGTCTATGTTTCAATCCAACTGGGCACAATTTTAAATAAAGATGGCAGGCCAAATCTTTCCAAAGATTTCATCCACTGGTTTCAAAACTGCACTGATCTGTCTGTTTCCATCAGAATTCCCGAGCAGCGCTGCCAGTGTGCAAGAAAATACCCCCTTCCACATGCTGTGCTTGACACCAATTGCCCGGACCAAGCGGTTCCTCTCCTTCCTTCCTCACCGTATTCCTTCACCTCAAAGGAACGTTCCGCCTTGTTCCCGGAGGCTTTTTCCACCACCACTTTGTAGGTGCCTTGCGGAGGCTCAGAGGAAAGTGGAAAAGAGAGCTGGACTAGGCCCATTTCCTGCTCCACGTTGGTCCACTGCTGCAAGCGGTACCTCTTGGGGTCCTGGGAGCCACAAGAGAAGAGGGGGTCACGGAAGAAGCTGCTTGTCAGGGAATGGTCTGCAGCAGAGTGGGGGAGGGGGGCTGCATTCGCAGGCAGATCAGCTTTCCTCAGAAGAGGAGCTGGAGGGGGAAGATTCGCCCACCGCCCTTGTTTCCAGCGGGCTCAGAAGCAGGGAGAAATACAGAGCAGCTTCGGCAGGAGTTACCTAGCTACGAGAAAACGACCAGAGAAACAGAAGGGAGGGGACAGATAGCAGAGACCTCATTGGAGAGTGTGGGGGACCCTTTCTCCCCATGAACGAGGAAATTCAAATGTATTAGAGAACAAAGGATGCAGAGAGGAGGAGGAGGAGGAGGAAATTCCTGTTGGCGCGTATTGCGGAAGACAGAAGGGAGAAGATTTAGAGTAGCCAACTGCTCTCCTTGGGGAGGGATGTGGATTTTTGCTTACAACCTGATGCCTGAATAAAAAGGACTATAAAATATAAGTGGTAGTCTCGTAATCTGGCGAACCGGGTTCGCGTCCCCGCTCCCCCACATGCAGCTGCTGAGTGACCTTGGGCTAGTCACACTTCTCTGAAATCTCTCAGCCCCACTCACCTCACAGAGTGTTTGTTGTGGGGTAGGAAGGGAAAGGAGAATGTGAGCCACTTTGAGACTCCTTAGGGGAGAGATAAAGCGGGATATCAAATACAAACTCCTCCTCCTCCTCCTCCTCCTCCTCCTCTTCTTCTTCTTCTTCATGAAGTCACCGAGGAGGGAGACGGACTCTCCACGCATGACACCACTCAGGTTGAAAGCAGGGACAGGGTCTAAGCTGCAGCTGGCCCAAAGTGGGACAATGTTGAGCCACATCAGTGGTCCAGAAAACCTGTGGCTCCTGCAAAGGCTTCCTGAGCTATTGGTATCTAGACGGATGTTTAAACACTCTTAATGGGGTGGGGGCATTGCTTACCAAGCATGGCAACAGACTGAGGTCTATTTGAGGAGCCATGAAAACAAATTAATTCCCTGAGAGAGGAGAAAGTATGCAGGAAAAGATGCTCTTCTCATGTCTTCTAAGCAGTTTGCAAGTATAAAATCAATTCCAAAAGCCACACATAATTTAAAATATACACTAAAACAGTTCCATCGAAAGCACTAACAATATCCATCATGGTTACACCCCAGAGATTATAGTTCCATGTTTTAGCCTCACAAATCTGTTATGGGGTGTTAATGCTTCTGCAGGAAATAGTAGCAGGAAACTATTTGAGGTGGTCTGCAATCTAACGGAACCACCATTGCCATCGGAGCCTGCAGGGGCATTCTTAGCCCCTTGGCTGCCCGGGGCGGGAAGCCAAGGGGCACCCCTGGGGGTGGGGCATCGCGGTGCGTGCGTACGTCATGACGCACGCGGCGCCCCGCCCCCTGGGGGTGCTGGGCGGCGGCTTCAGGAGAGTCCCGAAGCCTCCACCCGGTGGCAGCACCCCTTCGTGCCGCGGCTGCTCGTGCCTGCATGAGCAGCCGCAGCACGAAGGAGTGCCGGGTGGCGGATTCGGGAATCTCTGCGAGTTGCAAAGATTCCCGAATCCGCCGCCCAGGCTCCCTTGGTGGAGCACAAGTCGGGGCAGGGAGAGGGACGGGCCAGCGAGGAGGGGTGTCCCTCCTCGCTGGCCCGCCCCTTGCCTCCATACCGAGCTCCGCCGCTGGAAGGAGGGGGGACTACTTTCGGCTCTGCTGGTGCGGAGCCGCAGGGGCGGCCAGCGAGAGGGGTGACACCACTCCTCGCTGGCCGCCCCTGCGGCTCCACCCTTGCAGTGCCGAAAATTGCCTAAAAAGAAAAAAAAATTAAAAAACGTTTTAAAAGCCCAGGAGGCGGGGCCACCCCCAATGTGTCACCCCCAGCAGGGGCGCTGCCCGGGGCCCCCCACCCCTCCGCCCCCCTTGCTACGCCCCTGGGAGCCTGGTAAGGACCCCAAGATCTCCTGCAATGATTTTGCGAAGTCGCTCATATTCGGAAAGAGGTAGACTCCACCATGGGAACAGGGCCGGGGCAGGAGAGTGCTAGGGTCCTGTCTAGCCAAGTTGCGTGGGTTCAATTCCAATCTGTGACCTCCGAGGATGTTGACAGGCCGCTTGGATGAGTGAAATATTAAAAAAAAAAAAAATGATGATGATGATCAGGGGAGGCACTGGAGAAGGTCCTAGCCATTTCCCTCATGGGCCAAATAGTCTTTTCAGCCACACTTAATGGTCCCCCCAAAACTGCTGCCTCGGTTTTTCTTTTGAAGAACCCCACAAAGGGGTTGCAGAAAGGGGTGGACTTAGGCGTGTAACACTTGTTAGGGATTGCAAAATTAAAACCCTCGGGAGATGTGAGCAGCTTATGGGGAAGCTATGGAATGAAGCAGCCTCTGAATATTAGGAAAGGTGGTCTGTGTGGGGCAATGCAACAGCCACTCTGGTGTGATGATGAGAGGTAGAGCAGAGGCGGGGAATTAGACACTTACCTGGATGTAAACCAAAGGAAACTGTGGAGTAAAAAAAAGGGGGGAGGTTTCAGAGACAGCAGTGAATGGTGCTACCCCTCCCAGCACCACACAAACCTCCTCCCACCTTGATTTGTTTGTTTCCACAAACTGTTTACACAACAGGTGGGTAGCCGTGTTGGTCTGCCATAGTCGAAACAAAATAGAAAATTCTTTCCAGTAGCACCTTAGAGACCAACTGAGTTTGTTCTTGGTATGAGCTTTCGTGTGCATGCACACTTCTTCAGATACACTGAGACAGAAGTCACCAGATCCTTAAATATAGTGAGGGAGTGGGGAGGGGTATTACTCAGAAGGGTGGTGGGAATGGGTGATCAGCTGATAGGCGTGGAAAACCTGTTGACGACACTTCAATCTCCCAGGACATTCTATAAAAGATCTCAAAGTAGCTGTCTTAATACAAAGAAATTTCAGAAATAGACTGGAAAGAGAAGTGGCTGAATTGCAACTAATCACCAAGCTTAAAACCATGGAGAAACCTGGTCTGAACAAAGACATTGGATTCTTATCTCATTATACATAACAAAGCTATATTTAGCCATCTCACCCCTTGCCTTTCCCTGCAAGACTAATTGCAGCCGTTAAGAGTCGTCAACAGGTTTTCCACACCTATCAGCTGATCACCCATTCCCACCACCCTTCTGAGTAACACCCCACCCCACTCCCTCACTATATTTAAGGATCTGGTGGCTTCTGTTTCAGTGTATCTGAAGAAGTGTGCATGCACACGAAAGCTCATACCAAGAACAAACTCAGTTGGTCTCTAAGGTGTTACTGGAAAGAATTTTCTATTTTGTTTACACAACAGTTAATAATGCACGATACCCAGCTGAAGTCTAACTTATGCACGAAGGGGTTAATGTAAGGTTACCAGATTTTTTTTTCAATGAATCCAGGGACACTTTTCAACTTCCTCCTAAATAGATGGATTTTGTCAGGGGACTGAATTGTGAATCCGGAGACTGCCCCCGGGAAACAGGGATGTTTGGTAACCTTGGGTTAATGTCATAGAATAAACTGTCCTGCCAGGCCTAGCTAAGTCACTCCACTTCACTTTGGGAGGAAGCCTTTCTGTCCTATTGTTTCCTTCAGTCTACCATGTGAATGCCGTCCTGTAAAAAAAGTCTGAGCTGGTTGCTCCAAGCTCACACTGCATGACTTTTTTTTTTAAATCAAAGCCATCCTTGTGTTCCTATACAAATAATTTAGGAATTTTCATCACTTTGGAACTAGCCTATTATTATTATTATTATTATTATTATTATTATTATTATTATTATTTTATTTGTACCCTGCCCATCTGACTGGGTTGCCCCATCCACTCTGGGCAGCTTCCAACATATATAAAAACACAATAAAATATTGCACATTAAAAGGTAAGTCCTACTGCCTATGTTTTCTGAAAGCTGTATGGAAAAACACATGAACCTGACCTTTGAAGAGTTTGTAAGTAAACCATTTTTAAATTACCAAAAGTGTTGTCTGTTTCTACACTAGGGGGAGTGGAAAACTTTGGAAGGAACTTAGAAGGGCATATTTTAAAGCTCTCACAGCTTATGTTTCCACGCCTTGAATTGTGTTGTGATTTTAAATCTCTGCAGGGGTTCCCTCATCAAAGAGTACTTGGATCTTTGCATCAAGGAATTCTCCTGCTTGTATTCATTTTTCCTTGCCCATCAACAAATAAAACAACTCATCAATAAAAAATAGCATGGTGCTTAAAAGAAACCAAGGCCACAGGTCAAAGCATATACATTCCAGTCAGGTGGGCAAGTCCAGTAGAGAAGGTCTTGCTCTCCCCAACTGGGCAGGAGTAAAATGTCCCACTGGTGTATGTTGTTGTTCTAGTCAAGCAATCTCTACCCTCCAGGCCTGGTTGTGGCAAGGACCCTACAGAAGGGGTGCGTGTGAGATGGGTGGAGAGGAGAGATGGAAATAAGCCCAAGCATCCTTGCATCACGAAAGTCCTTCCTCTGCAAACATGCAATGTTCCGTAACAACAGCCACTCCTCCTCCCAACCTTTGGATTCGGTTCTTGGAGATTTTATATACTTCTCCAAACCTTGAAGTTCCTCATAAGCTGCTAGTCCCCACCCACTCGTGCGCATGCATGTTGCTGTTTCAAGCTTTATGAAGAACAGCACTTGCAGCCTGAACATCGGAAACAGAGAGGTGGATATGGGGGGATGCCATGTTTGTTTGTTTGTTTGTTTGTTTGTTTGTTTGTTTAACTTAAGGGCAAAGAGACCCATCCTTCTTTGTAGGCCCAAAACTCTGCATGGATCGAAAGAGGTTTACCAAATGTTCCAGAGACCAGCATGGCGCGTGTGATGACGAAACTCACCGTCTTGTTCAAGGGTCGGAAACCTTCGTCCACAGAGATGATGCGGAACTGAACTATGAAAGGAAGAAGGAGGGGAAGGATTTCCATGTGACTCTGCTACTCTGTTTGTCACGGTCAGGAGCAGAGCACATGGAGACAGTCCTCGGTTCAACACTCCCCCCCCCCCAAAAAAAAACTATTGTCAAAAGAGGAATGTTTGGCAGCTGATGCCATGGCAAGTGTGAGGTGACTGAAGCAGTCAAACACAACATTTCCTGTTGCCTAGAGTGGACACACAGGGGAATGTTGCTCCAGACAGGGAGGACTTCCTGTCATACCTGCTCTGGAGCCTCCTCCCCCTGTGTGTGACCAGGTAGATGGGCGTGACCCTACCAGACCCTATAAAAGGGCCAGCCACGCAGCCATCTTCCTCTCTTCTGGCTCTTAGCCAGCAGCACATGGCTCATCCTTACAGAGGATGGAAGCCACGAGGTAGAAAGTCTGAGGACTTCTTTTCTCTACAAATGTAACTGTAACCACAAGGTAAAGCCCGCCTTCAGAATACTACTGTGAACTGAATGTAAGTACAGTCGTACCCTAGAAGTTGAACGGAATCCATTCCGAAAGTCCTTTGACTTCCAAAACATTCAAAAACCAAAGTGCGACTTCTGATTGGCTGCAGGAAGCTCCTGCAGCCAATCGGAAGCCCTGTCGGACATTTGGCTTCCAAAAGAACGTTAGAAAAACAGTCACTTCCGGGTTTCAATTGTTTGGAAGCCAAAATGTTTGAGAAAGCGGGTTCTCCCTTAAAAGAGAGCACGGGTTGCAGAAGGGTTAAAGGAGCAGCTCCCAGTTGCTGGGCGGTTTTGGCTTGGCCACAGCTGGTGATTGGTTGGGGCATGTTGCTGGGGAGTTGGGCATGTTGCCATTTGATGATTGACAGGTGCTGCTTATAAAAGCTGTGTTTGTGAAGTTCTGGTTTCACTTTTGCTGCGTGCAACGGATCTCCCGCCCGCCCTCCCTAACTTTAGGGAAGTGTGTTCTGCTTGACTTTGCTATGCCTGTCATGGGGTTGTCTGCTTTGGAGCAGGAGCCTGGTAGGAATTTTGTCCAAGTGGCTGATTGGCTGTGGTCACTTGGTTTTTGCCTACTGCGTAGCAAAATCGTCACAACTTGTAAGGTTGGCGGTTAGGCATTGGTTAAAATTGCTTGGACTAGGGGTCAGGATAGGCTGGGCCTGCCCCTAGTAATGCTGCTTCAGGGGCATGGATGGGCTGGGCCTGCCCCTGAATGCGCTGGGCAGGGGTATAGAATTGGCTGGGCCTACCCCTGCAAAAAGGGTATTCTGTTAAAGGAATCCAGGGGCTCATCTTGCTTTTGTCCACCCCCACCTCAATGGGGGGCTAGGGCCACGCAGAGTCCTTGGGAGCATTTGGGGGAGAACCGTGGGTTCGTGGCCCGGCTCTGTGTTCTCCCTTAGGTGTTTACCCTTTCTGACTTCGCCCAATAGCGAATGTCAGCTGTCCCATGGCTAGGGGGACAGTAGTCGGAACCAATGCCTAAGCAACCACTCACATTGATTGTATTTAAATAAAGTTGTGGCCAAAATTATGCCAAAAACCTTAAACAAAAATTACTGTGTGATGTCTGAGTTATTGGGGAATGGGAGCTGACCGGTAGCCTCAACATGCAACTAGGCTGTTTGACTTCCAAGGTACGACTGTAAACTTTGCTCTTACTTTTAAACAAGACTGCCGTGTTGTTATTCTTTTAAGAGGGAAATAAAAAAGGGGGAAACTTACCAGGAACAATCCAGACTGGATTGCTAAAACTTAAGTGATTGTAACGAATCCATCAGCTTTCTTGCAGCAATCTGCAAGGGAATGGGCTCTGCTGCTTCCTCACTAGTGTGAGTGAGGAAGGGTTATATTTAATCAATATATCCTCTCCTACCTTCCTCAACATTCCCCCAGCAAGAAGGGTCTACTAAATAAAATGTATTTGGAAAGGGGGTGCGTGATCTGCAGGGGATTCTCCCACTGTCACTGTCGCCACTGCAGCCCTTCAAGTACCTTTCTGTCCTGGTTTGTAGATGGGCTTGTCTGTCTGGACGAAGACCAGGCTCTCTGAGGTCCTGATCAGCACCTTTTCCCGGTTGTCTAGTGCCAGCATCCCCGCCTGCACCGCCACGGAGAGGGTGGCCACAGAGGTACCGGGAGAGTTACTCCATCTGGGGACCTTGAAGAAGAGGGAGAAGGGGGAAGGCAGCAGCCTTAGAGAAGAAAAGAGACTCAAAGAAGAAAAGTCACTCGATCAAGGGACAGTCCACTTACATATTGGCCTATCCCGACCTCTTTTTACTTAATGGTGACACAGACCATTCATCATGTATGAATATTCTTCAGAACGCCTATCCATTCTGAAGGAAATCAGCCCTGAGTGCTCAATGGAAGGACAGATCCTGAAGCTGAGGCTCCAATACTTTGGCCACCTCGTTGCTCAGAAGGGAGGAGGAGGAGCCCAGCTGGAGCAACGCCATTATAAGGGCTTTCTGCGTTCTTTTGTCTCTCGCTATTATGAATAAACTCATTTTAAAAAAAGACTCTGCCTTCTTTTCTCTGCTCTTGGTGCAGCTGAGGGAGGAATGGCTTTCTTGAAGCCTTGACACCCAGCTAGTTTGGGACTGGATTCAGGGAGGGGTAGGTAATCGCTGGGTTGACCGAGAGCAGAGCAGCCAGGCTGGAAGGCATAGCTGTCAAGTCTCCCTTTTTTTGCGGGAAACTCCCTTATTCCAAGCCGTTTCCCGCTGCTATCCCTTATTGTTGATATCCCTTAAATTTCCCTTATTTCTGGGAAGGAGAGTTGGAGTCCGGGGACTCCTTGGGTCCCTGCATTTCTCAGCCCTGCCTGCCTGCCTGCCTCACAGGACTGTTGTGGGGATTAAATGAGGACTAGGACCAGGGTACTCCTTGGAGAAAAAGGTGGAATATAAATACCTAATAACAAAGAGACAGACAGATATATATAAAGAAGAAGATAAAATAGATGAATGTTTCTCAGCAACAGGTGCTCCGATTAAGCATTGCTTCCCCTCACTGGAGGCAGAGCACAGCCAACCTGGCCAGAAGCCACCAGTGGTCCTCTCCTCCTGCATGAATTGGTCTAATCCTTTCCTAAAGCCATCCAAGATGGTGGCCATCGCTGCTCCCTGTGCCAGGGAGTTCCAGAGGTTAACCACATGCTGCCTGAATAAGTGCTTTCTTTTCTCTGCCCTGATTGCTCTTTCCTGGGAGCTCTTTCCTGGTGTAAATTAATTTGTAGCCTGGGGGGGGGGATTACCGCGGCGTGGACTGTGTCCCTGAGAACCGTAGACTGTCCCCAGGACAGGTGAGGGTGCTGGTCCCTTATTTTCAAATCCGAAACTTGACAACTATGGCTGGAAGGCTTCAGATCAAAGGCCCTGGGGTGGATCGGGGTAGGTGGGGATGGGCATGATCCTACTTAGGATGGAGTCCAAAATCCCGGAGAGCTGCTGCCAAGTCAGTTCTGAGCTGGACAGGCCAGTGTTCTGACTTGGGATAAGTAAGCTTCCTATGTGAACACAACAATCCTGCTTTTCCTTGGAAAAATGCCCGGACAACTTGATCAGTAACAGAAAACAAAATGGTAAGTGAGAAAAACTCACCCGGAATGGGATGCACTGGAACATATTCGCCTCAGACACCACATGCATGATGCTAGTCTCTGGTCGCTCTTCCAGGCCGATGTGCACCGTCGCTGACCCTTTCATGTTCATCACATGGACACAAATATTCTCGGTGGTCTCCGCCTGCATGACGGAGGGCACCAGCACCAAGTGCTCCCTGGGGATAAAGGGGATCCAGTTGGGGGGATCAGGGAATGAGGACATAGAATCATAGAAACTGGACACAGTATTCCAGACCTCACCTGGAATACTGTGTCCAGTTCTGGGCACCACAGTTCAAGAAGGATACTGACAAGCTGGAACGTGTCCAGAAGAGGGCAACCAAAATGGTCAAAGGCCTGGAAACGATGCCTTATGAGGAACAGCTTAGGGAGCTGGGTATGTTTAGCCTGGAGAAGAGAAGGTTAAGGGGTGCAGGGGCGTTTCTAGCCCCCTGGCTGCCAGGGGCGGCAAGCCAAGAGGCACCCCTGGGGGCGGGGCATTGCGGCATGTGCATGACGTCATGACGTCATGACGCACGTGCACAGCGCGATGCCACGCCCCTGGGGATGCCCCCGCAGGGGGAAAAAAGGAAAGCAAAGCGGGCGCTTGAACGCGCCAGCTTTGCTTCCTTTTCTCTCCCTTTTGGCGCCCAAAGGGGCGGCCGAAAGGGGGGGGGAGAAGCAAACAGGCGCGTTTAAGCGGCCGTTTGCTCCCCCCCTTTCCCTTTTGGACGCTTCTTTCGGCGCTGGCTGGGCTGCGCCTCTGCAGCCCAGCCGGCACCGAAAGAAGCGACCGAAAGGGGAGAAAAGCGCCCGTTTGCTTCCCCCCCTTTTCATTTTCGGACACTTCTTTCGGCGCTGGCTGGGCTGCGGCTCTGCAGCCCAGCCAGCATTGAAAGAAGCGTCCGAAAGGGGAGAAAAGCGCCCGTTTGCTTTCCCCCCCTTTTCACTTTCGTCCGAAAGTGAAAAGGGGGGGAAAGCAAACGGGCGCTTTTCTCCCCTTTCGGCTGCTTAAACGCGCCTGTTTGCTTCTCCCCCCCCCCTTTCGGCCGCCCCTTTCGGCTCCGCAGCCCAGCCAGCGCTGAAAGGGGCGGCCGAAAGGGGGGGGAGAAGCAAAGCTGGCGCGTTTAAGCAGCCGAAAGGGGAGAAAAGCGCCCGTTT